>NC_080702.1:14360386-15056660 GCF_030445035.2 Dasypus novemcinctus | reverse complement strand
AGTGTGAAATTATATTATGGTTTAATCTGCATTACCCTAAGTGTTAATGATGATAAGCAAATTTTCATAGCCTTCTTGGTCATTTGTACATCCTCTTTGTAGAAATACCTGGTCAGACACTTTTTCCTTATTTCAAACAGGTAAATATTCCTCTTTTTATTGAAAATGTTAAGGATTTTTTAATATAGTCTGGACATTACACCTTTATTGGATATTCAGATTCAAATATTTTCTCCCATTGGGTAAGTTGTCTTTCTACTTTCATGGTAATGCCCTTTGATTCAGACAGGTTTGCAATTATTTTTTAAGATTTATTTTATTTATTTCTCCTCCTATCATTGCACTCACTGACTGGTCTCTGTGTCTGTTCATTGTGTGCTCTTGTTCTTTTATTAAGGAGGCCCCTGAACAGAATGTGGGACCTCCCATGTAGGAGGGAGGTGCCCAATTGCTTGAGCCACCTCCAATAACACAAAGATTTTTAATTTTGTTGAGGTCCCACGTATCTTTTTTTTTTTTTTTTTTTGCTTGTGTGTTGGATGTAAAGTCTAAAAAACCATTGCCTAATGCAATCTCTTAAAGATGCTTCCACATATTTGCTTCCAGGCATTTCAAAGTTCTGGCTCATATTTCACACTTTGTTCCATTTTGAGTTGATTTCTGTATATGGTATGAGGAAGGCATCCTCCTTCAATCTCTTGCTAATGGAAATCCAATTTCCCCAGCACCACATTTTGAAGAGACTCTTCCATCCCCAAAGGTGGATTTGGCCCACTTATCAAAAATCAGCTATCCGTCAAAATAAGGGTAGGTTTCTGAGCCCTCAATTGAATCCTATTGGTCTGTATGTTTGACTCCAGCCAGTACCATGATTTGATTACTGTGCTTTGAAGATTTTTATGATTTGGAAATATTATTCTTATGAACTTCATTCTTCCATTACAAGACAGCTTTGGATATTAGGGAATACTTATCCGTCCATATACATTTGGTGATTGGCTTTTCCATTTCTGCAAAGGTCAGTACAATTTTGATGGGATTATACTAAGCTAGAAATTGCTTTTGGTATAAATGACATCTTGACAAAGATCAGAAATCCAATCAATGGACATGTAATATCTATTAATTTGGGCCTCCTCTGATTTCTTTTAGCAATGTTTGGTTGTTTTCTCTCTACAAGTACTTTATATGCCTGGTTAGATTTATTCCTAGATATTTGATTCTTTTAGATGCTGTTATAAATGGAATGTTTTCTTGATTTCCTTCTGATTGTTCATTACCAGTGTTTAGATACATTACTACTGATTTTTCTGTTCTGATCATATATTCCACAAATTTGCTAAATTCACTTTTAGCTCTTTTAACTTTGTTATAAAGTTTTCAGAATTTTCTATATATAGAATCATGTCATCTGAAAAGAGGGAGACTACACTTCACTTCCAATATGGATGTCTCCTCCCTCCCTCCCTTCCTTCTTTCCTTCCTTTTTCTTTTTGCCTACTTTGGTTAGATCTTGCAGTGCACTATTGAATACCTCTGGTGTCAGTGGATATCTTTGTCCTTTCCCTGATTGTAGACGGAAAGATTTCAGTCTTTCACTATTTTGTAGTGTGTTAGCTGCATGCTATCCATATATATCCTTTATTATATTGAGGAAGTTCCCTTCTATTCCTAATTTTTAAGTGTTTTCATCAAGAAGCAATGCTGGATTTTGTCAACTGCCTTTTCTGCATTAATTGAGATGATTGTGTGGGTTTTATTGGCTTTGTTCTGTTAATGTGGTGTATTACATTAATTTTCTTATGTTCAACTACCCGTGCATACCTGGGATAAATCCAACTTGGTCATGGTGTATAATTATTTTAATGTTCTTTTGGATTTTAGTGGCTAGTATTTCTTTTGAGAATTTTTGCAATATTCACAAGAAATAATGGTCTGTAACTTTCTTTTAATTGGTTAGGTTTATCTGGCTTTGGTATGAGGGTGATGCTCGCCTCACAGAATTCAGGAGTTTTACCTCCTCCAAGTTTTTGCAAATGTTTGAGTAGAATTGGTGTTAATTCTTCTTTGAATATTAAAATTTTCCTGTAAGCCATGTGGTCCTTGGCTTTCCTTTTTTGGGAGGTATTTGATAACTGATTCTATCTCTCTACTACTTATTGGGTTTTTGAGATCACCTGGTTCATTTGGATTCAGCATAGGGAGTTTGTGTATTTCGAAGAATAATTTGGCCATTTCATCTAGAATAGCTAACATTTTCGCATACACTTTCAGACTTTATTCTTTTTTTTTAAAGATTTATTTATTTCTCTCCCTTCCCCCCCCACCCCAGTTGTCTATTCTCTGTGTCTACTTGCTGTGTCTTTTTTGTCCACTTCTGTTGTCGTCAGCAGCATGGGAATCTGTGTTTCTTTTCGTTGCGTCATCTTGTTGTGTCAGCTCTCCGTGTGTGCGTCGCCATTCCTGGGCAGGCTACACTTTATTTCGTGATGGGTGGCTCTCCTTATGGGGTGCACTTCTTGCGTGTGGGGCTCCCCTACATGGGGGACACCCCTGCATGGCACGGCACTCCTTGCGCGCATCAGCACTGCACATGAGCCAGCTGCACAGGGGTCAAGGATGCCCAGGGTTTGAACCACGGACCTCCCATGTGGTAGACGGAGCCCAAACCACTGGGCCAAGTCCAACTCCTATTCTCTTTTTAGAGATACATACATACACAAAATGTTACATTAAAATAAATAAGAGGTTCCCATATACCCCATTCCCCACGCCCCCACTCCTCCCACATCAACTTCCTTCATTAGATACACTTCTTCATAGTGCTATTATAGACCTTTATAAAAAGGACTCATATAGTCCTTTTTATTTCAGGATGGACAGATATAAAGCCCACTTGTCATCTCTTATTTTAGTCATTTGTATCCTCTCTCCTTAGTTTTTCATGAGTATAGCTGAAGTTTTGAGAATTTTACCTCTTTTCAATGAACCAATTTACAGCTTAACTTTTCTCTCTTTTGATTTTTAAAATTCTCTATTTTATTTATCTATGTTCTAATATTTATGTCCTTTCTGTTCACTAGGGGCTTAATTTGCTCTTATTTATCTAGTTTTTTCAGTGTGAAGATAGGTCTCTGATTTGAAATCTTTCTTTTTAATATAAACATAAAATACTTATAGCTATAATTTTACTTGTCAGCGCTGCCCTTCATGCATCCCACAAATTTTGATAATACATTTTCATTTTCATTCACCTCAAATTATTTCCTAATTTCCCCTGTGAGTCTCTCTTTAACTTATTGTAGTTTTAAGAATCTGTCCTTTAATTTTCACTTATTGTTTTATTTTCTGATGTACTTAAGGTATTGCTTTCTAGTTTTATTCCATTATGGTTGAAGACACATCATATGACTTCCATGTTTGTTTGTTTGTTTTAATTTTGAGGCTTGTTTTGTGGGTCAAAATATGATTGGGGCTGTAGAATGATCCATGTACACTTGAGAAAAATGCACATTTTGCTTTTGTGTGAAGTGTTCTATACATGTCTGTCAGGTATAGCTTATTTGCAGGGGTTCTTAACCAGGGGTCCATGGACCCATAAAACAGTTAGTGGAAAGATTTCAGGAGAAAGCTTTCTGGGGTCCATGAGATTGAATGGAAAATTTCAATTTAAAGACATATTAATGTTGAGTGTCATAAAACTATCTGCTGTTACATTCTGATAAAGGGTCCGTGGTTCTCACCTGACTGGCAAAGATGTCTGTGGAATAAAAAAAAAGCTAAGAATCCCATGTTTACAGTATCATTCAAGCCTTGTATTTCCTTATTGATTTTCTATTCATTAGTAAAAGCGGTGTAATACTGTCTCTTACTATTAATTAAGAATCATCAGATTTTACTTCTTCTCTGTCAAAATTTGCCTCATATATTCTGGACCTCTGCGTTTATATTCATAATGGTTACATATTCTTATTGAATAGCTCTTTTATCAGTATTTAGTGACATTTTGCCTCTATAACACTCTTTTATATTAAAGTCTTTTATCTATTAGTCTCACTTCCCAGCTCTCTTTGGTAGTACTTTCATGGCATAGTTTCACCTTTAACATTCAATCTATGTATGTCCTTGAATGATAGGTGAGTCTTTTGTAGAGAACATATAGTTGGGTCATGTTTTTCTGTCCATTCTGTAAATTTCTGTTTTTGACTTCAGAGTTTAATCCATTTACACTTAAGGTTACTACTGATAATGTAGGAGTATCCTCAGCCATTTTTAATTGTCTTTTGAGTGTAATATCTTTTATTGACCCTCAATTCTCCCATTAATGCCTACTTTCATATTTATTAGATTTTCTGTATTGTAAAATTTTGAATTCCTTCTCATTTCTATCTTGATATATTTTTCATATATTCCCTTGAATTTTTATAAAACAATCATATTTTATTTGCTATTTAATTATTATTATTCTTGTTATTAGTTTTCAGGCCCTGAAGCTCTTTTTGTAGCAAGGGTTTTCCCATTCACGTCTTCCATATAAAAACTATGAAGTTTGAGCCCTTAGATATTTTATCAATTTAGAAAAAATTGCATGCAAGTTGAACAGAACAATGTAGAAATACTTGAGTACTAATTATAACATACAAACCATAGAAAACAGGATAATCTTTAGAAAGGAAAGGAGCACTGTTCACAATCTTCCAAATTTTCTAAATATTATCAAACATCTTCACTAACTTTTTTCTGGAAGGAATAATTCTAAAAGCAGAAACATCTCAGGATAAATTGAGGAAACAACAAACTTTATGGATAATTATTCATCTTCAATATTAGAAGATCTGTTATTAAAATACCTAAAAATAGATGCCATAAATTAGGCTAAGAAATCCAGCAACCATTCTTTGTAAATTAGATATGAAACATGAAATGATTTAGATAAAATGGAAAAGAGAAACTTTCAGAATAATCTAAAGGACCCCTAAAGTGATGAAACAAAAATATATAGTGCAGAGAGGATGTGGCTCAAGTGGTTGAGTGCCTGCTTCCCTCATGGGAGGTCCTGGGTTCAGCCCCAGTGCCTCCTAAAAACAAACAACAATCAATAGTCAAACAAATGAAAAATATCAACTTGGGAGCCAATGAAGATCTGTGGTTGAGTGCCAGTTTCATACATATGAGGTCCCAGATTCAATCCCCAGCTTGATACCACGAAATATGTATGTTGTCTTATCATCACCAAGGGTTTGTTTCAACAAAACTTGATGATATTTATTCAATCATCCTTGCAACTGATTCAGGTAGCCCACATATACATCCACTATAACCCCCAGCATTCATTGGTTGGACACTCACTTCTTCATAACTCTTCAATTACTTCCCTCATGAGTGGTTTCCATCAATGCTAATCCCTAAACTTGGACTTTAATAAATAACAAAGACCCAAACCAGTGTTCCATTCTGCAAATAATGCTTCTGAGCTTCTTCATATGATAAACTCTTATGGTGAAAGATAAGACAGACAAGATACCTGGCCATTTGGATTTAATTTTAGAGTTAAGAGTTCAGTCAAGAAAAGTGTATTATTAGTAGGACAGGCTTTGGTAGAAACACAGAGATTTTCATAAACTTTGGATAGGCAATAAAATTGGATTTGAGTATTCAAGGAAGGCTTCCAAATTGTTCAGGCATGGGTCAGTATTTGAAAAGAGGTCATCCTGGAAGATTTTGAAGAGTGTTTCATCAATAAGGGTGTTATCTTGGTGGGTAGAGAGCCACATCATAACCGAAAGAATATTGAATTTCCATCTTGAGGAGTCATGCTACATTCTTTAGTAGGGTGGCAAGAATCTCTATTACATGAGCAGTACCTAATGAAGGACATTTTCAAGACAAAATGGTTATGTTGATGAAATCTATGAAACATTTAAAGAATTAGAATTTGCATCTTCTCTCTTTTTTCTTTGTTAGTGTAGCTAAGTGACTGTCAATTTTATTAATCTTCTCAAAGAGCCAGCTTTTGGTTTTATTTTTTCTGGTACTTTCTTGAAATTTCATTTAGCTCTGCTCTAATCTTTGTTATGTCCTTCCCTCTACATGTTTTCAGGTTAGTTTTTGGTTATTTTTCTAATTCCTCTAGGTGTGCAGTTAGGTCTTTGATTTTAGCTCTTTCTTCTTTTATAATATAGGTATCTACAGCTATGAATTTCCCTCTCAGTACAGCCTTTGCTGCATCCCACAGGTTTTGATATGTTGTGTTATCATTTTCATTCAAGGAAGTTGTGATTTCTTTTGTGATTCCCTCCTTGGTTCATTGTTTGAGTGTGTTACATAACCTTCATACTTTTTTGTGTAATGTGGTTCTCAGCCCTTTACAGATTTCCAGCTTCATTCCATTGTGGTCAAAGAAAATACTCTGTATAATTTCAATCTTTCTGAATTCATTTAGAGTTATCTGTGGCCTAGCATGTGGTCAATCCTGGAAAATGCTCCAAAATGTGTTCATCAATTGTAAGAAATGTACCACATGATTGAAGAGTGCTGTTAATGTAGGAAAATGTATGAGGGGTAGGGAGTGGGACATATGAGAATCTCCCATATATTTTATGTAAAATTTATATAATCTAGGTATCTTACAGAAAAGTTAGAAAGTATATTAAAAAATAAAAAATAAAGGATTAGCACCAATCCTTCTCAAACTCTTACAAAAAATGTAAGAGAAAGGAATACATCCTAAGTTACTCTATCAGTCCAGCCTTAACCTTATAAGAAAGCCAGTAAAAGGTACTGAATCTATAGACAATTATCCCTCTTCAATACAGATGCCAAAATACTCAACAAAATACTAGCAAACCAAATCTAGCAGAATACTAATAGGATTACACAACATGACCAAGTGGGGTTTAGCTTAAGGTGGCAAGGGATGTGCTGACATATAGAAATCAACCAATGTATTAAACCATATTAGAGTAACAAAAATGATTTCTAGTTTGATGCAGAAAAACATTTGGTAAATGCAATATCATTTCATGATAAATGCAATCAACACACTAGAAATGGAAAGGAATTTCCTCAACCTAATAAAGGGAATTTATGAATAATCAAAAGCCAGCATCATATACAATGGAGAAAGTCCGAAGCTTTCCTCCTAAGGTCAGTAACAAGGCAAGGATGCTTACTTTCACTTTCTGCTATTAAACATTGTACTCAATATTCCTGTAAAATCAGCTTGGCCATAAAAAGAAGGAAAAGGGGTGCAAATTGGAAAATAAGAAGTAAAATTATCTGATTTGAGATGACACGATCTTATTATATAGAAAAACCTATAGCGGCCACACGTGCCTATTTACACTTATACACCCACACACACCCTATTAGAGCTAAGAAACGCAGTTAAATGTTAGGGTAAAAAATTAACATGCATAAATCAGTTGTATGTAGGCAAACAAATTGTAAGAAATCCAAAATTTTTAAGAAAAAATAATTTTGAAAGGCATCAAATATAATAAATTGCTACAAATAATTTTATCCAAGGTATGCAAGATTTATAAAATATCTATAAAATATTGCTGAAAGAAATTAAAGATACCTAAATAAATGGAAAGACATCCCATTTAATGGAATAGCAGATTTAATATAGTCAAGGTGGAAATCTCCCCCAAAAGATTCAGAAATACAAAGCAATACCTATCAAAATCTCACAGCCCATTTTTTAAAAGAAATGTAAGCTGACACTTGAAATCATGGAATTACAGAAGACCCTGAATAGGTAAAAATATACTGAAAAAGAAGAACAAAACTAGAAGACATCAAATTCTATATTTGAAAGCATAATACAAATCTACAGTTATTAAAATGGCATGATATTGGCATAAAGGTAAACATCTAAAACAATGGAACAGAATGGATACTTCAGAAATATACCCATATATCTATGGTCAATTAATTTCCCCCAAAAAAGCATCAAGGTCTTGCACTCAGAAAGGAAGTGTCTTTACCGTATGGTGGTGGAACAACTAGATATGCAAATAAAAAGCATGAATTTTGATCCTTACCTTACAATGTTTACAAAATATTGTCATTTTGAGAGGTAAATGATACAGCAAAACAACAACGCTCATACAAGTAAATATAGGGGTAATTCTTCATTACTTTGGATGTGCCAATTGATGCTTAGATATGACATTAAAATAAGTAGAAACAAAAGAAAAAAATAGGCAGACTGTATTTCACAAAAAATTTAAAAACTTTTTCATCAAAGGACCCTCTCCAGAAAGTGAAAAGGGAGAAAATACTTTCTAATCACATATCTCAGAAGGGCCAAATATCCAGAATGTATATTCTAAAAATCCCTTACCATTTGACATAGACAAATAACCTAATATAAAATGGGCAAAGTATTCAATAGACATTTCTCCAAGGATTACATGAAATTGGATAACAACAACATGAAATGATACTCAACATGCTTAGTCATTAGGGATGTGCAAATCAACACCACAATGTGATATCACTTCACACCTGCTGGGTTAGTTATACTTTTTTGAAAATCTAAAACAACTGTTGGTGAGGATGTGGAGAAATTGGAATCTGTGTACACAGCTGGTAGTTATGTACAATGATGCAACCATTGTCAAAATTATTTATGCAGTTTCTCAATAAGATATACATGGAATTAGCTGATGATTAACAATTATATTTCTTGATATATGACCCACAAAATTGAAGAAAGATATTCAAGTAATTGTATACAAATCTCAAGTGCTCAATAGCTATATGTTGCTTGTGGCTTCGGTAATAGCTTGTGCAGAAATAGAACACTAACTTCATTGCAGAAAGAATTATTAAGAATGCTAATCTGAATCTTAGCTATTCTATTTTTTTCTATTTATAAATGATTTGTTTTTTGCTGCTCTATTAACTTATATGTCTACACTCTAATGTTTAATTTTACTTACTCTAACTTCTAAGGTAGCTACTTTTATCATTTAGTTATTTATTTGAACTATATCAGTATTTTACACAAAGCAAGACCAATAATTATTTCAGGAATATTGGTTTAGATTTGTGACTCTGGAAATTTTATGTAATGTATTCAATTAGTTTTGATATTTTTCATAATGCATATTTTTATTTGCATACATCTTATTTTATGAGGTTTACCCCTTTATTTTCAGGTCATAGATTATCTTCTATCTTTCTCATTATTTTATAGTTTTCTTTTCTTTTGATTAGGGAATCTTGTATGAAACATTTGTATGGTGGGTCCATGAGCTCTTTAAATGCAGATTTTTTTTTCAGGGTGTGGAACTTTAATAGCTGCTTTGTTGAATAACTTGAAATTATTCTAATTTCTTTTGAGAAAGCTGTTGAGATTTTTTTGGCAAAACAAGAGTTACAAGCCTATGAGCACAGTTACCTGTGCTTATCCAAACTGTGTTAAGCTGCAAAATTACTTAAACCTTTACCAAATTAACTCTGTGCAGATGTAACATTTTTTGAGAAAACTGACTTCTTATGAGATCCTTCTACTTCACCTCTTAATCTCCTAATATAATGCAATGTTCTTGCCTTGCTACTCTGCTACCTTTATGCAATGAGGGGATAAACTCATACTGTAAACTGCTAACTTCAAAATTAACAACTCCAAGAAATACCAGCAAGATGGCAGCAGAGTAAGGAGCTCCTAGAGTCAACTCCTGCTATGGGGCAGTTAGTAAGCACCCAGAGGTATCTGGAGCTAGCTGAAGCACCTATTTGGGAGCTCCAGGGACCAGAAGACCATCCTGCAACACATTTGAAGGAATGGGAGGAGACTGGCCATCTGCAGAGAAGACTCATAAGTAGAGTGCTCCACACCATGGAGCCCAGTGCCCATCCCCACTGGAGATATAAGCTGCCTTAGGAGTTGTTCGGTGGCTGGAGTTGAAAGCGGCACTTCCGCAAAATGGGGGAGAAAGTGATGGTTTGGCAATCCAGAACGAATACTCTAGTAACCCAGATGCCAAGACACCAACAAAAATTATTATCCACACCAAGACACAGGAAGCTATGACCCAGTTAAAGAAGATAAGCCTCCAGATGACACAAAGGAGTTGAGACAACTAATTGTAGATGTTCAAACAAATCTCCTTAATAAATTCAATGAGATGACTAAAGAGATTAAGGATATTAAAAAGACACTGGATGAGAACAAAGAAGAATTTGAAAGCATACATAGAAAAATAGCAGAGCTTATGGGAATGAAAGGTACAATAAATGAAAATAAAAAACACTGGAATCATATAATAGCAGATTTGTGGAGTCAGAAGAAAGGATTGGTGACCTTGAAGAAATGGCCTCTGAAAGTGAACATAAAAAAGAACAGATGAAGCATGGAAAAAATTAAACAAGGTCTCAGGGAACTAAATGACAGCAAAAAGTGTGCAAATATACATGTCATATGTATCCCAGATGAAGAAGAGAAGGGAAAAGTGGCAGAAGGAATGTTTGAAGAAATAATAGTAGAAAATTTCCCACCCTACTGAATGCAATAGATATCCATGTCCCAGAAGCACAACACACTCTCATCCAAAAAAATCCAAATAGACCAACTCTGAGACACATACTCATCATAATGCTGCATGCCAAAGACAAAGAAAATTCTGAGAAGAGCAAGAGAAAAGCAATGTATAACATATAAGGAATACCTAATAAGATTAAATGCTGATTTCTCACCAGAAACCATGGAGGAAAGATATATTTAAGATATTACAAGAGAAAAACTTCCAGCCAAGAATCTTATATCCAGCAAAACTGTCTTTCAAAAATGAGGGCGAGATTAGAATATTCCCAGATAAACAGAAACTGAGAGAATTTCTAAGCAAGAGGCCAGAATTTTAGGAAATACTAAAGGGTGTGCTAGAACCTGTAAAGAAAAATGGGAGAGAGAAGCCTGGAAGAAAGTTCAGAAATAAAGATTATATCAATAATAGTAACTAAAAGTGTCAAAAGAGTGGTGAAAATAAAATATGACAGATATATAAAATAGTCAGGAATAAACATAACCAACAATATAAAGCCCTTGTATTCAGAAAACTGCAACTCAATGTTAAAAGAAATAAAAAATAGCCTAAATAACTGGAAGAACATTTCATGCTCATGGACTGGAAGAATAAATACGAAGATGGCAATTCTACTCAAATTGATAAACAGATTCAATGCAATCCCAATAAAAAAATCCACGTGCATTAAAAAAGTTGAAAACAAGATGATCACATTTATTTGGAAGGGTAAGGGGTCCTGAATAGCCAGAAACATCATAAAAAGGAAAAAGCAAACCCTCATTTCCAGACTTTAAATCGTATTACCTAGCTATAGTGTAAAAACACAATGGTACTGGCATAAAGACAGACCTATAAACCAATGGAACCAATTTATGGCTCAGAAACAGACCCTCACATGTATGGTCAAGTGATTTTTGACTAGCCTGTCAAACCCACACAGCTTGGCAGAACAGTCAATTCAATAAATGGTGCTGAAAGAATTGTGTATCCATAGCCGAAAGAAGGAAAAAGACACCTATCTCACACCTTATCCAAAAAGTAACTCAAAATGGATCAAAAACCCAAATATAAAAGAGCCATAAAACTTCTAGAGGAAACTGTAGGAAAATATCTTCAAAACCCGGTGGTAGGTAGTGGAATCTTAAAGGAGATAAGAGGAGGACTGAGATGGACTACTGATGTTTAATGTATGTAGAAGCTTTAATTAGCTTTACTGTAGAAGTGTGGAAAGCTGTAGAGTGGATAACACAGTGAGTAACAACTAGCTTATAAATGGGGAAGTGGCTGAAAATGGTAGTCTAGGTATGTAAAAGACAACTGACAGAATGTGAGCGAATAATCTAGGAACTGAATAGCACAGTATACCAAGAGGTGGGTGAGAATTGTGGTTGATGGTACAGATGCAAGCATGTCCTTTGTAAGCTAGAGCAAATGTACATCACTACTGCACAGTGTTGGGAATGAAAAGAATGGGAAAAATAGAGCTGGAGTGACCTATGGACTGTGGTTAGCAGTAATATAAAATTCTTACATCTATGCAAAAGAAGTACTGTGTTGAAAATGAGGCAGCATGGAAAATGTGAGCCAAATGTACATTATGGACATAGTAACCTCAGGTATTATCTTATCTGTAGCAAATGTGTGTTGATGGAGAGGTGCTGTTTGGGAATTCTGCACATGGGCATGATTGTTTTATAACTTTAAAACTTCTGTCATAAAAGATATATTCAAAAAATAATAACAGGGTGGGTTGTGGGAAAAACAAACTAAATGTAAGATAAGGCCTATGATTTGTAGTAAGATTTTGACAATATTCTTTCATAATTTGTAACAAACATCTCACAACAATCCAAGGTGTTGGTGGTGGGTTGATGTATGGGACCCCATATAACGTTATGCATATTTGCTTTGTAAGTTCACAACTTTTACTATACACTTAATTGCTCATGTATGTTCATATATAAATGATATAAAGATAATAATAGGATTGGTTGGGGTAAAAATACTTTGGTTAGTAGTAATATTTTGACAATGCTCTTTAATCATTAATTAAAAGGTTTAACAACAATGCAAGTTATTGGTGGTAGGGTGTGTTAGGAGAGTCCTGTATGATGTTACATACGTTTGTTTTCTAAGTACTCAACTATTATTATGCACTTATTGTTTATGTATGTTTATGCATGCGTGATATACTTCAATAAATTGATTTAAAAAATTAACTCCCTACATGCTCTTATGATCAAACCCAATGTCATTCTATTTGTTAATGCTTCTTGTACTGAAAATTTAAATGGTACATTCCAAAAAGACTATGTAGTTACCACATACTGATAGAATTAGGTAGCCTTCTTCAATTTTTTCTGCCAAAGAGGATGAACTCTATTCTCTTACCCATTCTTGCTTTCTATCTGAAAGAGAATTCATTTATACTGATAGCATATATGCTTTTGTTATAACTTATTATTTCAGCATGCTATGGAAACAGGGATTTTCACTTCTTCTGGTATGCCAGTGGAAAATTATGAACAAGTAAATTACCTCTTTTCTGCCATTTTACTCCCATCTATGCTTGCCATCATTAAGATAGAGGTTCACCCAGAAATGATAGAGTCTGAAATTTTATAAAATGCTCTTTCACATTTTCATGTGAAAGCAACCACAAATAAAAGAACTGTAATTATAAATTTAAATTAAATCTGTCTAAGTTAATTGAAGAACCTGGCCTTCTCTGGCCCAAAATTTTACTTTTGGCCCTCATGTTTACTCATAGCATTCCTTTCGGGAAACAAACCCAACCCGTATGAAATTGTTACAAGCAGACTTGTCTCTGGGAATAAAATTGAGAACTGATCACTTATTGTCACACCATGATATGACCCAATTTGCAACTCTTTAATGCATTATACCAAAGGTTTTCTTCAACAAGTAAAAGACATTTTTCCTGTCCCAAATGACAGACATACACCACTAATCATAATCTGACACCAGGATAATTGGTCTACTGGAAATGACACAGATAAAAGACAGCCCAAGGGGGAGGCAGCAAGATGGCATCAGTTTAAGTGGACACTCACTATCTCTCCCACACAAAATCGCTGAGTGCAGGCAAGATCCTGCGCAAGTGAGCTGTTCTGGGAAACAAAGAACAGGAGCTTAAGAGCATTTATCTGGAGGAAGCTGGACAAAGATAAATGGCTCAAGGTAAAACAAAGATTTCTCAACCCTGTGGCAGGAAATGAGGGATGATTAAGCCCCACCCTCAAGGCAAAAAAACCCTGGAAGTCCCAATTCCCACCAACCACCAGCAGGAGGGAGTGTTCTCCAAGAGTGGGAGGATTATGATGAAAGGTGGGAGGGGTTTCTTTTCTGTGGGCTTGGTTGCCTGGACCCCCTTTGAGCTTTGGGGAGCATACCAGCCAGCTAAAGACTACACAAAGAAGAAAGGAGAGGCAAATCTACTGAGGCTGCCTGATTTACTTAACCACCCTGGGATAGAGAAAATTGGCCTGAGAGAGAGCAGAGTAAGCCAATCGACTAGCTCTGTGGTGAAAAGGATCAAAATTTCAACTCCCCTAAGGGAGGCAGGCAGTAGGAAGTGCTTAATAAGCTTCCAAGAGATTATTTAGGGTAACCTGGGAGGAAGGGGGGTCTGGAAGAGGATTGAGAGTAATTTTCCTGTCAAGTTTGGCCATCAGGATTCCCTTTAAATTTCAGAAAGGAACCCAATCTGACAAGGAGAGGTGAGGGGGTATCTGTTCACACAGACTGTTGCATACTGCCACCCTGGGAGAGAAAGCAAAAAGAAGAGAAAAGGGGCAGGAACAGACAGGCTCCTAATCAACAGTTATCTACCCAATGGCAAAGAGTAAAAAACTAAGGAAAAGAGACTGGATAGCTTTCTGAAGAGCTAAATGACCCAATGAGAAAATTTAGCTCAATGTAAGACTTTCACCTTGAATACACAAAGTCCCTAGTTTGATAGCAGGCTCCTCTTAGAGTAATTTTCCATCAGGATATCAAATATCCAGCTGTTACTTTGGGACAGGGAAAACATAGACCTTAATTTATTAGCTTTTCTTGGATCTCTTATTTTTTTCTAAAAAGGGTACATTTTCAAAATTTAACTTAGTTTGCTTGCTTAAACTTACTTTAAAACCTGAAGAAAGGGCAGGTAGCAGTGTAATTGGTTGGTGAACACTAGCAGCATGAGAAGCTCCTCAGGGGACTGAGATGGAAGGCTATTTTACCTTAGTTTTTGTTTGACTGCTTGCTTGTTTTTGTTAGTTTTCTTTTCCTTTCCTCTTCTCCTTCCCTCCTTAAAAAAAAAAAAAGTAGGTGCTGCTGCTTTTTCCTTGTTTGCTGTGTTAACTCTTCCTTGGTTTCCCCTTTTATGGGTTACCCATTTTGTCTACCAAAACTATCTCTTTTCTGTCCCTCATCTTTCTATCTTCTATTTTCTGTTCTTCTTACATTCCAACTCTCTTTTTTCAGTCCTCAATCTTCCTGGTTTTTTTTTTTTTCTATCTCATCTGTTTTTCCTTTTATTAACATTTATTTTCCTTTTTATCTTTTTTCTCTTCCCCTCTCTTCTCATCATTCTGGCTTTTAATATATCCTATATATTTTTCTCTATTTGATTTCCCATTTCATTGTTAGAATACATTTTTTATTCCTATTACTCTACACTGCTTACATGAGTTAAATATAAATTTTCTTAAGTCTTATATGGTTCCTCTTCTAACTTTTACTATTATTATTACTATTGTCCTTTCTCTTTTCTTACCTCCTTTGCTTTCTCTGGCCCTAATCTTTTCTTTTAAGGGAACATAGGTTTCAGCAAGGAAATAGAATAAGAAGAAAAAAGTACCAAAAAGAAAAGTTAACACATACACAAAAACAGCAACTAAATAAAATCTGATAGTGAGAGAAACTAATCAACTGAAAAAACCTACCAATATAAAAAGATGATGGGACGGCAATAAAACAGTACAAATCACACTAAGAAACAGGAAGTCATGGCCCAGTCCAATGAAGAAACTAAAAACCAGGAAGAGATGCAGAACAGTGAACAACTAATTGGCACTGTCCAAAAAAAATATCATGGACTAACTTAATGAAGTGAAGGAAGAGATTAAGGATATTCAGAAGACACTGGGAAAACATACTGAAGAAATTGAAACATAAGTAAAATGATAACAGACATGAAGGTGGTGAATGGCACAATCCAAGAAATCAAAAGTACAAAGGAAGCATATAACAGCATATTTGAACAGGCAGAGGAAAGAATTAGTGATGTGGAAGACAGTACATCTGAAATCAAAAAGAAGAGATAGATAAAAAGAAAAAGTCCTGCAGGGACTTAGGGATTTGAACAACAACACAAAATCCACAAACATAGGCATTATAAGCATCGCAGGGAGAAGAGAGAGAAAAAGGGGACAGAAGGAGTGTTGGGAGAAATATGGCTGAAAACTTCCCAACCCTTTTGAGGGAGATGGATGTACATGACCAGGAAGTGCAGCACACAACAAAGTGTATAAATCCCAACATGTCTATTCCAAGACATATACTTGTAAAACTGTACAATGGTCAAGAAAAGAAAATACTGAAAGCAGCAAGAGAAAAGAGGACCATTGTATCCAAGGGAAGCCCAATAAGATTAAGTGCTATTTCTCATCTGAAACAATGGAGGCAAGAAGGCAGTGTCAGGACATATTTAAGGTACTAAATGAAAAAATTTCCAGCCAAGAATTCTCTATCCACCAATGTTGGCATTTAAAAATTGAAAGTTCAAAATATTCAAAGATAAACAGAAATTAAGAGAGTATGCCCTTCAAGAAACACTAAAAGGATCTCTGCATATTGAAAGGAAAAAACAGGAGAGAGTTGGAGGTGAGTGTAATAACAAGGAAAAAGGAAAAAGAAATAATATATGACATACATAAACCAAAGAAAATATGGTGAATGTAAGTAATTCCTTGAGAGTGATAATACTGAATGTTAATGGATAAAAATAACCAGTCAGGAGACACAGGTTGGCAGAATGGATAAGGAAATATGATCCACCCTTATGCTGTCCACAAGAAACCCACCTTAGACCCAGGAACTCAAGGAAGTTGAAAATGAATGACCATTAAACAATCTTACAAGGAAACAATAACTTAAAAATGGTGGGAGTAGCTATATTTATATAATACAAAATAGACTTTAAATGCAAAACTAACTATTGTAAGAGACAAAAATGGATGCAGTATAATAATAAAAGGGGATATCTTTCAAGAGGAAAGAACAATCACAAACATTTATGCACCTAACCAGACCACCTCAAAATACATGAGGTAAATACTGGAAAAACTAAGTGGAGAAATAGATGCCTCTACAATTATAGTGGGGTAATTTAATATACCATTACCCATTAGACAGAACATCTTCAGAGAATATCAGTAAAGAAGCAAAGACTTTGAATGATATATTAGAGGACCTGGACATAATATACATATACAGAACACTACATCCAAATACAGCAGGATATACATTCTTCTCAAATGCATATGGATCATTCTCTAAGATAGACCAAATGCTAGGCCACAGAAAAATTCTCAAGGAATTCAGAAAGACTGAAAAATATACAAAGTAATTTCTATGAAAACAGTGGAATGAAGCTGGAAATCAGAAAGATCCAGAGAACCAGATTAGAAACAAAGATGGAAGTTAAACAATACACTTTTAAACAAACAGTGGGTCAAGGAGGAAATTTCAAAAGAAATCAGTACCTAACTTGAAATAAATGAAAATTACAAGACAACACATCAAAATCTTTGGGATGCAGCAAAAGCTGTAATGAGAAGAAAATTGAAAGTCATAAATGCATATATCAAATAAGAAGAGCTAAAATCAAAGACCTAACAGCACACCTGGGGGAATTAGAAAAATATAAACAAACTAACCCCAAATGAAGTAGAAAGAAGGAAATAACAATGACTACAACAGAAATGAATGAAAAAGAAAGTAAGAAAGCACAAGAAAAAATAAAACCATAAGCTGGTTCTTTGAGAAGATCAATAAAATTGACAACCCTTTACCTAGACTACCAAAGAAAAAGAGAGAGAAGATGCAAACACACAAAAGAAGAAGAAAGGAAGGGCATATCACCAGTGATCCCACAGAAATAGAGTATCATAAGAAGATACTGTGAAAATTTATATGCCAACAAGAAGAATAATTTAGAGGAAATGGATGATTTTTTACAAACACACAAGCAGCTTACCTTGACGAAAGAATTAACACAACTATCACAAGTAAATGCGGCGGCTTGCTCAGTCGGTGGCGGTGGGGTTGCTCTGCCCCACGTTGGGCGCCAACTGCAACGGCTTGCTCGGTCGGTAGAGGTGGGGTCTGGCTGCAGACGACGGGTCGGTCCAGCTCTGGACGAGGGGTCGGTCCTGCTCGGGACGAGGGGTCGGTCCGGCAGCAGACGAGGGATCGGTCTCACAGGGGTTGCACGGTTCGGCTGACGGGGTGGCCTGGCGAAGCCGGCGACGAAGGGGTCGCCCAGAGAAGCCGGCAACGAAGGGGTCGCCCGGAGAAGCAGGCGATGAACTGGGGACAAGGGAGGCCAGGCCCTTGTCGGGGGCTCTCAGGACTGGAGGGTGCACGGCAGAAGAACTACCGCAGAGACAAGGTAAACACGCAAGTCCAACTTTATTGAGGGAGAGGCAACAGTTTTATAGGGGCTGGGGAAGGCTGATTGGTTGAAGCCACGCCCTGTTCTCATTGGTTGCCGGTGAAAGGTCAGTGGGCGGTACTGGACGGGGGAGGGGTGGTGGTTAGGGATTGGCTGTCGCTGTTGCTGGGGGAAGGGGCAGGGTTTAGGGATTGGTGGCTGCTGATGCTGGGGTGGAGGGCAGACTTGAGTTTCCCGCCCACGCCTGGCTGTTGCTGCTGTCGGGGGAGGGGAAAAGGGCAGACTGGAATTTTCCGCCCTGCGCCTGCGCAGGGAGAAAGAAGAAGGGTGCCGCCCCACAGGCATCGTGTGGCGCCATCCGGGAGGAGGGGCGGCCGCGGAAGCACGGCTGCCGAGAAGGGGAGACCCGAGGGCACTCTGCGCCCATGCCGAGCTTCCTTCAGTGGTGGCGGTGAGTCCTACCAGCCACCCTATTATGGGGGCAGCGGCTTGGCCTACCGCGGCCGCTCCCCTGCCAGGCCAGCAAACCACGCTTCAGCCCGAGGGGTGACCGCAAGTAAAGATATAGAATCAGTTATCAAAAGTCTCCCAAATAAGAAGAGCCCAGGACCAGACAGCTTCACAGGTGAATTCTAACAAACATTCCAGAAAGAAGGAACACAAATCCCACTTTAACTCTTCCAAAAAATAGAAGTAGAAAGAACATTGCCTAATTCATTCTATGATGCCAATATTACCCTAACCAAAGCCAAATATGCTACCTGAGAGAAAAATTACAGATCATTCTCTCTAATGAATCTATATGCTAAAATTATCAATAAAATACTTGCTAATCATATTCAACAAAAAATGAATTATACACCATGACCGAGTTTCATCCTGGGTATGCAACGGTGGTTCGACATAAGAAAATCACGGTAACACACCATATAAATAGATCAAAAGAAAAAAATCACATAATTATCTCTATAGGTGCAGAAACAGCATTTGACAAAATACAGCACCCTTTCCTGATTTAAAAAAAAAAAACCCACTAATATAGGAAGAGAAGGAAATTTTCTGAACACGATAAAGGGTATATATGGAAAAAAACCACAGCTAACATTATATAAAATGGTGAAATCCTAAAGGCTTTCCCTCTAGTATCTGGAACAAGACAAGGATGCCCACTATCATTACTCCTATTTAACATTGTTTTAGAAGTACTTTCTCAAGCACTTAAGATAGAAAAAGATATAAAAGGCATTCAAATTGGAAAGTAAGAAGTCAAAATTTCCCTATTTGCAGACAACATGATCCTATACAAAGAAAGTTCTGAGAAATCTACAACAAAGCTTCTAGAACTTATAAATGAGTTCAGTAAAGTCACAAGTTAAAAGATCAATGCACAAAAATCAGTAGCATTTCTGTATACCAATAATGAGCAATCTGAGGTGGATTCAAGAAAAAAAAATACCATTTACAATAGTAACTAAAAGAATAAAATACATAGGAATAAATTTAACTGAAGATATAAATGATGTATACACAGAAAACTACATAACACTGTTAAGGAAATCAAAGATGACTTAAATAAATGGAAGAATATTCCATGTTCTTGGATAGGAAGACTAAACATCATTAAAATGTCTATCCTACCCAAACTAATCTATAGATTTAATGCAATAAAAATGAAGACAGCAATTTTTACTGCATTGCAAAAACTAAATTTATTGTGAAATTTATCTGGACAGGCAAGAGGCCCTGAATAGCCAAAGACTTATTTTAAAAGAAAAAAAATGAAATCAGACTTTAAAACACATTAGAAAGCTAAAGTGTTCAAGACGGCATGATACTGTCACAAGGATAGACACACTGACCAATTGAACTGAATCCAGAGTTTTGATATAGTTCCTCACATACACAGTCATCTGATATTTGACAAGTCCATCAAGCTCATTCAATGGGGAGAGAATGGTCTCCTAAAAAAAATGGTGCTTGGAGAACTGGAAATCCATATCAAAAAGAATGAGAGAGGAATATCACCTCACACCTTATACAAGAATAAACTCAAGATGGTTCTAAGATCTAAATATAAGAGCCAAGACATAAAGACTTGGAAGATAATGTAGGAAACCATCTATGGGACCTTGTAATAGGAAATGGTTTCATGAACTTCACGCCCAAAACACAAGCAAGAAAGAAAAAAGATATAAATGGGATCACCTCAAAATTAAAAACATTTGCACCTCAAAGGAGGTTATCAAGAAAGTAAAAAAGCAGCTTACCAAATGGGAGAAAATATTTGGAAAGCATATAAGTGATAGGAGCCTAATATCCAGCATATATAAAGAAATCCTACACTGCAAAAATAAAAATACCAACAACCCATTCAAAAAATTGACAAGTGACTTGAAAAGATACTCTCTGAAAAAGAAATATTGGGTGAAGAGCACATTGAAGATACTAAAGGTCACAAGCTACTAGTGAAATATAAATAAAAAATACAATGAGATACCACTTTATACCCATTAAACTGATGAATATAAAAAATCAGAGGACTGAAAGTGTTAGAGAGGATGTGGAGGAATGGGAACCCTCGTCCACTGCTGGTGGGAATGTATAATGGTTTAGTGATTGTGGAGGAGAGTTTGGCAGTTCCTCAAAAAACTATAGAACTACCATATGATCCAGAAATTCCATTACTGTTTATGTTCCCAGAAGAATTGAAAGCAAGAACATGAACAGATATATGCACACCATAGTTTACACTGGCCTTAAACACTACTTCCAATAGTTGGAATAAACCCAAATGCTCATCAACAAATGAATGGATAAAGAAACTGTGGTACATACATTCAATGAACTATTACTCCCCTGTAAGAGGGACTAGAGTGTTAACACACAGGATAACTTGGATGAATCTTGAGGACCTTATGTTGAGTGAAGCAAGTCAGGCATTGAAGGAAAAACATGACATGACCTCTCTGATAGGAATTAAGCAAACTGAGTGAATTCAGAGAGCTGGAGTCCAGAAGATAGGTTTACAGGAAATAGGGAGAAGGTTCTGAACCAAGGCCCACATGCATGAAATCTATGATAAGGTAGAAGTGAATAGTTTTGCAGTGAAGGGATATGACAAGAGTGTAGAGATACTACTGGGTTGGGAGGTGCAAACTTGACAAAGTTCTAGGGTGGGGAAAATGGGTTAGACAATTAATTGAACTGGTCGAGGGTTGTGGGAGGGAGAAGGTGAACACAAGGGATTGGTGGGTATGTGCTTCAAATTACAATGTTGAGAAAACTTTTGGCAAGGGCTACTGGTATAGAGTGTTGGATGGAGGGGTATTTGGGACAGGGTGCATATGGGGCAGTCTTCTGAATATGCATGTTATCATTTTGTCATAGTGTGTTATCAGTGGGAGGAGACACATGGAAGGCATTGGACTCACATACTAGGGAGGCCTGGTATGTTCTCAGAGGGGAGGTTGTCTTTTGAGAGCATGGGTGATTTCTAATAGGGGAGGACAGAGTAGTGTGTCAAACCCCAGCTTTACCTCAAGTATCTACGAATCTCAACCTTCAAGTAATGAACCTGGTGGTTGATGTTGGGCCCTCATGGGAGAGGGAGGGAGGAATAGCACAGATGCAAGAGAGGGTAGTTAGGGGGCAGTAGAAATGTTCTGCATGATCTTGCAATGATGGATACAGGCCATGTTAAATTTCATCAAAAATTTATAATAGTGTAAGTCTAAGTTATAAACCATAATGTAAAATACTGAGCATGGTTAGTAGATATGTTTTAATAATTGTACATCAGTTGCAACAAATGTATGATGCAAATGTAAAAAGTTCAGTAATAGGGAAGGGGAAAAGGAAGAATGTTGGGTATATGGGAGTCACCTATATACTGTATGTGACTTTACTATGACTTAAAACTTCTTTTAAGAAATAATGATAAAAAAGACAATGAAGAAGAAATGGAAGAAACTGCCCCTGTACATACAGGACAACATTTATTTTAGGGATGAAAAAAACATCAAAAATATTTCAAATATTTTTCATTTTCTTTTTTTTTTTTTTTTAAAGATTTATTTATTTATTTAATTTCCCCCCTCCCCTGGTTGTCTGTTCTTGGTGTCTATTTGCTGCGTCTTGTTTCTTTGTCCGCTTCTGTTGTCGTCAGCGGCACGGGAAGTGTGGGCGGCGCCATTCCTGGGCAGGCTGCACTTTCTTTTCACGCTGGGCAGCTTTCCTCACGGGCGCACTCCTTGCGCGTGGGGCTCCCGCACGCGGGGGACACCCTTGCGTGGCACGGCACTCCTTGCGCGCATCAGCACTGCGCATGGCCAGGTCCACACGGGTCAAGGAGGCCCGGGGTTTGAACCGCGGACCTCCCATATGGTAGACGGACGCCCTAACCACTGGGCCAAAGTCCGTTTCCCTCATTTTCTTAAACCTGCAATTTTTTCTTTTTTACTTTTAGTTTTTCTAAATTATGTATTTTATGTTCTGTGTTTAAACCTATCATTACTATCTCATTTTCCCATTAATTGAATTTGCAGTATTCATGGCTTCATTTTTGAAGAAGTTTTGGATCACAGAATGGTTTACAAAAGTGGCAAGGGAGGACCAGCGGCATGGGGTGTCAGTGATGGGAAAATACATGGGAGGAAGTTCACCTGGGTATACCCGCAATGTATATAAATATGTTCAAATGCCACCAAGGGTAGAAATTCACAGAACTCAAAGAATACAGAATTCCCATTCTCAGGAGTCCTGCCACATTCTCTAATGGAACAGTAACAATTCCCCAGGTACAGGGGCAATGACTAAAGGAGGATAGTCCCATTGATGGGCCCTTAATATTGATGACTATGCTTATGAGCCTTTTGTTCTTGAAATTGCAACTTAGCCTAATGCTGTAGGGTGCTCAAGAGTTACCACCTGAGAACCACCATTTTGTTCAAATGTGGTCACTCTGTAAGCCAAACTTAGCATACGAAAACATTACATTCCTCCCAACATGTGGCATGACTCCTGGGGATGAGCCTCCCTGGCATTGAGGGATTACTACCAAGCACCAGCTGGTGATGCAACTGGAAAAAGACCTTGAATGAAAAGGGTATATGGTAAAGACAAATGAGTACATATGACTATGAGACTTTAAATGTGTTGGGAGGTCACCAGAGAAGCAATGCTTATGCACATCTCAGCAGGATATCATAAACAGCCAAAGTAGATACTATCCCAAATAGTGGGACTCCTGAGGGCTTTGAGAATACTACATCCTATGGTTATGGCAGATAGCTACAGATTTTGGTGCCTTGCCAGTGGGCCCTATTTTAGAATTTGTGCACCTGAGTGTGACAGAACTGGACTCAGATGTGACTTCTCTACACGTACCTCTTCTGTCCCATTTATTGAACCTACAGTTGGCAGCAGAGTTGGTAAATGTATGTCCAAGAAACTTTAATCTCTTGGCTGTCCATTTGCCAGGTGGTCCCTGAGCCACAGCAGAATTGCAACACCTAATCTCCAGTTCATTGGATTCATCAAGGATAACTAACAAGGAGGTAAGGTTGGACAACATCTACACCAAGGAATAGAGTCTACAACAGCAAGCAAGAGAGTCCCATCCATCAGTCATATGGGAGCAAAAACCCCTCTCAATTAGAGGTGGATTGGGCATCACTATCCCAGAATCCTCAGGATTGGGGAATAAAATATGGATTAGTGTGGTCTTACTGGTGTTCTACTATAGATTTATTGTGATTCTAGCAATGGAAGAAATTATATCATCGATATGGATAAGTGGCCACTGGAGATGCTGAATGCAGGGAGAGAGTAAAAGAGGTGTAAAATTGGGGCACTTTCAGTACTTGGAATTGTCCTGTATGACACTGCAAGTCAGACACAGCCCATTATATATCCTGCCATAACCTACAGAGCAGAGTGGGAGAGAGTGTAAACTATAATATAAACTATAATCCATGCTATGTGTTAATAATCCAAAGTGTGTTCCTCATGTGCAATGAATATACCACACTAATGAAAGAAATTGTTAATGTGGGGAAAAGGGGCACATGTGGGGAGGGTGGTATATGGGAATCCCTTATATAATTTTTATGCCACATTTCATGTAATCTAAGTATCTTTTAAAAATAAATAAAAATTCATTTAAAAAACAACTCAGACAATCAGTGGGTCAAGGAGGAAATTCAAAAGAAATCAATAACTATCAGAAACAAATGACAATGACAACAAAAAAAATATCAAAACTTATGTGCTGCAAAAAAAGCAGTGCTGAGAGGGAAATTCATACCCATAAATGCCTATATTGGAAAAGAAGAAAGAGCTAAAATCAAACACCTGTCAGCAACCTGGAGGACTTAGAAAAAGAACAATAAAATAACCACAAAGCAAGCAGAAAGAAGGAAATAACAAAGATTAGAGCAGAGCTAAATAAAATTGAAACTAAGAGTGCACTAGAAAACATAAACAAAGCCAAAGCCAATTTCTTGAGAAGATTAATAAAATTGATAAAACCTCAGACTAACAAAGGAAAAAAAGAAGATGCAAACACATAAAATAAGAAGTGAGGAAGATGCTATCACTACTGACCCCACAGAAATAAAGAGTATCATAAGAGGATTATTTGAAAAATTGTATGCCAACAAGACGGGTAATTTAGTGGAAATGGACAAATTCTTAGAGACACACAAGCAGACTTCATTGATGAAAGAATATGAATCCAACAGATCAATCACAAGTAATGAAACAGATTTAGACATCAAAATTTCCCAACTAAGAAGAGTCTAGGACAAGACAAGCTTCACAGGTAAATTATACTAAACATTCTGGAAAGAAATGACACAATTCCTGCTTAAATTCTTCCAAAATAAAGATGTTGAGGAACTTTGCCTAAGTCATTCTATGATGCCAACATCACCATAATACCAAAGCCAAAGATGAAAGAGAAAGGAAAATTATAGACCAAACTCTAATGAACCTAGATGCTAAAATTCTCAATAAAATACTTGGTAATCATTTTTGACAACACATTAAATGAATTATTCACCATGACCAAGCGAGTTTCAAGACTGGTGAGCCAGGATGGTCCAACATAAGAAAATCTATGTAATATACCACATAAACAGAGCTGCAAAAATGCAGAAAAAGCATTTGAAAAAATACAGCACACATTTCTGATAAAAACACTGTAAAAGATATGAATAGAAGGAAACTTCTTCAAAATGATAAAGGGTGTATTTGAAAAACTAACAAGGAACATAGTTTTCAATGGTGAAATCCTAAAAGCTTTCCCTCTAATATCTGAAACAAGACAAGGATGCCCACTTTCACCACTCTTATTTAACATTCTGTTAGAAATATTTGGTTGAGCACTTAGAAAAGAAAAAGATTTTTTTTAAAAACACCCAAAGTGTAAAGGAAGAAGTAAAAATTTCACTAATTGCAGATGACATGATCCTAAATATAGGAAGCCCTAAGAAATCTACAATAAAGCTCTTAGAACTTATAAATGTGATCAGTAAAGACACAGGTTATAAGATCAAATGCACAAAAATCAGTAGTATATCTGTAACCCACTAATGAACTATCTGAGGAGGAAATCAATAAGATCCCATTTACAATAGCAATGAAAAGTATCAATTACTTAAGAATAAATTTAATTAAAGATGTAAATGAACTGTACACAGAAAAGTACAACACTGTTCAAGGAAATCAAAGGAGAACTAAATAAATGGAAGAATATTCACTGTTTATGGATAGAAAGACTAAACAACATTAAGATGTATATCTTATCCAAACTCATTTGGAGATTTGGTGCAATCCCAATAAAAATTACCACAGCATTTTTACTGAAATAGAAGAGCTAACTATGAAATTTATTTGGAACGGCAAGTGGCCCTGAAGAGGCAAAGATACATTGAAAAAGAAAAATAATATTGAAGGAATCATACCACCTGAATGAAAAACATACTTCAAAGCTACAGTGGTCAAAACTGCATGGTACTGTTACAAGGGTAGACATGATGACAAATGGAACCTGAGCGTTCTGATATAGATCCTCACATATACAAATGATATTTGACAAGGCCACCAAGCCCATTCAACTGGAGAGAATGGCCTCTTCAATAAATGGTGCTTGGAGAACTGGACATCCATTTCCATAAGAATGAGAGAGGAACACCATCTCACACCTTATACAAAAAATATTTCAAGATGGATCAAAGATCTGAATATAAGAGCCAAGACCATAAAGATCTTGGAAGATAATGTAGGGAAGCATCTAAACGATCTTTTATTAGGAAATGGCTTCATGAACTTTACAACCAAAGCAACAAAAGAAAAAATAGATAAATGGTACCTCCTCAAAATTGAAAAACTTTATACCTCAAAGTTTGCAAGGAAATAAAAAAGGCTGCCTACTCAATGGGAGAAAATATTTGGTAAACGAATATCTTATAGGGGCCTAATATCCAGCATATGTAAAGAAATCCTACTCCTGAAAAATAAAAAAACAACCCATTTAAAAAATGAGCAAGTGATTTGAATAGACACTTCTCCAAAGAAGAAATACAAATTGCTAAAAAGCACATGAAAACATGCTCAACATCACTAGCTATTAGAGAAATCCAAGTCAAGATTATAATGAGATATCCTCTCACAACCATTAGACTGGTGGTTATGAAAAAACCAGAGGACTACAACTGTTGGAGAGGATGTGGAGTAAAGGTAACACTTATCCACTGCTGTTGGGAATGTAGAATGGTGCAGCCATTGTGGAGGACAGTTTGGCATTTCCTCAGGAAGCTAGGTATAGAACGGCCATATGATTCCACAATTCCACTGCTGGATATACACTCAGAAATACTAAAAGCAGGAACACAAGCAGATATATACACATCAATGTTCATAAAGGGATCATCACTATTGCCAAAAGTTGGAAACCATCCAAATGACCATCAATAGATGAATGGATTAACAAATTACTTAGATGTAAGAAGGAATGCAGGGAATGGGAAGTGGCTCAAGTGATAGGGCCTCAGCCTACCATATGGGAGGATATGGGTTTGATCCCTGGGGCTTCCTGGCTAAAACAGAAGAGAAAGCATGCCTCCACAGTGAGACAGTGCCTGCACTGCAAACCAAGTGCCCATGTGGTGAGCCAAGTGCCTGTGTAGGTGACCATGTGGCAATGTGAGGGCCCATGCAGTGATCCGAGTGCCCACATGGCAAACCAAGTGCCTGTGTTGTAAGCTGAGTATCTGCATGGTGAGTCGAGTACCAGCATGGCAAGCTGAGTGCCTGTATAAGTGCCCACATGGTAAGCCAGGGCCCTTGCAGCAAGCTGAGTGACAACCTGGTGAGCCAGTGCCTATGCAAGTGAGTCACACAACAAGATGAAGATGCAACAAAAGAGAGATGAAGGGGAGAGTGACGGTGAAGCACAGCAGGGACCAGGTACTAAAGTGGCGCAATTGACAGGGAACCTCTCGCCACATCAGAGTTCCCCAGGATCAAATCCCAGTGAATCCTAGAGAAAGATAAGAAGACAAAAAGAGAAATAGGGAAGATCACACACAGAATAGACACAGCAAAACCAGTAGGGTGGGGGAGGGGAAGAAAAAAGAAGGAATGCAGCATTAAAAGATGGGATAACATATATAACTCTTGAAGACCTTATGTTGAGTGAAGCAAACCAGGGACTGAAGGACAAATATTACATTACCTCACTGATAAAAATTAAGCAAATTGAGCACACTCACAGAGCTACAGTCTGGGAGACAGGTTTACAGGAGACAGAAAGGGAGAGTATGTTTGTTAGCCAATGCCCATATGGGCAAAATCTATAAGGCAGAAGGGTATGGTTGTTCAGTAGTCCTGCATGACTAGTGGAACAGTGACCCTATTGGGTTGGGTAGTGCTGGTTTGTGAGGTGGGGAGTGTAGAGTGGGTTGGGCGGTCTACAAAACTGGGGGATGGTTGGGGGAGGAAGCTGGTGAAGTTAGGGATTTGTGGTATGTGGTTGAAGCTACAAAGTTGGGAATGTATCTTTGGCAAATATGTGAGAAGGTTATTGGCTTAGGGTGTTGGATGTGGGGAACATTTGGGACAGGTTCACTCTTTTTCTTCAAGGAGTGAAGCCTGGTTGTTGCCATAGGAACTGAGGAGAAGGGGAGGGAGAAGAATAAATGGAACATGAGGCATTTTTGGGGCAATGGAATTATAATACATGATCTTGCAATAATGGATACAGACCACTTTAAATTTCATCAAAATTTATAAAAGTGTATGGTCCAAAATAAATACCATAATGTAAATCATAAAGGATAGTTAGTAACAATGTTTCAATATTTGTACATCAATTGTAATAAATAAACCATCCTCAAGTAAAATGTTATTTATATGGGAGAGGGGAAAGGGGAAAAAGGTGATGGATATATGAGAATTCTTTATATTGTGTAAGTGACTTTTTTGTAAAGTTTTTTGAAGACAAAATGAAAAATATAATACAGGTAAAAGGAAGAAAATAACACTGTACATATAAGACAACAGATTTTAAAGTATTGAAAGACATGTCAAAAAGTTTATTTTTTTTCCTCATTTTATTAAATGTATTTTTAAAATTTTTCTATTTTATTTCTTATTTCAAAACTATAATTATTTTATCTTATTGATTTTTTGGTTATTTTATTGGCTTCATATTTGAAGAAGTTTTGGATCACAGAAGGATTGCATCTATTACAGGGGAGGATCATTGGGGTGGGGTGTCATGGATGGTGGATACACAGTAGGAAGTTAATCTGGTGCATATCTATAAGGCATATGAATATATTCAAGTGCTCATGGGGCACTGTCACATTGGGTTGAGTTTCACACAATAACCAAAAGAATACTGAATACCGATTCCTGGGAGCTCTGCCAGGATAATTGGAAAAACTAGAAAAACAACAACTAACCAATATAAAAGTAAGCAGAAGGAAGTGAATAATAAAGGTTAGAGAAGAAATCAATGAAATTATAACAAAAGACAATAGAGAAAATCAACAAAAGCAAAAACTGGTTCTTTGAAAAGACGAATAAAATTGATAAGCCCCTATCTAGAATAACAAAGAAAAAAAGAAAGCTACAAATAAATACAATCAGAAATGAAAGGGGGATGTTACAACTGACCCCACAAAAATAAAATGGACCACAGGAGAATATTGGGGAGGAGGTGAACATGGAAAATTGTCAGGTACATGGTTGAAACTATAAAGTTGAGAAAACTCTTCAGAAAATATAAGGAAAGGTTATGGATTTAAGGTGTTTGATGGGGGCACCTGGGGCAGGCTTCTAGGGAGTGTGTAAGTGCTCATCTTGTCATATTGTGTTATATCAGTGGGTGGTGGCCCATACAATGAGTGGGAAGGTGTTGTAACCCCATCCTGGGGAGGCCTGATATTCTCATACAGAGGGGAAGGTGTCTCTTGAGAGCATGGGTGGCTCCCAATGGGGGAGGACAGACTAGTGTGTCAAGCCCTCAGCACAGTTGCAAGTATCTATGAATCTTGTCCTTCAAGCAGTGAAGCGTGGGAGTCACTGTGAGCCCCAAAGGGAGGGGAGGGGAAGAGAGTAATAGAATAGATGGAAGCAGTGGTAACTGAGGGGCAATGGAAGTGTTCTGCATGATCATGCAATGATGGATATAGATCATGTTAAATTTTACCAAAAATTTATAAAAGTGTCTAAAATGTAAACCATAATGTAAACCATAATGTAAACATTGTTAGTAGCTATGTTTCAATATTCATACATCAGTTGTAGTAAATGTAACATCCACAAGCAAAAAGATCATGGCTGGGGAAAGGAGAAATGGGGAGAATGTTGGGTATATGGGAGTCCCCTATATTCTATATGTGATTTTATTGTGAACTAAAACTTTTTTGAAGACATGATAACAAAAAGATGTAAGACATTGAGGAAGAAATGGAAAAGATTGCCTTGCCACTGCACATGCAGGACAACAGCTATTAAAGTGATGAAAGGCAAAATGTTAAAAAAAAAATTTGTATTTTTCACTTCTTAATACCACAATTTATTTTTTACTTTATTTTTTCTAAATTACAATGTATTTTATTTCTAATCTTTAAACCAATCATTACTATTTTATTTCCTTTTAATGGAATTAGGCAATGTATTAGGCTTCATTTTTGAAGAAGTTTTGGATCAGAGGGGTTCAACTATGGCAGGGGAGGAGCACTGCTGTGGGATGTCATTGATGGGGGATATATAGGTGGGAGTTCTCCAGGGCATGCATATAGGGTATATAGATATGTTTGTCTATTCATGGGATACTGACATAGGAGGTACAGTTTCAAATGACAACTGAGGGAGTGCTGTGTTCACATCCTAGGGAGCTCTGTCGCATTCCCCAATCGAACAGTGACAATCCCCCAAGTGCAAGGGCAAAGACCAGTGAAGGATGGTCCAATGATGGGCCCTTGATATTAATGGCTATGCTTATGAGCCTATGTGCTTGAAATGTCAACATGACCTAGATCTACAGGATGCCTAAGAGTTACCTCCTGAGAACCTCCATGTTGCTCAAATGTGGCCACTCTCTAAGTCAAACTGAGCATGTAGATGCATTAACTTCCCCCCAGCATGGGACATGATTCCCGGGGATCAGCCTCCCTGGTGCCGATGGATTACTACTAATCACTAGTTGGTGATGCAACTAGAAAAAGATCTGAATAAAAGGGGGGAATGGTAAACAAATGAGTTAATGTGGCTAAGAGTCTCCAAAAAAAGAGTCAGGAGGTCATCAGAGGGGTCAGACTTACACAACCCTCAGGAGGATCCCAGAGACAGCCAAAGTAGATACCACAACAGGTAGTGGTGCTCCTGAGGGCTGCAGAGACACACAGGTCCTATGGTCATGGAAGATGGCTCTGGACTTCAGTGCCTTGTCAGTGGGCCCCACTTTGTAATTTGTGTCCCAGAGTGTCATGGAGTTTGACTCAGATGTGACCTTTCTACACATGCCTCTTCTGTTACTTTTACTGAACCTGTGGTTGGTGCTGAGGTTGGTGTTTGTCCAGGAGACATGAATCCCTGGACTAACCATGTCCCAGCTGGGTCCTGAGCTTGAGGAGATTTTCAAGGCAACACCTACTCTCTCCAGTTTATTGGACTTACCCAGGTCAGCTAACAGGGAGATGAGGATGGTCAACCACCATACCAAGGAACTGAAAGTGCCTACAACTGCAAGCAGGAGAATCCCATCCATCAGCCACGTGGGATCTAAGCCCTCTCTCAATTTAGAGGAGGAGTGGGTATCACCATCCCAGGGACCTCAGAATGGAGGAATAAAATATAGCCTAAAGTGGACTTACTGGTATTCTACTATAGAAATATTGTGACTGTAGCAATGGGAGAAATTATATCATTTATGTGGAGAAAGTGGCCAAAGGAGTTGCTGAAGGCAGGGAGAGGGAAAAGAGGTATGATATGGGGGCATTCTGGGGACTTGGAGTTGTCCTAAATGATATTGCAGGGACAGATGCTGGACATTATATATCCTGCTATAACCCACTGAACATACTGGGGGAGAGTGTAAACTACAATGTAAACTATTATCCATGCTGTATTGCAGTGCTCCAAAAGGTATTCATCAGTTGCAATGAATGTGCCACACTGATGAAAGATGTTGTTGATGTGGGAGGAGTAGGGAGGGTGGGGTGTGAGGTATAACAGAACCTCTTATATTTTTTAATCTAACATTTTTGTGATCTATGTATCTTCAAAAAAATACAATTAAAAATAAATAAATAAATGGTCATAATAATTGAAGATTCCATGCTCATGGACTAGAACACTAATTATTATTAAGATATCAATTCTACCCAAATTGATATATAGATTCAATGCAATCCTGACAAAACTTGCATCATTATTTTGTAAACAAGCAGAAAACACAATTTTCAAATTATTTGGGAGGGTAAGTAGTCTTAAATAGTGAAAAACATCTAAAAAATGAAAAGTGAAGATGGGAGAAATTTCACTTTGGTCTTTAAATGATATTACCCAGCTAAAGCAGTAACAAAACAGCATGGTACTGGCATGAAGATAAAAACACAGACCAATGGAACCAAATGGATGTTTCAGAAATAATCACTTCTATGGTGAAGTGATTTTTGACAAGGCTGTTAAAGCCACCCAGTTGGGGCAGAATAATCTATTCAAGAAATTGTGCTGGGAGAACAGGAAATCCATAGCCCAAAGAAGGAAAGGGGACCCTATTTCAAACTTTATACCAAAATTAACTCAAAATGGATCAAAGGCCTAAATATAAGAGCTAGAAATAAAGTTCCTACAAGAAAATGTAGGAAAACATCCTCAAGACCTGGTGGTATGAGGTGGATTCTTTAACTTTACACTGAAATAAGGAACAAAGAAATGGAAGATAGGGGACCTCCTCAAACTTAAAAGCACTTCATGATTCAAAGGACTTTGCCAAGAAAGTGAAAAGGCAGCCGACTCAATGGAAAAATATTTGGAAACCACATGTCCAATAAAGGTTTGATTTCCATTCTATTTAAAGAGATCACACAACTCAACAAAAAAAGAGCAAGGAATCCAATTTTTAAAATGGGCAAAAGACTTAGGCATTTCTCCAAAGAGGAAATATAAATGGCCAAAGAGGACATGAAAAAATGTTTAATATCAGTAGCTATTAGGGAAAAATCAAATCAAAATGACACTGAGATATCATCTCACACCACAGAGAATGGCCATTTTTTTAAAAAAAAGTTAAGTTCTGGAGAGGATGTGGAGAAAGAGGAATGCTCTTTCATTGTTGGTGGGATTGTAAAATGGTGCAGCCTCTATAGAAGACAGTTTGGGAGTTCTTCAGGAAGACAGTTTGGGAGTTCTTCAGGAAGCTAAATATAGATTTACCATATGATCCAACAATTCCTTTTCTTGGAATATATTCAGAAGAACTGAAAACTGTGATGCAAACAGACATTAGCACAGCAATGTACATAGGTGCCAAAACATGGAAGCAACCCACATGTCCATCCACCAATGAATAGGTAAACAAAATGTGGTATGCAGATATGATGGAATTCTAAGCTGCTTTAAGAAAAAATGAACTGGGACATATATGATAACATGGATGAACTTTAAGATATTATTTTAAGTGAACTAAGCCAGAGACAAAAGGAGAAATATTGTCTGGTCTCACTAATATGAATTAAATATGAAGAATAAATGCTTGAAGTTAAAATCTAGAGTAAAGGTTTTTAGGAGATAAAAGGAGGGCTGAGAAGGTGTACTGATGTTTAATATATGTGGAAGTTTAAATTAATTTGACTGTAAATGTGTGGAAATGGGTTTGATGGTAAAACAGTGAGTAGTACTAACGTAACTGGTCTATAATTGAGGCTGAAAAGGGTAGCCTCATGATGTAAATGTGAATTGAATTAAAGCTCTAGAATAATCTAGGGGTTGAATATCATAGTTAACGCAGAGGTGGTTGAGAATTTTGGCTAATAGTTCAAATATGAAAAGTCCTTCCATGAAATACAAAAATGTACATCACTATTGCAAGGTGGTAAGAATGTGGAGAAGCATGGAAAAAATACAATTAATTTAACCTATGGATTATTGTTAACAACAATACTGTAATATTCTTGTATCAATACAAAGAGGTACTGTGTTCATAATAGGGGGAATGGAAATATATACAAAATGAATACTATAGACCACAGTTAGTGGTAATATTCTCATTTTTTAATCTCATAATATGTAACAAATGTTCCAAAACAATATAGTGTGTTGATGGATAGTTGTTGTGTGGGAATTCCACACATGTTCATGATTGATTTGAAATTTTACAATTCTAATAAAAATATATTTTAGAACAAGAAGTAAAATTATCTCTATTTTGAGATGACATGATCTTATAAGTAAAAAATCCTATAGCAACCACACAAACACATGTCTATTTACACTCATGCACACACACACCCTATCTACTAGAGCTAATACATAAATGCAATAAAGTTTCAGGGTAAAAGATTAACATGCATAAGTTAGTTGTATTTAGGCAAACAGATTGTGAGAATCCAAAAAGAAAATTAAGAAAAATATAATTTTCAGAGGCACCAAAATAATAAAATTGCTATGAATAATTTTAACCAAAATATACAAAATTTGTATAATATCTATAAAATATTGCTGAAAGAAAATAAAGAGGACCTGAATAAAAGGAAAGATAGCCCATTTAATGGAATGGCAGATTTAATATAGTTAAGGTGGCAATTCTACCCTCAGAACATTTAGAAATACAATGAATGCTTATCAAAATCTCATAGCCACTTAAAAAAATTAAAAAACCAAGAAAATTCTTCCCCTCTTAATGAAAATGCTCTAATAAAGATGGACATGAACGCACAACTGTGATTCTACCAAATACCACTCACTGTACACTTCAGATGAATTTTATTCTTTATTAATATGTACCATAAACTTGATTTGTTTTAAACAAAATAAATACAAGAACCAACCCTTGAAATCATGGAATTATGAAGACACCTTAATAGATAAAATTATACTGAAAAAGAACAAAACTAGAAGGTATCCAACTCTATAATTCAAAATGTATTACAAATCTACGTTTATTGACGTAATATGATATTGGCATAAAGGTAAACACCTAAACAATAGAATAGATTCTTCAGAAATAAACCTATATATATATCATCTATTTATTTTTAACATACATAGTACCACGGTCTTGCACTCAGGAAAGAACAGTGTCTTCACCACATGGTGGTGGAACAACTGGATATGTACATACAGAGCATGAATTTTGATCTTTACCTTGTATACTTGTCATTTAGCAATGTAAATATAAGAGCAAAACTATACCACACTTACAAGTAAATATAGGGGAAATTCTTCATTACTTTTCATGTGGCAATTGATATTTAGATATGACATTAAAATAATTAAAAATAAAAATAAACAAATTGTTTCTCACAAAAACTAAAAGCCTTTTAATCAAAGGAAACCCTACCAAGAAAATAGTAAGATAACCTACATAAAGGAAAACATAAGTTTCCAATCATACATCTGATAAGGGCCTAATAACACAGAAGATATATATTTTTAAAATCCTTTACCCTTGAACATAAAGACAAATAATATGATTAAAAATGGGCAAAGTATTTGAGTAGACATTTTTTCAAAGAATATATGCAACTGGATAAAAACACATGAAATAATGCTCAACATCTTTACTTATTAGGGATGTGGAAATCAACATCAAAATATGACATTACTTCAAATCTGCCAGGATAGTTTTACTTTTTCTGAAAGTCTAAAACAACTGTTGATAAGGATGTAGAGAAACTGGAATCCTTGTACATAGCTGGTAGGTATGTGCAATGGAACAACCACTTGAAAAATATTTATGCAGTTCTTCAATAAGATTGACACTAAATTTGCTGAACATCTAGCAATTTTCTTCCTTGTTAGATACCCCTCAGAACTGAAGAAAGATATTCAAGTAATTGTGTACAAATGTTCACATTAGCATTATTTAAAATAACAGGTAGAAACAACCAAAATTTCTATCGCCTAATATATAAGCAAAACGTGGAATATCCATACATTGGAATTTTGTTCAGTTTTAAAATGGAATGAATTAATTTATAACCTATACCATGGAAAAGACCTGAAAATGTGCTAAGTGTTTTCAAAACTTAGGTCAGATAGAAAAGGACAATTTATAAAAGATTCCATTTACATATAATATCTAGCAGAGGAAAATCAAGAGATAGAAAGATGATTAATGGTTGACAGGGACTGAGGGGAGTCAAAAATATGGAATAACTACTTTTGTGAGTATGAGGTTTCCTTTGGAGTTTATAAAATTTTCTGAGATTATATAAACCATATATTGCCTAAGAGTTACCTCCTGAGGGCCTCCTTATTGCTCAAATGTGGCTTCTAAATCAAACTCACTATATAAACACACTATCTCCCCCTACCATGGAACAGGACTCCTGGGGATGAGCCTTCCTGGCACGGAAGGATTATTACCAAGCACCAACTAGCAATAAACCTGAAAACAGACCTTGACCAAAAGGGGGAATGGTAAATACAAGTGAGTTTTTATGGCTAAGAGATTTCAAAGTGAGCCAGGAGCTCATTCCAGAGGTTATACTTGTGCACATCTCAGCAGGATCTCACTGCCACAGTAAACAATGCCTCAAAAAGTGGGGCTACTGAGGACTCTAGAGATATCCAGAGAGTATATGCAGGGCGGACAGCTCAGGAGTTTGGCACCCTGAGAGTGTGGGCCTTACTTTGGAATTTATGCTCCTCATTGTGACAGAGCTAGACTCATCTGTGGTTTCCCTACACTTGGTTCTTCTGCATCTTCTATTTGAAGCTACAGGTAGTATTATACTTGATAGGTGTATGTCCAAGACACTTAAATCTTTGGTTTGTCCCCATGGCAGTTGGGTTCTGAATGTCAGCAGAGTTGCAAAACCTACTTTCCAGTTCATTGAGCTCACCCAGAACAATTTGATGATGAAAGACAAAACCTATCCCAAGGAACAGAGAGTCTGCAACTGCAGGCAAGATAGTTCCATCCATCTGTCCCAAGGAATCTAAGTCCCCTTTGAATTAAAGGCAGAGTAGGCATCACCATCCCAAAATCCTCAAGATTGGGGAATGAACAATGGACTAAAATGGAATTACTATTATTCTACTATAAACTTATTATTGTAGCAATGGAAGAACTTTTAGCATTCATGTGGAGGGAGTGATCACTGGAGGTTCTGTGGGGAGAGGAAGGAAGAGGTGTAATATGGGGGCATTTTGGGGACACTGGAATTGTCCTGAATAACTTTGCAATGACAGATACAGGCCATTATATATTTTGTCATAACTTACAAAATTATGCATGACAGAGTATAAGCTATACTATGAACTATAATCCATGGTTAGTAGCAAAGCTTGAATATGTGTCCATAAATTATAACAAATGTACCACACTAATGTAGTATATTGTTAACGTGGGATAGTGTGGTAGGGGGAGGGAGTGGGATATATGGGAATCCCCTATATTTTCATGTAACATTTAGATAATTTAAAGTCTCTTTTTAAAAAATTGGGGGCTGGAAGCTGTATCAGTCTAACAAAATGGCAAGATCTCACCAAAGACAATCTAGAATTACCATGTTCATTTCGGGAAATGTCCACTTAGAAAAAACTATTTATCATTCTAGAAAAGGAGCACCAAAACAAAACAGCTAAATGAAATGTCTACTACATTTAATACTCAGAATTTGCCAAGAAATGCAAGAAAAATAGTTTCTTTAAAGGACTCTTCGCAAAAGACAAATGAGAAAGTGTAAGCTCAGAGGAATTTTGTTTTGCTTTTGTGTCTGACAAATGGCTAAATTAGTTTTAATTGAAGCTATAAGTTCTGTATTTGTCTGTCTGTATGTTTGATGTATGACATTTTCCTATCTTTGAATACTATCACCAAAGTAACATGGAATTCATTCAAAGAGCTCTATACAAGTTGGCTTAAAGATAAATAAGCACATATGTAAATCAATAGTTGTATAATTCCCAAAATTAAGGAAAACAAAATTCTAATACTTCTGGTGAAAACAGAAGTAAAAGCAAATTTCTTTTAAAAAATTAAATTTTTAGACAATAGCATTGCCAAACTTGTTACTTATTAGTTGAAACAGGAAGCATTTTTGCCATTGCCAACACCATGTGTTGTACCTGGGTAGACACTTCTGAGGAAGGTGAGACACAACTGCATGAAATAACTGGACAGACTACATGGTTTAAATAGGTAGGCCTTCCTCAAGGACCTGATTTGATAACATTGATTTCAGTTGGGTCAAATCATGAGTCCTGGGCTTAGGAGATAACTAGGATGTAGGCAGTTGGGCCTTTTATCACTCTAGTACTCATTGCAGTTTCCCTGGTGTACTGTTTACTCTCAAGAGTTTTGAATGTATGTTCCCAGCCACTTGTGATGGAGCAAATGATTTCTTCATGTCTGGAATGACATAAAAGTGATGATCATGGAAAAACTGGCATCAGGAACATCTATGAGCCCAACATGAAAATAATCTGCAAGTACTACACTAAGACCTTAGGCAGTAACGGAAAATGGGCTCCACACTCTACACTTTCATCACAACTCTCAATGGCCAGATCAAACAGGGGGCCCTCGCTGGACTCCTTTGTGCTAAGCCTTACATCAGTAAACTGAAGCTTAACTTAGTTTCTACCTCTTGTACGTGCTCCTTTCTCACTTAGTGCACCATTTTTGTTACACTTTTCATTTCTGGAACTCTCCAATCTAGCAGCAGTTCAGTTTAACCCTCCCCCTCCATTTTTCTCGTTGAGGCTTTTCTGCCAAACATTTCTTCCCTACTAGGTTATCGTGCCTCTGAGAGTCAGACAGGGTCATTCCAGAAAGGTGGGACCCCCAGAAGAGTCCATAATGAATTCCACCAAAAGTAGTATCTGGATTGAGTGAGGGCGCTACTAGGCCATAGCCATTCTGCTGCGACTCTACTCCCTACCCTCCTCAAATGGCGGCCTTTTTGCTTTTAGCATTCCTCAGCCGCTTGTTTTCAGCACTAGGTCTCTGTGAGCTTTTGCCTCTGTACCTGGATATGCATGGGGTTCTATCGCACTACTGTGAGGTTCTCTAAAATCTGTTTCCCGGGTGAGAGGTATCCAGGCTGCCAGCTGCCTCTGGAGAAATCCCAAGCGTTGAACAGACCAGTTGGGAGGGAAAGGAGGAGGACCTGTAGGTCCTTGACGGGAATTTCCTACCTGCTATTTTTCTCTTTCTTCAATTCAGCATTTGTGGAGTCCCCCAGTCTCAGCCACTCTCCAGAGACTCAGGGGAGACGTTTCCAGGAGACGGCTTCCGTCGCTGTGTTGATGACGTCACCCCTCCACCGCTGATTTTTTTTTTTTAATTAGGAGAGATTGAACCCAAGACCTGTACACGGAAAACAGGCGCTCACCCACTGAGTTGCATCTGCTCCCCAATGCCAGTCGATTTTCTCATTTGTTTGTTTTGTTTTTAGTGGGTACCAGGGATTTAACCCAGGACCTCCCTCATGGGAAAAGCAGGGAACCACCTCCCTCCCTGATTTTTTTCTGACTTTATCTCAAGTTCAAAAAATAAAAAATAGACAAAAGGAAGCTTAACAATTTAGGGAAGCATTAATCTAAAATCTTCTTTCCAGTCACATTTATCTTATTTATCCTAAAAGCAAACGACTGTTTCCCCAGTGTTAAGAAAGACACATAAATGGGTTCCCCGTCTCCCGCAGGCTCCGTCCGTGGGGACCGGGCCGGCCGGGCGAGGAGGCGGGACCTGTCGGAGCTGCCACAACCGCCGCCGCCGCGGCTTCTCGGGCTGCGTCCCCCGGGAGCCCGGCGGCGCCAGGAGCCCTCGCTGAGGGTCCTCAGTCCGCCGCCCCCTCAGCCGTCCCGGCTTCTCCTCCCGCGGTGGAGATGGCGCCGTGCCTGGCTCCAGCCTCCCTCCTCCCGGCTAAGGGCAGAGCCGGGGCCCGGGCTCGGCGCTGGGACTTTACAAGCTGGGCTCTCCCTGGGCCGAGGCCCAAGCCGGGGTGGACGGAACACGGCCGCGGCGGTGCCGAGGGCTAAAGGGCTGCTCTCTTCCCACCTCCACGCACTGGTGGCTCCGTGGGGGGCGCCCTTAGATCTAGCCCCTGCCTCGGCCCTGCCCCGCGACACTTCCTGCCTCCCGGCGCTCGGCTGCCTGGGTCTCCAGGTGGAGCCCTACCGCCTGCCCACCTGTCAGCTTCCTGAAAGAGGATGGTGGTCTTCTTCGTTGGTTGGAGTGTTATTGAATAAATCTATTGGTGCGGCGTCAATGTTATTACTACTACTAGGAGTAGTATTCTTTTTACTTTTGAATACTAGCCAGAATGAAAAGGAATTCCTGTACTTGAGCCTCTCGGACAGTGGGTTATGTTACTGAAGATTTTATTAATCAGATATTTTCTGACCAGTGGGATGGAAGAATATGTGGACACTGGGTTTTGTGCTTCATAATTGTTGAGGGCTCATTTATAGGTCCAGAGATGGAAAAGTCCTACTTTTAATGAGTTCTGCCACAGCCTTTGAAATAAGCTATTTTTAGCCCATAAAAAAAGATATATAAATGATTCGATGTAGGTTACATGTCATGACCAACGTCTCCTTCTTAATGAAGAAATTGAAGAAAAAATCTTTGATCTTATTCATAGTTCATAAAATTAAACATGTATTTTTTCCCGTTAGCAGCAATATAGCACCTTCTTTACCATTTCTACAAAAATATTACAATATTACTGATAACTATAAGCCACAAATTTTATTAGTTGTATTTTTCCTATTTATCACAAAATTCTTAACATCTTGTCATTGAAGAACATTCTTGTATTTATAGTATTAACCACAATCCTCATCTACCACCAAAATCACCATTTTATGCAACTCCTAGATTACCGTTATGTTGTCATTCAATTAACATTAACCTCTCTAGACTACATCTTTCAACTTCAATCCCAGGTTATAAATAAGCAGTGTGTGTAATAGTCATTATAATGTGCTATGTCAACTCTATCCATTACAGTATATTTACAACTGACCTCATTAAACATTCTATATACATTCAGTATCATCTCCCGTTCTTAACCAGCATTGTCTCCTAATCTATACACTATAATGTAATTCCTTAAGTTTACTGATTGTATTTAGTTCATATCAATGAGAACATACAATATTCATCCTTTTGTTTCTGTCTTATTTCACTCAACGTAATATCATCAAGGTTTATTCTTATTGACACATGAATCCTGATTACATTTCTTCTTACACCCAAATAGTATTACATAGTATGTATATACCACGTTTTGTTTATCCATTCATCAGTTGATTGACATTTAAAATTTCCATCTTTTAGCAATTGTCAGTTTTACCGCTATGAACATGGCTGTGCAAATATCTTTTAGCATCTTTGCTTTCAGTCCTTCTGCATGTATTTTACTAGTAGTAGGATGGCTGAAGCAGAGGGCAGTTCTATATTTAGCTTCCTGAGGGACCATCAAATTATCCTCCGCAGAAGCAAACCATTAACATTCCCACCAACAGTGAAGAAGTGTTCATATTTCTCCACATCCTCTCCAGCACACATAGCTTTCTATTTTTTTAATAATTACCATTCTATAAGGCATGAAACTCTCATTGTACTTTTCATCAGCATTTCCTAATAGCTAGAAATGCAGGGCATCTTTTCATAAGCTATATTGGTCATTTGTATTTCTTCTTAGAAAAAATGTCTATTCAAGTCTTTTGCCCATTTTTAAATTAGGTTTTCATATTTCTGTCATTGAGTTATGTGATCTTTTGGTATAACATGGAAATAAAACCCTTGTTGGATATGTGGCTACTGAAGATTTTCTCCCATTGAAGAGTCTGCATTTTTACCTTCTTAAAAACTTGTTTGAAAAACAAAAGTGTTTCATTTTGAGGAAGTCCTAAGTCCTATTTCTCTAATCAGTTTCTGTAAAGTAGGCTGTTAGAGTTTTCATTGGTAATGTATTGAACCTGTAAATGAACCTGAGTAGAATTGACTTCTTCATGTATGAACACGGAATGTCCTTCCATTTCTTTAGTTCTTCTTTGTTTCCTTTTAGCATTGTTTTATAGTTTTCTGAATAAAGATCCTTTACATTTCTTGCTAAATTAATTTCTAGATATATGAGTGTTAATTCTATTTCATTGCTTTATATATATGTTCTTGTCCCAGTATCAAGCTGTTTTGATTACTGTGACTTTGTAATAAATTTTCCTGTCAGGAATTATGAGTGTTCCAATTTCATTCTTCATTTTTTCAAAATGGCTCTAGATATTTGGGGACCCTTACACTTCCATATAAATTTGTTTGTTGCCTTTTCCATTTATGCAAAAATAGTTGTTGGCATTTTTATTCAGATTGCATTGAATCAATAAATTGCTTTGGATAGGATTTACATTTTAACAATATCTAATATTACCATCCATGAACGTGGAATTCCTTTGTATTTTCAGGTCCTCTGATTTTTTTTTTTTTTTTAGCAATGTTTTGTCATTTTCTGCACACACAGACTACATTACATTCTTGATTAAATTCTTGGTTAGATTTATCCCTAGACATTTTATTATTTTAATTGTTATTGTAAATGAAATTTATATCTTGATTTCTTCTTCATGATTGTCCATTAAATGCACAACCTCTCTAATAATGAATAAAACACTGGATGGGATTTTCCCTCTCTCTCTCTCTTTGCTGTTACTTTAGTGAAATGAACATAGATCGCTTTCATAACCTATATTGACAAACACTCTTGATTAAATTTCTCCATACTACTACAAACAGATTTATTTTTCCTTATAGTAAAATCTTACTAAATACTTGGAAATACTTATTTTCTCTAAATTTTAACCCTCCATTTTTCTATCTCTATTTCAGAAAGATATCAACATCCTGCAAATATCTTTATGGTCCATAAATGGTGCTGAATCATCCCCACCCTTGACTTTCTGACAACATATCCTTCTTCCCCCCTCTCTTACTCATCCACTGCTATATTGGACACTTCCTGCTCTTTAAACACCATATATGTACTTCTGCATTTATGATTTCATATAGTGTTGCTTTACAGACATTCCTCTGCTATACATTTCACTCTTTCCATGCTAAATTGCTGGGTATAATATTCCTAGTAAGAATATATTTTAAAAATCATGAGAATCAGTCTATTGCCACAGGCATTTCAACAGAATATGGCCATATTTCCTGTCTAACAACAGTGTCCTTGGAAATGTGAGGCTTCTGATGATTTCCACAAGTCAGGAGATTCAAATTTATGGATTGTGTGGCACTATAGACAATACTTATATAGATTATATCTATTTATTCCTCTGTGTATGTAAGAAGGAATCTCAAATGCTATCTACATTGCTTCCCACTCCTGCTCTGATCTCTCTCAGAATTTGAAAGGTTTTATATGAAGTCTAAGAGTTAATTTCTTCCTTTTTCCTTCTACTTCCTATTCTTGAAGAGGACATTAAGCTGGATAGAATCACTGCTCATCCTTCCCTTTCTGTGCCAGATGATGCTAGAAAAGCAATACTTGCCTGAAAACCAAGAGCTATTTTATATTCTTGTGGCTACCCTAAGTCAGAACAGATTTCGTGGTGGTAGGCATTATTGGGAGGTATGAGTAACAGATGCGCAATAAGACTGTTTTCGGATTAAAAAACTACAAAGGGCTGTATATACCTGTTCATCCTGGAATTGTTTCGGGAAATATTCCCTGAAGAATGGTGTGTACCATGCCCTTTTCATACCCCCGTCTTTACTTAATGTCCCAGAATTAGTGGATTTTAGACAATTGATTAAAAATGTATAGAATGAAAGTGTATTAGGGTTCCCAGAAAAATAAAATTGGCATACATATATGCATATCTTATACAGTAATATATACATTTATAATAGATATTATAACAATAGCATATATATAATTATATGTATGTCAGTATTACATATATATATAGAAACACAAAGAGATTTATTATAGGAATTGGCACACATTATCATGACACTGGCACATACGAATTTCATAAGATAAGCCACAGGTTGGATCTGGAGGATGACAATGAATCTCCAGGAGCAGCAGGTTGACTGAAAAAGAGATAGAAATTCTTTCTGACGGCTGAAATCCTCAGATCTAATTGACTTAGGAGATTCCTTTCATTGTGGAGGTCAAACTCCTTTGCTGATTGTAGATGTAGTAAGCCATAGACACAGTCAACTAACTAATGACTTAGCTCCATCAATAAAATATCATCACAGTAACAGTCAGTCTAGGGCTTACTTGATCTAACACCTGGACACCATAACCTAGCCAAGTGGACACACAGAATTAACTGGAATACAAAGCATCACATTTCAACCATATAATATGAACTAACAAATATTTCATTTAAAAATGCAAAATAAAGAATGATATTAAAGAACTAAAATAATTTTTTTCAGATGTGAAATACTTTATTATCATAAAGACAAATTCATATTCCATAAAGTAAGGAATTGTTTATTTAATAAAATAAAATATCATTGATCAAAGAAGTTAAATATACAATTAACAAGTTGAATGGAAAACTACAATCTGGAAAATTTCAATTTAAAGAATGAAAAAGAGTCACTAAGATGAATATAATACATATGTTATAAATAATTGATGAAAAATATTATGAAAGAAAAAGTAAATAATATGAGTTCTTTAGATGGTATATAACATCTTCCTACACATCAAAAAACAAAGTTTAAAAAAATCATTTTATTATCCTCTCACTCCTACCAAATATGTAGACTTGCTTTTATGAATGTCTGAAATGTTTTAGGAATATCTTCCATTCTGGATGAATATTGGTTAAAGATCAAATAAATAACATGCCTGACTAAACACAATTTTCAACATCCACCAAGTTTCTTTTTTGAGTTCACATTAAGATATAATAACTATAATTGTGGGCAAATATGTCTGTATAAGAATGTATATTTGCATTTCAGTGTCAAAAACTTATAAAACTAATATATGAGAATTAGTTAAAATTAAATAATACAATAATATAAAATGTCTGGTAAAGGGAGATCTAGGCAGGCAAAAAGCAGATTAACAGTTTCCTAGGGCTTCACAGTGAGAATAAATATTATTTGTTAATGATTATGAAAAGAATCTCTTCAGTGATAGAAATGCCCTAGAACTGGTTGTGGTAATGGTTACACATCTCAGTAAATGTACAAAAAGTCATTAGATTGTAACTTAAAATGGTGAATGTTATGGTATGTGAATTATACCTTGAGAAACTTGCTAAAACATTAAACTAATAAAATAAAGAAGTGTGATATCTACAAAGACATGCAGAAGTATCTGTCCATAATTTCACTCCTCAGCGAGGACCCTCCATTTCTCTTAATTCTTTATACCATCATCTTCCATGTATCATTTTTAACACAATCTACTAATTTAATGTGACACTAGATGTTGATACCTTTCTTAATACTTTCCTCTTTTCCACAGATCTTCATAGTATTAAGTTGTGATAGGAAGTTTGAATGTAATTTTGATTACATAAATATTTTCTATTGCAGAAGTAAATACTAGGAATACATTTTCTTCAGTTATTAGTTTATTTTTTTATGTTATTTTTCTAGTGTTGTTTTCATCATGGCCCCTCTTTCTAATCTCACAATCATATTAGATATTCTGTAATGTTTTTTCTCCCCACAAACATTTCCATTACCCTGTTCCAGTTAAAGCTCGTTGCTTAGTATGATATTAAAGCAACTCTTTACAACTCTATTGATAGAAATCTACAGTTTTTAAGGTTTTGCTTTCTGTTTTGGTTTTCCTTCATTTCTCCGGAGCACAATTCCTATGAAAAGGTATGCAGATAGCAACCTGGTAACCCTGCATGTCTTCAATTTGTTATTCTACATTTACCCTTGAATGATACTTTTGCTAGGAGTGTATTCCTAGGGGAAACATTTCTTCCTCAAGTTTAACTTTTATTTTTCATATTATAACTATCAGTATTGCTGAAATATTTCTGGTCATTTCAATGATTTTATTTCTTCATAAATATTAGGATAATCTCAGTATTTTAGACTTTTGAATTACACTGCGCTTTGAAAGTAAATTTCTTTATCTCATTCATTTTGCTCCACAATTGGTTGGTCCAAATCATACTGACATCATTTATTTAGTTTGAGTAATTCTTCAGCAGTGTATCTTTTTTTTTTTTTTTAAAGATTTATTTTTATTTATTTAATTCCCCTCCCCCGGTTGTCTGTTTTCTGTGTCTTTTTGCTGCGTCTTGTTTCTTTGTCCACTTCTGTTGTCGTCAGCGGCAAGGGAAGTGTGGGCGGCGCCATTCCTGGGCAGGCTGCTCCCTCCTTCGCGCTGGGCGGCTCTCCTTAAGGGGTGCACTCCTTGCGCGTGGGGCTCCCTTGCGTGTGGGGCTCCCCTACTCCGGGACACCCCTGCCTAGCAGGGCACTCCTTGTGCGCATCAGCACTGCGCATGGCCAGTTCCACACGGTCAAGGAGGTCCGGGGCTTGAACCGCGGACCTCCCATGTGGTAGACGGACGCCCTAACCACTGGGCCAAAGTCCGTTTCCCCAGCAGTGTATCTGAACAACCTTCCCATGTCTCTTCCCTGTTATTTTTTCAGAAAGTTCTATATTTCATATCTTGCCCCCTTGGATTGGTTTTTCGTTGACATCCACCTTTTCCTTCATTTTATGAACTTGGTCTGAAATGTTTGTGAAAGGATAATGCTATGTGTAAGTAATTAAAGATGCACCGTATGTGTGTGCAGGTGCATGTGTGTGTGCAGGTGTGTGCTTGTGTGTCAGGGGGCAGGGAAGAAAGAAAAGACGATACACCCCTAGAGAAAGGAAATGTTAGTATTTGTGATTATATTTCTAACCGGTTCTCTGTGCTGTAAACAATCATAGATGAAAGCCTGTGTGAACAGAATCATGTTTTCCTGTTATTTTCTTTCAACAATAGGGTACGGATAGGTTTCTATTGCATACAGGTCTCTAAAGAGATGTTCCTAAAAAAGTCTTTATTGTTGGACCTGCACGGCGTTTAACATTTTTCTCTGTTAAAAATGAAACAATAATTATTTTCTTTGACCAAAAATCTTTGCGCAAATCACTTCCTACTTTCTTAGAATATTTTCCTAGAAACAGAAGTACTGGTACAAAAGGGGAGGCTTATTTCGTTCGTTTTGCTAAAATACTGTTCAGGAAGTCACTGGTCTTTTTCACAGCACGAGGCTATTTCTTAAGACAATGCTTAGTTGGAGTCGATTGTGTAAATTCAGATCAAAACGCAGAAAGGGCAACACTTCATTCTTCCGGGGCTGATGTAAAGTGGTCCAAGGGTTCTGCTCTTTCATTATTTCCCCCTGAGGATGGATGGTCTCTATCCTCCCTTAGGCAGGGTTCTCGAATTCAGCTGTTCCAGGCGAGCATCTGCTAAGCATCCAGCAGGCCTGGGGTGGAGGTTTTCCTCCTGGAAGAGCCCCTGCTCCAGCTCCTGCTAGTCACACCAGGGACCTCCTAGGTCAGTTCCTCCATCTCCGCGGCTTGCTCCTCGCTTCTCCGGCGCCGCCTGCGGCTCGGGACCAGGGCACCGGACCGAGACAATGCTGGTGGGCGCGTCGCCAGTCTGGCGGAGTCTGCCCGCAGCGCCCCGGCACGCGCCGCGGCCCCTCGCCACCGGCTCTGGCGCGCGCCCGCGCTGGCTTGGAACGCAGTGGCGGGCCGGCTGCGCTGGGGTTCCTGCGGAGAGAGGGTCGTGGGGCGACGCGAGCACAAAGGCTCCGAGGGGTGGGCACCGCGGGCGGGAGGGCGGCAGAAGGGGCCGGGGCCCGCGCGAGGGCTGGAGAGCGGGGAACCGGGGGTGGGGGGGGCCTCGGCGGACGCCCCCTCCAGGCTGCAGCCCGCGCTGCCACCAGGCGGCCCAGCCTGTACATTGTTGATTAATTCAATATTGTCTCGCACTGGTATGATTAAAGAGGAGATTAGTTTGCATTAAAGTACTGTTTAGTTTCCTTAATTTATTTGATTTATTAGAACTTTTTTTCTGTTAATCGAGGCCTAGTTCATGTTTCACTATATTTCAATTCATGTTGGTCTTGGATGTCTCCTTAAGGTAGGAATGAGGCCACCAGGAAAGGTACCCTGGAGTTATGTAGATATGGACGGACGTATGATCAGTGCGATTTGCTAAGAATCATTAGGCAGAGCAACAACCACTATGCTTTGATCCTTTAGGCCAGAATGCAGAGTTCATCTCTGGGCATATTTATTCACTTTTAGCAAATCATTCTGATTCTTCACAGAGATTGTCAATAGACTGGATCCAGGAATTCTGTGTTCAGGGAAAAGGATAGGATCGAGGAAATCATTCGCTTCCTGCAGAAACATCAGTAATCTGTTTTCTACTTTATATCTCATTCCTGCTTTACATCACTGCAAATATTTTTGGATTCTGCAGGGAAAATTGGCTCCTACTGAATAACTGCTTCCTCTCCCACAAAATTCTAATTTTTGTTTATGAAGACTTGGTTGGCCATTTCTCAATCCAAATCATCCTTCAGCTTGTAACTCTTTTTTTTTTTTTATCTTGGTCATTGTGTATTAGTTAAGGAGATTATAGCTCTACGATTATGTTAATGAATTACTGAAATGAAGTTTAGTCAATCAACCTTTTTAAATTGATACATCATTGTTTTAAGAGCAAATTTTGGAACCATAATAATAGTAAATCCTGGTGGATTTTAATGGAACTTATGCAATAGTAAACATGATATTTTGAATAAATATTGAATGTAAGAAAACTATTCAGACTAGTAATTGAAAAAGCTATAAATAGTATGTCTCCTATGGATTTCCTTGTCATTTTTTTCCTGTCCAACTTTCATTCTCCACAGATATACTTATGAACACACACATAAGAAATTGCATGCATATATGTATGCACACATACATAAGCATATACATATACATAAGCATATAAATACACAAATATTTCATTCCTGTGAGCCTTAGCTATTTTATCTTTAAAACGGTTGTAATAATAATGCTTATGTATCCTGACAGCACAATAACTATATTATGATAACTTTAAATATTTTCCTTCTCATTTCTTAAAAATCTTTGTCTCCATCATGACAAATATAATCTATTTCCTTCTATTCTAATTTGGTCAGTGAGTTTTCTAAAGATAAGTTCAATTTCTACTTAATTTAGCAATCCCTACGAGTGCATCTAGAATGTTGCCTTAGACAGCATAGTGTTCAATAAATATTTGCTGAACATATTCGTTTCAAACTCTTATCATTGCTTAGAGGCATTTAGTGAATGCCCTTTCTGAATTAAAAATTTTTTTCTATAGCTATTTAAAGAAATTTATTAGTTATCATTATATTAAGAGAATCCATGAAATATTAATTTCTATCCACATTTCAGTAATTCACATAGTGATATTTCTCATTGCTTATGAATGTACCCTGATTTCTGTCTCTAAAATGAATTAAATAACTTCAATAGTTATTTCAGTTTTAATTTGAAATAAGACGATATAAGAGTGAAACAAATCTCTGTTTCCAATGTTTCAAGACAAAATATTGTTACTGTTCTAGGAGCATTATACCATAGTATAGTAAGATATATTTCATGCCTAGTCTCTTCTTCTTTGAGATGTCCTTATCTTCTGGCTTGCTCCCACAATATTACAGCTGATTACACATGTGTTCATTGGATATAGTATTAATGGTGAATTTACTCGTATAGAACTAGTTATATTTTAATCTTTATTCTCTCAACTAAGTAACTAATGATTTCATTGTAAAGTTCTGTTTTCAATATTATGGAGTTATATATTATTTATGGGAAAGGACGTAAGTGTGGAAGCAATATGCAGACACCCAAGGGCCAAAAGAATATGAGTCTGTCTTACGGGAATCCCATCCCTTGGCTTGAATTTTTATGAACTTAAGGCATAACTACTTATACTTACTCTCAACCAAAATCTATAGATAATTTTATCAGTTCCCTCACAAGATTCATTACAAAACATGCAATAAGATGCAAGATGGCAGAGTAGGGAATGACAGCCTGCTACTTGAGAAACCACAGGAAGTTAGGCAGGTTTACCTAGCAGAAGGAAAGTCATGGAATCACGGGAGCAATTGGAGAATGCAGCTAGAAAGTGGGCCCAGATGGCCAGGCTACAGGGAAACTGAAGAACATAGGGCACTCAAACCAGCAGACAGATGGCTCATAGTGCCAAGGAAGCTAGAGGGTTACTGCCTGCAAGACCAGCGTTCAGCAGGCTCAGAGAGTGGAGAAAGTCCTCAGGCAACCAAGGAAGCTTCCTGGTACCCAGCGGGCTCTTGAAGTGGGGAAGCAGCGAGGCACAAAGTTGGGGCCACAGCCAGCCAACTCAGGGGAAGAGAGGATTAGGAATGTAGGAGGTAGAATAGGCAGCCCAGAGAGGGGCAAAAGGAGGAAAGATACAACCTGGCCAGAGCTGAATGGCTCCAGGGAGAGGGGAAGGGGCGCTTACAGGCAGCTTGTCACACCCACCCATCCTGGAAGAGAGAGGAAAAGGTTCAGTGAGAGTGAGGACTGACAGGCACCTAACAGTCCTGGAGAGAGTGAAGCCAGGAGTGGCAACCAACAAACCAACAGAAGCCGAATTAGCCTGAGGGAAAAGCACAGCTCACACCAAACAGTATAAATCTTAATAGGTCTACTTCAAGACATATGCTTGTCAAATTGCCCAATGCTCAAGACAAAGACAAATATTAGAAGCAGCAAGAGAAAGGAGACCCATCACATACAATGGAAGCTTGAGAAGATGAAGTGTTGATTTCTCATCTAAACCATGGAGGCATGAGGGCAGGGGTATGGCATAGTAAAGTGCTAAAATAAGAAGCTCCTAGTCAAGAGTTCTCTATTTTGCAAAGCGGGCATTCAAAAATGAGGAAGATTTCAAAATATTTGCAAATAAACAGAAAATAAGAGAGCTTGTCAATAAGATATCTGCCCTTCAAAAAATAATAAAGGGAGTTCAGTAGGTTGAAAGGAAAAAAAGAGGAGAGAGTTGGATGAGAGTGTAAGAACAAACAAAAATATAAAAAGAGAAATAAAAACTTCACATGGTTACATAAAATTAAAGAAAATATGGTGGAAGTAAGTAATTCCTTGACAGTAGTAACATTTAATAATAATGGATTAAACTCTCCAATACAGAGACACAGATTGGAAGAATGGATAAGGAAGTATGCCACACCTATATGCTGCCTAAAAGAAACCCATCTTAGACCCAGGGACATGAGGGTGCTGAAAGTGAATTGTTGGAAAACAATTTCAAAAACAAACAATAACCAAAAAATGGTGAAAGTAACTATATTAAAACCAGACATAATAAACTTTAAATGCAAGATGACTATAAGAAAAAAAAGGACACTGTATCTTAATAAAAGGGGTCATCTATCAAGGAAGAAAGAAGAATGGTAAACATTTATGCACCTAATGAGGTACGTCAAAAGACATAAGGCAAACATTGAAAAAAGTAAGTGGAGAAATAAATGCCTCTACAATTATAGTGTGAAGTTAAATACACCATTAGCAGCAATAGACAGATAATCTCAACAGCATTTTTGTACACCAATAATGATGTCTCTATAATTATAGTGGGGACTTTAATACACCATTAACAGCATGAGACAGATCATCTCCACAGAGGCTCAGTAAAGAAACAAAGACCTTGAATATTACATTAGAGGAGATAGACCTAATAGACATAGTACATTATACCACAATGCAGTTGGAAAGACATTCTTCTTGAGGGTACATGGATGATCATTCAGGATAGACCCCATGTTTGGCCACAGAACAACATTCAGTGAATTCAGAAAGTTTTAAATTATACAAATAATTGCTCTGACCTGAAGGCAATGAATCAGTAAGGGGTAGAGAATTAGATTAGGAACAAAGATAGGGAAGTTACATGACACACTCTTCGACAATTTGTTGGACAAGGATGAAATTGCAAAAGAAATCAGAAACCACCTTGAAATGATTGAAAATGACAACACAAAGTATCAAAACCTGAGGGATGCAGCCTAACCTGTACAGAGAGGGAAAGTCATAGACATAGATGTCTATATTAAAAAAGACAAAAGAGATAAAATGAAAGTCCTAACTGCACACATGCAGGAATTAGAAAAAGAACAACAAAGTACTGCAAAGTAAGTAGAAAGAAGGAAATAACAAAGATTAGAGCAGAGATAAATGAAATAGAAAATCAGAAAGCACCAGAAAAAATAAGCAAAACCAAAAGCTGTATCTTTGAGAAGATTAATAAAGTTGATAGACCCTTGGCTAGACTAACAAAGAAAAAAAGAAATGGAAGACGCAAATAAATAAAATAAGAAATGAGGAAGGGAATATCACCACTGACCCCACAGAAATAAGAGTATCATGAGAGGATACCTTCAAAAATTGTATGCCAACAACATGGATAATTTAGAGGAAATGGAAAAATTTCTGGACACACACAAGCAGCCTACATTGACAAGAGGAGAAATTGATGAACTCAAAAGACCAATCACAAGTAACAAGATAGAATCAGTCATGAAAAACCACCCAATGGGCGGTGGACTTGGCCCAGTGGTTGGGGCTTCTGTCTACCACATGAGAGGTCCGTAGTTCAAACCCTGGGCCTCCTTGACCCATGTGGAGCTGGCCCATGTGCAGTGCTGATGTGCCCAAGGAGTGCCGTGCCACACAGGGGTGTCCCACACATAGGGGAGCCCCACGTGCAAGGAGTGCGCCCCATAAGGAGAGCTGCCCAGCGTAAAAGAAAGTGCAGCCTGCCCAGGAATGGTGCTGCACACATGGAGAGCTGACACACAAGATGATGCAACAAAAACACAGATTCCTGTGCTGCTGACAACAACAGAAGCAGACAAAGAAGATGCAGCAAATAGACACAGAGAACAGACAATCGGGGTGAGGGGGAAGGGGAGACAAATAAATAAATAAATCTTAAAAACAAAACAAAACAAAAACCCACCCAACAAAGAGTCCAGGGCCACATAACTTCACAGGTGAGTTAATCCAAACATCGGGAAAGAACTAACACTCTTCCTGCTTAAACTCTTCCAAAAAACAGACATTGAGGTAACATTGTCTAACTCATTCTAGGATGTCAACATCACCCTAATACCAAGTCAAACAAAGATGCCACAAGAAGAGAAAACTATAGACCAATTTCTCTAATGAGCTTAGATGCTAAAGTCCTCAACAACAATACTTGCTAACATATTTAACAGCACATCAAGTGAATTATATAATATGACCAAATGGGTTTCATCCTAGGTATTAGTTTCAAACTAAGAAAATCAATCAATATAATACATCATATAAACAAATTGAAAGAAAAAAAACCCATAAGATCATCTAAAAACATGCAGAAAAACACTTAACAAAATAAAGAAAACTTTCATTATAAAAACAATACAAAAGTTAGGAATAGATGGAAGCTTCCTCAACATGAAAAAAGGTATGTATAAAAACACACAGTTAACATCATATTCAAAGGTGAATTCCTAAAATCTTTCCCTCTAAGATCTGGAAAAAAAACCAACACGTGCATCGTCACTGCCCTTATTTAACACTATGTTAGAAGAACTTGCTCAAGCACTCAGGCAAGAAAAATAATAAAAAGGCATCCAAATTGGAAAGGAAGAAGTAAAAATTTATCTATTTGCAAATGTCATCATCATTGACATAGAAAGCCCAGGGAAATCTACAAAAAATGAGTTCAGTAAAGTGGCAGGTTATATGATAAATGTGCAAACATAAGTAGCATTTTCGTACACCAATACTGAGCAATCTGAGGAGGAAATTTTTAAAAATCTCATTTATAATAGCAACTAAAGGAATCAAATAAATAGGGATAAATTTACCTAAAAATGTAAAAGACTTATATGCAGAAAGCTACACAGCACTGATAAAGGAAATTAAAGAAGTCATAAAAAAAGGAAGAATATTCCATGTTGCTGGAGAGGAAGACTAAACATCATTAAGATGTCTATCTTATCCATTATGATTTACAGATTAAACACTATTACAATAAAAATTAACACAGAATTATTTTCTTGAATTGGGAAAGCTAACTTTGAAATTTATCTGGAAAGGCAAGGGGATACAAAGAGCCAAAAACACATTGAAATAGAAAAACAAAATCAGAAGACTCACACTGCCTGACTTTAAAACATACTAAAAGACAACTGTGGTCAAAACTGCACAGTATAGATACAAGGATATTCATATTGACCAATGGAATCTGGTTGAAAGGCCTGATACAGATCCTCACACATACTGTCAACTGATATTGGACAAACCCAGCAAGCCCACTCAACTAGGAGAAAATGGCCTCTTTGACAATTGGTGCTGTGAGAACTGGATATCCATAACCAAAAGATTAAGAGAGGAACACCATCTCACAGTTTATACAAGAATTTATTCAACATGGATCAAAGATCTAAATATAAGAGCCAAAAACATAAATCTCTTGAAAAATAATGTAGGGAATCATCCACAAGATCATGTATCAGGAAATGGTTTCATGAACTTTACATGCAAAGCATGAACAATAAATGAAAAAAAAAACATAAATAGGACCTCTACAAAATGAAAAAGCTTTGCACCTCTAAGCAGTTTGTCAAGACAAATTTTCTCAATGGGAGAAAATATTTGGTAACCATATATCTGATAGAGGTCTAATATCAGCATATATAAAAATTCCTACAACTCAAAAATAAAAAGACAAAAACTATTTAAAAAATGGGTAAGTGATTTGAATACACACTTCTTAAGAAGAAATTCAAATCGTTAAAAAGCACATGAAAAGATGCTCAAAATCACTAGCTATTAGGGAAATGCAAATCAAAACTACAAGGAGATATCATCTTACACCCATTAGACTGGTGGTTATTACAAAAAAAAAAACAGAGAACAACAACTGCTGGAGAAGATGTTGAGGAATGGGAACAGTTATCCTCTGCTGGTGGGAACTTAGAATGTTGCAGGCATCGTGGAGGACAGTTTGGCAGTTCCTCAGGAAACTAACTATAGAACTGTCTTATGATTCAGTAATCCCACTGCTGGGTATATATCCAAAAGAATTAAAGCAAGGCTAAGAAAAGATATAGGGACATCCAAGTTCAAAGCAGCATTTGCGGTCACCCCTCAGGCTGAAGTGTGGTTTGCTGGCCTGGCGGGGGAGCAGCTGCAGCAGGCCAAGCCGCTGCCCCCATAATAGGGTGGCTGGTCGGACTCACCGCCACCCCTGAAGGGAGCTCGGCATGGGCGCAGAGTGCCCTCGGGTCTCCCCTTCTCGGCAGCCATGCTTCCGCGGCCGCCCCTCCTCCCAGATAGCGCCACACGATGCCTTCTTTCTCCCTGCGCAGGCGCAGGGCGGAAAATTCCAGTCTGCCCTTTTCCCCTCCCCCGACAACAGCAACAGCCAGGCGTGGGCGGAAAAATCCAGTCTGCCCTTTCCCCTCCCCCGAGAGCAGCAACAGCCAGGAGTGGGCAGATAAATCCAGTCTGCCCTTTCCCTTCCCCTGACAGCAGCAACAGCCAGGCGTGGGCGGGAAACTCAAGTCTGCCCTCCACCCCAGCAACAGCAGCCACCAATCCCTAAACCCTGCCCCTTCCCCCAGCAACAGCGACAGCCAATCCCTAACCACCACCCCTCCCCCGTCCAGTACCGCCCACTGACCTTTCGCCAGCAACCAATCAGAACAGGGCGTGGCTTCGACCAATCAGCCTTGCCCAGCTCCTATTAAACTGTTGCCTCTCCCTCAATAAGGAGGACTTGCGTGTTTACCTTGTCTCCGCGGTAGTTCTTCTGCCGTGCGCCCTCCAGTCCTGAGAGCCCCCGACAAGGGCCTGGCCTCCCTTGTCCCCAGTTCGTTGCCTGCTTCTCCGGGCGACCCCTTCGTCGCCTGCTTCTCCGGGCGACCCCTTCGTCGCCGGCTTCGCCGGGTGACCCCGTCAGCCGAACCGCGCAACCCCTTGTGAGACCGATCCCTCGTCTGCTGCCGGACCGACCCCTCATCCCAAGCGGGACCGACCCCTCGTCCAGAGCTGGACCGACCCCTCGTCCGCAGCCAGACCCCACCTCTACCGACCGAGCAAGCCGCCGCAAGCATTAATCACTTTTGCCAAGAGTTGGAAACAACCCAAATGTCCATCAACAGTAAGGGATAAACAAATATTGGTATATACATTCAGTGGTATATTACTCAGCTGTAAGAAAGAATGCAGTGTTAACACATGGGATTACATGAATGAATCTTGAAGACCTTATAATGAGTGATACCAGACAGGAACTGAAAGACAAATAGTACATGATGTCACTGAAAGGAATTAAGTGAGTTGGGCTGACTCACAGAGGTAGATTCTGGAAAATAGGTTTCAGGAGACAGAAAGGGAGAGTGAGGTTGTGAGCCAATGCCCATATTGGCAAAATCTATGATAATGTGGAAAGCTATTGTGCAGTGGAAGGGCATGAAAGTGGTATAGCGGTACAGTGATGATATTCAGTGGGGGAAGTGCTGAGGTATGAGGGAGTTAGTGTGGGAAGGTGGGTTGAGTTGTCCATGGAACTGTGAGGAGGGTTAGGGGAGGGAACAGGTGACCCCTGGGGATTTGCAGGTATGTGGTTGAAACTACAATATTGGGAATGTTCTTTTAGGAAATATTGCAGGGAAGGATTACTGGTTTAGGATGGGGATATGCGTGGGATGCAGGACTGGGCACCCCTGAGGCAGGCTACAAGGGAGTATGAGAAAGTTGACCTTGTCATAGTTTGTTGTATCTGTGGGTGCAGAGCCACAGAAAGCATGGGAAGTTGTAGGATTCCCATCCTGGGGAGTCCTTCTATGTTCTAAAATAATGAGGCTGGAGTCTCATAGGAGCATAGGCAGTGCTTATTGGGGAAAGACTGGCCAGTATGTCAAGGCCTCAGAGTTGTTGCAAGCAGTGATGAATCTTCTTCTTCAGGGAATGAAGTGGTGGTTGTCATGGGTTTTGAGGGGAGGGAGAGGGAGAAATAATTGTACTGGAACATGTGGATTTGAGGGTTGATGGAATTGTTCTACATGATCTCACAATGATGGATACAGGCCATGGTAGGTGGAGTGGACATCACCATCTCAGGGACCACAGGATGGAGGAATAAAATATGAACCAGAGTGGACTTACTGATATTCTACTACACAACTATTGTGACTCTAACAATGGAAGAAATTATATCACTGTTGTGAAGACAGTGGTGACAGTAGTTGCTGTGGGCAGGGAGAGGGAAGAAGAAAAGTAATGTGGGTTCATTTTCAGGTCTTGGAGATGTCCTAAATGATAGTGCAGGGACAGATGCTGAACATTATATATCCTGCCATATCCCAGTGAATGGACTGGGGGAGAGTGTAAAATATAATGTAAATTATAATCCATGCAGTACAGCAGTGCTCCAAAATGTATTCACCAAATGCAATGAATGTGCCACAATGATGAAAGAGGTAGTTGAGCTGGGAGGAGTGAATGTGTGGAGTGTGGGATATATGGAAACCTCTTATGTTTTTAAATGTAACAGTTTTTGTAATCTATGCTTCTTAAAAAAGGACAATTAAAAATTTAATTTAAAAAAATTATAGAGGGAGCAAGATGGTGACTGAGTGAGCTTCCCTGGTAATGTCTCTGCAGGGGGCGGCTGGGCAGCGTTGAAGGCTCTTTGGGACTGCGCTGTTTCGGGGATTTTTGCTGGTTGGAAGGTGTCTGGACGTTGATTTGGTGGGAAGGTAACAGAGAGGATACATCTATAATATATAAACGGAGGTCCCAGCTGGGCGTGGAAAGTTCCCTCCTTGGGTGGGCGGAGCCGCGGTATTGGGCGCTGCTACAGCTTGGGAAGCCGCCACAGCAAGGGTTTTTTTTCCTTTTTTTTGGAGGCTCTGCGGTGCTGAGGAATTTGCGGGTACTGGGTGGACTGGTGAGGGGTTGATGGGACAGGACTCCTTTGCAGATCGATTTGGGGAGACAGACGGTGTTTTGTTGTGAAGTGGGGGACGTTTTGGTTGCAGACAGGGGTGGTAGCGCTTCCACCTGGTGCCCCATCCCCACAGGTTCGGCTGCCGATCTGCAACGGAATTGGATTTTTGGCAATAAGGGGACACAATTGGGAGATTGTTACAGGGTCCAGTGAGGGAGGGGGACATGTCTGGAAGCCGATTGGGGAATATTTTGCGAAGTTTGGTACTTCCGGTTTTGGAGTCTGTTTTCGGCGTTTCCAGCTGAAGCCCAGCCCACCCGGAGGGGATTGGGATCTGGGTCATTGAACTGGCTGTGGTGTAGAGGCGCCCTCAAGTGGCCGTTGCGTGGGAGCACAGGGAGGGAGCTGTCCAAAGGCTGAAACCCTGAGGAGTAGGGAAATTGCAGGGTTCAGATATTAAATATAAAGTTTGCGGATCTGGCTTCGCCCACGGGGCTGGCACCCAGCTACGGGGATCCCTGAGGGCTGTGTTGCACTGCAGGGCTCCTAAGCTTCCTGTTGACCAGATTTGAGGTTGGGGGTCTGGGTCCCCTGGACTCTGGTGGTCCACACCCCATACTCACACCTCTTGAGTCTTCAGTGTCTCAGACTTGCCACCCCTGAATCCATCACGCCCTGGGGTCTACCTGGGGTCCTTGAGTGCTCTGGACCTTAACGTTTGTGTTTTATCTTTATTGGTTCATATTGTTTTCTTTTTATTTTCATTTTATCTTATTTTTTACTCTTTTTGATGCCCTGATTGCTAATATTGCATTATCCCCTAGTCTTTTCTCCTAGCATGTCCCCCAAAGTCCTTTTTTTATACAGTTATTCAGGGGTTTTTTCATTGTTGTTTTAGATAGTGTTGCAATTGTGGCTCGTGTATACCTGTATTTCTCTTCCCCCTACCTGTTTCCCACTGTTTGCCCACCCTCTTTTTCTTTCTTCCTTTCTTCTCATCTTTCTTTTTTTCTTTATTAATATTAGTTTTTCTTTTTTGGTTTTCTCTCTCCCTCTTGTCCCTCATTTTCCACTTATTTTATTTTAATTCAAGTATACAATAGGTGCTTCAGGGAACACCTCACATTTGCTGGGTTTTCCCATCCTCCACTGCCTCATTTCTGTGTGAACTGATTTAGGCTACCTACACTATCCCCCTTCCCCTGCATCTTGATATCCGCTATCATCTACTGTCTCTCCTATATTCCATCCCCCACCTCCCGTTCTTTGAGCCACAAAGTGTCTAACTCTTAATTTCTAATACCTTTCTTTTGTTTTCTGTCTGGTATCCACTCTTGAAACTATTACCTTTCTTTTCTCTTTCCCTCTCTCACGAAAACAATAGCTTTGTAGCTCATACCATATTCCTCCCATATTCAGTCATCTACCTCATAATAGGTACTCTACCTACAGCTATAACTCTACACAATCTACATGAATCTAACCTCCATCCTCCCAGATCTCATATTCTTGCTTTGTTAATATATATCACCAATACTGCTCTACACTTTTTCCTTGCTTACACAATTGCCTTTCCCCGGCACTAATACTTTCCTTTAAAGTGAACTTAACCAGCAACAAGAAATTAGAAAAAGAAGAACAAAATGACAAAAAGAAGATATAACACTTACGCAAAAATAACAGCAAATTAATCTCCAAGACTAGACAAAGAAGCTAAGGAACTCATTAAACCCGTCAAGATAAAAGGTTGACCAGAAAGCAACAAAAATCGACAAACCAAATCAGTAATCAGGAAAACATGGCTGAATCCAATCAACAAACTAAAAATCAGGAAGGGGAGCAGAACTTCGCACAAGCAATGAAAGATCTCAGAACATTTATCACCAACAAATTTGATGAAGTAATGAAAGAGGTTAACAACATGAAGACAACACTGGGAGGGGAAATTGCAGACATACGCAAAAACATAACAGACATTATGGGAATGAACACCACAGTTCAAGAAATCAAAAATACACTTGCAGCAAATATCAACAGACTAGAAGAGGCAGAGCAGAGAATTAGTGATGTGGAAGACAGTACATCAGAAATCAAACAGATAGTAGAAGGGGTCAATAAAAAGATAGAAAAAATCCAGCTAGGATTTAGGGACCTGAATGACAATGCAAAACGCTCAAATATACGTATTATAGGTATTCCAGAAGGAGAAGAGAAGGGAAAGTGGTCAGAAGGAGTGTTGCAGGAAATAATGGCTGAAAACTTCCCAAATCTACTGAAAGAGACAGACGTACATATCCAAGAAGCACAGCGCACTCCACAGGTCATAAACCCCAACAGGCCCACCCCAAGACATATACTTGTCAAATTATCCAATGCTCAAGACAAAGAGAAAATCCTAAAAGCAGCAAAAGAAAACCATCACATACAAGGGAAGCTCCATAAGATTAAGTGCTGATTTCTCATCTGAAACCATGGAGGCAAGGAGGCAGTGGTATGACATAGTCAAGGTACTAAAGGAAAAAAATTCCCAACCAAGAATACTATATCCAGCTAAACTAACATTCAAAAATGATGGAGAGTTCAAAATATTTGCAGATAAACAGAAACTGAAAGAGTATACCAACAAGAAACCTCCCCTTCAAGAAGTTCTAAAGGGAGTTCTCCAGGAAGAAAGGAAAAAACAGGACAGGCAGAGTTGGAGGAGAGTATAAGAGCAACAAAAAAAGACAAACTAGATGGGGGAAAAAAATACAAACAAAATATGATAAACACAAATCAAATAAAAAATATGGCTAACACAAATAATTCCTTGAAAGTAATAACACTGAAGGTCAACGGATTAAACTCACCTATCAAAAGATTCAGACTGAGACATTGGATAAGGAAATATGACCCATCTGTATGCTGTCTACAAGAGACACATCTTAGACCCAGAGACACATGGAGACTGAAAGTGAATGGCTGGAAAACAATCATACAAGCAAAGAATAACCAAAAAAAGGCAGGAGTAACTATATTAATATCAGACAAAATAGACTTTAAATGTGAAACAATTGTGAGAGACAAAGAAGGATACTACATTTTAGTGAAAGGGAAAATCTGTCAAGAAGATCGAACAGTCATAAATATTTATGCTCCTAACAAGGGTGCCTCTAAGTACATGAGACAAACGCTGGAAAAACTAAGTGAAACAATAGATGCATCTACAATCATAGTGGGGGATTTTAATACACCACTATCTACCTTGGACAGAACATCTCAAAAGAGAATCACTAAAGAAACAAAACATTTGAACAGTATATTAAAGGAGCTAGAACTAATAGACATATATAGATCATTACACCCAAACACAGCAGGATATACATTCTTCTCAAGCGCACATGGATCATTCTCCAAGATAGACCATATGCTAGGCCACAAAGAAAGGCTGAATGAATTCAGAAAGATTGAAATCATACAAAACAATATCTCTGACCACAGTGGAGTCAAGCTGGACATTTGCAAGGGACAGAGGCCCAGGTTTCACACCATGATTTGGAAATTAAACAGCACACTCTTAGAAAAACAGTGGGTCAAAGAAGAAATCTCAAAAGAAATCAATGACTACCTTGAAACAAATGATAATGATAACACAACATACCAAAATTTATGGGATACAGCAAAAGCAGTACTGAGAGGGAAATTTATAGCCATAAATTCATATATCAAAAAAGAAGAAAGAGCAAAAATTGAAGAATTAACTGCACATTTGAAGGAATTAGAAAAACAACAACAAAGTGACTCAACAGGAAGCAAAAGGAAGGAAATAACAAAGATAAGAGCAGAACCAAATGAAATAGAAAATAAGAAGGCACTTAAAAAGATAAACAAGACCAAGAGCTGGTTTTTTGAGAAGATCAACAAAATTGACAAACCTTTAGCGAGACTAACGAAGAAAAAAAGAGAGAAGATGCAAATACAAAAAATAAGAAATGAGAAAGGCGATATCACCACTGACCCCACAGAAATAAAGACTATCATAAGAGGATACTTTGAAAAACTATATTCCAACAAAAATGACAATTTAGAGGAAATGGACAAATTCCTAGAAACACATAAGCAACCCATATTGACGAAAGAAGAAATTGATGATCTTAACAAACCAATCACAAGCAGAGAGATAGAATCAATCATTAAAAATCTCCCAACTAAGAAGAGCCCAGGGCCAAATGGCTTCACAGGTGAATTCTACAAAACATTCCGGAAAAAACTAACACCAATCCTGCTGAAAGTATTCCAAAAAATTGAAACAGATGGAACATTGCCAAACTCCTTCTAAAACGCCAACATTACCCTAGTACCAAAGCCAAACAAAGACACCACAAAAAAGGAAAATTACAGACCAATTTCTCCAATGAATCTAGATGCAAAAATACTTAACAAAATACTTGCTAATCGTATTCAACAACACATTAAACGAATTATACACCACGGCCAAGTGGGATTTATTCCAGGTATGCAAGGATGGTTCAACATAAGAAAATCAATCAACGTAATACACCATATAAACAGATTGAAGGAAAAAAATCACATGATTATATCTATAGATGCAGAAAAAGCATTTGACAAAATACAGCACCCTTTCTTGATAAAAACACTCCAAAAGATTGGAATACAAGGAAATTTTTTGAACATGATAAAGAGTATATACGAAAAACTTACAGCCAACATTGTTTACAATGGAGAAATCCTAAAATCCTTCCCTCTAAACTCAGGAACAAGACAAGGATGCCCATTGTCTCCGCTCCTATTTAACATTGTCTTAGAAGTACTTGCTCGAGCACTGAGGCAAGAACCAGATATAAAAAGCATTCAAATTGGAAAGGAAGAAGTCAAAATTTCATTATTTGCAGATGACATGATCCTATACATAGAAAATCCTGAGAGATCTACAAAAAAGCTTCTAGAACTCATAAATGAGTTTAGTAAAGTTGCAGGTTATAAGATCAATGCGCAAAAATCAGTAGCATTTCTGTACACCAATAATGAGCAAGATCAGGAGGAAATCAAGAAACAAATACCATTCACAATAGAAAATAAAAAAATCAAATACTTAGGAATAAATTTAACTAAAGAGGTAAAAAACTTATACACCAAGAACTATACAAGACTGTTCAAGGAAATTAAAGAAGACCTAAATAAATGGAAGAATATTCCTTGTTCATGGATAGGAAGACTGAATATTATCAAGATGTCTATCCTACCAAAACTGATCTACACATTCAATGAAATCCCAATAAAAATCAACACAGCCTTCTTTACGGAACTAGAAAAACTAACTATGAAATTTATTTGGAAAGGAAAGAGACCCCGAATAGCCAAAGACATACTGAAAAAGAAAAACGAAATTGGAGGAATCACACTACCTGACTTCAAAACATACTACAAAACTACAGTAGTGAAAACAGCATGGTATTGGCATAAGGAGAGACACACAGACCAATGGAATCAAATTGAAAGCTCTGATATAGAACCTCACATATATAGCCATATAATATTCGATAAAGCCACCAAACCCTCTCAACTGGGAGAGAGTGGCCTATTCAACAAATGGTGCCTGGAGAACTGGATAGCCATATGTAGAAGAATGAAAGAGGATTACCATCTCACACCTTATACAAAGATCAACTCAAGATGGATCAAAGACCTAAATATAAGAGCCAAGACCATAAAAACCTTGGAAAGCAGTGTAGGGAAACATCTACAGGAGCTTGTAATAGGAAATGGCTTCATGAATATCATACCAAAAGCACGAGCAGCAAAAGAACTAATAGATAAATGGGACTTCCTCAAAATTAAAGCCTTCTGCACCTCAAAGGAGTTTGTCAAGAAAGTAAAAAGGGAGCCCACACAGTGGGAGAACATATTTGGCAACCATATATCTGATAAGAAACTTATAACTTGCATATATAAAGAACTCATATATCTTGAAAATAAAAAGATAAACAACCCATTTAAAAAATGGGAAAAAGATTTAAACAGACACTACTCCAAAGAAGAAATACAAATGGCTAAAAAGCACATGAAAAAATGCTCCAAATCTCTAGCTATCAGGGAAATGCAAATCAAAACTACAATGAGATACCATCTTACTCCCATAAGATTGACAGCTATAAAAAAAACAGAAGAATACAAATGCTGGAGAGGATGTGAAGAAAGGGGAACACTCATCCACTGCTGGTGGGAATGCAGAAGGATCCAACCATTCTGGAGGACAGTTTGGCGGTTTCTCAGAAAGCTAACCATAGATTTGCCATATGATCCAGCAATACCACTGCTGGGTATATACCCAGCAGAACTGAAAACAAGGACACAAACCGATATATGTGCACCAATGTTTATAGCAGCATTGTTCACTATTGCCAAAAGTTGGAATCAACCCAAATGCCCATCAACAGATGAGTGGATCAATAAAATGTGGTATATACACACAATGGAATACTACTCGGCTGTAAGAACAAATACACTACAAACGCACGTGATAACAAGGATGAATCTTGAGAACCTTGTGTTGAGTGAAGCAACCCAGGCATGGAAGGACAAATACTACATGACCTCAATGATATGAAATAAAAAAGCTGCCTCAGAGAGCTAGAGACTGAACGATAGGCTTACAGGAAATCGGGGGGCGGAGGAAGGATGTGAGCCTACGTCTGCAGGGGTGGAATTTATGATGAACTGGCGGTAAGTATGAACACAAAGAAGAGATAAAATGGGGGCAAGAGGTTGCCTTTGGGTGGGGCTTTGCGGGTTTGAGGGTGGCTAGGGATGGGCGCATGGGTAATATTGCCCAAAAAGTGGGGGGAGGGAGGGGTAGCATACGAACACTGGAGAGTGTTAGGTGTTGGTTGGGAGTAAAATGCTGAGCAAATCGTATCAAAATATAATTAAGAGGGTTACCTGTTTTGGATGCTTGGAAGGGATGGTCCGATGTGGGACGGGCTCCTGGGGAATGTTTGAATGCTCATTTTGCCAGAGTGGGTGATACCAATGGGTAGAGACCCAAGTAGTGAGAGTGGGGGTGGACCCACATCCTGGGGAGGACTAATGCCATCAAACAGAGGGAACTGTATCTCTCGAGAGAAAGGGTGGCTCCCAGGGCATTGGGGCAGCTGAGCAATTTAGGACCGGAACACTGTTGCAAGTATCTCTGGACGTGGCTCCTCAGGAAACAGAGGTTGGCTGTCACTGTGGGCACCAAGGGGATGGGAAAACGGATGTTAAATGTGTGTAACCAAGGTAAATGTGGGGTAAGAGAGGAGTTTCGTGAGAGTACACAAGGATGGATATAAAATATGTAATATTACATCATAAACATATAGGGGACGACAGAATGATAATGTAAACCATAATGTAAAACATAGGATAACTAAAAATGTTAGAAAACTGCATGTCCTAAAGTATGCACCACAATGTAAGCACAGATGTCACCTGGTTTGAAAGCTATTGTCTCAGACTCTGTACATCACTTTAAGTAAATATGTTGTGAATAGGCTGTTAGAGTATCACTGTGGAAGGGAAAAGGTTTTGTGGTGGATGTGTGGGAGTGCTGTATATTGCATACATGAATTGCTGTGGTCTAGGGCTCTTGTGAAGAGAAGTTCAATAATTAGGGGGAAAAAAAAAAGGAAAAGAAAAAGATAGGATGTAGAATTTTTCCAAGTCAACACATATTCTATATCTAACCTTTAAACCCATCGCTATAGCCCATTTTGCTAGTAACAGATCCTGACATGATATTGGGGCTTCAATATTCAGGAAGTTCTGGATCCTAGAGTGGTCCAACAATGGCAGCGGAGGAATACTGGTATAGGATACTATTGACAGGTGATATATGGCTGACAGGGAGCTATACAGGGCATATGCCCAGGTTGCATGGTAATGTTTGGATATACTCATAGTGGCAACAATTAAAAACTAAAGCTGGGGGCTACTGAGTCCCTGGCCGGGGGTGCTGTGCCGTGGTCCCTAGGGGAGCAGCGGTAGTCCCCCAAGTGCAGCGGCAAGGACTGAGAAGGAATGAAGGTCCAACAGTGAGCCCCTGATACTAATGACTATGCTTGTGAGCCTATATGCCTGAAATAAGAACAAGGTCTAGAGAAGCACTGTGCCTGGGAATTTCCTCCTAACAGCCTTTATGTTACTCAAATGTGGCCAATCTCAAAGCCTAACTCAGCATCTAAATGCAATGCCTTCCCCCCAGCATGGGACATGACACCCGGGGATGAGCCTCCCTGGCACCGAGGGATCACTATCAACTAACAACTGATAATGCAACTGGAAAATGACCTTGAATTGAAGGTTCGATGCGGATCAGTAGAATATCCCTGTCTACATAGAATAATATGACTTTACAATGCTGTTTGATCTAATGTAAGGGGGAAATAGAAAGGAGAAATGAGTTTATATGGCTATGAGTCTCTAAAAAAAAAGAGTCTGGAGGCTGTCAGAAGGATTGCCCTTATGCACAACTGAGCAGAGTCTAAGAGACAGATAAAGTAGATACAATCCCCAGGTATTGGTTCCTTTGAGGGCTAAAGGGACCCACGGGTTCTATGGTCATGGCAGATAGGGTTCATTGCCATGTCAGATGGCCCTTCTTTGGAGCTGCTGTTTCTGCGTGATGAAACTGGACCCAGAGGGGATCTCTTTTCATAAGATTATCATGCTACTTTACTGGAATTGTAGTTGGTATTGGGGATTCAGATATATTTAGGGGATTGAATCTTTTTACTGACAATATGATAACCAGGCCCTGAGCCTCAACAGACTCCAGCTCCTACAATCTGATTTATTGGACTCACCTCACTCAACTAAGATGGAGTTGAAGAAGGACAACCACCACACCATGCAGCCTAGAGTGCCTACAACTGAAAGCAGGAGGATTGCATCCAGTAACCATGTGGAATCTGAGCCTCCTCTTGACATAGAGGAGCAACGGACACAACCAATCCAAGGACCTCAGAGAAAAGGTGGCAATGGAGTGGGAAAAGTGGACATGGTGGCTGATGGGTATGGGGAATGGCAGGAAGAGATGAGATGTGGAGGCGCCTTTGGGACTTGGAGTTGCCCTGGATGGTGCTTCAGGGGCAATCACCGGACATTGTAAATCCTCCCAGGGCTCACTGGATGGAATGGTGGAGAGTGTGGGCCATGATGTGGACCAATGACCATGAGGTGCAGAGATATCCAGAGATGTACTTACCAAATGCAATGGATGTGTCATGATGATGGGAGTGAGTGTTGCTGGGGGGGGAGGGGTGCGGTGGGGGTGGTGGGGTCGAATGGGACCTCATATTTTTTTAATGTAATATTTTTACAAAATTAATAAAAAAAATAATAAAAAATTATAAAAGTGCATGGTCCAATATGTAAACCACAATGTCAACCATTGATTGTGGTTCAAAACAATGTTTCAGTATTTGTACATAAATTGTAACAAATGTAGCATCCACATGTAAAATGTTATTAATAAAGGAAAGGGAAAAAGAGGTATAAATGAATCTCCTATAATCTGTATGTGACTTTTCTGTAACCTAAATGTTCTTTGAAGACAATAAGAAAAAAAGAAGATGGCAGGGGAATAAACAGAAAAAAACTCTTATCATACATACAAGACAACATATCTTAGAGTGATGAAAGACATAATGTCAAAAAAGTTATTTTGATTTTATGTTTTTATTTATTTTTATTAGTCAATAATGTTTTTAAAATTATTTGCATTTTATGTGTTATTTTTAAAACTACCAATTCTTTTTTGTATTAATTTCATTTGGTTATTTTGCTGGCTTCATTTTTTTAAAGATTTATTTTATTTCATTATTTATTCCTCTCCCCTGCCTTAAATCGCTTGCAATAAAGAGAAGTCACCAGGAGGCTGTTTCAGGGGCTGGCAGGGTGGGAGACATCTGGAAGCCGATTAGGGGAATATTTTGTGAAGCTTGAAAATTTCGGTTTCAGACACTGATATCGGCACTTCCAGCTGGAGCCCCGCCCCCCCAGGCCTGGCTACTGATCTGCAGCGTCATTAAATTGGCTGCAGTGTAGAGGCACCCCCAGGTGGCTGTTTCGGGGGCTTACAGGGTGGGAGGAATCCTGAACTCGAATTGGTGATACAGTCACAGAAGAGACCTTAGTGAGAGGGTGAATTGTGGGTTTCTGACACATAGGTCAGAGTTTGCAGATGTGACCTCCCCCATAGGGCTGGCAACCAGCTGCAGGGATCCCTGAAGGTTGTGTTGCACTGTGGTGCTCCCAGGCTCCCTGTTAACCAGATTTGAGGTTGCCAGGTCTGTGTCCCCTAAACACTGGAGAATATCCCTGTCTGCATATAATAACAAGAGTTAAAAATGCTGTTTGACCTAAAGTAAGGGGGAAATGGAAAGGACAAATGAGTTCATATGTCTATGAGTCTCCAAAAAAGAGTCTGAAGGTTGTCAGAAGGATTGCCCTTATGCACACCTGAGCAGAGTCTCAGAGACAGATAAAGTAGATACAACCCCAGATATTGGTCCTTTTGAGGGCTAAAGAGACCCACAGCTTCTATGGTCATGGCAGATGGAGTTCACTGCCATGTCGGTTGGCCCTTCTTTGGAGCTGGTGTTTCTGTGTGATGGAGCTGGACTCAGATGTGATCTCTTTTCACAAGCCTTTCATGCTACTTTACTGGAATTGTAGTTGGTGCTGGGGCTTAAGATATATCTAGGGGATTTGAATCTCTGGACTGACAATATGATAGCCAGGCCCTGACCACAACAGACTTCAACTCCTACACTCTGATTTATTGGACTTACCCCACTCAGCTATCATGGAGTTGAAGAATGTCAACCACCACACCATGGAGCCTAGAGTGCCTACAACTGAAAGCAGGAGGATTGCATGCAGTGTCCATGTGGAATCTAAGCCCCCTCTTGACATAGATGTGGAATGGACACAACCAAGGCAAGGTCCACAGGAAGGAGGAATACAGTAAGGATTAAAGTGGACTTAATGATATTCTATTCATGAACTATTGTGGTTAATAATTGAGAAAACGTGGCATTGGTGTTGAGAAAGTGGCCATGGTGGCTGCTGGGTGCGGGGAATGAGAGGAAGAGATGAGATGTGGAGGAATTTTTGGGACTTGGAATTGTCCTGGGTGGTGCTCCAGGGACAATTGCCGGACATTGTATGTCCTCCCATGGCCCACTGGATGGAACGTGGGAGAGTGTGGGCTATGGTGTAGACCAGGCCATGGGGTGCAGCGATGCCAAGAGATGTACTCACCAGATGCAATGGATATGTCATGATGATGGGGGAGAGTGTTACTGTGGGGGTGTGGTGGGGTGGGGGCGGTGGGGGTGAATTGGGACCTCATATTTTTTGAATGTAATATTTTTTAAAAAATGAATAAATTGAGTAGAATTTGATTAAAAATAAACTCAAAAAAAAAAAAAAGGAATAAGTAGCTACAAGGGATATCTCTAGTTAAAGACTGCCTCCATTTGCCAGCAGCTGCAAATGACAAAATACTGTCATAATTTTCCTTGAAGAATTGAGTAGTGTAAATCCTCCGAAATACATTCAATAATATTTAACTAGGAGTCAGATTTCTGGATTTCTTTTTTTGTTCTTTTTTTCTTTTTTCCCCCCTCCCTGGAGATCATAAGATAATGTCTACTGCAGGGCTATTGGGACTGAGGCTTCTGACTTTCCAATAAATATCCAATAAATAAACATCATCTACAGATTGAAAAGTTGTAATCACAAGGTAGAGGTGCACGTGCTTCATTCTTACCTGCCCACTGAGAGCAAATGGCAGGGGAGTTTATCTCATCAATACTTCTCTACTAGCACCTTGCCACAATTAGGATAATCCCCTGTGGCATTATGGAAAAGGGAAGTAAAGTATATAATACATTAATTCCAAAAATAGATTCTCATGGAAAAAAATTAATTGGATGTTGAATTATCTCATAAGGCCCCATCTACATCATTAGATAAATTCTGTTCCCTCATTGTGCACCTTGTGAAAACCCTACCAGTTGAGTTTGAGTGTTTTTATTTTATTTTATTAATTTTTATTACATGAACACAGATGAAAGAGTTTAACACCAGCATGAGTCAAGGGCTGCAGCAAGATTAGTGTGTCCCCTAGGCAGGAGCTTGGAGATCTTAAGGAGCCAAAAGAGGCAACCATGGGGGAATAGCACCAGGATGAGGAGATTTTTCCTATTTCTCTCCTTTTTCTTAGAATTCTCATCTTAAAGTCTTGTGCCTTGCAGCACCTGGAGAATACCAAGGTTTCGGGGCATCTTTCTTTCTGACTGCTTGCGGCCATGCTCAATTCCACATCCCTAGCCATGATTAACAACCTCTGCAAGTAACATCCCTCCCCTGGGTCTATGATAAAAGATGACAAATTTGGCACAAGTATCCAAAAGGACTATAAAAGTTCTAAACCCTTCTCTCCCTCAAATCCTACACAAATTCAACTTTTCATTAAAGATTTGGAGGTCAGGTTGCAGGTGGAGGAAGACATCAAGGGACACAAAGTGTGAGAGTGAGCAAGACGCATTCCCTTTTCATGCCTAGTGACCTAGTGACTATTCGCAGATCACCCACATGACCTCAAAACATAATTTTGATTTACCTTAACCATCAGTTTTGGGGACTGCTTGACCTTTCTCCTGCCAAGAAGAGAATGAACAAAATTTCTTGATGGTTCCTCCTGCTGCAGAAGGAGAGTAGACAGTAAACAAAGCACACGTAGCTACCTCTTTCAATCCTACCTTTCACACAGTTTCCACATTAAATGTGCAGGGCCCTTCGCTCCACCTCACCCAACATTGGGTTAGAGAATTTTCTATTAGTTCAAGGGAGGCTTCTCATACCATAACCACAAAGTGTCCTTGTCCTTTCCTCTTCCAGATATTAGGTCTCTGTCAGCATTATATCTTCATCACAAACATTATCAAAGAATATGTATGATTTTATATTCAACCCTATTTGCAAGCTAACAAACTAGACAGTCGGTTTCATGGATGCTGGCAGAAGGCATGAGGATTCTGGATCTGAAACAAAAGGCTTTATTTTTCATTGCACGCCTGGCAACAATATCTTCGTGTTAATATTATTCCTCTTGCTCACTCTTTCCCCCTGCAAGTTCCATGATGTTAATACAAAGGAACTCAGGTATATGCTGCCCAAATAATAGATTTGTGCTATAAGTGAGGGACTTGGGCATATGACTCCCTCAATTTTGTTTTTTAAAGATTTATTTTCTTTCTTTCTCTCCCCTTGACTCCTTTTTCTGCTCTCTGTGTCCATTCACTGTGTGTTTTCTGCATCCACTTATATTAATTCAGGGGCACTGGGAAACTGCATCTCTTTCTTGTTGAGTCATCTTGCTGCATCAGTTCTCCGTGCAGCAACACTCCTGGGTGGGCTGTGCTTTTTTCACGTGGGGTGGCTCTCCCCATGGGGTGCACTCCTTGCGCATGGGGCACCCCTACTCTGGGGCGCCCCTACATGGCACAGCACTCCTTGCACACAGCAGCACCATGCATGGGGTGGCTTACCACATGGGTCAGGAGGCCCAGGGAATTAAACCCTGGAACCTCTATATGGCAGGTGGACACTGTCAGTTGAGTCATGTCCACTTCCCAGAATCCCCCAATTTTTAACTGCATTATCATGAAGTTTGCCCTAGTTTTTCCTCAGTGGGAGGATTTACCTATATTACAATCACCAGGTAATTAATATGACCTATGCCCCAGAGAAATAATTTAATAACATATTGAAAGCTGGCTTGCACTACAAGAATCATTAAAAATTTATTTTGAAATAAAGCTGATGCATACGTGAAAAAGTTGAGATACCCACTGAGAAATATATCCTAATAGGGTCAACTTTCACATTAAAATATGGGAAAAATCAATCCTATGACCAAAAAGATTTTGAAGATTTTTTTTCTCCAAGTCCCATCTTGCTGGTGTGACAAAGTGGGATTGCTAAAAGATAAGATGATAGGTAGAAATAGTATGAATAAACATCTCCAAGGATGGGGAGATGTTAACCTATTTGACACAATGGCAAGTGAGAGCAAATGAAATCAAATTATGATTTATTTTCAGAATGAACTGTATTTATAGTTGTTTTTGGAAAAACATCAATCCATACTCCCACCACATAAAAAGTCCATTCTTAGTGAATGGTTGATTGAAATTTTAAAGACTAATAATGAAATATTTATAAGAAAACAAAAGAGAACATTTCTATGGCATTAGAAAAGAAAAATATTTATAAAGGAAAAAAATTTAAAGGGGTGAATGCAAATTAGATTTTAGTAGAATTAAGAGCTTATCAGAGAGAGAGAAAGAGAATCGGGGACATAGAAGTTAAGAACTTGTTTCCAGAGTACATAAAGAATGCTTACAAACTGAAAAGAGAATGAAAGAAAATTCAACTGAGAAAAAATGGACAGAGTAAATGAACAGGCATTTCCCAGAAAGAGTCAGTAAGGGGCTGATAAACATGTGAAAACATGTTCAACTTCTTTAGTAAACCATTAACTTGTAGCATGACACAACAACCAGAAGGCTAAAATGAAAATGACAAAAATAATCAAATGTGGATAATGATGTAGATAAATAAGAAATCTCATCCACTTAAGGTGGGTGTGAAAATTGCTACAGAAATATAGGAAAATAGTTTGGCATCATCATCTGTGTCAGAATGGATGTAAACATGATGAATAATTTCAGTAAACACATAGAGGTTACAAAAACTCATACATTTCACCAAAACACAAATTCTGCCATTTGAATACCTTCACTAATGATCATAGCTCCATAATGAAAATTATTCACATGCACATAACCAATGGAATTATCATATTAAATATTTGATAATGATACAATGGAATTTTATACAACAATCCTAATGAATGATCCATAAGAACTTGTAGCAGTACATATTGTCACAAAAAACATAAGGAATGGAAACTCAATGTACAAAAACATTATTGCTAAATGATTCCATTTATATAAAGTAAAAAACTGCTCAGTGGTAATAGCTGTCAGACTAGTGTTTCCAGTGTGGATAGTGGCACGGAGGAAACATAAAATGATGCTAGAGCATATCAGTATTCTGGTTTGGGTGGTGTTACAGTTTGCAATTATTTCTGTGAATCCCAAAATGAGAAATATTATGTTTATAAACTATTCTATTCTTCTGGGTGTGTTGCCCTTTGATTATTAAATTCATTTGATAATATTAAATTCATTTGAGGGGTCCTTAATTAAGTTACCTCTTAAGAGTAGGGCTTTGATTCTACCATGTGAGTAACACTTGACTCAGGTTGACTCCCTGACTCTTGGTGGACCAATATAAATTGACACTTAAGAAGAAATGTTGGGAAGAGAGAGAGCTCTGGCAAAGTTTATCCTGGGGCCCCAGGGAGAGATAAGTCATTTGTCTGGTAGTTTGCAGCTGACCTTGGAAACAGAACCATACAGCTGAAATTGATACAGAAGGCCCAGAAATAAATGAGCTCTATGTTGGGAGAGAGAGGAAGCCCTGAGAGACAGGCCTTATGCCAGCCTGCAGCTGAGAGAGAGGAAGAACAGAGGGGAAGGATGAACCCACGCAGAGATCACTGGCCAGCTTGCTTCAACATTTGGCAACTGACTCTGGTGGGAAAGCAACTTGAGCTGAACTCTTTAGGGCCTTGTAACAATAAGTTTTTAACTCAAATAAAATACCTTTTCTAAAAACCAAAAGATTTCTGGTACTTTGCATTGACACTGCATTGGCAGACTAATACAAATAGTTTGCTCAGGATTTGGAAGTTCTCCATGTAATATCAATACATACATCTTATAAATAGTCTTAAATACATAAAAGCAATGTAAAAGGTTGGTAGAGCATTATGACAGACATAACTTAGTGATTTTGTAGGTTTGATGCCAGACAACCACAATAAAATAAATATCACAATACAGTGATTAGACAAAATTTTTGGTTACCCGGTGATTATAAGCTATGTTTATGCTGTACCTTGGTCTATGAAGTGTGTAATAGCATTACATCTAAAAAAATGTACATAGGTTCATTTAAAAACTCTTTATTGCTAAAATAAAATGCTTATCATCTTCTGATCCTTCAACAAGTCATTACCTTTTTCCTGGTAGAAGGTCTTTCCTATATGTAAATAGCTGCTGAATGATAACAGTGGAGGTTGCTGAAGTTTGGACTGGCTGTAACAATTTCTTAAAATAAGACAATAATTAATTTTGTTGCATTGATTGACTATTTCACAACAGATTTCTCTGTAGTATGCCATGCTGTCTGATAGCATTTTATACACAGTAGACATTATTTCAAAATTGGAATCAATCCTTTCAAAGCCTGTTGCTACTTTATCAATGAAGTTGGTGTAATGTTCTAAATCTCTTCTTGTCATTTTGACGATGTTCACAGGATCTTCACCAGAAAATTCCATCTCAAGAAACCTCTTTCTTTCCTCATACATAAAAAAAAAAACTCCTTATCTATTCACGTTTTGATATGAGATTGCAACAATTCAGTTACTTCTTCAGGTTCCACATTTAATTCTAGTTATCTTGAATTCGCATATGCTGAGATGTCCTTCACTGACATCTTCAATGCTTCAAAGTCATCCAAGAGGGTTAGACTCACCTTTCTTCAAACATCTTTTGATGTTGATATTTTGATATCCTACCATGAACCATGTTTGTTCTTCAGGGTATCAAAAAAAGTAATCCTTTCCAGAAGGCTTTCAATTTACTTTTCCAGATCCATATGAGGAATCACCATCTAAGGCAGTTATGTCTTACAAAATCTATTTCTTCAAGAATAAGACTTGAAAGTAAAAATTAACTCCTTGATACATGCACTGCAAATGGATGTTGTGGCAAAGTCATGAATTTCATTGTACATACTCATCAGTGCTTTTGGGTGAACAGGTGTGTTGTCAATGAACTGTGATATTTAGAATGGTATTATTGATTCTGAGCAGTAGGTCTCAACAATGGGCTTAAAATATTCAGCAAACTGTGTTGTTAACAGATTTGCTGTCATCCAGGCTTTGTTATTCCATTTTAGCATAATTCTTAAGGGTCCTAATTTTCAGTGTGGTAAGTGAGCACTGGCTTCAACTTAAAGTCAGCAGCTGTATTTTCCCCTAATATTAGAGTCAGCCTGTGCTTCCAAGCATTGAAGTCAAATCAAACTGACTTCTCTTTTCAGTTATGAAAGTCCTAGATGTAAATTCTTCCAAGAGAAGGTTGTTTCCTCCACATAAAAAATCCTTCAATCTGCACTTAGCTGGATCTTCTAGATAACTTGCTTCAGCATTTATCTCAGCACTTGCTGCTTCACATTGCACTTTTATGCTTTGGAAGTGAGTTATTTCCTTAGATCTCATGCAGTGACCTATGCTACCTTAGTTTTCCTTTTTCATCTTCTGTATTCCTTTCAGCCTTCATAGAATTACTGAGAGCTGGGCCTTGCTCCAGATTAGATTTTGGCTTCAATGGAATGTTGTGTTGGTTTGATCACTACGGTTTTCTCTACATCAGCAATATGGGTTTTATGTTTTCTTATCATTTGTGTGCCTATTGAAGTGGCACTTTTAATTTCCTTCCAAAACATTTCATTTACTTTCACAACTTGGCTAACTGTTGGCACAAGAGTCCACATTTTTGGCCTATCTTAACTTTCAACATGCCTTCCTTAATAAGCTTAATAATTTCAAAGTTTGATTTAAAGTAAGAGATGTGCATCTCTTCATTTGACCTCATAGAGGTCATTTTAGGGTTACTAATTGGCTTAATTTCAATAAACTTGTGTCTCAGGGAATAAGGCCTGAGGAAGGTAGGAGAAATGTGGGAATGATTGTTCAGTGGAGCAGTCAGATCACGTGCATTTATTAAGTTTGCCATCTTATGTGGTCATGTTGCTCCCCAAACAATTATAACAATAGCACCAAAAATCTCAGATAACCTAAAAGATATAATAATAAAATAAATATTTGAAATATTAGTGTAATTAGCATAATATGACATAGAGAAAGAAACAAGTACAAGCTTTTGGAAAAATGGTGCTGACAGACTTGCCCAATGCAGGGTTGCCACTAACCTTCAATTTGTAAAAAAGTGCAACACATGCAAAATGCAATAAAGCAAAGTACAATAAAACAAGTTATATCTGTAGATTAGAGTTGCATTGACTTTATATTTGCAGGAAGGCAGTTGAACATATCGGGTAACTTTACCCTGTGATTAATTTTTAAAGTATACTTTAATTTCTAGGTTATAAACTAAGAGATACTGAGTTTGCAACCTCCAAAGAAAAAAGGCAAAATGTGGAATTTTAAACACAAATAAGCAGAAGATACAAAGAACAAGGAAGTTAACTAAGTGTGATGTAATAAAGAGCACGCAACAAATTTGGACATACACTCTCAAATACAGGCATCATTATATTACTCCTAAGTATATTATTGCTCCTATTAATATCAAACAATATTTGCATATATTAAATAGGATATTTTAAAAGAGATATTACTAATACATAATTACAATAGAATAGTTTTTAACCTCATTTTCATTACATTTCATATTATGATTTTATTCAGTTAAAACAGTTTCTCATTAATTCAGCTAATTAACTATTTCAGTATATATACTTACACATAGTTATAATTTTAACAAATAAAGTAACAAGCCTGGTGATATAAATCATCAGTTTAAATATGCTTTACAGTTAAACAAAATTTGCTGTTATTTTAATTTCTCAATTTATACTTTTCCAATATTATTTTATATCAAACATAATCTCGTTTTATATATATGCACATATATATGTACATGAAAATGTTAATATATGTGTATATGTAAATATATATAAGTTATATGTTTTGGGGGAGCTAAAATGTGTTTCTTTATATTTTGGCATAACATTCAATGTACAGCAAACTGATGCTGCTGTTTAAAATTTTTATGATTTTACCACTTTACATCTGCTTTACATGTAGCTACAGAGAGAGAGATGTAAGAAAATGTTTCTTAAAGTTGAGGAAACATCATTATGATAATTCAGAATCCAATAAGTTATTAACTCCACATTATAAACCAAAAAAGGATATATGCTTTTCTTCTTTCAAATGGCTATTCTTCTACTGCTCCAAGGTTAATGAAAGGCTCAGTGAAAATCTTATGTCCTTTAACTTAAAGAAATGAGAGTGCTCTTCCCAAAATTTTTGTTGCCAAAATGCCCAATAGAAATGTTCTCATAATATCAAATAAAACACCCCAAGACACACAAACCTCCATCTACAGTTCAAAAATCCATGAAATTTTCTACCAGTTACCCAGATTTTTTCATATTCTCAAACTCATCTGATCTCTCCAAAAAACAGCAAAAACATATTTTTCACATTCTTGTTTGATCTATTTCAGTTCTATATGAACATTTCTACACTATTTTATATATGCCAATCTCTCTTCTCAGCATCATATTTCAAATGACTGCCATCTATCTAATTACATTAGATACCAAAATCACAACTTGCCCAAAACGATCATATTCTCTGATTCAGAATCTGAAATACAGATTCCATTTTCACACCCTACTTCTTCATTATTCCATGCAGATATTTTCTTTTAGGTATTTTGAATCCCCCCCCCCCACACACACACTCTCTTCCTTTATTATATAACTTGTGCAACAATTTGATATGTAGTGAATTTTTGGAAAAATATACTATATCAGGTAGAAACTTACATACTCGAAGACATACTTATGTAGTAATTGCATAATATTTCATTTTCAATTGTTGTTATCATTTGTTTATTCTTGTGGCAAAGGCAGGTTAGGTTGTCTTTTTCCTTGCACTTGAAGTGTGACTTTTCATAACAGTTCTTATGATAAACTAAGAGATGTATAAATCATAACTGAACATCTTGCAGAAACGTACATTTACATATTTCTGAAAAGATGGGGAATTCTGTACGCCTTACTTGGCAGAGTGGAACCTGAAAACACTGGGGTCATGACACATGAGAACAAAGGGGCTGAGAGATGGGAAACAGGAATTAAGAAGTGCAGCGGTGTCTACCAGCCACCAACTAGGATTATTTAAAAGAGGAAGACAAATCTGAAATATGGAGGAAAAGGTATAAAAAGTTACAAAAGTGCTCACCAGTAAAAGGATGTTTTGGGCAGCTCTGGACTCAGGGGAGGATCTGGGGGAGACATTGTTCCTATGAATATATTGGACCCTCTGCTTGTGCCTGTACAAGATGCAAACCATGGAGCCACTGGCCCAGAGCATGAGCCCCAGACATAAAGCATCAGGGACTGATAACAACACTGCATAGAGTGAGTCTGAGATTTTGTCATGACGTACAGAAGCACAGTATCCAAAACTTTTAAGGTTTGTGATGTTTTTGGTGTTCTGTCTGCCGGACATATGCACTGGAAAAATAATATTTACTGCAATGTAGATGATCCAGCACAGGAAAAGGGAAAAACCAGTGTACTTTGGGGCTTTAAATTTCAACTCTGTCCACCGGGCATTCCTGGGACTGATCATGATGGCCTGGAAAATACTCAAGAGACAGGTGGTTCCAATGGACACCCCCCTTCCCACTCTGTGAAGATACAAAACAACTTTGCATACAAAATCATTGAACACATCTTTCAAATCAAATGCTGCCGTTGTTTGTGGTATTCCTTTACAGAGAAGGACCAAGGAATTGGCTACTAACAGGTGCTTGACAATCAAATCTGTGGACCTTAATCTGCACCCGGTGAAGGAAAGGAAGATATAATGGCAAAAAAGTGAGAAATTCCCCAGCATTCCAAATACGGTTTGTAATAAGAAGATCATTCCTATTGCCAAATCCTTGGAGGCCATTTTGTCAGTTATCTGTGACTGATTATCTCAAAACCAGAAAATACTGCATTGGGAACATAAATCATGAGCTACATTTATCATCTCAATCAAAATACAAAATTCTCCACTTACTGTTAGATTGTACTTAAAGACATATTAGTTTTTCTTTAATTAAGAGATTTCTAAGCATTGAATATATAAAGAGAAATTACTATGTATGAACTTCTGCTATCAAGTCTGTACATATACTAATTTCTATTTTCTTTGCAAATCCATGATGCACACACTGAAACTTTAATCATAAAGTTGAGGTTAATTTAGGCACAAAGAAGTTAAATGATTTGCAAAATTTACACCCTAGGTAGCTTTAACCACACATGCTATACTAAGGAAGATACCTACCTGTATTATTCAAATAATCTCTCTATATTTGTTCTTACAACCTATCAATTTATTTTAGATTGATGGCATTTTATTTAAAGCTTTCCAAGTAAGTATTGAAGTTATTACATAGCTCAATATCAGTTATGAATAAGGATTTAACGATTACAGTAAAATATGGATGTCCTCTTTGTAGCATATTACTACATAAACCTATGCTATGACAAAATGGATTTAGTAAATGCCTGATAAATTCTGATTTAAGATGGCAAGAGAAAGATTCCTTTGTTTTAATGTCAGGAAAAAAAAGTATAATGACATCTCTCACTGAACTTATTTAACAACATTAGGTCATGCTCTAATATAAGGGACTTGAAACGCTAAAGCATGATAAAATATCATGGAGTTGAAACTATATCCTTACTAATTGTGGATCATATATTTATCTATTACTATCTAAATTGAGTTACCAATAAGATAAATCTGTGAAAGATATCAAAATATAAGATGTATGAAAAATAGCATCTGTAAAGCGTGAAATCTTCTGCACTGTATAAATAAAAATAATAAGATTATGTTTGATAATCTGTTTTTAAAACAGAAAATATTGAAAGATATATTTGAGCCTAACAGACACTGTCTGAAAGACTTGTTAATAAAGTTACATTATCCTTAAATATTCCTTCCCTAACATCAAGGAGCAAAACAGTCTCACCATAATCAAGAGACCACAGATATTTCCAGTAAAGGCACATTTACTGTCTTCATGAAGCAATTCATAACCCCTGACTTAAAGAAAGCATTTCCTTTTTGTCAACTGTGGTTCAGATACACAATTTCTGCACAGGATTGGATGATTCCTGTTGATACGTCCTGTTCATTATTACAAACATGGATGTATTACATGCACACCTATATTAATTCTGAGAATTTTCTATATGATTCCTATTAGGTAGACTGACTAAACAGCAGATTCTTTACAGAATTGCAATCCTTAATCATTCTAAAAATCAGAGATTTCTTGATCACTTGGACTAAACATTAACATTTACCGTCAGTGAGGAATTAACCAAATTACATTAGGAAACACCAGGGAATGGTATTGGATCTAGGACCCACACTTTTCTTTACTAGCTTAGCTCATGCTGCAGGAATTTTTCTTCTCATCTGTGCATTTTTTATTCTGGAGCAGTTTCACACCCTGAAGAATTCCTTTTTAGAATAGTATCACTTATCCTGACACTTGATAGGCCTCCTTCTCTTATGATTCTGCCTTTCCCATTGATTTAGAAAATACTTACCCAAATTCTTCTCACTCTCAATCCTCTGGTCTCAGTGAGGTGGTCATGATTGCAAATATGTGTGTGGTAGAGGGGAAATAAGATCCTGAAATAGGGTTTTGTGATTTTGTGACCTCACCTCCCCATGCAACAATTATAATTTCACTTGTATCATGAGAGTGCAGTCATGGGTTCCTGAGAATATTTCTGAAAAACATTTTTGCAGTCGCTAATTACCAAAAACAATTACAAGTTTCTAATCAGGGTCTCAAAAGAGACCATTGGAGTGTTTGCATGAGGCTCTTTCTTTTCCATAATCCCTGGAGGCAAACAGGGACACATATGAAGAGAAGCAGGAAACGTTCATGTCTGAGCACGCAGTAAGTCACTTTATTCTCTGCTTCCCTTATAAGCTTTTATACCACAAAGTGAGTTCTTTCCTAATCTTCATACTATTTAGGTAAACATCATTTAATTTTTTAAAACTTTTCTTTATTTTTTAAATTTTTTCAAGTATATAATCACACATAAATGCACATAAACAATAAGTGTATAGTAATGTTGTGAACTTACAAAACAAGCATATATAACACCATACAGGACTCTAATATCTCACCCTGCCACATGAGCAGATAGGGAATCAGACAAAATAACTGAGGATTTTCAAAGAGCTATAAGAAAAAGAAAACATGCTTCTAATAACTTATATTAGAAATCACCAGATTGATTTACACAAGTGAATGTCTATCAATATGGAATTTTTTAGGAAAATACATTTTTCTAGTACTGTCCCACACTAGAAATAAATAATTAGAACAATGATAGAAAAAAGAGAAAAGTTTATAAAAGGATTCCTCAGAAATAAAACATCCAGGATCAGGTTTTTAAAAGACAGATCTACCCATTCTTTTAACAGATAAGTCAATGCTACTTACTCAATTGCCATTGTTTTTTGCAAAATTTTGAATTATAAGAATTCATTGATTTTTGTTATTAATGAAGAAGCCTAAAATATAAGTGTACCAACCAATCATTTGTTTTCACCAAAAAACAATTTGATCCTGTCCACTATTCAATCCATCTGCCCGATTTTACATGTCAGGAATTGTAAATTTATAGACTACCCATACTTTACAAACATGCACAAACACAAATTTGCTCTTTTCACACAGATGCAGACACACACGTGCATGATCACTCATAATCCCAAATCACATCTATTCACATAAACATCTTCATATCCACATTCCCACAATCTCAGTCTCACACACTTGCACTCATGCATACACTTACCATGTAAAAACACCCTCTCAATTATGCACGCTCACATAAACTCACACAGTCAAACCCACTCTCATAAATTCACACCCTCACCGTCACCACGTGGATGTGTAATGAAGTAAATTGCTCATGTATGGAAGAGTAGTGATACCTTCAGACCTCTGGAGGCCTAGGTGGTGCTTATTACATATTTGTGATCTTCCCAAGACTCCAATCACCTACAAAAGCCTCATTTTCCATGTTCAGCATTTACAAATGAGTTGTTTTTTAACATTCTATTTTTAAATTTTTATTAAATTGTCTTTTTAAAAAGGATACATAGATCACAAAAAATGTTACATTAAAAAATATGAGGATCCCACATACCCCACCCCCATTCCCCACTCCTCCCACATCAACCTCGTTCATTACTGTGGCACGTTCATTGCATTTGGTGAAGACATCTTGGAACACTGCTGCACTGCATGGATTATAGTTTACATTGTAGTTTACACTCTCCCCCAGTACATTCAGAGGATTATGGCAGGATATATAATGTCCAGCATCTGTCCCTGCAATATCATTTAGGACAACTCCAAGTTCCAAAAATGTCCCCACATCTCATCTCTTTCTCCCTCTTCCTACCCTCAGCAACTACCGTGGCCAAGATCAAGGTTTCATGTTGGGAAAGCTGGAGCGTTTAGGGGAGTGAATTTTCCTATGTGTGTGATAGAGCAGGGTAATAAAAAGTGCACTGGGAAAAGGAACATAGGAATAATACATGGGTGCAGATTCAGGGGCACAGGAGGGTAAAGAATGCAGGGAAAATAGAAAATAAAGAAGGATAAAAGGCATAGAAAAAGGCAGGTATGAATAAGAGGCACAAGAGATTTAATAGCTTTGAGGAGTTAAAGAACATCATTGGGAGAAGAGGAATAACTATTGAGGTATGAAGACCAGGATACTTAGTTTCTCAAGGGAAGGATAGAGGGTGGAAAAAGGAGATGAAGGTTATGAACAACGACAAAGGGATGCAAAATGTGCAAAGGGCAATTAATGGATGTGAGGAAGCTAGTTGGCATCATAGAACTAAATGTCCCCGGAGAAATGAACAGGCTTCATAGTATTGGCATAATTTTGAAGGGGTGTGGATGGCAGACATATGGGACCCAAGCATGCCCTATGGTCATGGGTTTGGGCTCGAGGGCAGCAGAAACCAAAGTCTCAGGAAATAGCCTGAGATCATTGGAACAGGGGAGTTGTTTTAGGGTAGGGGAGAAGGAAGGCATTGTTGTGGGAAACTGGCTTACCTATTAGTTGTTTCTTGTTGTACATGATGGTCGGAGTTGCCTCCTGTTATTGTTTATTACCTATTTGTTTTTTCTTGTTATTGTCAAGATGTTCCAGTACCTTATTGTAGATTTTGCAAGTTGCTTCTTAACTTTCAAGTAAATACAATGGAGAAACTAGGGTTGAGGTTCTCAGTTTCAAAAGCGGTGAAGCCCCCTGATACCATCTTTGTTTCCTCTCTTGTGTCTCTCTTTCTGTCCTTTATTTCTTCATTCTGAATTGCCTTCCCTTTGTGCAGACCTACTGCTGAGCTAGTCTCAGCAAGGCATGGAGGAGGAAGGTTGTGGAGACAATGTAATTTCAGAGGGTTGTGCTAATTCTGGAATATGAACCATGGAGGGATGGAGGTCAAAAGGGATATGGGGTGGATTCAGGGGAGCAATAAAGAAGTTGAGAATAATTGAGTGGAGGTGAGGTGGCAGGTGGATGTTTAAGGAATGCCTACAAATCACAACTATGCAGGGAAAGAAGGCATGAAGGTTGGGGATAAAATTTACAGTGGCGGATGAGTCATTAAATCATTCCACCATTCTTTGATTCACACATTTACAGTCAACTTAGAACATATTCATTGATAGAGTCTAGTTTCAGTATATGAGGTAAAAACTTTTCTTGCACTAAATATGCTTAAAACCTCTCAAGCTGAGCATATAGTAAAGGACTGCACATTGGATTTTGGGGGATCAAATCTCCACAGCCTCTCTGCTCGTGGTATATCAGGTACAGGTGTGACCACAGCTGCCTTGGCAGGAAAGTCTGTTGACTAATATCTGGCCCTCAATATGGGAAAGAGGTGCCAGTCTGTCCTTTTCCCAAGTTCTGCCTATGCTACAAATTGCTTAAATTTCCCAAGACTGGTATGAAATAAAAAACATTTTAAATGTGGTGTTTCTAAAGTAGAACACATGTTTAATTATTAGAAAATAAAATAATACATTGCAAATTTTAATTATGTTTTCCACTTGCTTCTTCCTTGTGAGATACCCTCAAAGATGTAATGAAAGACAATAAAATTGTAGACACAACAAATATATATGTAATTTTATACACAAATATGCATATAAAATTTATATACATAAATTTGACCAAAATTTCAATAGTCTCATAATATCATATGCAGATCTCCATGTTTGTGTTATGTTGCAGCCTAGGCAGACATAATTAATACTGCTAATTATCTGGCCTTAAAACAGGGAGCTTATTCTGGATAAACTTGGCAGGCCTGATGTAATCACATGAATCATTAAAGTAAAATCACAGAAATGTCTCAGCGGAGAAAGTCATACATTTGAAGCACTGGGGGCATTTGATGCTCTTTTATTTTTATTCTACTATAGAGTTATTTTATTGTCTTTTTAAAAAGATACATACATCACAAAAATATTACATTAAAAAGGTTAATGGAAGCAGACTTGGTCCAGTGGTTAGGGTGTCCGTCTACTACATGGGAGGTCCGCAGTTCAAACCCTGGGCCTCCTTGACCCGTGTGGAGCTGACGCATGCGCAGTGCTGATGCACACAAGGAGTGCAGTTCCATGCAGGGGTGACCCCCGAGTAGGGGAGCCCCATGTGCAAGGAGTGTGCCCCGTACAGAGAGCTGCCCAGTGTGAAACAAAGTGCAGCCTGCCTAAGAATGGTGCCCCCCACAGGCAGAACTGACACAACAAGATGATGCAACAAAAAGAAACACAGATTCCTGTGCTGCTGAGAACAACAGAAGCGGACAAGAAGAAGACGCAGCAAATAGACACAGAGAACAGACAATGGGGGGGAGGGGAGAGAAACAAATAAATAAATCTTTAAAAAAAAGGTTTAAGAGGTTCCATATCCACCACACCACACCCCATCCCTCTCTTCTTCCATATCAACAACATCTTTCATCACTGTGGCACATTCATTTGGTGGATACATCTTGGAGCACTGCTGCATTGCATTGATGTTCACTTTATTATTATTATTATTTTTTAATTGTTTCTTTCATTCCTCTATTTATTTTTTAAATATTACATTTAAAAAAATGAGGTCCCCAGATACCTCCACCCCCCTCATCCCACTCCTCCCACACCAAGAAACTCTTTCATAATCGTGGGGCATCCATTGCACTTGGTGAATACATTTTGGAGCACTGCTGTACCACATGGATAATGGTTCACATAGTAGTTTAAACTTTTCCCAGTCAACCCAGTGGGCCACGGCAGGACATACAATGTTTAACATCTGTCCCTGAAGTACCACCCAGGACAATTCCAAGTTCTGAAAATGCCCCCACATCATATCTCTTCTTCCCTCTCTCTATCCTCAGCAGCTACCATAGCCACTTCCTCCACATCTATGCTACAATTTCTTCCATTACTATTCACAATTGTTCCATAGTAGACTATCAGTAAGTCCACACTAATCCATACTCTATTACTCCATCCTGTGGATCCAGGTATGGTTATGTCCACTCCGCCTCTATATCAAGAAGGGATTTTGATTCCACATGGATGATGGATGCAATTCTCCTGCTTGCAGTTGTAGGCACTCTTTTTTCCCTGGTGTGGTGTTTGACCTTCTTCACCTCCTTGTTAGCTGACTGGGGTATGTTCAATAAAGAGGAAGGTAGGAGTTTCAAGTCTGCTGAGGCTCAGGGCCTGGCTGTCACATGGACAGTCCAGAGATTCAGATCTCCTGAGTATACACCAACCCCAGCACCAACCACTGGTCTGGTAAAAGTAACAGAAGTGGCATGTGTAGAAAGTTCACTTCTGAGCCCAATTGCATCACATTCAGGAATACAAACTCCAAAGTAGGGCCAACTGACAAGGCACTGAACTCCAGAGCCATCTGCCATGACCACAGAACCTGTGTGTCTCCCTATCCCTCAGAAGCACCAGTACCTGGGGTTGTATCTCCTTTGGCTGTCTCTGGGACCCTGCTGAGGCATACATAAGCATGACCCTTCTGATGACTTCCTGACTCTTTTTTGGAGACTCATAGCCATATAAACTCATTTGGCTTCCCATTTGTCCCTTTTATTCAAGGTCAAAAAGCAGTTTTTAACACCCGATATTATATGTAGGCTGTGATATTCTGCTGGTGTGTGTTGACCATTTTATTCAAGGGCTCTTTCTAGTTATATCATCAACTGGTGCTTGATAGTAATCCCTCAGCACCAGGGAGGCTCATCCCTGGGAGTCATGTCCCACACTGGGGGGAAGGTAATGCATTTACATGCTGAGTTTGGCTTAGCGAGTGGCCACATTTGAGCAACATGGAGACTCTCAAGAGGTAAGTCTTAGGCACCCTGCAGCTCTAGGCCTAATTCATATTTCAGGCTCTTAGGCTCATAAGCATAGTCATCAGTATCAAGGGCTCATTGTTGTACCATCCTTCTTTATTGGTCTTTGCCATTGCACTTGGGGGATTATTGCTGTTACATTGGGGAATATGACAGAGCTCCCCTGGCTAGGAATTCAACACTGCCTTAGTTGTCATTTTTAACTGTAACCATTATGAAAATATCCAAAAATTTTTTGTACCCTAAATACATGCCTTGGAGAACTCCTTCCCAACTATGTGCCCCCTATCAATAACACCCCACACCAGTGTTCCTCCCCAGCCATAGTTGAAACTCTCTGTGGTCTAAAACATCTTTAAAAATGAAGCCTAATATATTACCAGGTTTCAGTAATAGTAAAATGGCATATTGCAATGGGTTTAAAGGTTAGATATAGAACACATACTAATTTAGAAAAAATTAAATGAAGTAAAAATAAATTGGAGTATCAAAAATGAGAAAAATGAAAAAGGTTTGTTTTTGATATTTTGCCTTTCATCACTGCAATAGTTGTTGCTCTGTATGTACAGTGGCAATGCAATTTCTTCCATTTCTTCCTCAGTGTCTATATCCTTTCTCTTTTCTTTCTAATTTTTAAGTTTGTATTTACAAAAGTTTTAGATCACAGTAATTCATACATACAATATACTTTACTCCCACATATCAAACACCAAACACTTTGCCTCTTCCCCAGCAATAATCTTTGCACATGTTCGTAATTCATTTGCTGAAACTGATGTACAGATATTGTAACAATAGCTTTCAAACATGGTTCAATTTGGGTATACATTATATTCTATACTACACAATTTTCTAAATTTTTAGTTACCTTATGTTTTACCTTATGGTTTACATTTTAGCCTATAGACTTTTATACATTTTTGATATAATTTAACATGTCCTATTCCATCATTGCATGATCTTGTGGAACACTTCCATTGCCCCACAGCTACACTGATTCCATCTGTTCAACACCTCTTTCCCCCTTCCCTCAGGGCCTGCCATGAAAGTCAATCTTAATTACTTGAAGGACCATATTCACAGATACTCACAACAATGTTGAGGGCTTCACATAATCGACTGCCCTAACCCGTTGGGAGCCAGCAATTCTCTTGAGAGATACAATTCCCTCTGTTTGAGAACATCAGTCCTCCGAGGATGTGGGTATACCTTCATTTTCATTGTATGGGTCTCCACCCAATGATATAATGCACTATGACAAAATGAGCACTCACACAGGCCTGGCCTGTGTCAGATGCCCCCCATTAAGCATCTTAAACAGGTTACCTTCCTTATCATATTTTCTAAAGAGTTTTTCAACATTGTAGTTTCAACCACATACCTGACAATCTCCTATGTTCAAATGCTCCCCCCACCCTCCCACAATTTCTTGGGCCATCTGACTCATCCTCCCATCCCTAGTCCCCCTCAAGCCCTCAAAGCCCTACCCAAAGGTACCCATATGTCCCCACTTTATCCCTTCTCTGTACAAATACTTACCTCCAGGTTAGCATAGATTTCACACAGGTAAGTTTTAGCTCACAACCCTCCTCTACCCCCCAACTTCCTTTAAGCCTATCATCCAATCTCTAGCTTTCAGAGACAGCTTGGTTTACTTATTTCATATCAGAGAGGTCATGCAGTATTTATCCTTCAATACCTGGCTTGCTTCACTCAACATAAGGTCCTCAACATTCATCCATGTTATCACATGTGTTTAGTACTGTATTCCTTCTTACAGCTGAGTAGTATTCCATTGTATGTACATTCCACATTATATTTAGCCATTCATCTGCTGATGGGCATTTGGGTAGATTCCAACTTTAGCAATACTGAATAATGCTGCTATGAAAATGGGTGTGCATATATCAGTTTGTGTCCTTATCTTCAGTTCTTCTGGGTATATAGCGAGCAGTGGAATTTCTGGGTCATATGTTAAACCTAATTTTTTGAGAAACCACCAAACTGTCATGCAGAATGACTGAATCCTTTTGCATTCCCACCAGCAGTGGATGAGTGTTCCCATTCCTCCACATCCTCTCCAGCACCTGTAGGCTTCTGTTTTTTGATAGCTGCCAGTCTTATGTGAGTAGACGGTGTTTCATTGTAGTTTTGATTCGCATTTCCCTAATAACTAGTGATTTTGAGCATTTTTTCATGTGCTTTTTAGCCATTTGTATTTCTTCTTTGGAGAAGCATCTGTTCAGATCTTTTTCCTTTTTAAAAATAGATTGTCTTTTTATTTTCAAGATATGAGAGTTCTTTATATATGCAGGATATAATATCCTATCCGATATATGGTTACCAAATACTTTCTCCCATTGTGTAGGCTCTCTTTTCACTTTCTTGGCAAACTCCTTTGAGGTGCAGAAGGCTTTAATTTTGAGGAAGTCCCATTTATCTATTTGTTCTTTGGCTGCTCGTGCTTTGGGTGTGAAGTTCATGAAGCCATTTCCTAGTACAAAGTCCTGTAGATGCTTCCCTACATTGCTTTCCAAGGTCTTTATGGTCTTGACTCTTATATTTAGGTCTTTGATCAATCTTAAATTTATTTTTGTATAAAGTATGAGTTGTTAATCCTTTTTCATTCTTTTACATATAGATATACAGTTCTCCAGGCACTATTTGTTGAAGAGGCTTTTCTCTCCCAGTTGAGTGTGTTTAGTGGCCTTCTCTAATAACATATAACTTTATATGTGAGGATCTCAATTTGGTTCTGTTGGTCAGTGTGTCTATCATTGTGCCCATACCATGCTGTTTTCAATACTGTAGCTTTGTAGTATGTTTGGAAGTCAAGTAGTGTGAGCCCTTCCATTTCATTTTTCTTTTTCAATATGTCTTTGGCAATTCAGAGCCTCTTTCCATTCCAAATAAATTTCATAGTTTTCTATTTCATTAAAGAATGCTGTGTTGATTTTTATTGAGATTGCGTTTAGTCTGTAGATCAATTTTGGTTGGATAGACATCTTAATAATATTTAGTCTTCCTATCCATGGACAGGGAATATTCTTAGATTTATTTAGTCTTCTTTGATTTCCTTTAGCAGTGTTGTGTAATTTTCTGTTTATAAGTCTTTTACATCTATAGTTAAATTTATTCCTAGGTATTTGATTTTTTTATTGACTATTGTAAGTGGTATTTGTTTCTTGATTTCCTATGAGATTGCTCATTATTGATGTACAGAAATGCTACTGATTTTTCCACATTGATCTCATAATCTGCAAATTTACTGAACTCATATATAAGTTCTAGAAGCTTTGTTGTAGACTTCTCAGAGTTTTCTATGTATAAGATCATGTCATCTGCAAATAACGAAATTTTGGCTTCTTCATTTTCCAATTTGGATGACTTTATGTCTGTTTTTTTCTTCAGTGCTCAAGCAAGTACTTCCAAAACAATGTTGAATAGAAGGGGTGATAGTGGGCATCATTGTCTTGCCCCTGATCTTAGAAGAAAGATTTTAGAATTTGACCATTGTAAATGATATGAGGTGTGGGTTTTTTATATACCTTTTATTATATTCAGAAAGTTTCCTTCTAATCTTAGCTTTTGCAGAGTTTTTATCAAGAAAGGATGGTGTATTTCATCAAATGCTTTCCCTGCATCTATAGATATGATCATGTGATTTTTTAAAAAAGATTTATTTGTTTATTTCTCTCCCCTTCCCCCATCCCAGTTGTCTGTTCTCTGGGTCTTTTTGCTGTATGTACTTCTTTGTCCACTTCTGTTAGCAACACAGGAATCTGTGTTTCTTTTTTTTTTTTTTTTTCCTGTCATCTTGTTGTTTTAGCTATCCGTGTGCGTGGCACCATTCCTGGGCAGGCTGAACTTTCTTTCGCACAGGGCCGCTCTCCTTACAGGGTGCACTCCTTGTGCATGGGGCTCCCCTACATGGGGACACTCCTGAGTAGCAGGGCATTCCTTGCATGCCTCAGCACTGTGCATGGACCAGTTCCACACGGGTCAAGGAGGCCCAGGGTTTGAACTGCAGACCTCCCATGTGGTAGACGGATGCCCTAACCACTGGGTCAATCCGATCATGTGTTTCCGATCATGTGGTTTTTTTTCTTTCATCTGTTTATGTGGTGTATGATATTAATTGATTTTCTTATGTTGAACCATCCTTGCATACCAGGAATGAATCCTACTTGGTCATGGTGTATAATTCCTATAATGTATTGTTGAATATGATTTGCAAGTATTTTGTTGAGGCTGTTGATGTCTAGGTTCATTAGAGAGATTGGCCTGTAATTTTCCTTTCTTGCAATGTCTTTCTTTGGCTTTGGTATTAGGGTAATGTTGGCTTCATAAATGAGTTAGGCAATGTCCCTTCTGTTTTGATTCTTTATTGATGTATGAATTTATGGCTAAAAATTTCCCTCTCTGTACAGCTTTTGCTGCATCCCATAAGTTTTGATATGATGTGTTATCATTTTCATTAGTTTCAAGGTAGTTATTGATTTCTTTTGAGATTTCCTCCTTGATCTACTGTTTTTCTAAGAGTGATTTGTTTCACTTCCAAATTTGTTGCCAAATATGTGTCTCTGGTCCTTGCACATTTCCAGCATCATTCCACTGTAGTCAGGAAAATTATTTTGGATGATTTCAATCTTTCTGAATTCAGTGAGACTTTTTCTGTGGCATAGCATGTGGTCTTTCTTGGAGAATGATCAATGTGCACTTGAGAAGAATGTATATCCTTCTGTTTTTGGATGTAATGTTCTGTATATGTCTATTGGGTCCAGCTCCTCTAATATATTATTTAAGGTCTTTGTTTCTTTATTGATTCTCTTTTGTGATGTTCTGTCCAAAATTGATAATGGTGTATTAAAGACACTGTAATTATAGAGTGTCTTCACATAGTTTTCACATAGTTTTTATCACTGTTTGCCTCACATATTTGGAACTGCCATGGTTAGGAGCATAAATGTTTATGATTGTTCTTTCTTCTTGAAAGATTATCCCTTTCACTAATATGTAGTGTCCATCTTTGTCGCTCACAATAGTTTTGCATTTAAAGTCTATTTTGTCTGATATTAATATAGCTACTTCTGCCCTTTTTTGGTTATTGTTTGCTTGTAAGATTGTTTTCCAGCCATTCACTTTCAATTTCCTTGAATCCTTGGCTCTAAAATGTGTTTCTTGTAGACAGCATATGGATGGGTTGTATTTCTTTATCCAGTCTTCCAGTCTGAGTCTCTTGATAGGTGAGTTTAATCCATTGACTTTCAGTGTTATTACTTTCAAGGAATTACTTATATTAGCTATATTTTCTTTGAATTTGTGTTTGTCATATGTTGTTCGTTTTATTATCTCTTTTTTCATTTTAGTTGTTCTTACACTCTCCTCCAACTTGTCTCTCCTGTTTTTTTCTTTCCTCCTGCAAAATTCCCTTTAGTACTTCTTGAAGTGTAGGTTTCTTGTTGGCATACTCTCTTTGTTTCTGTTTATCTGTGACTATTTTGAACTCTTCATCACTTTTGAATGCTAAATTTGCTGGATAGAATATTCTTCGTTGGAAAAACTTTTCATTTAGTACCTTTACTATGTCATACCAGTTCTTTCTTCTCTCTAAGTTTTCAGATGAGAAATAAGCACTTAATCTTATGTAACCTCCTTTGTATGTGATAGTTCTCTTTTCTCTTGTTGCTATTAGTAATTTCTCTTTGTCTTGAGCATGGAATAATTTGACCAGTATATGTGTTGGGGTAGGCCTGTTGGGATTTATGCTGTTTGGAGTGCATTGTGCTTCTTGGACATATACATCTATTTCCCTCAAGTAGGTTTGGGAAGTTTTCCTCCAATACCCCTTCTGTTCCCTCCACTACTCTTCTTCTGGGATGCCTACAATGTATGTTTTTGTGCATTTTGCATTATCATTCATGTCCCTAAGTCCCTGCTGGAGTTTCTCTTTTTATCAATCATTTCTACTATCTATTTGATTTCAGATGTACTGCCATCCACATCACTAATTCTTTCCTCTGCCTCATTGAATCTGCTGTTATTTGCTAGGAGAGTATTTTTGATTTCTTGCACTGTGCTGTTGATCTCCATCATATCTGTTATTTTTTTGGGTGTGATTGCAATTTCTTCTGTATTCTCTCCAAGTGTTTAATCTCTTCCTTCACTTCATCAAATTGGTCCCTAATATATGTTTTGAGAACTTTAATTGTTTGTTTGATATTCTGCTCCTCTACCTGCTGTTTAGTGCATTCATTGGATTGAGCAATGTTTTTCTCATTATTGCGTTGGTTTGTAGTTTTTTGTTGCTGCCTGGTCATCATTTTATCTTGAAAGGTTTACTTAGTTTCTTAGCTTTTTTCCTAGTCTTGGGGTTTGAGTTAGTTGTTTTTGTGTGTGTGTTAAGTCTTCTCTTTATCACTTTGTTCTTCTTATTCTATTTCCTTGTTGTTGGCTAAGTTCACTTGAAGGAAAATATTAGGGTCCAAACAAGCAAAAGGAGTATAAAAAGAAAAAGAGCATGAGTAGTATTGATAGTAAGTGTTACAGAGAACCATGTGAGATATAGAAGAACAGATAATAGAGTCATGTAAGCTTTGTAGAGTTATAACAGTAAGAAAAGTAGAGTACCTATAATGAGACAGTAAACTGAATATGGGGAGGAATATAGTATGAATTAAAAAGCCAGTGTGTTCAGAAAAGAGGGAAAGAGAAAAGAAAGGACAATAATATAAAGAGTGAATAAAAGACAGAAAACAGAAAAAAGGTATTAGAAATAGAGTCACAAAAATTGGGGGCCGGGGGCAAGATGGCGGCTGAGTGAACATCCCTGTTAGAGTCTTCTGCAGGGAATCGGCTGGGCGGCGTTGGAGACTCTTTGGGACCGGATTGTTTCGGGATTTTTGCTGGTCCGGAGGTGTCTGGACATCGATTTGGAGGGAAGGTAACAGAGAGGATTTGTCTGTGAAATATACACGGAGATCCCAGCTACCTGTAGAGGATTCCCTTCTTGGGTAGGCGGAGACGAGGCATCTAGCCCCGCTCGGTGGGGCTGAGCCAGGCCGGGCCGGGCCGCGGTAGCGTTTGGAGCCGGGCGGGGCCGGTGCAGGCCCCGGCTGCGGGCCGCGGTAGCGCTTGGAGCCGGGCGGGGCCGGTGCAGGCCCCGGCTGCGGGCCGCGGTAGCGCTTGGAGCCGGGCGGGGCCGGTGCAGGCCCCGGCTGCGGGCCGCGGTAGCGCTTGGAGCCGGGCGGGGCCGGTGCAGGCCCCGGCTGCGGGCCGCGGTAGCGCTTGGAGCCGGGCGGGGCCGGTTCAGGCCCCGGCTGCGGGCCGCGGTAGCGTTTGGAGCCGGGCGGGCCCGGGTCAGGCCGCGGCGGGTACGGAGCCGGGCAGGGCCGGTCCAGGCCGCGGTGGCGGGAGGTGGATGCCGGAGCCGGCTGGGCCGCTGTAGCGAGCGGAGCTGGGCGGAGCCAGGCCAGGCCAAGGCGGCGTGAGGAGCCGGGCAGAGCCGGTCCAAGCCTCCGCGGCGGGCGGAGCCGGGCCTGCGGAGGGGTTTCTGTTTTTTTTTTTTTTTTTTTTTTTTTGAGCATCTGCAGTACTGGGGAGTTCGTGGGCCCTGGGCGGCCTATTGGGGGTTTGTGGGAAGGGAGGTGCTTGCAGACCCATTTGGGCAGACAGACGGGGGAGTTTTAGGGCAAAGCGGGGGGAAGTTGTTGTTTTAGATAGTGTTGCAATTGTGACACGTGTGTACCTGTATCTCTCTTCTCCCTATCCGTTCCCCACCGTTTGCCCATCCTCTTTTTCTTTCTTCCTTTCTTCTTGCCTTTCTTTTTTCTTTATTATAATTAGTTTGTTTTTTTTTTTTTTTTTTTTCGGTTTTCTCTTTCCCTCTTGTCCCTCATCTTCCACTTATTTTTACTTTAATTCAAGTATACAATAGGCGCTACAGGGAACACCTCACATTTGCTGGGTTTTCCCATCCTCCACTGCCTCATTTCTGTGTGAACTGATTTAGGCTACCTACACTATCCCCCTTCCCCTGCATCTTGATATCCACTATCATCTACTGTCTCTCCTATATTCCACCCCCCACCTCCCGTTCTTTGATCCACAAAGTGTCTAACTCTTAATTTCTAATACCTTTGTTCTGTTTTCTGTCTATTATCCACTCTTGAAACTATTACCTTTCTTTTCTTTTTCCCTCTCTCATGAAAACAATAGCTGTGTAGTTCATACCATATTCCTCCCAAATTCAGTCATCAACTTCATAAAAGGTACTCTACCTACAGCTATAACTCCATACAATCTACATGAATCTAACCTCCATCCTTCCAGATCTCATATTCCTGCTTTATTAACATACATCACCAATACAACTTTACACTTTTCCCTTGCTTACACAATTGCCTTTCCCCAACACTAATACTTTCCTCTAAAGTGAACTTAACCAACAACAAGTAACTAGAATAAGAAGAAAAAAGTGACAAAGAGAAGATATAACACCTGTGCAAAAATAACAACTAATTAACCTCCAAGAGCAGACAAAGAAGCTAAGGAACTGATTAAATTCGTCAAAATAAAGAGATGACCAGAAAGCAACAAAAATCTACGAACCAAACCAATAATCAGGAAAACATGGCTGAATCCAATCAACAAACCAATAATCACGAAGGGGAGCAAAACTTGGCACAAGCAATGAAAGATCTCAGAACATTTATCACCGACAAATTTGATGCAGTAATGAAAGAGGTTAACAACATGAAGACATCACTTGGAGGGGAAATTGCAGACATACGCAAAAACATAACAGATATGATGGGAATGAACACCACAGTTCAAGAAATCAAAAATACACTTGCAGCAAATATCAGCAGACTAGAAGAGACAGAGCAGAGAATTAGTGATGTGGAAGACAGTACATCAGAAATCAAACAGATAGTAGAAGGGGTCAATAAGAAGATAGAAAAAATCCAATTAGGATTTAGGGACCTGAATGACAATGCAAAACGCTCAAACATACGTATTATAGGCATTCCAGAAGGTGAAGAGAAGGGAAAGGGGTCAGAAAGAGTGTTGCAGGAAATAATGGCTGAAAACTTCCCAAATCTACTGAAAGAGACAGATGTACATATCCAAGAAGCACAGCACACTCCACAAGTCATAAACCCCAACAGGCCCACCCCAAGACATATACTTGTCAAATTATCCAATGCTCAAGACAAAGAGAAGATCCTAAAAGCAGCAAGAGAAAAGAAAACCATCACATACAAGGGAAGCTCAATTAGATTAAGTGCTGATTTCTCTTCTGAAACCATGGAGGCAAGAAGACAGTGGTATGATATAGTCAAGGTACTAAAGGAAAAAAATTTCCAACCAAGAATACTCTACCCAGCTAAACTAGCATTCAAACATGATGGAGAGTTCAAAATATTCGCAGACAAACAGAAACTGAAAGAGTATACCAACAAGAAACCTCCCCTTCAAGAAATTCTAAAGGGAGTTCTGCAGGAAGAAAGGAAAAAACAGGAAAGGCAAAGTTGGAGGAGAGTATAAGACCAACAACAACAACAAAAAAGACAAAAAAAAATATACAAACAAAATATGACAAACACAAATCCAATCAAAATATGGCTAACACAAATAATTCCTTGATAGTAATAACACTGAATGTCAATGGATTAAACTCACCTATCAAAAGATTCAGACTGGGACACTGGATAAGGAAATATGACCCATCCGTATGCTGTCTACAAGAGACACATCTTAGACCCAGAGACGCATGGAGATTGAAAGTGAAAGGCTGGAAAACAATCATACAAGCTAACAATAACCAAAAAAAGGCAGGAGTAGCTATATTAATATCAGACAAAACAGACTTTAAATGTGAAACAATTGTGAGAGACAAAGAAGGATACTACATTTTAGTCAAAGGGAAAATCTGTCAAGAAGATCGAACAATCATAAATATCTATGCCCCTAACAAGGGTGCCTCTAAATACGTCAGGCAAACGCTGGAAAAACTAAGTGAAAGAATAGATACATCTACAATTATAGTGGGGGATTTTAATACACCACTATCAACTCTGGACAGAACATCTCAAAAGAGAATCACCAAAGAAACAAAACATCTGAATAATATATTAGAGGAGCTCGATCTAATAGACATATATAGATCGCTACACCCAAACACAGCAGGATATACATTTTTCTCAAGCGCACATGGATCATTCTCCAAGATAGATCATATGCTAGGCCACAAAGAAAGGCTGAACGAATTCAGAAAGATTGAAATCATACAAAACATTATCTCTGACCACAGTGGAGTCAAGCTGGAGATTTGCAAGGGAAAGAAGCCCAGATTTCACACCACGATTTGGAAATTAAACAACACACTCTTAGAAAAACAGTGGGTCAAAGAGGAAATCTCAAAAGAAATCAATGACTACCTTGAAACAAATGATAATGATAACACAACATACCAAAATTTATGGGATGCAGCAAAAGCAGTACTGAGAGGGAAGTTTATAGCCATAAATTCATATATCAAAAAAGAAGAAAGAGCAAAAATTGAAGAACTAACTGCACATTTGAAGGAATTAGAAAAACAACAACAAAGTAACCCAACAGGAAGAAGAAGGAAGGAAATACAAAGATAAGAGCAGAACTAAATGAAATAGAAAATAAGAAAGCACTTGAACAGATAAACAAGACCAAGAGCTGGTTTTTTGAGAAGATTAACAAAATTGACAAACCTTTAGCAACACTAACAAAGAAAAAAAGAGAGAAGATGCAAATACACAAAATAAGAAATGAGAAAGGCGATATCACCACTGACCCCACAGAAATAAAGACTATCATAAGAGGATATTTTGAAAAACTATATTCCAACAAAAATGACAATCTAGAGGAAATGGACAAATTCCTAGAAACACATAAACAGCCCATATTGACAAAAGAAGAAATTGATGATCTTAACAAACCAATCACAAGCAGAGAGATAGAATCAGTTATTAAAAATCTCCCAACTAAGAAGAGCCCAGGGCCAGATGGCTTCACAGGTGAATTCTATAAAACATTCCGGAAAGAACTGACACCAATCCTGCTGAAACTATTCCAAACCATCGAAACAGAAAGAACATTACCCAACTCCTTCTATGATGCCAACATTACCCTAGTACCAAAGCCAAACAAAGACATCACAAGAAAGGAAAATTACAGACCAATTTCTCTAATGAACCTAGACGCAAAAATACTTAACAAAATACTTGCTAATCGTATTCAACAACACATTAAACGAATTATACACCACGACCAAGTGGGATTCATCCCAGGTATGCAAGGATGGTTCAACATAAGAAAATCAATCAACGTAATACACCATATAAACAGATTGAAGGAAAAAAATCACATGATTATATCTATTGATGCAGAAAAAGCATTTGACAAAATACAGCACCCTTTCTTGATAAAAACACTCCAAATGATTGGAATACAAGGAAATTTTTTGAACATGATAAAGAGTATATATGAAAAACCTAAAGCCAATATTGTTTACAATGGAGAAATCCTAGACTCCTTCCCTCTAAACTCAGGAACAAGACAAGGTGGCCCACTGTCGCCGCTCCTATTTAACATTGTCTTAGAAGTACTTGCTCGAGCACTGAGGCAAGAACCAGAAATAAAAGGCATTCAAATTGGAAAGGAAGAAGTCAAAATTTCATTATTTGCAGATGACATGATCCTATACATAGAAAACCCTGAGAGATCTACAACGAAGATTCTAGAACTCATAAATGAGTTTAGTAAAGTCGCAGGTTATAAGATCAATGCGCAAAAATCAGTAGCATTTCTGTACACCAATAATGAGCAAGATCAGGAGGAAATCAAGAAACAAATACCATTCACAAAAGTAAATAAAAAAATCAAATACTTAGGAATAAATTTAACTAAAGAGGTAAAGAACTTATACACTGAGAACTATACAAGATTGTTCAAGGAAATCAAAGAAGACCTAAATAAATGGAAGACTATTCCTTGTTCATGGATAGGAAGACTGAACATTATTAAGATGTCTATCCTACCAAAATTGATCTACACATTCAATGCAATCCCAATAAAAATCAATGCAGCCTTCTTTAAGGAACTAGAAAAACTAACTATGAAATTTATTTGGAAAGGAAAGAGACCCCGAATAGCCAAAGACATACTGAAAAAGAAAAACGAAATTGGAGGAATCACACTACCTGACTTCAAAACATACTATAAAGCTACGGTGGTGAAAACAGCATGGTATTGGCATAAGGAGAGACATATAGACCAATGGAATCGAATTGAAAGCTCTGATATAGAACCTCACATATACAACCACATAATATTCGATAAAGCCACCAAACCCTCTCAACTGGGAGAGAGTGGCCTATTCAACAAATGGTGTCTGGAGAACTGGATAGCCATATGTAGAAGAATGAAAGAGGATTACCATCTCACACCTTATACAAAGATCAACTCAAGATGGATCAAAGACCTAAATATAAGAGCCAAGACCATAAAAACCTTAGAAAGCAGTGTAGGGAAACATCTACAGGACCTTGTAATAGGTAATGGATTTATGAATATCTCACCAAAAGCACGAGCAGCAAAAGAACTAATAGATAAATGGGACTTCCTCAAAATTAAAGCCTTCTGCACCTCAAAGGAGTTTGTCAAGAAAGTAAAAAGGGAGCCCACACAGTGGGAGAAAATATTTGGCAATCATATATCTGATAAGAAACTTATAACTTGCATATATAAAGAACTCCTACATCTTGAAAATAAAAAGATAAACAATCCATTTAAAAAATGGGAAAAAGACTTAAACAGACACTTCTCCGAAGAAGAAATACAAATGGCAAGAAAGCACATGAAAAAATGTTCCAAATCTCTAGCTATCAGGGAAATGCAAATCAAAACCACAATGAGATACCATCTTACACCCATAAGATTGGCAGCTATGAAAAAAACAGAAGAATACAAGTGCTGGAGAGGATGTGAAGGAAGGGGAACACTCATCCACTGCTGGTGGGAATGCAGAAGGATCCAACCATTCTGGAGAACAGTATGGCGGTTTCTCAAAAAACTAGCCATAGATTTGCCATATGACCCAGCAATACCACTGCTGGGAATATACCCAGCAGAACTGAAAACAAGAACACAAACCAATATATGTACACCAATGTTCATAGCAGCATTGTTCACTATTGCCAAAAGTTGGAATCAACCCAAATGCCCATCAACAGACGAGTGGATCAATAAAATGTGGTATATACACACAATGGAATACTACTCGGCTGTAAGAACAAACACACTACAAACACATGTGATAACATGGATGAATCTTGAGAACCTTATGTTGAGTGAAGCAACCCAGACATTGAAGGACAAATACTACATGACCTCAATGATATGAAATAAACAAGCTGCCCTAGATAGCAAGAGACTGAACGATAGGCTTGCAGGAAATCGGAGGGTGGAGGAAGGATATGAGCCGATGTCTGCAGGGGTGGAATTTAAGACGAGATGGTGGTAAGTATGAACACAAAGAAGAGATAAAAGGGGGGCAAGGGGTTGCCTTTGCTTGGGGCTTTGCGGGTTTGAGGGTGGCTGGGGAGGGACGGGTGGGTAACGTTGCCCAAAAGTGGGGGGAGGGAGGGGTAGCATACGAACCAGGAGAGGGTCAGGTGTTGGTGGAGAGTAAAATGCCGAGAAAATCATATCAAAATATAATAAAGAGGGTTACCTGTTTAGAATGCTCGGAGGGGAGGGTCTGATGCAGGACGGGCTCCTGGGGAATGTCTAAATGCTCATTCTGCCAGAGTGGGTGACACCATGGGGTAGAAACCCAAGTAGTGAGAGTGGGGGTGGACCCACATCCTGGGGAGGACTAATGCCATCCAATAGAGGGAACTGTATCCCTCGAGAGAAAGGGTGGTTCCCAGGGCATTGGGGCAGTTGAGCAAGTTAGGCCCTGAACACTATTCCATCTATCTCTGGAAGTGGCTCCTCAGGAAACGGAGGTTGGCTATCACTGAGGGCACCAAGGTGGAAGGGAAAATGGACGTTAAATGTGTGGAACCAAAGTAAATGGGGGGTAAGAGAGGAGTTTCTTGAGAGTACACAAGGATGGATATAAAACATGTAATATTACACCATAACATATAGGAGATGACAGACTGATAATGTAAACCATAATGTAAAACATAGGATCACTAAAAATGTAAAGAACTGTGTATCCTAAAGTATGCACCATAATGTAAACACAGATGTCACCTTGTTAGAAAGCTAATGTCTCAGACTCTGTACATCACTTTAAGTAAATATGATATGAATAGGGCGTAAGAGTATCACTGTGGAAGGGAAAAGGTTTTCTGGTGGATGTGTGGGAGTGCTGTATATTATATATATACATTGCTGTGGTCTAGGACTCCTGTGAAGAAAAGCCGAATAATTAGGGGGGGGGGGGGGGGAAAAAAAAAAAAAGAAAAAAATAGGATGTGGAATTTTTTCAAGTCAACATTCTTTATCTAAGTTCTTTATCTAACTTTATCCAAGTTCTTTATCTATCCTTTAAACTCATCGCTATATGCCATTCCCTAGTAAGGGACCATGACATTATATTGGGCTTCAAATTTCGGGGAGTTCTGGATCACAGAGTGTTTCAACAACGGCAATGGAGGGATACTGGTATGGGATACCAATGACAGGTGATATATGACTGACAGGGAGCTGTACAGAACATATGTCCAGGGTGCATGGTAATGTTTGGATATACTCATAGTGGCAACAATTAAAAACCACAGTAGGGGGGGGTACTGGGTTCCTGGCCAGTGGTGCTCTGTCGTGGTCCCTAGGGGAGCAGCGACAGTCTCCCAGGTACAGTGGTGGGGACCGGGAGGGAGTGAGGGTTCAACAGTGAGCCCCTGATACTAATGACTATGCTTGTGAGCTGATAAACCCAAAATAATAACAAGGCCTAGAGCAACTTTGTGCCTGGGAATTTCCTTCTGTCAGCCTTCATGTTACTCAAATGTGGCCAGTCTCGAAGCCAAACTCAGCATGTAAATGCAATGCCTTCCCCCCAGCGTGGGACATGACACCCGGGGATGAGCCTCCCTGGCAACGAGGGACCACTATCAACTACCAACTGATGATGCAACTGGAAAATGACCTTATACGGAAGGTTCAATGCGGATCAGCAGAATATCCATGTCTACATAAAATACCATGACTTTAAAATGCTGTTTGACCTAAAGTAAGGGGGAAATGGAAAGGAGAAATGAGTTTATATGGCTACGAGTTTCTAAAAAAGAGTCTGGAGGCTGGCAGAAGGTTTGCCCTCATGCACAACTGAGCAGAGTCAGAGAGACAGATAAAGCAGATACAACCCCCAGATATTGGTTCCTTTGAGGGCTAAAGAGACCCATGGGAGTTATGGTCATGGCCGATGGGGTTAACTACCAGGGCGGATGGCCCCTCTTTGGAAATGGTGTTTATGTGTGATGAATCTGGACTCAGATGGGATCTCCCTTCATAAGACTTTCATGCTAATGTGCTGGAGGTGCAGTTAATGTTGGGGTTTAAGATATATTTAGGGGATTTGAATCTCTGGACTGACAATGTGATAGCCAGATCCTGAGCCTCAACAGACTCCAGCACCTACAATCTGATTTATTGGACTTACCACACTCAGCTAAGATGGAGGTGAAGAAGGACAACCACCACACCATGGAGCCTAGAGTGATTCCAACTGAAAATGGGAGGATTGCATCCAGCATCCAGGTGGAATCTGAGCCTCCTCTTGACATAAAGGTGCAATGGACACAACCAATCCAGTGTCCACATAGAAGAGGTGGCATTGGATTGGGAAAAGTGGACATAATGGACAAAGGGTATGGGGAAAGGCAGGAAGAGATGAGAGGTGGAGGCGTCTTCGGGACATGGAGCTGCCCTGGATGGTGCTTCAGAGGTAATCACCGGACATTGTAAATCCTCACAGGGCCTACATGATGGAATAGAGGAGAGTATGGGCCATGATGTGAACCAATGTATATGAGGTGCAGAGGTGCCCAAAGATGTACTTACCAAATCCAATGGATGTGTCATGATGATGGGAACGAGTGTTGTTGGGGGGGGGGGGAGAGGGGGGGTGGGGGGGTGGGGTTGAATGGGACCTCACATATATATTTTTAATGTAATATTATTACAAAGTCAATAAAAAATAAAAAAATAAAAAAAAAAGAATGAAAAGGCAAAAAAAAAAAAAAAAAAATATTACTACCAAAGTATTTTCCAATACTTTTTGTATGTATACATTTTTTGTATGTATATTTTTTATTGAAGTATATCACTCATACACATATACACAATAAGTGTATAGTAAAGATTGCGAACTTAAAAAACAAACACACATAACATCACACAGGGGTCTCATACATCACCCCTCCACAAACTCTCTGCATTGGTGTCAAACATTTATTACAAATTATTCAAAAGCATTGTCAAAATATTATTACCAACTATATTCCTTCTCTTACATTTGATGTATTTTTCCTCCAACCCATACTATTTTTTATATAACATTTATGTAATCTAAGCATCTTCAAAAAATAATAAAAACAATAAACTCACCAATTAAAAGACACATATTGGCAGAATGTATTTTAAAAAAATACTTCAAATGCGGCGCCTTCCTTGGTCGGTGGCGGTGGGGTCTGGCTGCGGATGAGGGGTCGGTCCGGCTTTGGACGAGGGGTTGGTCCGGCTTGGGACGAGGGGTTGGTCCGGTTTGGGACGAGGGGTCGGTCCGGCAGCAGACGAGGGGTCGGTCCGGCAGCAGACGAGGGGTCGGTCTCACAGGGGTTGCGCGGTTCAGCTGACGGGGTCGCCCGGCGAAGCCGGCGACGAAGGGGTCACCCGGCAAAGCCAGCGACGAAGGGGTCGCCCGGAGAAGCAGGCGACGAACTGGGGACAAGGGAGGCCAGGCCCTTGTCGGGGGCTCTCAGGACTGGAGGGCGCACGGCAGAAGAACTACCGCGGAGATGAGGTAAACACGCAGGTCCAACTTTATTGAGGAAGTGGCTACAGTTTTATAGGGACTGGGGAAGGTTGATTGGTCGAAGCTTATGTCATGTTCTGATTGGTTGCCGCAAGCAGTTACTGGGGAGAAAGGTTGGTGGGAGGTACTGGAAGGGGGAGGGGTGGTGATTAGGGATTGGCTGTTGCTGTTGCCAGGGGAAGTGGCAGGGTTTAGGGATTGGTGGCTGCTGTTACTGGGGGAAGTGGCAGGGTTTAGGGATTTGGTGGCTGCTGTTGCTGGGGTGGAGGGCAGACTTGAGTTTCCCGCCTTGTTCCTGGCTGTTGCTGCTGTTGGGCGGGGGGGGGGGGGGGGGGGCAGACTGGAATTTTCCGCCCTGCACCTGCGCAGGGAGAAAGAAGAAGGGTATTGCCTCATAAGGCATCGTGTGGCGCTATCCGGGAGGAGGGGCGGCCGCGGAAGCATGGCTGCCGAGAAGGGGAGACCCGAGGGCACTCTGCGCCCATGCCGAGCTCCCTTCAGGGGTGGCGGTGAGTCCGACCAGCCACCCTATTGTGGGGGCAGCGGCTTGGAATTAGGCCTACCACGGCTGCTCCCCTGACAGGCCAGCAAACCACACTTCAGCCCGAGGGGTGACCGCATTCAAACACCCTGTTATTTTGAAGAGACTCACTTTAGATCCAAAGAAATGAATACTCTGAAAGTTCTGAGATGAATAAAAATATTATGTACAAAGAGTAACAAGAAGGGAGGCTATACTACTATCAGAAAAGAACAGCCGCGAAGTCCAAACTCAGAACAAAAGAAAATAGAGAGCACTATATACTAAGAAAAGGGTCAATCCAACAAGAAGGTGCAACAATCACCAACATATATGCACAGGAGCTGCAAAATACATGAAACAACATTGGCAAAACTGAAAGAATAAATAGTTATACAATAATACTAGGAGACTTCAAAATACCACTTTCAAGAATGAATCAACCATCAAGACAGAGTATTAGAAAGGAAACTGAGGAAGTCAACAATATTATAAATAAACTGCACTTAACAAACATATATAGAATGCCTCCCAACAACAGAAGAATACACATTCTTCTAAACTATCCTTGTATCATTCTCCAGGCTAGACCGTATGTTAAGATATAAGACAATAAAAATTAAAAGACTGAAATTACACAAAGCTTCTCTTCTACCACAATTGATTTATATAAAAATCAGTAACGGGGAAGCGGCTGTGGCTCAATCAGTTGGGCTCCCATCTACCAAATGGGAGGTCCTGGGTTCACGTGCTGGGGCCTCCTTGTGAAGACAGGCTCATCGGCAAGCGCTGCATAATGCCGCAGACCTGCAAGAGCAGAGGAGAACTGACTCAGCAGGGTGAGGCAACAAAAAGGGAGACAAGCAAAATCTACAGAAGAGCCCACAGTGAATGGACACAGAGAGCAGACAATAAGCAAGTCACAAGGGGGGTGTGTATGGAAATAAATTTTAAAAATAAATACAGGCACAGAAGAATGCACAGTGAAAGGACACACAGAGTAGACAGCAAGCAACAATGCTGCAAAGCGGGGGTGGATGGAGAGAAATATTTAAAGAAAAAAATCAATAACAGAAGGAAAACTGCAATTATACAAGTAAGTGAAAAATATATGACCCATTTTTAAATATCCAACAGGATAATTTTCTGAAACCCACCTACAAGAGAAATCAGAAAATTCTTATTAAAAAAAAAAAAAAACATGCAAAAACCTATGGGAAGGAGCAAGGCACTGCCCCTTATAGCTATAAGGGAAACTTATAGCTATAAATTTCTACATTAAGAATGAATGGTATCAAACCACTAACCTAACTTCCTATCTTGAAGAAAGAAGAATAAGTCAAACTTAACATTACTAGGAGGAAGGAAATAATAAAGATTAGAGTAGAGATAAGTGAGATAAAGAACAGAAAAACAATTCAGAGGATCAATGAAACCAAAATTTAGTTCTTTGGAAAGATTAATAAAATTGACAAAGCTTTATCCAAACGAAGAGAAATGAAAGAAGATGCAAATAACTACTTAAGGAGTGAAAGTGGGAATATTATCACTGATCTAGCAGAAATTAAAAGGGTTATAAGAGAATATTATGAACATTCATATTCCAACAAACTAGATAACCTAGAGGACATGAACAAATTCCTAGAAACATAAAAATAACCTGCATTGATTAAAGAAGAAATAAAAGATATTAAGAGACCTATAAAAGCAAAAAGATTGAATAATCAAAAACCTCCCTACAAGGAAAGGTCCAAGACCAGATGGCGTTAGAGAGAATTGTACCAAGCACTCAAACAAGAATTAACACAAATCCTTCACAAAGCCTTCCAAAAGAAACGAAGAGGTCGGGATTCTTCCTAATTCATTCTAGGAGGCTAGTATTACTGTGATACCCAAACCAGATAGAGACATCAAAAGAAAGTAACGGAACAACTTCTCTAATGAAGCAAAATCTCAACAAAACACTAGAAAATCAAATCCAACAACATAAATTAGAAGGATTATACCACATGACCAAGGGTGACTTATCCCAAGAAGGAAAAATCCATATGATCACTTTAATAGCACAGAAAAAGCTTCTGATGATATCTACCATGATTTCATAATATCACTCAGAAAAATAGGAATAAAAGGTAACAACCAAAACATGATAAACACAAAAAACTCACAGCAAACATCATAGTCAATATAAGAAAGAATGAAAACTTACAATGAAAGACTGAAACCTGTGATCAGGAACAAGGCAACGTTACCCACTTTTATCACTTCTATTCAAAATTATACTCAAAGTTCCTGGCAGGGTAAATAGGCAAAAAAAGAAAAAGGCACTGAAATCAGAAATGAAAAAGTAAAACTAACACTTCTCTCTGATGGTATGTCCTTCCATAATGAAAATCCCAAAGGAGTCACAAGAAAACTACTACAGAAAATAAATTTAGTGAAGGTGCAGGGTACAAGATAAACTCTTAAAAAATCAGTTTTGTTTTTTCATACCAGGAAAGAACAATCTGAAATGGGCATTAAAAACTAATTCCATTAGTTGCAACATCTGCTGTCCAGTTCATTGGCCTCACCCTGGACAACAAACAGGGAGGTGAGGATGGACAACCACCACTCAGAGGAACTGAGAGTCTACAACTGCAAGCATCACAGTTCCATCCATCACCCACATGGGACTGAAGCCACCTCTCAATCAGAGATGAAATACATATCATCACCCCAGAACCCTCAGGAATGGGAAATAAAATATGGAACAGAGAGGACTTATTGGTATTCTAGCAGTGGAAGAAATTATATCATTGATGTGGAGGTAGTGGCTACTGGAGGTGCTGAAGGCAGGGAGAAGGAAAAAGAGGTACAATATGGGGGCATTTCTGGGACATGGAGTTGTCCTGAATGACACTGCTATGACAAATACAACCCATTATATACCTTCCACCACCTACAGAATTGAATGTAAACTACAATCTAAACTATAATCCATGCTTAGTGGCAAAGCTCCAAATGTGCTCATCAATTGCAATGAATGTGCCACATTAATGAAAGAAGGTGTTATTGTGGGGAAGGGTGTGAGGTGTGGGGAACGGGGCATTTGGGAATTCCTTATATTTTTTAACATTTTGTGAAACCTAAGTATTTTGAAAAAAAAATTTTTTTTAATTCCATTCACTATAGCATCTAAAAGGAAAAAAAAACCTGAAAATAAATTTAAAGAATGAACTATACAATGAAAACTGCAAAACACTACAGAAAGAAATTAAAGACCTAAATAAATGTCAAGATATAGTGTGTCCACATTTCACATTTAATATTGTTACAATACCATTACTACTTGAAACGATCTACAGATTAAATACAATACCTATCAAAATTTCTGCAGCATTTTTTTGTAGAAATGAAAAAAGTCGATCCTCAAATTCATATGGAATGCCAAGAGGCCACGACTAGTCAAAACAATCGTTCAGAAGTTTGTAACTACATAATAAGCACATGCAACCAGAATATCATCCCAAATTGTATAACATACCATATAAAGAACTAGAAAAACCTCATCTATTCTCCAGGGAAAAAAAACAATCAAGCAGATCAGTCCCAAAAGAACCATAGAAGGAATTATCAGACAAAGCAGTTATTAAATCTCTGCTCAGTGAGAAAGGTAAATACTCTTGGAACGAAAGAAGAGATAGTTCCCAACAAAGAAACAAACAACAAAAAAGATATAAAAGGAAACTTTAGACCTAGGTATAAAATATCTAATATCTAATTCAAGGACAACCAGCAGGATGGCAGCAGAGTAAGCACCAAGAGTCAGCTCCTGCTAAGGGCAGTTAGTAATCACACAACTATCTAAAGCACCTGTTTGGGGCTCCAGGAGATGAGAAGAACATCCTGCAACATCCTTGGAAGGAATGGAGGGAGGAGACTGTCCCTCTGTAGAAAAGATTCTTAAATAGAGCACTCCACGGCACAGAGGCTGGTGCCAATCCTCCACTGGAGGCACAAGCCACCTCCGGAGCTATTCCATGGCTGGTATCAAAAGGTTCACATCCCAAAACTGGGGCTTCGAGGAAGAGACATTGTGCACTAACATCAGCTATTGATGAGTAAACTCAGTGGGCTAAAGTATAATATTAAGAACAGCTAAAGTATCAACCTGCCAAGTCGGACAGAGGTCAGCTGCCTCCATTTTGACTCTGCTCCCGGCATGAGGGGAAACCAGCCTGACTGAAAATCACAGTGAAGGTATGAAATAGTTTCTTTCATTCAGATCAACCTGCAGCCCTAGGCTAGGCTTCACTCCCACCTCTGTCAGGGTGGCAACTGGTGGTACTGCCCTGCCTATCCAGGTAACTGCAGGTACCTTTGGTTGGCACAGAATGAATAATTGGGAATATACTAGGGCAACTGCGGTCATCTTGGGCCTGTAATGCATAGATTGCTGCCCACACATGCAGCTCCACGCCCTCCCCAAGCAGGGGAGAAGGGGGCATGAAGCTTCATCAGGCTCTCTGGGCAACTACAGTCTAGGCCTGCATGACTTGGATTATTTCACACACCCGTGACTCGGTCCCTATCCCTGGCAAAGGACAAAGTTTGAAGATGCTTCATTGGTTCTTGGGGTTAAAAGGGAAACTTGAGCTTCCACAGCTTACATCACCAACTACATTCTTGGTTCCTACTGCACAACCAGCAAGGGAGAAAGGACAGGAAACCCTAATTTAAAGAGAAAAACTGCATGCAGAATACTCTAATAAGCCAGAGGTTTACTCTCATTGCTAGACTTTAAATCATATTACCTAGCTGGGGTGATAAAAACAACATGGTACTGGCCTAAAGACAGACACATAGGCCAATGGAACCAAACTGATGTTTCAGAAACATACCCTCACATGTATGGTCAAGCGATTTTTGACTAGCCTGTCAAACCCAGTCAGCTCTGGCAGAACAGCCCATTCTACAAATGGTACCGAGAGAACTGAGTATCAATAGCCAAAAGAAGGAAAGAGGATCCCTATCTCACACCTGATCCAAAAATTAACTAAATATGATTCAAACACCTAAATATAAAAGCGAAAACCATAAAGCTTCTAGAAGAAAATGAAGGAAAATATCTGCAAGACCTGCTGATAGGAGATTTTGTGTGTGTGTGTATGTATGTGTGTATATATATATACTTGTTATCATTTATTTTATCCCCTCCCTGCCCTTGCATCTTGCTTCCTGTCTGCTCTCTCTGTCCATTCACTGCTTGTCTCCCTTTGTTGCATCATCTTGCTGCGCCAGCTCTCTGTGGGTGCCAGCCATCAGCTCTCCACAGGAGCAGGCCAGCTTGCCTTCAGAAGGAGGCCCCAGGACGTAAACTCAAGGCCTCTCATATGGTAGACAGGAGCCCAATCGACTGAGGTACAGCCGCTTCCCTGTTCCCTATATATATACTTTTTCCTTATTTTTTTTTTTTTTTTTAAATGTTACATTCAGAATATATTCCAATAGCATACTTGGGGTTCCTGGTCAGGTGTGGGTGCTCTCTCTCTGGAAATTAAAGAGACATTGTTTTCTGTGCTGAGCTGGTTCAACGAGGACCCACTTGAATCTCCTACTGGACCTCTCAGGCAGCTGTCCTGCTGCCTTGGGAGAGAGGGAAGTGAGGAAGGGAGAAAGGGGGAATGTCAGATTCCCAAGCATTTTATTTAACTGCAAAGAGGATTCCTTCCTCGAAACTTTGTCTGGTATTTTATTGGTTTGTCTTCTTGTTTTTCCTTCCTCTTTATCCCCCCAAGGCCCTTTTCTCTTTCTTTCTTTTTCCTTACTTGCTCCCTCCATCCCTTTTTTTTTCTTCTTTCTCTTCCTTTAAACTTTTTTTATATTAGGTTCTGCAGGGAGCACTTCACATTTGCTGTATTTCCTCATCCTCCATTTCCTCTTTTCTCTGTGTATTGATCTTGGCCACCAACATTATCCCCTTTCCTCTACATCTTTCTATCCTCCATCATTTATTGTTTCTCTTACATTACACCTCTCTTTGTATGGCCCCCTATTTTTCTGACTTTTTATTTCTAATACCTTTGTTCTGGTTTGTCTTATATTGACTCTTTATGTTATTGTCTTTTCTTTTCTCTTTCCCTCTCTCCTGAACACACTAGCCTTTTAATTCACACTATATATTCCTCCCCAAATTCAGTTTACTGTCTCATTATAGGTACTCTACTTTGCTTACTGTTATAACTCTACAGAGCTTACAGGAGTCTAATATGCATTCTCCTAGATCTCACATGATTCCTCTGGTAATATTTACTATAAATACTAGGTGGTGGTTTCTTAAAGGAGACAAGAGTAGGACTAAGATGGCCTACTGATACTTACTGTATATAGAAGTTTTAATTAGCTTTACTGTAAAACTGTGGAAATGTATAGAGTGGATAATAACACATAGCTAGTAATAGCCAGTTCACAAATGGGGATGTGGCTGAAAACGGTAGTCTACTGTAGGTGGAGCGGCAGAGACATTCAGCCTGGCTGTGTTGCGAGCGACTAGATGAGCACTCTCTCTAGTCCACACGCTTTTGGGCACACCCAAAAGATGGTGCACCAGCACTGAGCCAAATATCTCCAGCCCCGCCTCACCCTCCGCCCGTGAACCCTCCACCTATCAGCTATGCCCCGTAAGCCAAACCACTATATAAACGCTGCAACTTCCTCAATAAAGCAGACGTGCATCATGAACCCATCTCCGAAGAGAGTCTGTCTCCGTCGTCCTTACCCCAACGAGCCCCTCGTTCAACAGTCTACATTTGTAAATGCCTAAAGAATAACCTAGGAACTGAATAGCACAGAAAACCAAGAGGTGGATGAGAATTGTGGTTGATGGTACAGATTCAAGTGTCCTTTGTCAGAAGGAGCAAATGCACATCACTATTTGATCATACACAATACGGTGGGAGAGGACAAACATGGGAAAAGCACAACTGGAGCGGCAGATGGACTGTGATCAGCAGTAATAATGTAGTATTCTTGTATTTATGCCAAGGATGTACTGTGTAGGTAATGGTGCAGTATGGAAAAAATGTGCCGTATGTACACTATGCATATGGTAACAACTGGATGATATCATCATATAATCTGTAACCAATATTCCACCACACTGTGGTATGCTGATAGAGGGATTTGTTTGGGAATTCTGCACATGTGCACAATTATTTCCTAAATTTACAACTTCTGTCATAAAAATACATTAAAAAATAGTAATAGGGTGGGTTGGGGGAAAACCTACCAAATATAAGAAAAGGATTATAATTAGTAGTAAAATTTCCTCGATATTCTTTCATAATCTATAAAAATGTCTCACGATAATGAAAGGTATTGATGGAGGGCCGATATATGGGCTCCCATACATATGTCATGCATGTTTGCTTTAAAGGTTCACAATTTTTATTATACACTTGTTTATGTATGTTTATACATAAATGACATAAAGATAACAAAATAAGGTTGGTTGGGGGGAAAATGCTTTGGTTAGTAGAAATATTTTGATGTTGCCCTTTAATCATTACTGGAAAATGTTTAACAAGAAAGCAAGGTATTGGTGGTAGGGTGAGGTGTAAGAGTCCTGTATGATGTTATATATATGTTTCCTTTGTAAGCTCAAAAGTATTAACATAAACTTATTGTTTACATATGTTTCTCTATGAGTGATATACTTCAATAAATTTTTTTAAATTAAGGAAAAAATCACCATTTCCATTAATTCCAACACCTACTCTCCAGTTCACTGGCCATATAGGATTGAAGTCACCCCTCAATTAGAGGTCGAGTGGTCATCACCCATCCCAGAATCTTCAGGATTGGGGAATAAAATATGGAATTGAGGGGACTTACTGGTATTCTACTACAGACATACTGGTATTCAAGCAATGGGAGAAATTTTATCATTGATGTGGAAACACTGACCACTAGAGGAGCAGAAGGCAGGGACAGGGAAAAGGAGGTGTAAGGGGTCATTGTTGGGACATGAAATAATCCTGAATCACATTGCAACAACACATATAGGACATTAATTCCCTGCCATAACCTACAGAATTGAGTGGGAGAGAGTGTAAACTAAATGTAAACTGTAAACCATGCTTAGTGGCAATGCTCCAAATGTGTTCATCAACTGCAGTGAATTTAACATACTAATGAAAGAAGTTGTTAAATGTGGAGAAGGGTGGGAGGTGTGGAGAGTGGGGCATTTGGGTACCCCTTATATTTCTGTATGAAATTTTGTGTAATCTATCTTTTAAAAAAATAAAAAATATATTTAAAAAAAAACTATTCTATTCACTACAGCACCTAAAAAAATATGTACCTGAGAATAAATTTAAACAAAGAGATGAATGACCTGTACAATGAAAACCACAAAACACTACTGAAAAGAAATTAAAGAAGACCTAATAAATGGCAAGATATTACCTAAAGTGATCTACGGATTAAATGCAATACTTCTCAAAATCTCTATGGTCTTTTTTTTGGAAGAAATGGAAAGAGTTGATCCTCAAATTCATATAGAATAGCAAGAGGTCCCAACTAGCAAAATCAATCTTTCAGAAGTCTCACAACTAAATAACAACCACATGCAACCAGGATATCATGCCATATCATACAACCAAGCCAAGGTCCACAGGAAGGAGGAATACAGTAAGGATTAGAGTGGACTTAATGATATTCTATTCATGAACTATTGTGGTTAATAATCGAGAAAATGTGGCATTGGTGTGGAAAAAGTGGCCATGGTGACTGCTGGGTGCGGGGAATGGGAGGAAGAGATGAGATGTGAAGGGACTTGGAGATGTCCTGAGTGGTGCTGCAGGGACAACTGCCGGACATTGTATGTCCTCCCATGGCCCACTGGATGGAACGTGGGAGAGTGTGGGCTATGGTGTGGACCACAGGCCATGGGGTGCAGTGATGCCCAGAGATGAACTCACCAGATGCAATGGATTTGTCATGATGATGGGGGAGAGTGTTACTGTGGGGGGAGTGGTGGGGTGGGGGTGGTGGGGGGGTGAATGGGGACATCATATTTTTTGAATGTAGTATTTTTTTAAAAAATGAATAAATAAAATTAAATGAAAAAAAAAAAAAAAAAAAAAAAAGAACTAGAAAAATCTGGTCTGTTCTCCAGGGGAAAAAAACAATCAGCAGATACAGCCCCAAAGGAACACAGAAAGAATGATGAGACAAAGCAGTTATTAAGTCTCTGCTCAATGAGAAAGGTAAATACTCTCCTTGGAATGAAAGAAAAGATAGTTCAAAACAAAGAAACAAACAACAAAAAGATGTAAAAGGGAAACTTTAGACCTACATATAAAACATCTAAACTCAGGGACAAACCAGCAAGATGGTGGCCAGAGGAAGGAGTTCCGAGTCAGTTCATGCTACAGGACAGTTAGCAAACACACTGAGCTATCTACTAAAGCACCTGTTTGGGGGCTCCAGGAGACCAGAAAAGCATCCTCCAACATCCCTGAAAGCATGGAAGGAGGACACTGCCCATCTGCAGAGAAGATTTATAAGTAGAACACTCCACACCCCAGAGGCTGGCGCCCATCTTCCAGAGGCAGCACAAGACATCTTGGAGCTATTCCTCAGCTGCAATCAGAAGTTCCACTTCCCAAAACTGGCAGAGGAAGAGAAGACTGGGCACCAGCTTCAGATAATGATTAGTAAAGTAAATTAGGCAGTCTAAAGTATAATGTTTAGAATGGCTAAAATTTGAACCTATCCAAGTCAGAAAGAGGCTGTGTTGTAGGCAGCACATCTCAGCCTAGCAAAATGGCTCAGATTGTACCGAGATGGCCTCCGGCGCTAGCTGGCTCGCCAACCTGAAAGCTGCTTCTTTCCCCAGCAACAAGACAGAGCGAGCAACCTATACACTCCGTCCCCTTTGCCCAGCCAATCAGCGCATGCCACACTCCCCTCAACCCCCACCCTAGCCCTTATAAGCTGTTGCACTTCCCTAACAAATCAGACCTGCGCCACCAGCCTGTGTCTCCAGAGCGGTTACTGTGTGTTATTGGGTTACTGTGTGTTATTGTGCTCTGTTCCTCCTTACCTTGGGAGGCCCCCAGGCCGCTCCTCAGTGCACACTGGCGGCAACAAGGCTGGTAACCACTATTTTAACTCTGCCCCTGGCACAAGGAGAAAATTTCAGTGATGTAAGGACAGCCTTCTTTCCATCCTCATCAGATTGTAGCTCTAGGCTAAGCCCTAGCCCCACCTCCAGCAGGGAGGAGGCTGTGGGGCCCTGCACCAGCCTCTCCAGGAAAATAAAGGTCATGCCTCAGAGGACTACAATCATTCTACTCTGACTGCTTCAGGGGCTATTCTGGAATTGGAAGCTCCGTTTCCCAAAAAACAGGGAAGGAAGGGATGGTTGGCCACCAACTGCAGCTAGTGATTAGTAAATATGGCTGGCTGAAATAGAACCCTAACAACAGGTAAAGTTTGAACCTGTCCAAGTCAGAAAGAGGCCAGTGGACACCATTTTGACTTTGCCCCCAGCATGAGGGGAAGCTGGGCTGGCTGAAAATCATAGTGAACGTAGGGACTGGCTTCTTGTACCGAGATCAGCCTGCAGCCCTAGCCTAGGCATCAGCCCCACCTCTACCAGGGAGGAAGCTGGCGGGCCCTGCACCAGCCTCTCTGGAGAACTGCAGGAACATTCGGCTGGCAGACTGAATACTGGGAAGACTACCAGGGCAACTATGGTCATTTTGCACATGCACAGCATAGCATGTTGCCCACACCTGCAGCTCTATCCCTGCCAATGCAGGGGAGGGGACTTTAAGCTTCCTCAGTCTCTCTAGGTGACTACAGTCTAGGTCTGCGCACCCTGGATCATTCCACACAGCTGTGGCACTATCCATACCCTGCAAAGGAGAAAGAAGGGAGGAGGTTCATCAGTCCTTGGGAAACAAGGGCAGCTTGAGTCTCCACTGCATTCAACACCAGTTATACCCTTGGCTCCCACTACACAACTGGCAAGGGAGAAAGGGCAAAAAAACCCTAAACTAAAGAGAGAAACTGCACCCAGAATAAATACATCTAGTAAGCCAGATGGCAAGATACCAACAAAAACTGCAATCCATACAAAGAAACAGGAAGATATCACCCAGGTAAAGGAACAAGGTAAGCATCCTGATGACATAAAGGAGCTGAGACAACTAATCATAGATGTTCAAACAAATCACCTTAACAAATTCAATGTGATGACTAAAGAGATTAGGTATATTAAGACAATACTGATGCTCCTTGCCTGCAATACTTGAAGCCCCCTATGGTACAAAACTACTTCAAAAATGAAGCCCAATATATCCACTGCCTTGCCAATGGGCCCTACTTTGTAATTTGTGTTCCTGAGTCTAATGGATTGGGACTCAGATGTGACCTTTCTACACATGCCTCTTATGTCACTTTTACTGAACCTGTGGTTGGTTGGGGTTGGTATATACCAAGGAACTTAAATCTCTGGACTGGGCATGTGCCAGCCTAGCCCTGAGCCTCAGCAGAGCTGCAAATCCTACTCTCCGGTTTGTTGAACTTACTACACAGGTCAGCTAGGAGGTAAAGATGGTCAACCACCATGTCAGGGAGCTGAGAGTGCCTATAACTCCAAGCAGGAGAATCGCATCCATCAACCATGTGGGCTCTAGGCTCCTTCTCGATACAGAGGTGGAGTGGACATCACCAAACCAGGGTCCACAGCATGGAGGAATAAAATACAGATTACAGTGAATTTACAGGTATTCTACTATAGAACTACTGTGACTACTAATGGTCGAAACTGGAGCATTGATCTGGAGAAAGTGGCCACGGTAGTTGCTGAGGGTAGGAAGAGGGAAGAGGAGATGAGATGTGGGGACATTTTCGGGACTTGAAATTATCCTAAATGATATTGCAGGGACAGATGCTGGACATTATATATCTTACCATAACCCACTGAATGGCCTGGGGAGAGTGTTAACTACAATGTAAACTATTATCTATGTGGTGCAGCAGTCCTCCAAAATGTATTCACCAAAAGCAATGAATGTGCAACAGTCGATATATGTGGGAACCTCTTATATTTTTTAATGTAACATTTTTTGTGATCTACGTATCTTTTAAAAAGAGAAGACAACTTAATAAAAAATTAAAAAAAGATGGCACTGGAAGAGCACAAATTTCAAAGTACATGCAGAAAAATTGGAGATCTTATGGGAATTAAAGGTGCAATAAATGAAATTTTAAAAATACTGGAGTCATATAACAGATTTGAGGAGGCAGAAAAAAGGACTGGTGAGCTGGAAGAAATAGCTTCTCAAAGCAAAAGTAAAAAAGAACAGTGGAAGAAAGAATGGAAAAAATTGAACAAGGTCTCAGGGAACTAAATGACAACAAAAGATGTGGAAACATATGTGTAAAAGGTGTCCAACAAGGAGAAAAGGGGAAAAGGGTAATAGGAATGTTTTAAGAAATAACGGTAGAAAATTTCACAACCCTATTAAAGGACATGGATATCCATATCTAAGAAGCACAACGCACTCCCTTATGTATAATTTCAAAGAGTACAACCCCAAGACATATTAATTATAATGTCAAATACCAAAGACAGAGAATTCTGAGCAAGAGAGAACCAATGCATAACATATAAGGGACACCCAATAAGATTAACTACAGAGTTCCCATGGAGGCAAGAGAGAGTGGTGAGTGTTACAGGTCTTTTAGAATTTGTTCAGTAGGTCTTCTGGTTCTTGCTGGAAGACCCTTACTTTCCCCATATTTTTTTTTCTTTCCATCCCCTGCCCTGCTGTTATTGCGGTCTGTGTCCATTTGCTGTGTGATCTTGTTTATCAATTTCTCTTTTTTGTCTTCTCTTCTCATCTTTGTCCTTTAAGATTCACCAGGATTCCATCCTGGGGAACTCTAAACTGGAGAGAAGTTCCCTGTCAATTCTACTACCTTAGTTCCTGGTCTCTTGCAGCGCTTCACCTTGACTCTTCCCTTGTCTCTTTTTTTAATGTCATCTTCTTGCTGCATGACTCACACAGGTGCTGACTCACTGTGTGGGCACTCAGCTCAACATGCAGGCACTGGCTCGCCATACGGGCACTCGTGTGGGCATTCAATATGCCACCCAGACACTCACGTGTGTACTTGGCTCACCAAGTGGGGACTCAGTTTGTCATGTGGACACTCAGCTCACCATGAGGACACTCGGCTCACCATATGGGCACTTGGCTTAGTGCAAACATTTGGCTCGTCACGCTGACAATGGCTTGCCATACAGGCACACTTTCTCTTCTTTTTCACCAGGAGACACTAGGGACCAAACCTGGGACTTCCCCTATGGTAGGCAGAGACCCTATCACATGAGTCACATGTGCTTCCCACGTTCCCCATATTTAACAATAAAGTTAAGTTCACCTTAGTAAACTGGGTATTCTTAAAAACCATAAAAAGAAGACAACATTGGTATGATATATTTAAGATACTGTGAAGGAAAAATTTCCAGTTAAGAATCTTATACCCGGTAAGATTGTCTTTCAAAATTGAGGGTGAGTTTAGAATATTCACAGATAAACAGAAATTGAGAGAGTTTATAATCAAGAGACCAGCTTTGCAGGAAATATTAAAGGGTATGTTACAGCCTGAAAAGAAAAATCAGGACAGAGAGTCTAGAAATATAGAGTATGTAAGAAAAAGTAACCGAAAGTGTCAAAAGAGTGGTAAAATAAAAAATGACAGATAAAACACCAATATTTAAGAATCAACCTAACATTGTAAATCACTTGTATTCAGAAAACTACAACTCATTGTTAAAAGAAATTTAAAAAGATGTAAATAATTGGAAGAACACGCCATGCTCACATATTAGAAGACTAAATATCATTAAGATGTAAATTCTACTCAAATTGATATACAGATTCTATGCAACTCTGATAGAAATTCCAACACCATTTTTTAAATAATTGGAAAGCATGATTATCAAATTTATTTGGAAGGTTAAGGGGTCCTGAATACCAGGAACACCTTAAAGAAGAAAACTGAAGTTGGAGGACTCTCACTTCTGGACTTTAAATCGTATTACCAAGATATACTGGTGAAAACACCATGGTACTGAAATAAAGACAGATACATAGACCAACGGAAATGAAGTGACGGTTTCACAAACCATCCGTTTTTATTTTATTAACACATTTCTTTTTATTAAAGTTAACAGATGACACAGAATGTTACATTAAAAAAACATAAGAGGTGCCCATATAACCTAGTCCCCAACTCCCACCTCCATCATTTTTGTAATCTGTATTTTTCTGAAGATAAATACATCACAAAAAAGGTTATATTATAAAAAAAGAGGTTCCCATATACCCCCCATTCCCCCACCCCACTCCTCCCACATAAACAACCTCCCACATCATTGTGGCACACTCACTGCACTTGGCGAACACATTTTGGAGCACTGCTGCACCACGTGGATAATAGTTTACCCTGTAGTTCACACTCTCCCCCAGTATATTCAGTGGGTTATGGCAGGATATATAATGTCCAGCATCTGACCCTGCAATATCACTTAAGAAAATCCCAAGTCCCAAAAATGCCTGCTCATCACATCTATCTTCCCTCTCCCTGCCCGCAGCATCTACTGTGGCCACATTCTTCACGTCAATGATACAATTTCTTCTATTACTAGTCACAATAGTTTCATAGTACAATATCAGTAAGTCCACTCTAATCCATGTTTTATTCCTCCATTCTGTGGACCCTGGGGATGGTGATGTCCACTCTACCTCTATATAAAGAAGAGGCATAGATTCCTCATGACTGATGGATGTAATTCTCCTGCTTGCAGTTGTGGGCAGTCTTCGTTCCCTGGTGTGGTGGTTGACCATCTTCACCTCCCTGTTAGCTGACCTGGGTAAGTCCAATGAAACAGAGAGTAGGGATTGCAACTCTGCTGAGGCTCAGGGCCCAGCTGGTACATGGGCAGTTCAGAGATTCAAGTCCCCTGAGTACACGCCATACATATTTTGAACCACAGGCTCAGAAAAAGTGACAGGAGAGGCATGTGTAGACAGGTCATATCTGAGTCCAGCTCCATCACTCTCAGGAGCACAAATCCCAAAGTAGGGCCTATTGACATGGCAAAGAACTCAAAATCCATCTGCCATGACCATATACTCTGTGGGTCTCCATAGCCTTCAGGAGAACCAGTACCTAGGGTTGTATCTCCTGAAGCTGTTTCTGGGGTCCTGCTGAGGTGTGAGTAAGCACAACCACTCTGATGACCCCCCAACTCATTTTTTAAGACTGTCATCCATATATACTCATTTCTCTTTGCCATTTCCCCCTTTTATACAAGGTAAAACAGCAGTTTTTAACACATCCTATATGTAGGCTGAGATACTCTGTTGGTCTGAGTTGACCTTTTATTCAAGGTCTCTTTCTAGTTGCATCACCAGTTGGTGACTGGTAATAATCCATCAGCACCCAGGAAGCTCACGCCTGGGAGTCATGTCTCACGCTGGGGGGAAAGTATTGCATTTACATGCTGAGTTTAGTTTAGATATTGGCCACATTTAACCAAGTTGGAGGCTCTCAAGAGGTAACTCTTAGGCACCCTGCAACTCTAGGCCTAGTTCATATTTCAGGCACACAGCCTCATAAGCATAGTCATCATTATCAAGGGCTCATCATTGGACCATCCTTCCTTGTTGATCTTTGCTGTTGCACTTGGGGGATTACTGCTGTTCCATCGGGGAATGTTACAGAGCTCTCCTGAGTAGGAGCTCTGTACTCCCTCAGTTGTCGTCTGTAACTGTAACCACTATAAAAATACCCAACATATATCAGAACATTTTTATGGCCCCTATATACATGCCCTGGAGAACACCCTCCCAATCATGCGACCCCATGGATAACAACCCACAACAGTGCTCCTCCCCTCCCCATAGGTGAAACTCTCTGTGGTCCAAAATGTCTTGTACAATGAAGTCTAATATATTGCCAAATGCACTTAATAGGAAAATAAAATAAACTGCTGGGTTTAAAGATTAGAAATACACATACTAATTTAGAAATATTAAGATAAAGAAAAAATAAACTGGTGTATTAATAAAAATAAAAAATATCATAAAGCTTTGTTTTTAACTTTTTGCCTTTCATCACTGTAATAGGTGTTGCCCTGTATGTACAGTGGCAAGGTACTTTCTTTCATTTCTTCTCCTCAGTGTCTACATTCATTCCTCTTTAATTTTTTTTTCTAATTTTTAACTTTGTCTTCAAAAAAGTTTTAGATCACAGTAATTCACATACACAATAGAGGGGACTCCCATATATTCAATATCAAACCCTTTCCCCCTTCCCCAGCAACGATCTTTTTACATGTTCATGTTACATGTGCTGCAGCTGGTGTATAGATTTTGAAACACAGCTTCCAAACCTGGTTCCATTTTGGTTTACATTACGGTTTATATTTCAGACTGTAAAATTTCTAAATTTTTAGTTTCCCTGTGTTTACATTATGGTTTACACTTTAGTTTATAGACTTGTATACATTTTTGGTGTACATTAACATGTCCTATATCCATCCTTACATGATCTTGTGGAGCAGTTTCATTGCCCCCTAGTTACCCTGCTTCCATCTATTCTATATCTCTCCCGTCCTCCCCTCAGGGCCCATAGTGACAATCAATCTTCACTACTTCAGAGACCAGATTTACAGATACATGCAACAATGCTGAGGGCTTGAATACTAGACTTCCCAAACTATTGAGATCGACTGATTCTCTCAAGGAATACAAACAGTTCTTCACATCAAGGGTCAAGAGATTTTTGACAAGCCTCTCAGATGCACCCAGTTCAGGGAGAACAGTCCATTCAACAAATGGTGCTGGAAGAACTGGATATCCATAGCCAGAAGAAAGAAAAAGGACCTCTACCTCACATCTTATACAAAAATTAATTCAAAATAGAACCAAATCCTAAATATAAAAGCAAAAATCATAAAGCTTCTGGGAAAAAATGTAGTAAAGTATCTTGAAGACTCAGTAGTAGGTAGTGGATGCTTCAAGGAGATAAGAGCAGGACTGACATGGACTACTGATATTTAATTTATGTAGACGTTTTAATTAACAGTACTGTAAAACGGTGAAAACATATATAGCTGATGGTAATATATTATAGTGATTAACATCTGTTATATAAATGGGAATGTGACTGAAAAGTGTAGTCTAGGGATATAAAGGCAAATTGACAGCTAGGGAATAATCTAGGAGCTAACACAGTAAACACAGAGGCGGATGAGAATTTCGGTTGATGGTACAGAGGACAGAGTGTCCTTTGTGATCTAGAGGAGATATACATCACTGTTGCAGGGGGGGTGGGAATATGGAGAAGCATGAGAAAAATACAACTGAAATGACCTACGGACCGTGGTTAACAATAATAGCGTAATATTTATGCTTATATACCAAAGATGTACTGTGTTGATAATGTGCGAGTATGGAAAAAATGTGCCAAATGTCAGCTATGAACCTGATAATAACCCAATATTATTTCATAATCTAACAAATGTGCCATCACACAGTGGTATGTTGACAGAGGGGTGTTGTATGGGAATTCTACACATGTGCATGATTGTTTCCTAAGTTTACAACTTCTGTCAAAAAAAAATATTTTAAAAATAATAATAGAGTAGGTTGGAGGAAAAATACACCAAATGTAAGGTAAGGACTATAGTTAGTAGTAAGATTTTGATTACAATCTTTCATATTTTGTTACAAATGTCACGTAACAATGAACACTGTTGGCGGTGGGCTGATGTACTGGACCCCTTTATGATGTTATGCATGTTTGCTTTATTAAGTTCACAACTTCCACTACACACTATTGTTTATGCATATTCACATACAAATCATATAAAAAAATGATAATAGGGTGGGTTTGGGAAAAAATACACCATCATAAGGTATTTTGATTACTAGTAATATTTTGAGGATGCTCTTTAATGACTAAAAATGTTTTGACATTGTAAGGCATTGGTGGTAGGGTGAGGTTGAGAGCCCTGTATGATGCTATGTATGTTCGTTTTCTAAGTTCACAACAACCCACAATTCAGAAGTTCCGTGGGTGGGATAAATAAGAGAATGGAGGTAACAGAGGAAAGAATCAGTGACATGGAACTTACAGCAGTAACGTGATATAACGAAGAACACAGAGCGGGGAAAAAGGTTAAACTAAAGTTAACAGAGCCTCAGAAACCTGTGGGACAGTAAATATTCATGCTAAATGCTGAAGGGAGAAGACACAGAATGGTTCAGAATAAATATGGGCTAAAACAGCCTGAACACTACCAAACCTTGTGATACACAGACCTGAGAAGCTCAGAAAATCACACCCTGACACATCATTTAAAATATCGGCTGACAATCAAAGATGAAAAATTCTGAAAGGACCCTAAGAAAAATGATACATTATAGGAGAAAAACAATTTGAAGGCCTGTCATTTCTCCTCAGACCCAATAGAGGCCAGAAGAGAGTAAAACAGGATCTTTGAAGTGCTGAAATAAAATAACAGCAACCCAGAATACGACATACACCAAAAACTGCCCAAGGATTCAAGGCAAAAAAGAAAACGGAAAGGACAGAGAAATCTAAATTCATCACTAGACAACGTGCTCTATAAAGATGCAAAAGAAACATCTTCAGGAAGAATAAAAATAATTATAAGAGGAAAATTTTGAACTTCAGGAAGAGATAACATTAAATTAATATATGAATGAATATTTAGCAGAAATTAGACCCTTTTGGGAGTAGATGGCCATACCACATGTACAGAGAATGCATATGACAAGTATAACCAAGAGTAGGGGTTTAAATACTCTATATGACTGTGAGGGATCTACATTTTATTTGAATTGTTAAAAAATTAACTGATTAGTATGTGAGAAGTTATCCCCAGAGCAAACACTGAAAACAATTCCAAACAAAGTAAAAAACAGGAGAACCATAATGGCCTTTATCTAGGACATACAATTAAGCAGCTAGAAGAGTGGCACACAGGGATTTTAGGTGAACAAAAATATTCATTTCTCTTGGCTAGAGCAAGACATTGGTTTTGTTTTTTCTTTTTCTACTTTCAGTCACAGAACATATTTTGAAATCACACACTAAGTATTCAGAGGTTAAAGTTTATAAAAAAGAAAAAGAACATAAATAGCTATAGTTGAATATGCGTTGCTATTTCTAGTGGCCTAGAGAGGAATTCTAACCAATGACAAACAAATGATGTCCCTGAACTAGAAACAACTTACAGCGTTTTTGGTTGTGGTCGTCACCGGGGTCTGGGTTTCTTGGAGGAACCTACGTATGACTTTCCATTTCACGGCCCCCTAGTTTGAATTCTCAGGCATTCCTAATCCTAGGGGTGCAGTTCCCTGAGCAAGCTGTGCTCCTAACAAGGCCAAAGACCTATCAGGACAATGAAAGAAGGGTTCCGATGGCTCCGGGACTGCAGAGTCTGTGTTAGGCCTTTGAGGGTCAGGGGAGGCCTGGCCTCCCTCCTGCCCAGACCTGGGCCTTAAGAGAAAACTTCCTGCCAAAGCACAGAAAGCAGCTCCAACCAGAACTCCTGGATCTCTCTGAACCATGCACATAGGAAATGCTGTCAGGAACTCAGAGAGCTCCATTCCAGGTTTGCTGCCCCTGAGAAGAGGAGAGATCCAGCCCTGTCTGTCTCCCAGCTGCTCTACAGATACACAAAGAATGTGAGCAAGGATGGGCATCTTCCTATCTCCTTGGCCTCCATGAAAACCCCGATCAATCCAGATCAAAGCCAGATCAATCAGGCTTTGGTCACCTCAGAGCAGAAAAAAGTTAGGGGATGGCTCACCCATATGCGACAGTCCGGGCACCATTAATGTAAAATTCCTCTGCTGTCACACAGGTGACGGGCCCACCTGAGGCTGCCATCACACTCTCACACACACACAAACACACACACCAGCTAGGGTACTGAGTCACTGCTGAGGATCTAGACCCAGGAAAAGGAAGCAGTGCGCTGGACGAATCAACAGTTCCCCGGGTGGTAAGACTGAAGCACCCCAAAATGTAGCACCTCAGAGCCTTCTAGTACATTCGCTGGCCTGCTCCTGGACTGCTCCTCCACCAGCTGCCTCTGCATCCCCCACAATAATTCACAGCTGAGGAGATGTGGGAAGGACTCCCCAGGCCCAGGGCTCATCCTGGGATCCACTGCAGTGGCCACCTCGGTGGGTCCTTTGCCTCAGAAGAAATGCTGCTCAGCAGACCCATCCTCTCCTCACTGTCCCAGCCCCACCTGACATGCTGGCACACCCTCTCCCCTCAGCCTCTTTCACCTCGCTGAGCCCTGCTGCCACCCATCATCAGATACTAACCAGGCTGGGCTGTGTGCTAGGCCCTCTTCTGCCCTGGATCCCGGCACCACAGAAGGTGGGAACTGTGAAAGAAGCCCAGAGCCTGCTCCTGCAGCTGCTGCATGGACAAGCCAATTTCGGGGAGACCCCCGAGAAGAGTCCCTGTGCATCCCAGAGTCTGTGACAGCTGCAACTGATGCCAGTTCTGAGTTCCGTACAGCTCCCAGCACCTCCTCCCTCTGCAGGTATCCCATCATATTCAGAATGAGCTCAGCGATTCCGGTGTGTGTGGACTCTCCTCACTCCTTCTCATGGACACCCCTCCCACCACTAGGCCTGGGGACCCTCACTCCACGGGCCTTCCAGAGGCTGCTTCTGCAGCCACTTCCAGCCCCTCAACCAGCACACCTGCAGCCTTGACTTCCCACCTTCCTCTGACCGTCGGGTCACCCCGATGAATACCACATCCCTCCCCCCTCCACTGCTCTGTGGGCCTCCTGCTGGCTCCAGGGTCAGCTTCTTCCCATCTGACCAGGCCTTTCAGGCACATCCAGCGGCAGCGCTGCCTCAGCCACAGACACCCCCCAGCCTGCACACACTTGGGTTCTGCAGCCCGACCCCAAAGTGTAAACTCCCCTTTAAACCTGTAGCAGCGCCCCAGTTCCTATTTGGAGTCCCTGGTGGGCAGCTTCCTGGAAACCTTGGCTTTGACCATTCTTTCCAATTTGAAAACCTGGCAACTCCCACCTCAACCTCTGCTGAAGGCCAGGCACCCCTGTGCATCACCACTGCTAGCTTTGGTGGGTTGATACCTAGAGGTTTCACCTTGGGCAGCCACGACAGGCTCCAGCTGGCCTTTGGGTCCACCCCCGCCGTGTTCTCCTCCAGCACAGGCAATGCCTCTGGCTTTGCAGCCACCACCAACACACCCTGTGCTGTGACCAATTTCAACCCCAGCACGAGGCAGTGATGCTCAACATTCAAGAGCACCACCCCAGTCGTCTCCAGGTCAGGTTTCAGCAGCACATAAGAGCTTTGGAAGCCAAGTGGAGGCCACAGATCTGAGCTCCAACATTGATGCACTCAGTATAAGAGGAGAAAGGAGTGGGGCCCCCACATCACATATCATTTTGGGGTAAGCTTAGGCCTAAAGACCTGGGGCCCTGGAGCCAAAGCACCCTATGGCCAACATAGGGGCCAGTACCCCTAAGAGGAACCCTGTGGATGAAGGCACTAATGCCCTACATGCTGCCCAACACCCAGGGGTCTGCCCCGGCAGGGCCCCCTTATTTCCTGTGGAGGACCTGGCACCTCTCAGAGACATATTGGATTTACATTCAAGTCCATCCCAGCCTTTGATTTCATGAACCCACTAGGAGGAGCCTTGCCTTCAGGGTTCTGTCACCACGAGTCAGGGCTTTGCAGGAGACAGAACTGTTTGGGCCCTCAGCCCGTTCACTTCTCTCCAGGTGCGGCTCTACCATGACAAGTTTTAAGAGACAAATGCTGGCCTGAGGCAGCGGAACCTCAAGAAGCAGCCTTGTCCACTTTCCTGGAGGCTGGACCAGGGGTTGTCAACTTTAAAAGTGTTATACAAATCAACACCTGTTCTCTGCACTCCTAGAGCCAAATGGAGCCCCAAAGACTAAGGTTTCCATTTCCTCTCTGTTTCCTGCAGTTTTGTTCCAGAAGTCGGGGGTTGGGGCTGTCATATGGCAGGATCCCAGCAGTCAGATTACTCAGACAGGAGAGGAAGCCTAGGCCTGTCCCCTCCAGACATGGAGCCAGCAGAAGCAGAGCCCACAGCTGTCCACAAGTGCCTCTTGCCCCTCCCATTTTTCTAGTCAGTCTTCCAGACGTTTTAGAAATAAAACCTGGTTCTGGGAAGTGGACTTGGCCTAATGGATAGGGCATCCGCCTTCTACATGGGAGGTCCACAGTTCAAACCCCAGGTCTCCCTGACCCGTGTGGAGCTGGCCCACACGCAGTGCTAATGCGCACAAGGAATGCCCTGCCACACGGGGGTGTCCCTGGCGTAGGGGAGCCCCACGCGCAAGGAGTGTGCCCCATTAAGGAGAGCCATCCAGCGCGTAAGAAAGTGGAGCCTGCCCAAGAATGGCGCTGCACACATGGAGAGCTGACACAGCAAGATGACTCAACAAAAAGCATCACAGATTCCCGGTGCCGCTGATAAGGAGATAAGTGGTCACAGAAGCACACACAGTGAATGGAAACAGAGCAGATTACAGGGGGGGGGGGGGGGGGGGAGGGGAGAGAAATAAATTTTAAAAACCTGGTTCTTTTTCTTTTATATAATTTATCTATTCTCTGTAAATCATGTATAGAGAAGCCACTGATGTGTAGAATTGGAGACAGATGAAGCCAGACTTAACTCTTTAAAGTTTTGATGTCCCAGTTAATATGGTGAGGAAAGCAGCATGACAGATGAAACCTGAGTAGAAACCTGACCCAGAAATATTAAAAATGTGTTTTGACTTTAAGGGATGGGAATTCAAGATTGGGAAGCAATTTAGCTCAACTGATAGAGCGCCCGCCTACCACACGGGAGGTCCAGGGTTCAAACTCAGGGCCTCCTGACCCATGTGGAGGTGGCGCACGCGCAGTGCTGATGATGCAAGGAGTGCCCTGCCACACAGGTTGTCCCCCGTGTAGGGAAGCCCCATGGACAAGGAGTGTGACCCTGCGAGGAGAGCTGCCCCTCATGAAAAAAGTGCAGCCTGCCAAGGAGTGGCACCACACACACGGAGAGCTGACACAGCAAGATGATTCAACACAAAGAGACACAGATTCCTGGTGCTACTGACAAGAATGCAAGCGGACAGAGAAGAACACACAGTGAATGGACACAGAGAGCAGACAACAAGGGTGGGAGGGAAGGGGAGAGAAATAAAATGTAAATCTTAAAAAAAAGGAAAAAAGATATAGTGGATCCAGGGAAAGGACAGATGGGGTGCCCAGGGTAAAAGCGGCCTGGGGGAAGGTACTGGTAGATGGGGAGCCTGGGGTGAAGAGGGTGGGCCCAGGGAAGGGGAGTCTGACAGTGGAACGGGCTGGGTCATAGCTAGTACACACAATAAAACACATCTGATATATCTTGTGTTTTGAAGCTGGTGATTATTTTTGCTTTTAATTAAGGCTTAGACAAATCACAGCTCACCTAGAGAGTGTGGGACTGACATCAAGGCCCTAGGACCAGAGTGAACAAAGGATGAAAAGTCACCTCTGCTCTGTAAATAGTAAAATGCATGTATCTAAGATATGACATATTTCTGGACAATTTATCTTAAAATACGCATAGGACCCACTGAGTCCATGACTCTCCTTTCGGAGGAATAAAGGATGGAAGGAGACTGCTTGAGGAGGCAGGCAAGCTAACGTTAGATTTTAATTATAAAACAACGTCTAAAACTTAGGTATGTTTATTAATCACCATTTTACAGATGAGCGACAGGCACAAAGATCTCAAGTACTCTCCCTGAAGTGACCCAGCAAGTACATGTCAGGATCTAGGTACAGGGAAGTCTAACGTTAGGCTACACCCTGTGAATATGACAGATAAAATAGGGGGCTTCCTGCAAGCTGTAGGCTGGAGACCTAGCCTGGTCCCAGGCTCAGAGTAGAATGAGGATATGATGAAAGGTCTTCCATTAAGGAGTTCTGTCCTTCCATCCACAGTCCCGAGGGATGGATCTGTTCATTTGGGGGTTACACGTTAGGCTGAATGGAGGATTACGAGAATCAATGTGAGAGTCTCTGTGGGGTGACTGTGAGATTGTGTGTGAGCTTGTGGGGGGGTGACTGTATGAATTTCCCCCAGGTGACAGGGACTGCTCAAGCTCTGGTGCTCCAAGGGGAGGGGCCTTAATGTGAACCCAGGCATGTGGCTCCAATGCTCTGCACTACAGACCTGCAGTTATCACTCAGTCATGGGACCAGGAGAAACCACACAAGGAAGCGGATAAGGCTCATTAGACTGATGTCCTGCCTACCTTATGGGAGACCCGTGGTTTGGGGCAGGGGGAATAAATCATTAAAAAAAAACAATACATTAAAGTCACACAATAGCAAACCTGAAATGATAGAAGAATAAGTGATAAGGAAGACATAACAGCTGAAATTGAAGAGAGGAAAAAAAAGGGAAAAAAATGAGCAAGAGCTCAGGGAGCGCAATGACAACACAAAAAGCAACAAAATATATGTCATAAGAGTTTCAGAAGGAGATGAGAAGGGAAAAGGGGGAAAAAAAGAGTATTTGAGCAAATAATAAGTGAAAATGACCCAGTTCTCATGAAATGAACCTACATGACAAGAAGCCCACTGTACCCCAATCAGAATAAATCCAGGGAAGCAGATTTGGCCCAATGGATAGGGCGTCCGCTTACCACACGGGAGGTCCGCGGTTTAAACCCCAGGCCTCCTTGACCCATGTGGAGCTTGTCCATGCGCAGTGCTAATGCGTGCAAGGTGTACCCTGCCACACAGGGGTGTCGCCCGCGTAGGGGAGCCCCACACGCAAGGAGTGCACCCCATAAGGAGAGCCACCCAGCGCGAAAGAAACTGCAGCCTGCCCAGGAATGGCGCCGCACACACGGAGAGCTGATACAATAAGATGACTCAACAAAGAGAAATATAGATTCCCGGTGTTGCTGATAAGGATAGAAGCGGTCACAGAAGAACACACAGCAAATGGACAGAGAGAGCAGACAACTGGGGGGAGGGGGCAGGAAGGGGAGAGAAATAAATAAAATATCTTAAAAAAAAAAAAAAAGAATAAATCCAAATAGACCTATTCCAAGACACATACTACTCAGAAAGTCAAACGTCAGGGATAAAGAGAAAATTCTGAGAGCAGTAAGAGAGACGAGAACCATCACTTAAAAGGGACAACCAGTAAGACGTAGCGCACATTCCTCAAGAGAAACCATGGACGTGAGAAGACAGTAGCATGACACAATTTGGAGATTGAAAGAGAAGAACTGCCAGCCAAGAATTCTGCATCCAGCAAAACTGTCCTTCACATATGAAAGAGGGTAAAAAAATATTCACAAGCAAAGAGAAACTAAGACAGTTCGTAATAAAGAATCCATCTTGAAAGATATATTAGAGGAAACTTTAGAATCTGAAAGAAAAAGACAGGAGAGAGAGGCTTGGAGGAGAGTAGAAAAGAAAGAATAACAGAAAGGATAACCAAAGAGTAATACTGGACAAAACAGACTATAAATCCAAAGAAGTGAGAAGAGATACAGAAGGCCATTAAATATCAATAAAAGGGACAATCAATCAGGAAGATAAAACAGACATAAATATCTATGTACCTAACTAAGATCCTTCAAAATACATGAAACAAATTCGGGGAAAAATGAAGGGAGAACTAGTCATCTCCACAATAATCACTGGAGACTTCAACACACCTATCACATCACTAGACAGAACTAGACAGAAGATCAACGAGTAAACAGGGAACTGAAACAATACGACCAGTAAGTTAGACCTAACAGACATATGCAGAAAGCAGCATCCAAACTCAGCGGGTTATACATTCTTTTCATGTGCCCATGGATCCTTCTCCAGAATAGACCACATGTTAGGGCATAATACAGCTCTTGATAAATATAAAAAGATTGAAATTACACAAAGCATCTTCTCAGATCATAGGGGAATGAAACTGAAAATCATTAACAGACATGAAAAAGGTAAATTGACAAATGTGTGGAGGCTAAACAACACACTCCTAAATAATCAGTGGGTCAAAGAAGACATATGGAAAGTGGTTGTGGCTCAACTGATAGAGGGTCCACCTACCATATAGGAGGTCCAAGGATTCGATGGCCAGGAACTCCTGGCTCATAGGGTGAGCTGGTCCACACATAGTGCTGCTGCGCACAAGGAGTGCTGGCCCACTAAGGGATGCCCCCGTGTAACAATGCCCCCCATCCAAGGAATGGCCACTGGGATAGGAGAGCCACCCCGAGCAAAACTACAGTCCACCCAGGGGTGGTGCCACACACACGGAAAGCTGATGCAGCAAGATGATGCAATAAAAAGAGACACAGACCCCAGTGCAGCCTGATGAGAAAACAAGTGCATACAGAAGAACACACAGTGAATAGACACAGAGGGGGGAGCAGAGAAAGGATACAGAAATAAATCAATCCTTAAAAATTTAAAAAAAAAAAATCCAAGTGTAATCAGTAAATGTATTCAGACAAATAAAACAAGATCACAACTTGTCAAAACTTATGGGATACAGCAAAGGCAGTCTTGAGAGGGACATTTATAGACCTAAAAGCCTATAGTAAAAAAGAAGAAAAAGCTAAACTCCAAAAATTGACTGAACAACAAGAGAAACTAGAAAAAGAACACCAGAGCAATCCTCAAAGCAAACAGAAGAAATAATAAAGATAAGACTAGAAATAAATGAAATTGAAAAGAAAAAAATAGAGAAAATCAAAGCCAAAAGCTGGTTATTTGAGGGAAGCAGCTGTGGCTCAATCAGATGAGCTCACATCTACCATATGGGAGGCCCTCAGATCACGTCCCAGGGCCTCCTTGTGACGGCGGGCTTCCCTGCATGCTGTGGAGAGCCGCTGGGCCCCCAAGTGCTGAGGAGAGCTACCTAGCCCACAGAAAACACGGTGCGCTGCCTGGCACAGAGACGCTGTGGAGTGGAGACTCGGCAAGGTGACACAACAAAAAAAAGAAGGGAGACAAGCAAAAACACAGAAGAGAATGCAGCGAATGGACACAGAGAGCAGACAGCAAGCAAGCAAGGGGGAAGGGGAAATTTTAAAAAATAAAAAAATTTAAAAATTTTAAAAAAGCTATCATTTGAGAAGATCAATAAAATTCACAAACCCCAGCAAGATAAACAAAGAAAAAAAAAAAAAAGAACCTAAAAAATACAATTTGAAACGAAAGGGGGGAAGTTATGACTGACCCCACAGAACTAAAAAGGATCATAAGAGGATATTCTGAGAAACTGTATGCCAACAAACTAAAAAACCTAGATGAAAGGAGCAATTTCCTAGAAATGCACAACCAACCAACATTGACACTACAAGAAATACAACAACTTAACAAACCAATCACATTTAAAGACACTGAATCTGTCTTCAAAAATCTCCCAACAGAGAAAACTCCAGGACCATATGCCTTCAGAGGTGAATTCTACCACAGTTCAAAAAGAATTAACACCAATCCTGTTTAAAATCTTCCAAAAAATTGAAGAGGTGGGAAAATCACCCACACTTTTAAGAAAGCCAACATCACCGTAATACCCGAATCAAATGAAGACTCTGTAAGGAAAAGAAACTTACAGATCAGTTTCTCTAATGAACATTGATGCAAATTTCTCAACAAAATACTTATAAATCAAATCCAGCAGCACATCAAAAGACTTCTACACCACAAGCAAAGGGGATTTACTCCTGGTAGGCAAAGCTGGTTCAACATAAGAAAATCAATTGATGTAATACACCACATTGACAAACTGAAGGAAAAAAGAAACATGATCATCTCAACCAAGACAGAAAAAGCATCTGACCAAATCTAGCTTCATTTCTTATAAAAACATTTCAAAATCAATGAAGAGAAGGAAAATCCCTGAATATGATAAAAGAGGCACACATGAAAAACCTAGAGCTAACATCTTACCCAGTGGGGGAAGGTTGAAAGTTTTCCTTCTAAGACCTGGAACAAGACAAGGATGACCACAAGCACGACTGTTATTCAACCTTTAATAGAAGCTCTAGGTACAGCAATTAGAGAAGAAAAACATTAAAAAACATCCAAGAAAAGAAGAAGTGAAACTCTATTTGTGGATGACATGATCTCATACTTAGAAAATTCTGAAATGTCTACAACAAAGCTACCTGAGCTAATAAATGAGTTCAGCAAAGTGGCAGGCAGCAAGATCACCAGAGAGATCAGTAATGTTTTTGTACAGTAGTGTTGCACAATCTGACGAAGAAATCAGGGGAAAATTCCATTTACAAGAGCAACTAAAAGACTCAAATACCTAGCAACTGATTTAACAAAACAAGTACAGGACTTATATGGTGACTATTACAAAACAATGCCAAAAGAAATTTTAAAAGACCTAAACAATTGGAAAGACATTCCGTGTCATGGACTGGAAGTCTAAATAGCATAAAAATGTGAATCCTACCCAAACTGATTATATTGTAGATTTTTACTGCAATACCAATCTGAACTCGAACATCCTACTTTACAGAAATAGAAAATTACGAAATCATTTGGAAGGGAAAGTGCACATGAACAGCCAAAAGTATTCTAAAAAAAAAAGAGCAACATAGAAGGAATTTCACTGCCAGATCTTGAAACATACTACAAAGCTACAGTGGACAAATCACCATGATACTGCCATAAAGAAAGATGCATCAATCAGTGGAATTGAATAGAGAGTACAGGAATAAACCCTTAGCTCTATGGTCAACTAGTTTTTGACAAGCCTACCAAGTCTGTGTTAATCAGAAAAAAAATAGACTCTTCAACAAACGCTGCTGGAAGAACAGGTTATCTATAACCAAAAGAATTAAGGAGGACTCCTATCTCACTCTCTGTACAAGAATCAACTGAAAATGGATCAAGGACCTAAATTTAAAAGCAAGTACCATAAAACTACTAGAAGAAAATGTAGGGAAACATAAGACCTTGTGGTACATGGTGGTTTCTCGGACTTTACATCCAAAGAAAAAACAACAAATGAAAAATTAGGTAAGTGGGACCTCCTGAAAATTAAACACTTTTTCACCTCCCAGGACTTTGTCAAAAAGGTGAAAAGGTCATCAATTCAACGGGAGAAAATACTTAGAAATCACACGTCAATAAGGGTTTAATATATAAAATATATAGAGAGATGTTACAACTCAACAATAAAAAGACAAACGATCCAGTTATAGAATGGGCAAAAAGCATGAACAGACATTTGTCCAAAGAAATACAAGTGAGGGAAACGGACTTGGCCCAGTGGTTAGGGCGTCCGTCTACCACATGGGAGGTCCGCGGTTCAAACCCCGGGCCTCCTTGACCCGTGTGCAGGTGGCGCATGTGCAGTGCTGATGCGTGCAAGGAGTGCCGTGCCACGCAGGGGTGTCACCCATGTAGGGGAGCCCCACGCGCAAGGAGTGCGCCCATGAGGAGAGCCGCCCCGCGTGAAAGAAAGTGCAGCCTGCCCAGGAATGGCGCCGCCCACACTTCCGGTGCCTCTGACGACAACAGAAGCAGACAAAGAAACAAGACGCAGCAAAGAGACACGGCGAACAGACAACGGGAGGGGGGGGGGGAAATTAAATAAATAAATAAATCTTTAAAAAAAAAATAAATACAAATGAAAAATATATGGAAAAATATTCGACATCATTAATGATCAGAGAAATGCAAATCAAAACGAGATATCATCTCACAGCAATAAGAATGGTCACTATTAAAAAGTCAGAGAACTACAAGTGTTGGAGAGGATGTGGAAAGGTAGGAACACTTATTCACTGTCAGTAGGAATGCAGATTGGTATAGCCACTGTGGAGGACTGTTTGGCAATTCCTAAAGAAGTTGACTATAGATTTGCCATGTGATGCTGCAATACCACTACTGGATAAACACCCAGAAGAACTGAGAGCAGTGACATGAATAAACATCCGCACACCTACATTCATAGTGGTGCTATTCACAATTGCAAAGCTGGAAACAACCCAGGTGTCCATCAGCCAGTAAATGGATAAACAAACGGTGATGTATTCACATGATGGAATCTCATGCAGTGGTAAGAAGAAATAAAGTCATAAACCATTTGACAATGTGAATGAACCTGGGGGACAGTATGGTGAAGAAAGCCAGACACAAAAGAACAAATACAGGAGGCTTTCATTACTATGACCTAAGTATATTGTGTAACATAATGTATGATTCCATTACATAAAATGTAAACATAAATCAATTTATAGAGGAAAAAAGTATTTGTGCAAAAATAGCTAGAAATGGGATCTCTGGACAGCAGAAAAAGCACAGAGAGACCTAGAGGTGATGGATTTTCTTATTTGTTTTATCATTTATTATTTTTGAGATAATAAAAATGCTCTAATGATGACTGAGGGGATCAAAGCATAACTATGTGATTGTGCCTAATACCACTGATTGTGCACTATGGATGAATTGCATGCCTTTAAAAAAAAAAAAAAAGGCAAACCACACTTAAAAATGGGAAAAAAATGTGAATACATACTTACCAAAGAAGAAACAAATGATTCTTTTCATCACTAGAAAAACACATTAAAATCTGCTATATATACTAGAATGGTTAAAATCAAGAGACATAATACCAACTGTTAAAGAAGATGTGGAAAAACTGGAGCCCTCATACATTTCTGGTGAGAATGCAAAATGGTGCTGCCACTTTGGGAAACATTTTGTCAGATACTTAAAAATATAAACTTACCATAATTCTTGCTAACTCCACTCTAAAAATCTATTCAAGACAAACAAAATTGTGTTTGTGCAATGATTCCTATGGCAACTGTATGACAGCCAAAACTAGAAAAAATACGAATGTCTACTAGCTGGTGCATGGATAAGAAAAGGTGGTACATCCATAAATAGATCTGCATCCTTAACTATTTAAGTTCAGGCAACCTCCCTGTTCCCCCACGCCGCCATTAGAAGCAGCCCACCGGGCCTGTCCACAACCAACCTGGAGGGTACACAAGCCTCTACAGGACTAACTTGAGTACTGATTATAGATTCAAAAAGAAGACCAGAAGTGCCATGTGTAGGGAAACCACAACTGAGTCCAATTCTGTCACTCTGGGGAACATAAATTCCAAAGTAGGGACCACCAGCAAGGCACCAAACTCCTGAGCTATCTGCCCTGACTCAAGTGTCTGGATGCCTCCAGAACCCTCAGGAGCCCAGTTGTTTGGGGTAGAATCTACTTTGGCAGTCAAAGAGATCCTGCTGATACATGCATGAACATTACCTCCGGGATGACCTCCGATTCACCTCACTCTGAAATCTCTTAGCCACACAAATTCATTTGTCTTTATCTTTTCCCCATTTAGGCCAAGCTCTTTTTCCAGTTGCATTGCTAGCTGGTGCTTAGTAGTAATCCCTTCGTGCCAGGGAGTCTCATACCCTGGAGTCATGTCCCATACAGGGGGGAAGATAATGGATTTATATGGTGAGTTTGGCTTAGATAGAGGCCACATTTGAGCAACAAGGAGGCTCCCAGGAGGCAATTCTTAGACACCCTATAATACTAGGCTAAGTTTTGATTTCGAGTGTAAAGGTCCATAAGCACAGTCATCAATATCAAGTGTCCATTAGTAGAACATCCTCCTTCACTAGTCATTGCCCCTGTACTTGGGGAATTCTGGCTGATGTCTTAAGAGAATGTGGCAGAGCTCCCTAGATGGCAATTTGATATTCCTTCTGTTACTTTATGAATCTCCATCCACCATGGCAATGCCCCATGAACATAAATTTACATGCCTTATATATATGCCCAGGTGAGCTTCCTGCCATGTTATCCCGTCACTGACATCCCACTCCAGTGATCCTCCCCTGCCACAGAAAGAGAACCACAAGTACTGGAGAGGACGTGCACAGACAGAACACTTATTCACTGTTGGGGGGAATGTAGAATGATACAGCCACTATGGAGGACTGTTTGGTGGTTCCTAAAGAAGTTGAATATAAACTTCCCACATGATGCTACATTATCACTACTGGGTACATACCCAGAAAAACTGTAGCAGGGACACAGACATTTACACACGGATGTTCATAGAAGCATTATTCACGATTGTGAAAAGTTGGGAACATCCCAGGTGTCCATCAACTGATGAAAAGATACACAAATTGAGGTATTCACATGATGCAACATTATGCAGCAGTAAGAAGAAATGAAGTCGGAAAGCATGTGACAACATGGATGAATCTAAAGGACATTATGTTGAGGGAATCAAGCCAGACACAAAAGGACAAATACTATATGACTGGACTGGATTACTATGAACCTAATATATTGTAATGTATGACTGAAAAAAATTTATATGTATCCAATATATTTAATTTAGAAATGTATATCTTCATTCAACAGTATTTTCTTTTTTAAGAAACTATTCCTTACATATTGAATTATTAAATTTACAAAATAAGGTTTAAAATTTAAAAAGTGAGGTTACACTGAAGAGTTGAGAATTGGAGCCTTAACATGTGATCTGTTACTCAAGAAGAGAGGTAACAAAAAAGAGACAAGAGTAACCAAAAAGTTATTTTTCAGCATTGTAAAACCATGTGTGAAATATGAATATGGATAAAACTGCATATACAAGACTCTATTCTTTGAAATTGAACAAATGTATGTTAACACTACAAAAATGTTAATATCACTTATGCTAAGGGAAAGAAACCTGATACAAAGTACTACATATTGCATGATTCCATTTACAGAAAATGTAAATATGTTTATAAAAATAAAGTTAGATTTCCGGTTATGGAGGGCTGGGGAAGGACTGCTAAGGGGCGTGGGGTTTTTCTTTTCAGAGTACTGAAAATGTTCTAAAAAATTTTATGGTGATGAAGGCACAATATTGCGATTATACTAAAAGCCACTGATTATACACTTTGGATAGATGGTATGGTATGTGAATATGTCTCAATAAAACTGCTTAATACATAAATAATTGTACTAGAACAGCCAGAAAAAGAAGTGATTTCTAGCAGGGTAAACAGATACAGGGCTGAAGAACTGTCTTATTATTTTTCTTATTATGGAAATAATGAAAATATTCTAATGATGACTGAGGTAATGAATGCACATCTATGTCATTATATCAAATACCATGCATGGTATACTTTGAAAGAATTGTATGCTTTATTAAAAAGTATCAATAAAACTGATTTGTTAAAAATATACACATATATCATTAAATTATTTTGTTTAAGAAAAAAATTATTTTGTTTAAGGAAAAAAAAGGACTGTTAATCCTCATCCAAAGATTTCATTGCTAAGGTTCTGGTATAAAACCTTCCTGAATTTCCCCACTGATGGTAGCATCATATTCTTCCTCATCATACTTAGGGTCTGCTGAGTGACAGTGCATTGGGAGAACAGTGTGGTCATCTGCATGGAAGTGACAGGGCACCCAGTAGCCCTGCCTGGCTCTCCCCCTTCCAGGGTGGCAACCCTGTGAAAACCACCTTCAGAAGTTCAGAGGGAAGGGCAGGGGACAAAAGAAGTGGTTGGGGGTTGAGAAGGTCCAGACTATCTGTCCTAAGAGCAGCTGCTCCACAGCCCTCAACTGCTCCCCTAGAATGAGAACAACTCTTCTAAGAGGCTGAGAGCAGTAAACATAGAGGCTTCCTCTGCAGCCCGGCTCCTTTAAGCTGGGTGACTGCTCTTGGCAGACAAAGCAGGGCAAGAATGGTGTCCCCAAGTCACCCAGTCACCTCCCTGCCAAGGAGAGGCTCCTGGAGCTCCTGGAAATACTCAGCACACCCCTGGGCTCCCTCAGCAGCCTCGGGCAGGTGGCCTGAAAAGCAGGCGCCCTTCCCCAGTCTGTGCAGAGGGTCCTAGCAGGTACCCAAATCCAGTGGCCCCCACTGGCCAGCTGCCCTCCTCCAGCCCTAGCAAGCTACCACCTTAGCAGGAGTTCATGAACCATTTCCACCCAGCATGACTCCAAGAAATCAAACTTTTAAGAAAAGCTGTAACCACTACCAAAAGGAAAAGAGTGTTCCTGGGACCATGGGGAGCTCTGAGGGAAGCCAAGGCTGAAGCTGTCCCAGGGCTTCTAGTGCAGCCACAGCCAGGAGGGGACACAGTCGGAGCGGGCCCCTAGAACCCAGACCTCACCTGCCCTGTGGAATCTCAGAGAGCAGAAAGGAGTAAAACAGGAAAGACACACAATTAAAGGCTCAAGTGACCCACCAGGGCTTTGACCCAAAGAATGCAAAGTCCCTAAGAGGAGGAGGGGCCCACACCTGCAGACCACTGGGGAAGGATACACACTTTTAGTTGCAAACTGTTGTGATCCCTGCAAAACTCTCAGGCTGGACACAAACCTGCACCCAGAGGCCCCATCCGGGAGGGGTCCCCATTCACTGGGCTCCCTGCAGGCACACACCAGGTGTAAGTCACACTCCCCCTGAGCCTTCCCAGGAGCCCTTCCCCTGGGAGCAATCAATTCCCCTCAGCAGTAACCCCTTTAAGAGCCAGCTGCTGCAGGCCAGGCCCTGAGCCTTAACTTCCCAGGTGCAGAAGAAAGCCAAGCAGCCTCTGCCTGGCTCCAGAGGAAAATTTGAACTGTAGGACTTGCAAAGGGGTCGCTCAAAGGGGAAGGACCCAGGCACCTGGGAGGGTCAGGAGGGCGGAGGGAGGGGCAAAGGGGTGGACCCTGGGGGGACCTTGGGGAACTCAGGGAGGGAAGGGGCACTGTGGAGGGGGAGAAGGGACCATGGAGGGGAGCAGGGACCATGGAGGGGAGGAGGGGTCATGGGGTGGCTAGAAGGGCTGTGGGGGGCAGGAGAGACCAAGGGGAGGCAGGAGGGAATGTGGGGGGACAGACTGGGGGGGAGACCGTGGGTGGGGTAATCAGGGGGAATCATGGAGGAGGGGAACCACAGGAGAGGGAGAGGGACTTTGGAAGGGGAGAGGGGGCACTGGGCAAGAAGAGCGACCATGTAGGGGAGGGACTGTGGGGAGGCAGGAGTGAATGTGAGAGTGGAGAGAGCATGGGGGGCGGGGGGGGGCAGGGGGGGAACATGGTGTGGAGGGGTCATGGGTGGGCAATAGGGGCCGTGGGGTGTAAGAGGGAGCATGAGGGGAGAGGAGGGAGCACCGGGGGGAAGGAGGGAGCATGGAGGTGGAAGGAGGGACCTTGAGGGGGAGGATCCATGGGGAGGCGAGAGGAACTGTGGGAATAAAGGGACTGCAGCAGAGCAGGTGGTACTGGTGGGGAGAAAAGAAGGACTTTGGGGGGGTTGGAGATACTGTGGGGTTGGTGGGGGGGGAGCAGAGACCATGGGGTGGCAGGAGGGACCTTGGTGGGAGGGAATGTCGGCTGGAGGAGGGACTTTGGGGCGAGGAGAGACCATGAGGGGGAGGGAGGGACCTAGGGAGGTGGGAAGAACTGTGGGGGTGGAAGAAGCCTGGCAGAACAGGAAGGATCTTGGGGGGAGCAAGAGGGACTGGCAGGGGACAAAAGGGATGTTGGAGAGGACAGGAGGAACCTTTGGGGAGTGAAGGAACTGTGGTGGGCAGATGGGACAATGGGGGGAGGACCATGAGGGGAAGGAGGGACCATGAGGCAAGAGGAGATATGGTGGAGGAGCAGGAGGGACCCTGGGGAAGCAGGAGGGACTGAGGGGAGGAAAGGTAGGGGTGGAGGAGGAACTTGGAAGGGGCAGGAAAGACCTCGAGGGTTAGGAAAAGACCTTGGTGGGAAGGGACCTTGGGGAAGTGGGAGTGACCATGAGGGTGAAGGGAGCCTGGGAGGAAGGAGGGAAGGGGGGAGGAGGGACCATAGGGGGGCAGGAGGGACCTCTGAGCTACTAGGACCTTAGGGGGGAGGACAAGAGGAACAGTGGGTGTGACAGGAGGAACTGTAGGGATGGAAGTAGCATGGCAGAGCAGGAGGGACCATCCAGGAACAGGAGACACTATGAGGGGAAGAGGAGGGACCTTGGAGGGGACAGGAGAGGCTTTGGGGGTGAGGATGGACCATGGGGAAGGCAGGACGGTCTCAGGGGGGAAGGGACCCTGAAGGGAAGGAGGGACCTTGGGAGAACAGGGACCTTTTCGGAGAGAAAGAACAGTGGGGGGAAGGGTTGTAGGAGGGACCATGGGGAGGACAGGAGGGGGAAGTTAGGAGGGTCCGTGGGGGGGGGGGGGCAGGAAGGAGGGCGGGGGTGGGGCGGGCCACCCTTTCCGTGGGCCGCGGGACCCTTATTCTGACACGGCGCCCCGCACCACAGGCCAGTCAGGCTGGGCTGGGACCCCCGACTGCACCCTGAGCCGCACCCCCGTCCGCGGAAGCAGCGCCCCCACCCGGCGCGGCCCTGCGACCCAACAGGCCCTGAGACCGCGCAGGACCCGGGCGCCTCGCACAACTTTCCACCCCCCGCGCCCCACAGGCGAGCCAGCAGGAACTTGAGGGGGCGCGGCACGGGCGCCCCCTCGACGCAGCAAGGGGAGGCTCGCTCGCCCGCTTTTCCGCGCCTCTGGGGGTCCCCGCCCGCCTGCGCCCCGCCCCGACGCCCAGTCGGGTCCCCAAACTTACCGCTACCGTGGGTGGGAATACAGGCGGGGCCCTTAAGCGCTCCTGCAGCCCCCCACACCGGCTGACAACACGTCCCTCCTGCCCTCGGGGTCCCGGGGGGCACCCCCAGAACACGCCAGCAGGACCTCGTGCGCTCCCCAAACACCGCGAGCTCTTAGAGGAGCCTCACCGTCGTGGACTGGGCGGGACTTAAGGGGCGGAGCTTCTGCGCCTGCGCCTGGGCCAATGAGGCCCCGCCCCGCTCCAGGACTCCACGCCCCTAAGAGAGCGCGGCCCTACCCTTGACGGACAGCGCCAGGCGCTCAGTCATGGTACTGTCGAACCTGCCCCCGAGACAACACCTGTGCAAAAATCACAACAGTTATGGACACCAGTAATGACCAATCTGAGGAGGAAATGAAGAAAAAAAACTATGATTTAAAATAGTAAATTTTAAAAATCGCATATATCGGAATAACTAACTAAAGCTGTAAATGACGTACACAGAAAACTACACAACACTGTTCAAGGAAATCAAAGAAGACGTAAATAAATGGAAGAATATTTCCTGTTCATGGAAAGGAAGAATAGATATCATTAGCATGGCTATCCTACCCAAACTAAACTACAGACAATGCAATCCCAATAAAAATCAAAACGGCATTTACTGAACTGAAAAACCTACCTATGAAATGTGTTCGGAAGGGCAAAAGGCCCAGAACAGTAAAAGACTTATTGAAAAAGGAAAATCAAATCAGAGGACTCACATTACCTGACTTTAAAACATACTATAAAGCAACAGGGGTCAAAAATTGCATGGTATTCTCACAAGGATAGACATACTGACCAATGGAACTGAATTTAGAGTTCTTATACAGATCCTCACATAGAGTCACCTGGTATTCGACAAGGCCACCAAGCCCACTCAGCTGAGAGAGAATGACCTCTTCAAAAATTGGTGGGTGGAAAACTGGATATCCATATGCAAAAGACTGAGAGGACAACACCATTTCAAACCTTACTAAAAAATCAACTCAAGATGGATCAAAGCTCTAAATACAAAAGCCAAGACCATGAACACCTTGGAAGATAATGTAAGGAAACATCTACAGGGACTTGTAACAGGAAATCCGCTCATGAACATCACACTCAAAGCAGGAGCAGAAAAAGAAAAAATAGATAAAAGGGAAGTCCTCAAAATTAAAACCTTTTGCACCTCAAAGGAGTCTGTCAAGAAAGTGAAACGACTGCCTATCCAATAAAAGAAAATATTTGGTAACCATATATCTGATAGGAGCCTAATATCTAACATACATGAAGAAATCTTTTATCTCAAAAATCAGAAAACAAACAATCCATTTTTAAAAAGGACAAGAGATTTGAACAGAACTTCTCCAAAGAAGGAATACAAATGACTAAAGAGTGCATGAAAAGATGCTCAACATCACTAACTATAAGGGATCAAAACTACAATGAGATACCATCTTACACCCAATATACTGATGGCTATTAAAGACCAGGGGACTACAAGTGTTGGAGAGGATGTGGAGGAATGGGAACCCTCATCCACTGACAGTGGGAATGTAGAATGATCCATCCACTGTGGAGGAGAGATTGGCTGTTCCTCAAATAACTAACTACAGATCTGCCACGTGACCCAGCATTCCACTGCTGGGTATATAACCAGAAGAACTGAAAACAAGGATATCAACAGATATATACACACCAATGTTTCATGGGAGCATTATTCACTATTGCCAAAAGTTGGAATCAACCTAAATGCCCCTCAACAAATGAGTGCATAAGCAAAATATGGTATACACATACAAAGCAATGCTTCTTAGCTCTAAGAACGAATACAGTACAGAAACACAGGATAACATGGATTAATCTTGAGAACCTTATGTTGAGTGAAGCAAGGCAAGAATTAAAGGACAAATATTACATGACCTCTCTGATATGACTTAAGCAAATTGAGCCGACTCAGAGAGCTAGAGTCTGGAAGATAGATTGAGAGACCTAAGAGGCTTCAAACTGAGTTGTGAGGTCATCAGAGGGGTCGTGCTTATGCATGTCTCAGCAGGATCTCATAGAGAGCCAAACATGATACTAGACAACCCCAGGTAGTAGTGCTCCTAAGGGCTATGAAGGCACCCTGGTCCTATGGTCATCGCAGCTAGCTCGAGAGATCAGTGCCTTAATGGTGGGCCCTAATTTGGAATTGTACTCCTAAGTGTGATGATGTTGGATTCAAATGTGACTTTCTACACATGCCTCTTCTGAACCTGTGGTTGGTGCTGGGATTGCAGTATGCACAGGAGACTTGGATTTCTGGGCTGCCCACGTGCCAGCTGGGCCCTCAGTCTCTGGTGTTGCAGCACCTACACTCCAGTTCATTGGAATTATCCAGGTCAGTTGAAACAGAGGTGAGGATGGACAACCACCACACCAAGGAACCAAGAGAGCCTACAGCTGCGGTCATGAGAGTCACATCCACCAGCCACGTGGGAAAGAAGCCCCTTCTCAATCAAGAGAGGGACTTGGCATCGCCATCCCAGGGTCCTCAGGATAGAGGAATAAAATATGGACTAGAATGGAACTGATATTCTACTATAGAATTATTGTGACTCTAGCAATGGAAGCAATTATGTCATTGACTGGACTCAGGGGCATTTTTGAGACTTGGAGATGTCCTGAATGATATTGCAGGGACAGATGCAGGACATTATGTATCCTGCCATAACCCACTGGATGGGCTGGAAGAGAGTGTAAACTACTCTAAATAATAGTCCATGCTGTGTGGCAGTGCTTCAAAATGTATCCATCAAATGCAATGCATGTCCCACACTAATGAAAGAATCTCTTTATGTTGGAAAGGTGGGGGGAGTGGGGAGTGGGGCATCTGGGAACTTATTTTGTTTTTTTAGAATAATGTATTTTTTTTAATCTCCACCCCCCGTAGCATTTTGTGTGCTGTCTGCTCTGTGTCCATTCACAGTGTGTACTTCTGTGACGGTATTTAACGTGCGTTTTTTTTTAAATTATTTATTCCCCTTCCCTTGTGGTTTCTTTGCTATCTCCTCTCTGTCCATTCGCTGCAAGTTTTCTGTGTTTTGGTTTTTTGGTTTTTTGCTTGTCTCCCTTTTTCTCGTGTCACCTTGCTAAGGCAGCTCTCTGTGGCGCTTGGGGGCTGGTGGCACTCCATGGCCATGCGGCACGCTGCGGCACCCGGACTGGCAGCACATCCCAGCTTGCCAACAAGCCTGCTTTCACAAGAAGTCCCCGGGATGCTGACTCAGGGCCCCCATATGGTAGACGGGAACCCAACTGTTTTAGCAAGCCACAGCCATTTCCCCCTCCTATATTTTTTAATGTAACGTTTTGTGTGATCTACGTGTCTTTGAAAAGGAAATAAAAAATATTTTTAAAAGTATTATCTAGGCAAAGTATGTTCAACCTGTATTAGTTTTCAAAGAATTGAAAGAAAGTTAAATAAACAAATACAATTACCTCCATAAAAACAATGATAGAATTACGGAAAAAAAATTCTGAAGAGTCATGCAACTAAAAAGACAGTTACTTGTAATATATAATGTTAAAAAATTCCAACACTACATATTCAAGTTCTCCATATTTAGAGACATTATGCATCAAATCTTAGGAATAAATATTTTCCTAGGTAAAAAAAAAAAGTAGAAGCCTATTGCTAACAGCCATGTCCTAAAAGAAATCTTCAAAAATGTGTCAAGGCGAAGGAAAAAGATAAAGCGAGAAAATTTCATCTTCTGAATGAAAGTTGGGGCATCAGTGTTGGAGTAATGACGCTTACATAAAATATTTTTATTTTTCTAAGAACGAAAAATGTTAAAATGGTGACTCAGACTCTGACCATGTGAATCTAAAGGAACTTCACCAGAGAAGGCCAGCACCATGGAGTTCTTCAAAGCTGTGGTGCAAATGCCAAGAGGCCTAAGGCTTAGAGTGGGAACTGCTCTCAGATCCTGGTTCCATCCTGGTGGGACTGCTGGTTCATACGGTAATTCTATACTTAATTTTCTGAGGAACTGTCAGTCTTCCACAGCAACTACAACTTTTTTTTTTTTTTTTTTTACCACCCCCAAAGGATGAATATTCCTATTTATCCACATCCTCTCCAACCCTTGTAACAGTTAGTTTTTTTAGTAGTTGTCTTTTTAATGGGTATGAACTGGTATCAGATTGTAGTTCTGATTTGCATTTCCTTAATAGCTAATGATTTCTAGGATCTTTTCATGTGCTTTTGGGACATTTATATATCTTCGTTGAAGAAATGTCTACCCAAGACTTTTCCCGTTTTTAAATAGGTTGCTTGTCTTTTTATGCCAGAATTGTAGGATTTCTTTCGATAATTTGGATATTAAACTCTTACTAGATAATGTCATTTCCAAGTTTTTTCTTACACTAATAAATTTTCTTTCTTACTTTCATGGTAAGGCCTTTTGATGCACAAAATTTTTAGTTTTTATAAGGTCCCACTGAGCTCTTCCTTCTTTTGTTCCTTGTGCTTTAGGTGTCAAGCCTAAGAAAACATTGCCGAATATAATGATCTGAAGATGCTTCTTTATGTGTTATTTTTCTTCTTGTTTTATAGTCCTGGTTCGTATATTTAGGTTTTTTAAGCATTGTGAGTTAATTTTTTGAATATGGGGTGAGAGACAGGTGTCCCCTTCTTTCTTTTACCTATGAATAGCCAGTTCTTCCAGAACAATTTGTTAAAGACCATTCTTTCCCAATTTATTAAAGACTATTCTTTCCACCATACATCTATAGACAGGAGGCTCTATTTCTGAACTCCAAATTTAGAAATTAGACGGTAGAAATTTAGAAGATTTCTTATTTAGAATATTAGAAATTTACAAGGTAGAAATAGATATCCATGTTTGAAGGCTTTGATTCTACAAACCGCAGATGACCATGACACAAAAATCTCACCTAAGGTTTGTGGAAACAAGGTGATTTTAGCCTAAGAGTATCCATAAATTTCTGAATAAGAAGGAAATATTGGAGAGTTAAGGATGAAGCATGAGTTCTGTGGTGACAGAGGGTGGAGGCAGCATGAAAATCCAGAGACATATCCTCTAAGAAAAAAAGGGGAGAAGACAGGGACCTATCTAGAGAAGCTGCTCTGGATATATATTGAACAGGAAGGTGCCCTGAGTCACGGAGGAAGGTACTAGAATGATAAAGAAAACTGAGCTGCTTACCCCTGTGGCTGGAAACAGCACAAATACCCCACAATCACAGCAAGTAACTGCACGGCCCCTGGTTTGTTGCCGCCAAGGGACAGGGAGGGGGCGTGTCCTGGGAGGAAGAGGGGTCTGGCACAGCCAGGTGGTTTCTTTGTGGTGACTTTGTCTAGCAACGGCACCTTTGAATCTCATAGGGTACCCGGACCTGACTGGGAGAAGGGAGGGGGGTTCCCCTCAGGCCGGCTGTAACACCCAGCCGCCCACCTGGGGTGAGAAAGCAATGACAGTGGAGAGGGGTTGGGCACAGGCACCTCATCAGCAGGACTCTAGCAAGCTACACAAGTCTAAACACACCTGGAAAAGGTGGCAGCTAGCTCTCTAAAGACCAGTTAACCTAAGGAGACAAGGCAGCTCAGTTGAGGAATTCCTGACTTGCATAGAGGAGGCCGCAGGTTTGATTCCCAGGTCAATCAAGAGCATGAGCCACCTGGTTGTCAGGCATCCAGCTTGTACTTTATGACAAGGAACATACAGGTATTCTTTTTTTTTTTAGGCTTTCCTGGATCTGTTATTTCTTTAAAAAACAAAAACAAAACTTCTTTTTTCGATTTTAACTTTTTAAACTGTAATTGCAAAAACCCAGAACATCACCCTCAGAGGGCAGGCTGTAGGATGAATGATGAAAACCAGCAGCCTGAGAAGCTCCTTAGGGGCCCAAATGGAAGGCAGTGTTTCCTCTGTTGTTTCGTTGTTGTTGCTGCTGCTTTCTTTCATTTGTTATGTTTCCCCTTTCTTTGTCCCCCCTTTTTTTACTTTTACTTATTTTTTTCTACCAACAATGTTTCTCTCTTTCCTTCCTTTTTCTATCTTTTGTTTACTTTTGTTTTCATTCATCCCACCACTTTTTGTTTGGGCTCCAATATTTCTAAATTTTTATTTATCTCTTTCTTCTCTGTTTCCATTCCTTATTTTTTTTTACTCTCTTTCTTTCTTTTTTTTTCTATTCTATTTTCTTTTCCTCTCTTTTCATCATCCCAGGCTTTTAATTACTTCTATATATTTTTCTCTATTTTATTTCTCATTTCATTTTTTATATTCCACTTTTTAAACCTTATTCTTCTGTACTTATGATTTTTTACTCATATAAATTATTTTCCTAGGTCTTCTACAGCACCCCTTCTACCTTTTATCATTATTACTACTACTATTTTTCTTTTTCTATTCTTAAATCTTTCCTTTTCTCTGGTCGTATTTTTTATCAAGGAAACAGAATAAAAGGAATGAAGAATCAAAATGAAACCTTACAACGCATAAAAAGAACAAAATATAACTCTAGAGAAGGAAGAAAAACTAACCAACTGAATAAACCCATCAAGATAATTAGATGCCTAGAAAGCAACAAAAATTGTAAGCCATACTAAGAAATAAGATGTGACCCAGTCTAATGACAAACTAAAAAACAGGAGGAGATACAGAATATGGATGAGCAAACAAATATCATGAATCAACTTTATGAAGTGAAAGAAGAGATTAAGGATATTAAGAAAACATTGAGGGAACATACTAAAGAAATTGTAAACATACCTAAAAACATGCCATATACAAGGGTGGCAAATGGCACAATGCAGGAAATCAAAAACATACCAGTAGCACATAACAGCAGATTTGAAAAGGCAGAGAAGAGAGTCAGTACATCTGAAGACAGTACATCTGAAATCAGATAGTAGAACAAATAGATAAAAAGATTTAAAAACTCCAGGAGGGACTTAAGGATTTGAATGACAACACAAAATCCACAACATATGCATTACAGGCATCTCAGAGGGAGAAAAGAAGGGAGACGGGACAAAAGGACTGTTGGAGAAAATATTGGCTGAAAATTTACCAACTCTATTGAGGGACATGGATGGACATGTCCAGGAAGTGCAGCACATGCAAACATATAAATCCTAACATGAGACATGTACTTGTCAAACTGTCTAATGCTCAAGACAAAGAGAGAATACTAAAATCAGAAAGAGAAAAGAGATCCATCACATACAAGGGAAGCTCGATAAGACTAGGTGCTGATTTCTCATCTGACTCAATGCCCTAATCATAACTCAATCATGCCCAGGTACAGATCAGACTACAAACACAATCCAGTATTTCTTTTTGGAATTCATCAATTACATCAAACCGCTACATCATCTGAAGCCATGCAGTCAAGAAGGCAGTGGTATGACATGGTTAAGGCACTAAAAGGAAAAAACTTCCAGCCAAGATTTCTCTATCCAGCACAGGGGCATTCAAAAATGAGGGAGAATTCAACATATTAATAGATAAACAGAAACTAAGAGAGTTTGTCCATAATAAACCTGCCCTTCAAGAAATATGAAAGGGAGTTCTGCAGGATGAAGGGAAAAAACAGGAGAGAAAGAGGGGGAAGACAGTGTAAGAATAACTGAAAAGATAAAAAGAGAAATAAACACATATGTATAGGGAAGTGGATGTAGCTCAGTGGTTGAGTGCCTGCTTCCCACGTATGAGGTCCTGGGTTAAATCACCAATGCCTCCAAAAAATATATATATATTTTTTTATTCCTAAAAACATTTGGCATGCATAACCTATAGAAAATTGGGTTAATATAAATAATTCCTTGGCAGTAAGAACACTGAATGTTAAAGGCTTAAATTCTCCAGTCAAGAGATTGGCAGAATGGATAAGAAAATATCACCCATCCATATGCTGCCTACAAGAATCTCACTAGATCCAGGGACACAAGGAGATGAAAAGTGAATGGATAGAAAACAATTTTACATACAAACAATCAGAAAAGAGCGAAGAGTAGCCATACTAATATCACATAAAATATACTTTAAATTCAAAACTATTGTAAGGGAGAAAAAAGGACACAATATATTAATAAAGGGAGAAATCACTCAAGAAGAAAGAATAATCATAAACATTTACAAACCTAACCAGGGTGCCTCAAAATACATGAGGCGAACACTGGAAAAAACAAGTGGAGAAACTGATGGCTCTACAATTATTGTGGGGGACTTTAATACACCATTAACAACATTAGACAGAACATCTCAACAAAGAATCAATAAATAAAGACCTTGCATAATATATTAGAGGATCTGGACCTGATAGACATATACAGAACATTACACCCAAATACATTGGAATGTACATTCTTCCCAAGTGCACGTGGATCACTCTCTAGGATAGACCACGTGCTAGGCCACAGAACAACTCTCAATGAATTCCAAAAACTGCAATTATACAAAATAATTTATCTGACAACAATGGAATGAAACTGGAAATCAGCGAGGGGCACAGAAGCAGATTAGGCACAAAGATATGGAAGTTAAACAACACACTCTTAGACAATCAGTAGGTGAAGGGCGAAATTCCAAAAGAAATCAGTAACTACCTTGAAACAAAAGAAAATTACAACACAAAGTACCATACCCTATGGTATGCAGCAAAAGCTATACTGAGAAGGAAATTCACAGCCTTAAATGCCTGTATTAAAAGAGAAGTGCTAAAATCAAAGACCTAACTACGCACCTGGAGAAACTAGAAAAGAACAAACTAACCCCAAATGATGTAGAAAGAAGGAAATAACAAAGATTAGTGCAGAAATAAATGAAATAAAAAATAAGAAAACACTAGGAAAAAACACTAGAAACAATAAACAAAAGCAAAGCTGGTTCCTGAAAATCTATAAAATTGACAAACCCTTAGCTACACTAACAAAAAAAAAAGATGCAAGATGCAAACACATAAAATAAGAATGAGGAAGGAGATATCACCACTGATGCCACAGCAATAAAGTGTATCATAGAAGATACTTTGAAAACTTTTATGCCAACCAAAAGGATATTCAGAGGAAATGGGCAAATTCCTAGAAACAGACAGGCAGCTTACACTGATGAAAGAAGAAAGACGAACTGAACAGCCCAAGATGGAAATGACTTCCTCACAGAAAACTACACAACATTGTTAACGGACATCAAAGAAGACTAATATCCAGCATATATAAAGGAATCCTACACCTCCTCAAAAAAAAACCAAGGGAAACGGACTTTGGCCCAGTGGTTAGGGCGTCCGTCTACCATATGGGAGGTCCGCGGTTCAAACCCCGGGCCTCCTTGACCCGTGTGGAGCTGGCCATGCAAAGTGCTGATGCGCGCAAGGAGTGCCGTGCCACGCAAAGGTGACCCCCACGTGGGGGAGCCCCACGCACAAGGAGTGCACCCGTGAGGAGAGCCGCCCAGTGTGAAAAAGAAAGTGCAGCCTGCCCAGGAATGGCGCCGCCCACACTTTCCGTGCCGCTGACGACAACAGAAGCAGACAAAGAAACAAGACGCAGCAAACAGATACCAAGAACAGACAACCAGGGGAGGGGGGGGAATTAAATAAAAAATAATAATAACTTACGTACCTCAGAGGAGTCTGTCAAGAAAGTGAAAAGGCAGCCTATACAATATGAGAAAATATTTGGTAACCATATATCTGACAGAGGCCTAGTATCCAGCATATATAAAGGACTCTTACACCTCAAAAATAAAAAACTTAACAACCCGTTTTAAAAATGGGCAAGTGATTTCAACAGACACATCTCTAAAGAAGAAATACAAATGGCTAAAAAGCACTTGAAGAGATGTTCAACATCACTAACTCTTAAGGAAATGCAAATCAAAAGTACAATGAGATATCATCTACACCCATTAGACGGGCAGTGATTAAAAAAACAGTGGATTACAAATGTTGGAGAGGACATGGAGGAATGGGAACTGTCATCCACTGCTGGTGGGTATGTGGAATGGTGCAGCCATGGTGGAGGACATTTTGGCTGTTCCACAGGAAGCTAACTATACAACAACCATATGATCCAACAATCCCACTGCTGGATATATACCCAGAAGAACTGAAAGCAGAGACACAAACAGATATATGCACACCAATGTTGAGAGTAGCATCATTCACTATAGCCAAATTTGGAAACAACCCCAAGTCCATCAACCAATGAATGGATAAACAAATTGTGATGTATTCATACAATGGAATATTACTCAGCTATAAGAAGGAATGCAGTAAGAACACATGGGATGATATGGGTGAATTTTGAAGACATTATGTTGTGTGAACTAAGCCAGGCACTGAAGGACAATTATTACATGACCTCAATGTAATAAGTGAACTAAATAAATTGAGCAGACTCACAGAGCTAGAATCTGGAAGACAGGTTTACAAGAGACAGGGAGAAGAAAGTTGTGAGTAAATGCCCATATGGGAAAAAAATCTATGATAAGGTAGAAGGTTGTAGGTGTTCAGTGGATGGGCATGTCAGTGGTGAAGTGACACTACAGGGATGGTCTGTGTGTGAGGTAGAGTGAGGAGGGTGGGTTGGACTATTCATGGAATGGGGGGGGACATTTGGGGAGGGACCAGGTAACATGTGGGAATCTGAAGGTACCTGCTTGAAACTACAAAGTTCTGAATGTTGTTTTGGCAGTAAGGTAGGGGAGAGCTACTGGTTTAGGGTGTTCTGGAGAGCATTTGGGAGAATGCACACCTGGGGCAGGCTTCTAGGGAGTAAGTGTTCGCCTTGTCACAGTGTGTTGTGTCATGGGTGGGACTCACATAATGAGCGGGAATGTGATGGAGTCCCATCCTGAGAAGTACTGCTATGTTCTCAAATAGAGGGGTGGGAGACTCTTGAGAGCATAAGCAGTGCCTCATAGTGTAGGACAGGCCAGTATGTCAAGCTCTCAACATTGCTGCAAGTAACTATGAATCTTGTTCTTCAAGGAGTGAAGCTTGGTGGTTGCCATGGGTACCTAGGGGCGGGGAAGGAGGAACAGACTAGATGGAACATGGAGCATTTTGTGGGCAATGGAAGTGTTCTACATGATCTTTTTTCTTTTCCTTTTTATTTTCTCTACATGATCTTGCAATGATGTATACATGCTATGTTAAATTTCATCAAACTTATATAAGTGTATGGTCTACAATGTAAACCATAATAGAAATCATTGACAAATGTTGCAATATTTGTACATCAATTGTAACAAATATACCATACACAAGTAAAATGTTATTAAAAGGGGAAAGGGTAATGGAGAAGAATGTTGGGTATATGGGAATCCATTCTAATCCATTCTATTCTGTACATGACTTCTCTGTAACCTAAAGCTTCTTTGAAGATAAAATGCTCAATTCATACTTGTTAAACAACAGTGATAAACAGAGGCCATTTCTCAACAAGAAAGTTTCCCTGAGTAATTCACGAGCAAAATCACCAAAGTACTAACAGTTATTTTGTGCCCTCTCAGTTCCCGCTGGGGACACACTGGAGAAGCTTCCCACTGCCAGGCAGAAGAGGAAAACCCATCCAATTCTTAGATAAGGATTACTTTTATTGCTTGAAGTACTTATGTGGCTTTCCTGTTTTTTGTTTTCAGTCAAGTTCAGATTTGAAAACATGATGTAGATCATAGAATTTAGGTACCATCCTCTTGTGTGTGTAGTGTGTACATGTGTGTGTGTGTGTGTGAGTGGAATCCCTTACTAGCTGATGTCTGGTTCCAAGGGCATTCAAGGTCGATAGGACCAGAGTGGAAAGCATATGGTATAAGGACTTTTAATTGGTGACATTTATCCTCTTTCAATTAAAAATTTTGTAATTGTCAACCAGATGGACTTGAAATAAAATTCCTCAAGGCCTCTTCTAGACACTTCTTCTAATCTTGCTTTTTTGTTCTCTGACACGACTGCTGCTTTCCACCTGGTTTTCTGGAGCAAGAAAAGAGAGCAAAAAATCCATGGAAACTGAACCCACCAGGAGACAAACCTCACAGCATTTCTTTTCCTTCATTACAGGGGGCCTCAAGTACAGAGGAAATTCTGTTATCTCCTGGTTGTGGAAAGAAATCCAGAGGACTATGATGGGGTTTCCTTGTTGCCTTTAGAGTGGATATCACAGTGATAACGTTTCACTTGTGGAGTGAGGATGATGGATGTGGTGAGAGAAACTGATTTTCAGGAAGAGATCTTTGATCACATTACTACAGTTCCTGGAATCAGCTGGATTCCCATTGGGGGGTCTAGCTTACCATAAATTGGAGTTGCAGTTTGTCAGTGTTGAAGTCTAAGTAGTATAATTGCGCATGTATGTGTGTGTATATGTGCTACTGCGTATTTATCCTAAACATAGGTCTTATTTACACAGGACAACTGCCACTGTCAACTACGACAAGAAAATAATCTTACCACTGCAAAGTTTACATACAGGAACTCATTCAGTCCTCATCAGCCATATGTAGCAGGGTTGTTTATTATACACACAACTCAGAAGAAGAATCCCAGGCATAGAGACAAATGTTCCCAAACTCATGTGACCAGTCTAACATACACCTATCAAGTAACCTCAATGTTGATACAATGAGCCTTTCCTTAAACTGTGAAACGGGAGTATTAGATATTGCACAAGGGAGATCTAGCATCTGTGCATATTGCTGAAATTTCCCAAGCCTGCAGTTTCCAAATACTGCCCCAAATTATAAGGTAAGCTAAGTAGGCACATCACCTATTGCAAATTTCACATGCCTTCATATCGATCTGTTGGGTGTTTTATGTAAAAATAAAATGACAAGATTTTCTTGAACTCTGACTTTAATTCACATGTGTCCACTAGGCAACTTATGAATAAGGGGATCAGAAGTTTCAACTGTAAATAAAGTATTAATAATGTTCCTACCTTTGACTGTAAGTTGTCAACAGCTCTTTCAATCCTGAATGATTTTCCCAGGTTTTTGTCTCAAGGTTAAAAAGAGAAAATTTGTTTCTTAGTTAAAAAACCTACTACCATGACACCCAGTCCATCAGTAGCATGAAAATCACTACCTGCCCAAGAAGAGGGAGACAGAAAGATATCACCGAGGAACTGCCCTACCGATGGTAATATGGAAATGCAATCATGTCAATTCAAGAATAATGGCTGCAGTTTATTCAGTCCCATATATAGGGAAAATCCATAAAATGCCTAAGCCATATTCTTTTTTAACATGTGGACATTTTAATTTACTAATTAAATCAGAAGTGCCACAATCACAGAATTAAGGATACATTTACAACACAAAATTTCTTCACATCTAATAGTGGCCAGTCTTTCAGCCTAAAGTTTGGCCATTAGTTTAATTTTGAACATTACATGAAAAACATCCTTCCTGTGGCAGTTTAATGTTATTTATGAATTCCAAAAAGAGATATTGATCATGGTTGTAAACTGGTCTATTAATGTGGACATGATACCCCTCTGATTATATTAAATTCAAAGGTTTCACTTTCACTTTATTGAATCAAGAACAGACAGATGTTCGCTCAGGGAGAACACAGAATAATTTGCAGAGAAGAATGCAGAGATGAGCCTCAGAGTTTGACGCTGAAGAGAACAGAGCAGCTGAGAAGCCCTGTGAGCTCAGCCTCATGCCAGCCTACAGGTGAGATGGGAGGAAGCTCGGATCATGGAGCCTTAAGGGATGAAGGAAGGCTCAACCCTTGCAGATGTGCCCACCATCTTGTTTCAACGCGTGGTAAATGACTTCAGGTGACCAATTACTTCTTAGAGTACCTTGAGAGGGATCTTTAGGTAGGGCTTTCTGACTAATGCTTCTCCCCCAAATAAATACCTTTTATAAAAGCCAACAGATTCCTGGTACTTTGCATCAGCACCCCTTTGGCTAATACACCTGATATAATGATGCTTCCATATTTTTAAAAAATTAACACCCTTTATTCAGAGCACTTTTAGATTCACAAACAAATGAATACTTTAGATACTTCTAAAGTTCCTGCATCTTCCCCTCCCATCTCTCCCCTCCTTGCTCAGCATACTACAGTAGTCAATTAGTTTGCACACTTCAAGGGCCAGCATCAATTCATTACGATGAAGGCTCAGTATCTGTTGAAAAGTCCTGCAGGTTATGACCAACGCATATTGTCCTGTACTGTAGAAAACAGTGGAGCAATCCCTCAAAAAGTGAAACACAGTAACCATATGACCAGCAAGCCAACAAATCTATATACATACATATATACAAATAGATATATATTTATGTATTGGAAAACAGGACTACAGATACTTGCAAACCACTGTTCATAGAAGCATTATTCACAATAGCCAATGGTCACAACTACACAACTGTCAATCAACAGATGAACGGATACAAAAAGAAAAACTGCTACATCCATAAAACGGAATTCAGCCATAGCAAGCAATGGAAGTTCTGAGACATCCTAATACATGAATGACATCAACATGATTATATACTGAGTGAAATCAGATGACACAAAAGACAAAGAGGGTATGATTCTGCATATGTGAAACATCTACAAAAAGAAAACAGAAAGGAAGGAGATTAAGGATTATCAATAGGAATCAGGGGAAACGGACAATGAGATTAAGAGTTAGAGTATCCGAGGGACCACTATCAACTACCAACTGATGATGCAACTGGAAAATGACCTCATACGGAAGGTTCAACGCGGATCAGTGGAATATCGCTGTCTACATAAAATAACATGACTTTAAAATGCTGTTTGACCTAATGTAAGGGGGAAATGGAAAGGAGAAATGAGTTTACATGGCTACGAGTCTCTAAAAGAGTCTGGAGGCTGTCAGAAGGATTGCCCTTATGCACAACTGAGCAGAGTCTGAGAGACAGATAAAGCAGATACAACCCCCAGATATCGGTTCCTTTGAGGGCTAAAGAGACCCATGGGAGTTATGGTCATGGCCGATGGGGTTAACTACCAGGTCAGATGGCCCCTCTTTGGAACTGGTGTTTATGTGTGATGAATCTGGACTCAGATGGGATCTCTCTTCATAAGACTTTCATGCTAATGTGCTGGAGGTGCAGTTAGTGTCGGGGTTTAAGATATATTTAGGGGATTTGAATCTCTGGACTGACAATGTGATAGCCAGGTCCTGAGCCTCAACAGACTCCAGCACCTACAATCTGACTTATTGGGCTCACCACACTCAGCTAAGATGGAGTTGAAGAAGGACAACCACCACACCATGGAGCCTAGAGTGATTACAACTGAAAGTGGGAGGATTGCATCCAGCATCCAGGTGGAATCTGAACCTCCTCTTGACATAGAGGTGCAATGGACACAACCAATCCAATGTCCACATAGAAAAGGTGGCATTGGATTGATAAAAGTGGACATGATAGCTGATGGGTATGGGGAAAGGCAGGAAGAGATGAGAGGTGGAGGCGTCTTTGGGACATGGAGCTGCCCTGGATGGTGCTTCAGGGGCAATCACCGGACATTGTAAATCCTCACAGGGCCCACTGGATGGAATGGGGGAGAGTAAGGGCCATGATGTGGACCATGGACCATGAGGTGCAGAGGTGCCCAAAGATGTACTTGCCAAATGCAATGGATATGTCATGATGATGGGAAGGAGTGTTGCTGGGGGGGGGGGGGGGAGAGGTGGGGTGGGGGTGGTAGGGTTTAAAGGGATCTCATATATATATATTTTTAATGTAATATTATTAGAAAATCAATGAAAAAATAAAAAATAAATAAATAAAAAAAGGGCATGAAGGAAAAAAAAATAAACCATTTTTCCTTATCAAAATCAAAAAAAAAAAAAAAAGAGTTAGAGTATCTGTCTCACGTCATGAAGAAATTTTGGAGACCAATGGTGATGTTAAAGATTGTTAAGGTAATTAATGTCAATGAGTTAAGTACCAATAAAAATGATTAAAATGGGAATTTTCGTTATCCTCATGTCAATTTATGAAATTTAACAAAATCTTATAAAATACATGGGACTGGCGAATCCCTAATGAACTGGATGTCAAGTAGATACACGAAATTTAGTTGGGTTTCAAAATGGGTAGAAGGGTAGGGGCTCTGTGTTTGAGTCAGTGTGTAATTTAGAACCAATATTAGATGAACTACTTCACATTAATTTAAATTGCCTTTAGCTCCAAAGCCAAGGACTCTACTTCTGGTAATTTTCTTGTTCTCATTAATCTCTCTTTCTTGCACAAAGGAAGTCTGAGTAGCATCACATGTGCTTTCTACCCAACCAGCCCTGATCACTGTAGCCCCTTGTCCTAGTTAAAGTTCCCCAGGTAATGCATGAACTGCACCAGTGTACTGACGGCTACTCTGTGTCCCTCTAGTTCCATGGAAGACCTGATGGAGGGGCTGCTAGTGACAGAGCAGATGAGGAGACTCCCTCTAATGCTGAGGTAAGGCCACCTGTTTTTGTCTAAGACAGAAATGTTTCTTTCTCACATTCCTTTTCACATTGAGTACAGATCTTGCTACGTGTTGTACCTATAGACACACACTGCTGTTTTGCGGAAGGAAGAGCTGAAAGTAAGAATCCTATGAACAGATCCCTGACACAAGAGGGCTTTAAAAATGGCAGCATCTGGTTTTAAACCAAATAGAAAGGTTGTGTTAATTATCTCAGCACCATTTTCCTTCCTTTAACTCAGACTTTTGCAATTGCCTATTTTGGTAAATAGACTTGAGAGTCACTTCCTCCAGGAAGAGCTGGAGCCTTTCCCACAGGTGTCTCCCAAGCTCATTCATGGGGCCTTTGAATTTACCACTGCTTCCCATCTCTTTTTGAAAATCACCAAGACCTGGAAAAACACAACACAACATGATCCTATCATCACTCTATTTTCTTTTCTGCATTGCAGGTGACCTTGAAAGCAAATGAAAATGGTAGGTATTCTGGGCTCATCAAAATATTGTGGGAAAAAGTGAGATGAAATAGGGGGCTTCCTACGAGCTGTAAGCTGTTGACCTAGCCTGATCCCAGCCTCACTGTAAAATGCGGATATGGGATATGATGAAAGGTTTTCTATTAAGGAGTTCTGTCCTTCCTTCCACAGTCCTCAGGGGTGGATCTGTTCATTTGGGGGTTACAGGTTAGGCTGTGTGGAGGCTTAAGGGAAACCATGTGTGGGTCTCTGTGGTGTGACTGTGAGACTGCATGAGCTTGTGGAGATGACTGTGTGCATTTCTTCCAGGTGAGATGGACTGCTCAAGCTCTGGTGCTCCAAGGGGAGGGGCCTTAATATGAACCCAGGGCGTGGCTCATGAGATTGAGCTCCTGCCTACTATATGGGAAGCCCGTGGTTTGGTTCTTCGTGCATCCTAAAGAAGACGGTGAGCCTGCATGATAGGCAGGCATGGCAACCTGACACAACAACATGATGCAACAAGAGACACAAGAGGAAAAACAATGAGAGAAACAACAAAGCAGTGAACAGAGGCAGCTTAGGTGACTAGGCACCTACCTCTCACATCAGAGGTCCCAGGTTCAGTTCCTAGTGCCTCCTAAAGAAACAAAAGAAGATGGATAGATTGGGAAACGGACTTTGGCCCAGTGGTTAGGGCGTCCATCTACCATATGGGAGGTCCGCGGTTCAAACCATGGGCCTCCTTGACCCGTGTGGAGCTGGCCATGCGCAGTGCTGATGCGCGCAAGGAGTGCCGTGCCACGCAAGGGTGTCCCCCGCGTGGGGAAGCCCCACGCGCAAGGAGTGCGCCCGTGAGGAGAGCCGCCCAGCGTGAAAAGAAAGAGCAGCCTGCCCAGGAATGGCGCCACCCATACTTCCCGTGCCGCTGACGACAACAGAAGCGGACAAAGAAACAAGACGCAGCAAATAGACACCAAGAACAGACAACCAGGGGAGGGGGGGAAATTAAATAAATAAATCTTTAAAAAAAAAAAAAAAAGGATGGATAGAGACAGCAAGTGTAAACGACACGGGAGTAGGGAGAAATAAAGAAATGAAAACAAATCTTTACAAAAAAGCAACCAAAGAGATACCAAAAAAACAACTACAACAACAAAAAAAAGAAACTATGCAATGGAGTTACACCATCTGCGCACGTGCTTACAATTGAGTCTACAGAGAAACCAAACTGTTCATCTTTATTAGGTGGCCTCCAGATCACAGGGCCTAGGGAAGCTAACTGTGAGGATAACCTCAGATGCTGGCATCGTTCCTGGTGTCCAAAACTAAAGGAAAGCCCATATGACTCTTCATTAGATCAAAATCGTGAGAGTTGTGAGGCATCACATAGAATGACCTGTCAACTCTCACAATGATGTCATAGCCAGGAGCCTGGACACAGCACACAGGCATTGGGAAGATGAGTTAGTGCACTGCATTATATCGTTACCTTGGACCCTCTAGATGCTCAAATCCTATGAGGGTCTTTGACAAACAAGAACTCAGATTCCACTTGGTTTTTAAACTGATGTCCAAAACCTTGGTTGAAATGCAATTAGAGAGCAACATTGGAGGGAGTCAGCATTGACCCTCTGCGTCCCTCCATAACGACGGTCCCACTGTTAAAGATGGAAGATGGAGAGCCAGTAATTCAATGAATAAACACACCTCGTGGAGAAAAGGAAGACTGATGGAAGAATACAGTATTATTAAATGATCATTTTTAAATGGTAAGATATCGATGGTTTCAAATTTATAATTATTATCTTATACCATAGAGATGAGTGAAGAAACATGACAGAATGCATTGCCTAGAATTGAACTGATTCCACCAAAAAAAGGTTGCCTCTAATCAAGTAGAAATTCCTGTAGTATATTTGGTAAATGCAGTGAGTGTGTATGCAGATCCATGGAGGCTGAATTCATTGGAGATGTCAAAAGACACCTGTGAGGACTTCCAGGAAGATGGCAGACTAGGAAGACATGGGACTCTCTCCTCCGACAGAAAAACAGCTGGAGAACAGACTGAAATGGACTGGAAAAAGACCTTCTAGGGTTTAGGACAGCAGGGTAAGGCTGAACATCACCCAGGACAGAGACGGACAAAGGAGGGGAATCGCGACAGCAAAACTGTGAGTTGAAAGCAGCAGTTCTTGCTGCTGGCACCATCCCCCACATTAAGGACTTTAGAACACGCAGGCCTCTGACCAACTTTAGAAAAAGGGGTCTCCAGGGATCAACTACCCCCAGAAAGGGGAGGGAGAGGGACACAGCCTAAGGCTGACAGCTTGTGACCCACAAATTTAGTCTGCTGTGTACCATGAGCTCTACCAAGCTGGATGGGGTCATGTCATCGTTTCCCTTGGGAGCCAGCAAAGGACTAAAGAGATCATGACCCTCTCGATCTACTTCTCTACTAAGTGGGAATGATTGTTGAAGACACAGAGAGGCGTGGAATCACTTCCTACCCAGGAAAAGGGAGCAGGCTGACAGAAGGCTGAAGAACTGTTTCTGAGAAAGTTTAAATTATGTCTCTTTATCTCTAGGCAAGAACCTCTACCACACAGATGCAGTCTGTCTCACAGCAAAAACACTCCAACCAGGCACTGAACTGAAAGGGCTGCCAAGGAGTGCCATCTGCTAGCAGAACTAGGTTGGTACATATGAGAAAATTAAAAATAAGTAAGTTAGAGAGGCTTTTGCTGGCCTTTATACCCTCCCTCTCAAGGCCCTAAGAAGCAGGTCTGCAAACCATTACTACGTACAGCATTTGGACATTACTGATGAATTCCAAAAAGAAATACTGGATTATGCATGTAAACTGGTCTTTTCCTCTGGGCAATTAGAGTATATAGGATTCATAGATGTGCATGATTAAATAATGATCAAAGGTTTGGCTAGGCCACATTAAGAATGCTGCATCCCTGCCCCTTGGTAGGTGGGAACCACAGAAAAAACGATATGACATAAAACACGGTTGGAGCTTTTGAGCTTGAGCCCAGGAGGTGAACACACAGGAGAACTTCACCAGAGGAAGACAGGCAGCTCCTGAGACACAGGAGAAGCACTGGTAAGAGGACAGAGCTGTTTGCCTAATAGTCTACAAGCTAACCTTGTGGAGAGAGGCAAAGCTTAGAGAGCCTCATAGTCTAGAGCTGACCTTGTGAAAACAGAAGAGCTGATCCTGGAAATGAACCAAGAGACGAGGAACCCAAGAAGCCTGAACCCTTGCAGACACCAGCAGTCATCTTGCTCTAACACATGGTAAGACTTTGGTGAGGGAAGCAACTTATATTTTATGGCCTGATAAATAAGCTTCTACCCCAAATAAATACCCTTTATAAAGGTCAGCAGACTTCTGCTTTTTGCATCAGCAATCCTTTAGTACAAATAGTGGGTCCAGACCCCAGTTTTGAACAACTAAGAGGGACAAGCCTAATGATCCAGGTTGAACCAAGAATCAAATAGCAGCAGTGACACACAGAATCCCACCACCAAATCCCAAGAAAAGGGAAAGAAATTGAACATCTGAGTAACCTGCATCCTAATCAGATGTCTCTTATGAGCAAAAATTTACAAGCCAGACTAAGAAAATGGAAGACATGGCCCAGGAAAAGGAATATATCAAAGCCCCTAAAGAGATACAGGATTTGAGAGAACTGATTAACAAGATGCGTGCAGATTCAGAAATCAAATTAATGAGATGAATAAAATCACAGCTAAATAAATGAACGACACCAAGAAGATACTGAAGAAGCACAAAGGAAATTGGAAATCTGAAATAAAAAAGTAACAGGAAAAAAAAGTAACAGAGAGACACAATAGGTGACATTAAAAAAACACATAAAAGTCATACAACAGCAAACTTGAAATGACAGAAGAATGAGTGATACTGAAGACAGAAGAGCTAAAATTGGAGAGAGAAAAGAATGGAGAAAAATGAGCAGGAGTTCAAGGAGTGGAATGGCAACACAAAAAGCAACAACATACATGTCATAAGAGTTTCAGAAGGTGAAAAGAAGGGAAGGGGGGGACGGGAAGAGTATTTGAGGAAATAATAACTGAAATTTCACAACTCTCATGAAAGAAATGAACCTACATTTCCAAGAAGCCAACCATATCCCAAACGGAATAAACACAAGTAGACCTTTTCCAAGGCACATACTACTCAGAAGGTCAAATATCAGAGATAAAGAGAAAATTCTGAGAACAGTAAGGGAGATGGGAACCATGACTTACAAGGGACACCCAGTAAGACTTAGTACAGATGTCTCATAAGAAACCATGGAGGGAAGCGGACTTAGCCCAGTGGTTAGGGCATCTACCTACCACATGGGAGCTCCGCGGTTCAAACCCCGGGACTCCTTGACCCCTGTGCAGCTGGCCCACACGCAGTGCTGATGTGCGCAAGGAGTGCTGTGCCACACAGGGGTGTACCCACGTAGGGGAGCCCCATGCGCAAGGAGTGCGTCCCTTAAAGAGAGCCGCCCAGAGCGAAAGAAAGTTCAGCCTGCCCAGGAATGGCGCCACACACACAGAGAGCTGACACAACAAGATGACACAACAAAAAGAAACACAGATTCCTGTGCCACTGACAACAACAGAAGCAGACGAAGAAGAACAAGCAGCAATTAGACACAGAGAACAGACAACTGGGGTGGGGGTGGGGAAGGGGAGAGAAATAAAATAAATAAATCTTTTTAAAAATTTAAAAAAAGAAACCATGGCGGTGAGAAGACAGTAGTATGATACAATTGGGATAATGAAAGCGAAAAACTACCAGCCAAGAATTCTGCATCCAGCAAAACTCTCCTTCAAATGTAAAGGTGTGCATAAAATATTCACAAGCAAAGAGAAACTAAGACAGTTCTTAATAAAGAATCCATCTTGAAGGATATATTAAAGGAAGCCTTAGAATCTGAAAGAAAAAGACAGGAGAGAGAGGCTTGGAGGAAAGAATGGAAGAATAGAAGAAAGGATAACCAAGAAAGTAAAAAGACCAAAATCTGACATGGCATATGATGACCAAAGAAGAAAATGGTGGAAATAAACAATGCATTTACAGTAATATCATTGAATGTGAATGGATTAAATTCACCAATCAAAAGATACAGGCTGACAGGATGTATTAAAGAAAAAGCACGAGCCATCCATATGCTGCTTATCAGAGAAACACCTTAGACCCAGGTATACAAACTGTCTCAAAGTAAAAACCTAGAAAAATATACTCCATGTAAAAAGTAACCAAAAAAAAGCAGGGGTAGCTACACTAATACTGGACAAAACATTATAAATGCCAAAAAGTCATAAGAGATACAGAAGGACATTAAATATTAATAAAAGGGACAATCAACCAGGACGATATAGGAGACATAAATATCTATTCACCTAACCAAGGTCCCCCAAAATACATGAAACTAATTCTGGGAAAACTAAAGGGAGAAATAGGCATCTCTACTTTAATCATTAGAGACATCAACACATCTCTCACATAATCAGATAGAATGAGACAAAAGGTTAACAAGGAACTAGAGAACTTAATATAATAAATGAGTTAGACCTAACAGACATATACAGAATGCAGCATGCAAACTCAGTGGGTTATTAATTCTTTTCCCATGCACATTTATCCTTCCCCAGGATAAACCATAGGCTATGGCACAGTACAACTCTCAAGAAATAAAAAGACTGAAATTAGAAAAAGCACCTTCTCAGATCATAAGGGAATGAAACTGAAAATCAAAAACAGACAGGATAAAGGTGAATTCACAAATGTGTGGAGGCTAAACAACACACCCCTAAGTAATCAGGAGGTCGAAGAAATTGCAAGTGAAATCAGTAAATGTATTCAGACGAAAACAAGATTACAACTTATCAAAACTTAAGGGATACAGCAAAGGCAGTCTTGAGAGGGAAATTTATAGACTAAAAAGCCTGTATTAAAAAAGAAGAAAGCTAAACTCAAAGAATTTACCGAACAACAAGAGAAACTAGAAATAGACAGCAAACTAATCCTCAAGGCACGCAGAAAAAAATAATAAAGATTAGAGCAGAAATAAATGAAATTGAGAATTTCAAAAATAGAGAAAATCAAAACCAAAAGCTGGTTTGAGAACATCAATAAAATTCACAAACCCTTAGCAAGATTAAGGGGAAAAAAAGAAGGAAACAAATAAATAAAATTTGAAATTAAAGGGGGGGAAGTTATGAATGACCCCACAGAACTGAAAAGGATCATGACAGGATATTCTGAGAAACTGTATGCCAACAAACAAGACAACATAGATGAAATGGGAAAATTCCTAGAAATGCACAACCAACCTACATTGATACTACGAGAAATACAAGAACAAAAACCAGTTACATTTAAAGACACAGATTCTGTCTTCAAAAATCTTCCAACAAAGAAAACTCCAGGACCATGTGGCTTCACAGGTGAATTCTAACAAACACTTCAAAAGAATTAACATCAATCCTCTTTAAACTCTCATGAAAAGTTGAATAGGAAGGAAAATAACCCAACACTTTTTAATAAGCCAATATCACCATAACACCAAAACCAAATAAGGACACTACAAGGAAAAGAAAATGACAGACCAATCTCTCTAAGGAACATTGATGCAAAAATTCTCAACAAAATATTTAGAAATCGAATCCAGCAGCATATCGAAAGACTTATATATCACAACCAAATGGGCGTTATTCCTGGTAGGCAAGGCTGGTTCAACATAAGAAAATTCATCAAAGCAATACACCACATTAACAAACTGAAGGAAGGAAAAAGAAAAACATATGATCATCCCAATCGAGGCAGCATTTGACAAAATCCAGTATCCTTTCTTATGAAAACATTTCAAAAGAGATGAAAAGAAGGACAATTCCTTACTATGATAAAAGACACATATGAAAAACCCTATATCTAACATCATAACCACTGGGGAAAGGTTGAAAGCTTTCCTTTTAAGACCGGAAAGAAGAGAAGGATGCCCACTAGCACCACTGTTATTTAACACTGTAATGGAAGCTCTAGGTAGAGCAATAAGAAAAGAAAAAGGAATTAAAAGAATTAAGAAATTTTTTTGTGTGGATGACATGATCTTATATTTAGAAAATTCTGAAAGGTCTACAACGAAGCTACTAGAGCTAATAAATGAGTTCAGCAAAGTAGCAGGCAGCAAAATCAACATGTAGAAATCAGTAATGTTTTTATACACTAGTAGTGCACAAATCTGAGGAGGAAATCAGGGGAAAATTCCATTTACAATAGCAACAAAAAAACAAATTCCTAGGAATCAATTTAAAAAAAGAAGTACAGGACCTACATGGAGAAAATTACAAAACAGTGCTAAAAGAAATTTTAAAAGACCTAAACAATTGGAAAGACATCCCATGTTCATGGACTGGAAGACTGAATGTCAGGAAGATGTGAATCCTACCTAAACTGATTTATAGATTCACAGCAATACCAATCAAAATTAAAACAGTCAACTTTACAAAAATAGAAAAGACAATTATGAAATCATTTTGAAGGGCAAGTACACATGAGTAGACAAAAGTATTCTAAAAAAGAAGAGCAACATAGAAGGAATTTCACTGCCTGATGTCAAAACATATTACAAAGCTACAGTGGACAAATAACCATGATACTGCCATAAAGAGAGACACAATGATCAGTGGAATTGAACTGAGTACAGAAATAAACCCTGATCTCTACGGTCAACTAGTTTTTGACAAACGTACCAAGTCTGTGTTAATCAGACAAAAACAGACTCTTCAACAAATGCTGCTGGGAGAACAGGTTATCTATAACCAAAAGAATTAAGGAGGACCAGTATCTCACTCTCTATACAAGAATCAACTCAAAATGGATCAAAGACCTAAATATGAAAGCAAATACCACACAACTATTAGAAGAAAAAGTAGGGAAACATTTTAAAGATCTTGTGGTACATGGTAGTTTCTTGGCCCTTACACCCAAAGCACAAACAACAAATGAAAAATTAGATAAATGGGACCTCCTCTAAATTTAAAACTTTTGCACCTCCCAGGACTTTGTCAAAAGGGTCAAAAGGCAGCTGACTCAATGGGAGAAAATACTTAGAAATCTACCTGTTTGATAAGGGGTTAATATTCAAGTTATAAAGAGAGATATTACAACTCAATAAAAAGACAAATGACCCAATGGAAAAATGGGCAAAATCGAAGAGGCTGTGGCTCAATCAGTTGGGCTCCCATCTACCATATTTGCAGCCCTGGGTTCACGTCCTGGGGCCTCCTTGTGAAAGCAGGCTGGCCCACACGCTGTGCAGAGCCACCGGCCCGGGCGCTGTAGAGTGCCACCCGGCCCGCAATCACTGCGGGCAGTAAATGGACACAGAGGGCAGACAGCAAGCAAGTCACAAGGTGGGACGGAATAAATAAAATAAATACAGGCACAGAAGAAAGCACAGCAAATGGACACAGAGAACAGACAGCATGCAAAAAGCCACAAGGGGAGGGGGGAATAAATTTTAAAAAGGGGCAAAAGACACGAGTAGACATTTATCCAAAGAGGAAACACAAACGGCAAAAAACACATGAAAAAATATTCAACCCCATTAACGATTAGGGAAATGCAAATCGAAACGAGATAGAATTTCACAGCTATCAGAATGGCCACTATTAAAAAGTCAGAGAACTACAAGTGTTGGAGAAGAGGTGGAGAGATAGGAACACTTATTCACTACTGGTAGGGCCATTATGGTACAGCCACTGTGGATAATTGCTTGGCAGTTCCTAAAGAACTTGAGTATAGATTCGCCACGTGACCCTGAAATACCACTATATTGGGTATATACCCAGAAGAACTGAGAGAAGTAACATGAATGGACGTCTGCACAACTACATTCATAATGGCATTACTCACAATTGCCAAAAGCTGGAAACGACCCAAGTGTCCATAAGCCAATGAATGGATAAATAAACTGTGGTGTATTCACACAATAGAAAATCATGCAGCAGTAGAGAAAGAAATGAAGTCATAAAGCATATGACAACATGGATTAACCTAGAGAACAGTATGTTGAGTGAAGCAAGCCAGACACAAAGGGATAAATACAGGAATCTTGCTTTACTATGACCTAAATATAGTGTAACATAATGTATGATTCCACTTATATAAAATGTAAACCATGAATTAATTTTTAGAGGAAATAAAAAGTATTCAGAAATGGAATCTGTTGATGGCAGGGGAAGCATAGAGAGATCAAGAGGGAAGGAATTCTTGTTTTTCATTTCTTATTATTATTACTGAAATAATGAAAATGCTCTAATGATGACTGAGGTGATCAGTGAACAACTATGTGATTGTGCTGAATACCACTGACTGACCACTTTGGATGAATTATATGTTTTGGTTTTGTTTTATTGTTTTTTTTAAAAAAAGACAAACAGTTCCTAAAAATGGGAAAACATGTAAATACACATTTACCAAAGAAGAAACATTTCATTGTTTTCATCACTAGAAAAATACATGTCAAAATCTGCCATAAAGGGCAGCGGCTGTGGTTCAATCAGTTGGGCTCCCGTCTCCCATCTACCATATGGGAGACCCTGGGTTCCCATTCCAGGGCCTCTTTGTGAAGGTGAGCTCGCCCATGCACCACAGAGAGCTGACAGCCGGTGCACCATGGAGAGCTGACACAGAAAAGGTGACGCAACAAAGAGACAAGCAGACAGAAAAGAAAAAAAAAAACGCTCAGTGAACTGACACAGAGGACAGCAAAAAAAAAAAGTCACAAGGTGGGGGGGTAAATAAATAAATAAATCTTGGAAAAAAAAAAAACCCTCTGCTATCCATACTAGAATGGTTAAAACCAAGAGACATAATACCAACTGTTAAAGAAGATGTGGCAAACCTGGGGCCCTAATACATTTCTGGTGAGAATGCAAAATGTTGCCGCCACTTTGGGAAACATTTTGTCAGTTTCTTAAAAATATAAGCTTACCGTAAATCTTCCTATTTCCACTCCAAGAAATAAATACAAGACAAATGAAACTGTGCCCATGCAATGATTCCTAGGGCAACTGCATGGCAGCCAAAACTGGAAAAAAAATATGAATGTCTATTAGCCAAAACTGGAAAAAAAATATGAATGTCACTAAAAGGTGGTACATCCATAAATATACATGTACTTTTAACTACCTAATTTCAGGCACCCTGAGCCTCCCTGGCATGGAGGGATTCTATCACTACCAGCTGCTGATTCAACTAGAGAAAGACCTTGAATAAAAGGGGTAAATGGTAAAGACAAATGAGTTTACATGGCTAAGACACTTTAAAATGAGTCAGGGGTTCATTAGCAGGGTCACGCTTACACACAGCTCAGCAGAATCCCAGAGACAGCCAAAGTAGATACAACCCCAGGTACTGGTGCTTCTGAGGGTTACAGAGACACACAGGTTCTACAGTCATGGCAGCTGGCTGCAGCGTTCACTGTCTTGCCAGCGGGCCTTACTTTGGAATTTGTGCTCCTCAGTGTGATGGAGCTGGACTCAGATGTGACCTCTCTACACATACCTCTTCTGTCACTTTTACTGAACCTGCGGTTGGAGCTGAGCTTGGTGTATGCTCAGGAGACCTGAATCTCGGGGCTGTCCATGTGCCAGCTGGGCCCTGAGCTGCAGCAGAGTTGAAACACCTACTGTCCATTTCGTTGGACTTACCCAGGTCAGCTGACAGGGAAATGAGAATGGTCAACAACCACACCAGGGAACCGAGTGTGTCTACAGCTGCAAGCAGTAGAATCGCATCCATTGGCCATGTGGGATCTAACCCCCTCTCGATTTAGAGGAGGAGTGGACATTGCCATCCCAGGATCCACAGGATGGAGGATTAGAGTGGATTCGCTGGTATTCTACTATATAATTGTTGTGACTCTAGAAATGGAAGAAAATATATCATTGATAGGGAGACGATGGCCATGGGAGTTGCTGATGGCAAGTAGAGAGAGGAAAAGGTGTGATATGGGGCATTCACTGGGTGTATTCACCAAATGCAATGAATGTTTCTTAAGGATGAAAGGGGATGTTGATGCAGGAGAAGTGGGGGTGGGGGATGGGGAGTGGCAATGGGAACCTCTTATGTTTTTGAATGGAACATTTTGTGATCTATTTATCTTTAAAGAAGCGAATAAATTAAATATGGATAAAACTGCATATATGACTCTTTTCTTTGAAATTAGACAAATATATGTTAACACTAAAAAATATTACTATCATAATATCATTTATGTTAAGTAAAAAAAACCTGACACAAAGTACTGCATATTGTATGATTTCATTTACATAAAATGTAAATGTAAATCAGTTTATAAAGATGAAGTTGGATCAGTGGTTATGTAGGGCTGGGGAAGGACTGCTAAGTAGCGTGGGGTTTTTCTCTTTAGAGTACTGAAAATGTCTTCAAATTTTTGTGGTGATGAATGCACAATACTGTGATTATACTAAAAGCCACGGATCATACACTTTGGAGAAATTATATGGTATGTAACCACTATCAAAAGGAAAAGAGTGTCCCTGGGACCACGGGGAGCTCTGAGGGAAGCCAAGGCTGAAGCTGTCCCAGGGCTTCTAGTGCAGCCACAGCCAGGAGGGGACACAGTGGGAGTGGTTCCCCAGAACCCAGACCTCACCTGCCCTGTGTACTCCCAGAAAGCAGAACCCAGTAAAACAGGGGAGGAAGACAGAAAATGAAAGGCTCCAGTGACCCACCAGGGCTTTGACCTAAAGAATGCAAAGTCCCTAAGATGATGAAGGGCCCACACCTGCAGACCTGAAGCAGGATACACACTTTTAGTTGCAAACTGGTGTGGTCCCTAAAAAATTCCTGGGCTGGACACAAACCTGCACCCAGAGGCCCCTCCAGGCAGGGGTCCCCATTCACTGGGCTCCCTGCAGGCACACACCGGGTGTCAGTCACGCTCCCCCTGGGCCTTCCCAGGAGCCCTTCCCCTGGGAGCGATCAATTTCCCTCAGCAATAACCCCTTTAAGAGCCAGCTGCTGCAGGCCAGGCCCTGAGCCTCACCTTTCCAGGTGGGAGTGCAGGGGTTGGGAAGGGGGTGCTGAAAGGGGAAGCAACCTAGGGACCTCAGAGGATCAGGAGGGCAGAGGGCAGGGCAAAGGGGTGGACCATGGGGGGAACCCAGGGGAATGCAGGGAGGGAGGGGGCACTGTGGAGGGGGAGAAGGGACCATGGAGGGGTGCAGGGACCAAAGGGGTGAGGAAGGGGTCATGGGGGGGGGGGAGGCAGAAAGGGCTGTGGTGGGCAGGAGAGACCAAGGGGAGGCAGGAGGGAATGTGGGGGGGCACAGTGGGGCAGAAGGGGACAAGGAGGGACAGGAGAGACCATGGTGGCAAGGAGGGACTGTGAGAAGACAGGAGGGACAGTGGGGGGGAGGAACCCGGGGTGACAGGAGGCACTGCAGGGTGGGTAGAAGAAGGAACATGGGGTAGTAAGGAGGAACTGTGGGGGGGAGGAGCCCTGGGGAGGCGGGAGGAACTGTGGGAGTGGAGGGAGAATGGCAGAGCAGGAAGTGTCCTGTGGGGAACAGGAGGGACCTTGGAGGAACAGGAGGAACCTTGGCAGGGAGAAGGTACTGGGGTGGGGGGGGCGGCAGAAGGGTTTGTGGGGGAGAACAGAGACCATAGGGGGCAGAAAGGGCCATGGGTGAGAGAGCTATGGGGTGAAGAAGGGGCTTTAGTGGTGCAGGAGGAACTGTGGGGGTTGGAGGTAGCATGGCAGAGCAGGAAGGACCTTGGGGGGAGGTACTATGGGGGGGGACAAAAGGGATGTTGGAGAGGACCAGAAGAACCTTGGGAGGAAGGGACTGGGGGAGAGGAGGGACAAGGGGCAGAGTCTGTGGGGGGAGCAGGAGGGACTATGGGGAGGAAGGGGGGACAGTGGGGTGAAGGGACCATGGGGAGGAGGAAGGACCGAGGGGGGGGGGACCCTGGGGAAGCAGGAGGGACTGTGGGGGAAGAGGGAAGGTAAGGGGGAAGGAGGGACTTTGTAAGAGCAGGAGAGACCCTGAGGGTGAGACTTTGGTGGGAGGGACCTTCTGGAGGTGGGAGTGACCATGAGGGTAGGAGGAACAGGGAGCCATGAGGGACTGTGGGGAGTGAGGGACCATGGGGATGGAAGAGGGACTTTGGGGGGACACAAAGGACACTGGGGAGGCGGGAGAAACTGTGGGGGTGGAGGTAGCATGATGGAGCAGGAGGGACCATCCAGGAAGAGGAGTGGGGGGGGCAGGAAGGGCAATGGGGGGGCAGAAGAGATTGTGGGGGTGAGGGATCATGTGGGGGGGGGAGAATGGAGAGGGAAAAGACAGATTTTGGAGACACAGGGACCAAAGGGGGGGCAGAACGGCCTATGGGGGGAGAACCATGGGGCAGTGACAGGGGGAGGGGTGATCATGTGGGGGAGGGACAGTAAGCGAGGAGGAGGAACTTTAGGGGGGGGGGGAAAGGGACCATAAGAGCCTAGGAGGGACCATATGCAGGGAGGGACCTTAGGGAAGGGAGAGGTATTTTGTTGGGGCAGGAAAGGCCCCAAAGTGGCGGGGAGGGGGCAGGGCCCTTGCAGGGGGTGGGACTATGGGGGAGCAGGAGAGACTGTGTGGGCGTAGGAAGGGCCTCGGGGTTGGAAGAACTATGGGGGAGGGACTTTCCAGGGATGGGAGGGACCATGGGGGGAAACCTTCTGCGGGTGGTTGGAGGGACTGTGTGGAGTACAGGAGGATGCTGGGGGCGGGGGGGGGGGGGCAGGAGTACTGTGAAGGGGGGAGGAAGGACCCTGGGGGGGCAGGGGGTACAGTGGGGGGAAATATCGCCATGGTGCGGGAAAGGTGGGACTGTGGGAGGGGCGGCCCACCCTTCCCATGGACCGCGGGACCCTTATTCTGACACGGGGCCCCGCGCGGCAGGCCAGTCGGGCTGGGCTGGGACCCCGGGCTGGGCTGGGACCCCCGACTGGAACGTGCGCCCCCCGCCCCACGCCGCCCGCGGAAGCAGCGCCCCCACCCAGCGCGGCCCTGCCCGGTCCCCAACATGCCCTGAGGGCACGCAGGGCCTGGGCGCCCCGTACAACTTTCTGCCCCCCGCGCCACCCACAGGCGAGTCAGCAGGAACTTTAGGGGCGCGGCATGGGCGCCCCCTCGACGCAGCAAGGGGAGGCTCGCTCGTCCGCTTTTCCGCACCTCTGGGGGTCCCCGCCCGCCTGCGCCCCGCCCCGACGTCAAGTCGGGTCCCCAAACTTACCGTTACGGTGGGGTGGGTCCACAGGCGGGGTCCCTGGACGCAGGGCCGAGCGCTCCCGCAGCCCCCACGCCGGCCTACACATGTCCCTCCGGCCCTCGGGGTCCCCAGCTGCGCCCCCGAAACACGCCAGCAGGTCCTCGTGCGCTCCCCAAACACCGCGAGCTCTTAAAGGAGGGGCCCACGCAGTGCACTGGGCGGGACTTAAGGGGCGGAGCTTCTGCGCCTGCGCCTCGGCCAATGAGGCCCCGCCCCACTCCAGGACTCCACGCCCCCAAGAGGGAGGGGCCCTACCCTTGACGGACAGCGTCAAGCACCCAATCACGTGCTCTCGGACTTGCTAGCGGAACACCACTTGTGCAAAATTCTAACACATGAACCAGTAAAGATCACTGAGAAGAAAATCAAGAAAAAAATACCATTTAGAGTAGGAACTTAAAAAAATCACATAGCTAGGAATGAATTTAATGCCTTAAATGACATACCCAGAAAACTACACAACACTTTCAGGAAGTCAAAGAAGACGTAAATAAATGGAAGAATACTCCTTGTTCATGGAAAGGAAGAATAATATCCTTAAGATGTCTATCCTATCCAAACTAATCTACAGATTTAATGCAATCCCAATCAAAATCGACACAGCACTTTTTACTGAATTGGAAAAACTACCTATGAAATTTATTTGGAAGGGGAAGAGGCCCTGAACACTCAAAGACATATTGAAAAAGGAAAATCAAATCAGAGGAATCACATTACCTGACTTTAAAATATACTACACAAAGCTACAAAACTGCATGGTATTGGCACAAGAATAGACATACTGACCAATGGAACCGAATTCAGAGTTCTGATACAGATCCTCACATATACAGTCACCTGATATTTGACAAGGCCACCAAGCCCACTCAATTGGGAGACAATGGCCTCTTCAACAAATGGTGCTTGGAGAACTGGACATCCATATGCAAAAGAATGAGAGAGGAACACCATTTCAAACCTTATAGAAAAATCAACTCAAGATGAATCGAAGATCTAAATATAAAAGCCAAGACCATAAAGACCTTGGAGGGTAATATAGGGAAGCATCAACAGGACCTTGTAATAGGAAATGGCTTCATGAACTTCACATTAAAAGCGGGAGAAAAAAAAGAAAAAAAACAGATGAAAGGGACCTCTTCAAAATTAAAGCCTTTTGCACCTTAAAGGAGTTTGTCAAGAAAGTGAAAAGACAGCCTACTCAATGAAAGAAAATATTAGGTAACCATGTATCTGATAAGAGCCTAATAGCCAGCATATATAAAGAAAACCTATATCTAAAAAATAAAGAGATGAACAAAACGATTTAAAAAGGGGCAAGAGATTTGAACAAACACTTCTCCAAAGAAGAAATATAAATGACTTAAAAAGCACCTGAAAAGATGCCGAACATCACTATTAGAGAAATGCAACTACAATGAGATGCTATCTTATACCCAATAGACTGGCGGCTATTAAAAAAACAGAGGACTACAAGTGTTGTAGAGGATGTGGAGGAATAGGAACCGTCTTCCACTGCTGGTGGGAATGCAGAATTGTCCAGTCATTGTGGAGGACAGACTGGTGGTTCCTCAAAAAACTAACTATAGATCTGCCATATGACCCAGCAATTTCATTGCTGGGTATATACCCAGAAGAACTGAAAACGAATGGATACATGCACACCAATGTTCATAGCGGTATTATTCACTCCTGCCAAAAGTTGGAGTCAACCCAAATGCCCTTCAACAGACGAATGGACAAACAAAATGTGATATACGCATACAATGGAATGCTATTCAGCTGTAAGAAGGAATACACTACAAACACACGGGATAACATGGATGAATCTTGAGAACCTTATGTCGAGTGATGGAAGCCAGGTATTAAAGGAGAAATATTACATGACCACTCTGATGTGAATTAAGCAAATCCAGCCAACTCAGAGAGCTAGAGTCTGGAAGACAGGCTTACAGGAAATAGAAAGGTAGAAGGTGGTTGTGAGCAAATACCCACACAGGCAAAATCCAGATAAAGAGGAAGTGAGTAGTTGGGCAATGAAGGAATATGAAGGGTGTTGGGATACTATCGGGTTGGGCAATGCAAGCTTGGCAGGGTCTAAGGCAGGGAGGATGGGTCGGAAGTCCATGGAACTGGGGGGAATGTTGGCGGAGGGAACAGGTGAACACAGGAGATTGGCAGGTATGTTCAGAAAACCTTTTAGCAATATGACAATGAAGGGTTACTGGTTTAGGGGTTTGGAAGGGGAACATCTGAAAAAGGATGCACCTGGAGTAGGCTTCTAGGGCGTGTGTGAGTACTCATTTTGTCACAGTGTGTTATATCAATGGATGGAGAGCCACACAATGAGTAGGAAGGTGTTGCACCCCCATCCTGGGGAGGCTGATGATTTCAGAGGGGATGTTCTCTCAAGAACAGGGTGGCTCCTAACGGGGGAGGACAGGCTAGTATGTCAAGCCCTCAGCATTGTCACAAGTATCTATGAATCTTGTTCAAGCACTGAAGCTTGGTTGTCACTGTGCGCCAGAAGGGGAGGGGAAGAGAGGAATAGACTAGATGGAAGAGGGGCAATTGGGGGGCAATGGAAGTGTTCTGCATGATCATTCAACGATGGATAAAGGCCATGTTGAATTTCACTAAAAACTTTTAAAGAGTGTACATTCTAAAATGTAGCCCATAATGTAAACGACTGACCATGGTTAGTAGTTACGTTTCAATATTTATACATCAGCTGTAGCAAATGGAACATCCACATGTAAAAATATCATTGGTGGGGAAGGGAGAGAAGGGGGAGAATGTTGGGTATATGGGAGTCCCTTATATTCTGTATGTGACTTTAATGTAACCTAAAACTTCTTTGAAGACATAATGAAAAAAATATAAAAAAGAGGTACGACACTGAGGAAGAAATGGAAAAGATAGCCTTGCTACTGTACATATAAGACAACACCTATTATTACAGTGATAAAAGGCAAAATGTCAAAAAATACTTTTGCAATATTTTCCGTTTTTTAATACCCCAAATTTTGAGCTTTTTTTAGTTCTAAACTAAATTCCTTTCTAAACTATTTCCTTTCTAATGTTTAAACTAAGAATTACTATTTCATTTTCCTATTAATTGAATTTGGCCATATATTAGGCTTCATTATGAAGAACTTTTGGATCACACAGGGTTCAAGTAGGGCAGGGGAGGAACACTGGTGTTGGGTGTCACTGATGGGGGATGTATGGGAGGGAGCTCACCTTGGCATGGATATACAGGGTATAGATATGTTTGTATGTTCATTGGGTACTGACACAGTGGGTAGAGTTTCATACAAGTGAGGGAGTGCTGGGTTCCCATTGGGAGAGCTCTGACACATTCCCCAATGGAACACCAACAATCCCCACAGGGCAAGGACAATGACCAGTGAAGAAGGATGGTCCACTGATGAGGCCTTGATACTGATGCTTATGCATATGGACCTCTTGTCATTGGAATTTCAACCTGGCCTAGTATTGCAGGGTGCCTAAGACTTACCTTCTGAGAGCTTCCATGTTGCTCCAAAATGGCCACTCTCTGACCTAACAGCATGTAAGTGCATTACTTTCTCCTCAGCATAGGACATGACTCCCAGGATGAGGCTCCCTGGCACCAAGGGATTACAACCAAGTACAGATTGGTGATGTAACTGGAAAAAGACCTTGATTAAGAGGGGGAAATGGTAAAGACAAATGAGTTTATATGGCTAAGAGACTATAAAATGAGTTGAGAGGTCATCAGAGGATCATGCTTATGCATATCTCAGCAGGGTGCTCCTGAGGGCTATGAAGACACCCTGGTCCTATGGTCATGGCAGATAGCTCAAGAGATCAGTGCCTTAACTGTGGGCCCTAAATGGGAACTTGTTCTCCTAAGTGTAATGGAGTTGGACTCAGATGTGACTTTCTACACATGCCTTTTCTGTCCCTTTTATTGAATCTCTGTTTGGGTTGGGAATGCTATATGCCCACGGGACTTGGATCTCTGGGCTGTCCATGTGCCAACTGGGCCCTGAGCCTCAGCGGTGTTGGAGGACCTACACTCCAGTTCATTGGAATTACCAAGGTCAGTTGAAATGGAGGTGAGAATGGACAACCACTACACCCAGGAACCAAGAGAGCATACAGCTGCAGGCATGAGAGTCACATCCACCAGCCATGTGGGAAAGAAGCCCCTTCTCAATCGAGAGGAGTTGGCATCACCATCCCAGGGTCCTCAGGATAGAGGAATAAAATATGGACTACAGTGGACTTAACTGGTATTCTACTATAGAATTATTGTGACTCTAGCAATGGAAGCAATTATCTCACTGATGTGGACTCAGTGGCATCTGGAGTTCCTGACAGCAGGGAAAAGGAAAAGGAGTGTGACATGGGGGCATTTTTGGGACTTGGAGATGTCCTGAATGACACTGCAGGGACAGATGCAGGATGTTATATATCCTGCCACAATCCACTGAACGCACTGGGAGAAAGTGTAAACTACAATGTAAACTATAATCCATGCTATGTAGCAGTGCTCGAAAATGTATTCATCAAATGCAATGAATGTGTTGTTGACATGGGAGGAATGGGGGGGATGGAAAGTGGGGGTATATGGGAACCTCTTATACTTTTTAATGCAACATTTTGTGTGATCTATGTATCTTAAAAAAAAGGGAATAAAAATTTAAAAAAACACACACAACAACAGAAAGAAAAACAACCCAATTAAAAATGGGCAAAGGAATTGAAAAGATAATTCTCCAGAGGATATACCAATGACCAATAAGGACATGAAAAGATATTCAAAGACATTATATATTAGGGAAATGAAAATGAGTTATACTATGATAGCCAATATAAAAAAAAATGAAAGGAAAATAACAAGTGCTAGGATGTGAATAAATAAGAGTCCTCATACATTGCTGGTGGGAATGATAAATTTTACAGCCACTCTGGAAACAGCACAGCGCCTCCTCGAAAACTTAAAAGGATTACCATATGACCTACAACCCTACTAATAGGTATATTAGAATTGAAAATAGAGACCCAAACAATCATTTGTACACCAATATCCCTAGAAGCATTATTCACAACAGCCAAACAGTTGAAGCAACCCAACTGTGTTCTATACATATAATAGAACATTATTCAGTCTTTGAAAATAATCAAGTTCTAATATATGCTAACACATGAATGAACCTGAAAACATTATACTAAGTAAAATAAGATAGACTCAAAAGGACAAATATTGTATGATTCTACTAATAGGAAATTTCTAGAATAAATTCACAAAGACTTCTATTATTGGGTCAGGGGGAATGGAGTGCTATATATGGAGTTTATATACATGTGATGAAAAAGCTTTAGTATTGGACGGTAGTGATGGAAACACAATGTGTAAATGTAATTAATCCCACTGAATTACGTGCATAAAAATTGATGAGGGAAGTGGATGTGGCTCAAGCAATTGGGTTCCTCCTCTACCATACAGGAGGTCCAGGGTTCAAAACCCAGGGCCTCCTGGTGAAGGCAAGCTCACCTATGTGGTAAGCTGGCCCATGTAGAGTGCTGGCCTGAGCAGAGTGCTGGCTTGAGCAGAGTGCTGCCCCATGCAGGAATGCTGGCCCATGCGGAGAGCTGGCACACCAAGATGAAGCAACAAAAAGAGACACAGAGAAGAGACAATAAGAGAAGCAGCAGATCAGGGAGCTGAGGTGGAGCAAGAGAATGATTGCCTCTCTCCCACTCAGGAAGGTCCCAGGAGCCACCTAATGAGAATACAAGCAGATACAGAAGAACATACTGTGAATGGACACAGAGACCAGACAATGCAGGGGAGGGGAATAGAGAAATAAATGAAATAAAATAAATCTAAAAAAGGTGGTTGAAATGGAAATTTTATGTTATTTAAATGTTACCTTAGTAATTTTTTTAAATCCTATATAATATATGAGAAATGCAATGTTGGCAGAAACCGTCTTAGATGGAATAGAAAAGATACTGGCAATTTAGCTCGGTTTCAAAATGAGCAGGAGGAGTAACAGGACTCTGTCATTGAATCATTGTAGCACAGCACCACAGGACTATTTGCTGATTATTTTACACTAATACGAATTGTCTTTAACTACAAAACCAGGAAGTCTATTTCTTATTTCTTTCCTGCTCCTCTCCTTGGTCTCTTTCTTCTATGATGCAATGTTGAGTAGGACGTCAGTCCACGTTTGTTAACATACAGCTTCCATACACTCTAGCCCCTTCCTGGCCCAAGTCAAGTCAAGTTCCCTGAGCAAGGTGACAGTTTCTTTGCCTCCCAGCTCCCTTGGTGGACATATTAGAAGAGCTTCGGGCTAACAGGGTAGATGAGGAGACCATATCTAATGCCAAGATAAAGTCACCTGTTTTTCTCTAAGATAGATATGTTCCTTCCTTGGATTCATTCTTTTTCAATTGAGTATAGATGTACACTACAAATGCTAGCTACCATTTTTAGGGAGGAGAAATTTTGGAGAGGGAACTCCTAATAAAAGAGGCAGCCTTCGCTTATAAACTGTATGGTAAGGAGACTTTTCCTCAGAAGTAATTTTTCTTCCTTGAATAAGACTTTTATAATTACCACCAAATGGATAGAAACAGCTCTACACTTATTCTTCTGGTCTTTGACTTTACCACTATTTCTAAAATCACCAAGATCTGAACAAACACTATACAGAATGAATTCTCACAGCATTTTCTTCTATGTAAATGCAGGATGCCTCAAGAGCAAGCAAAATCAGTACATACTATGGAAACACTCAGTTTTGAGGGGAAAAAACGAGATGATTTCAAATCCAGAGCATTTGTGTTGCCCAGGATTGAATTCAGTCCGCCAAAATGGTAGAACATATGGTAAATGCTTGGTCAGCATATGTGGATACATGGAGATTGAAATGATCTCAAAGACGTCATGAAAACACTGGCAATTTTGGAAATTTAGGTGAGATACAGAACATATGGGAGGCACCAAGGGACATTGTCACTGAATTTTAGTACCATTTGTAAACTGCTTATTACAAGTTACTTTAGGTTGCCATTAACTACAAAACCAAGCACTCTGATTCACAATTCTTTCATCCTACTGTCTTTGCTATTCTTCTTACAGTAAGAAGGATGGTCCAGCAGCAGCTTATACTGTACTTGTTAAACCACACATTCTAAACACTCTACCCTCTTGTCCAAGGCCAGAATACTCCCTGAGTAATTCATGGCTAAAACCCCAATGTGCTTGGGGTCTTCAAATTGACCCCTTTTTTAAAAAGGCATCACAAAAGGCAACAGCAGATTATTAACTACATGGTAAGGATCGTTACCGCAGCATCATTTGTTTCTCCACTGATTAAGAATTTTGCAATTGCAAAGCAAAATGGACTTGAGAGATTTATTTTCAAGCAAAGCATGTGCCCTTCCACAGAAGTCCCTATACTTCCTTACTGGGCCTTTGACTTGACCACCGTTTCCCATCTATTCTTCTAAAGCACCAAGAGAACTAAGTACCTGAACAAACACTACACTGAATGATCTGACATGGAGTTTTCCTTTCTGTAATTTGGTATGACTTAAGAACAAGCAAAAACAGTACATTTTCTGAAATCACTCACTTTTGAGGAAAATTCTGCATAAGAAAATCAGAGCATTCTTGCTGGCTTTGTCTGGAGAATCACTCTGGTTCGATCTCCTGGAAGAAACAATGGTTCCAGTATGGTTAAAGGAAGTCATTTTCCAGTTAAAGAACTACAGTTCTTGTAAGCATCAGTGTTCCCCTAAGATGGCATGGATTCTGTGTGCAGGAACTGGGGAGTCTGTGTAAGTCTGTGTGGTGTGCTGGTGAGTGTGCGGGGCAGGGGAGGGGTGTGACTGTGTGTCCTGGTGCAGGACAGGGGGATGCACATCCTTGAACTCACTTCTAGCCTCCACTCTTCACCCAAATCCAAAATTCCAGGCTTAGGAATAAAACCTGAATTGGCTCCCATTTGAGAGAGATTGCAGTCCTGCTGCCCCCCAGTACTTTCCAAGGCCTGGCAGGGTTTCTGGAGGACTTAGTGAAGGGGCTACTGACTGCCTTGTTTCACACACTGGCTCCACAACACTGCTGACCTGGTCTCCTGGAATCAACTGGGCCCACCACAGCATCTCTGGACCACAGGGCTGAGGGCCCCCTGCTCTCTCAGAACCCACAGCTCCAGTGAGACAGTCTGCCCTGTCCCCCAAACTCTACTCATGCCCCTCCCTGTGAGCTTTCCTCAGGCCACTGGGTGTTTTCCTGCCCTGGGTAACTGGGGCACGCAGAAATGTTTCCTTCCCTCCCTCTCCCAGCTGTCAACACTTTTCCAGAACAAGTGTGATTCTAGAAATTATCCTGTACTAGGTTCAAGAGAAGAGATCTGGGAACTAAAAAGAGTTGAAGAGAAAGAAGAGGAAATGTGGAGCAGGTCAGAAGAGGTGAAGGGAAACAAGTGCATATGGAATCCACTGCTTTTCTAGCTCTCTTTTTGGCACTTCAGGAAATTCAGCAAAACTGAGGGGAACACAAGGGTGGCTGCAATTAATATTTTATGTGAACATGCAAGTGGAGATAAGAACTAGCTGGTAAAAACAGGCACAGGAAGTGAAGGATGTCCTGAGAACTTCTACCTGGGGACAGCAACCCATTCCATGTAAGCCCCTAGGGTGCTTGGTCATCCATCCAAGAGCTCCTCAATATAGAGAAGAGGGCTTATAGGTGTCTGTAGGGTCAACATGTACAGCTTCCTCCTCCATTCATCTCTCTGCCTTTCTAGATTCCAGAACCTGTGTTTGCGTTGCAGGTCCTAGTACTGACAGCTACAAAAACCATGCATGAACTGATGGTCTTTGCTGGAGCCTGAGAGGAGGTGGTGTTTGGAGACTGACAGAAGGCATAAAAGCAAAGAAATGGAGATGTCTCATGACTCAACCCCTTATACCCTTTCTCTAACCAGCCAATTCAGTGAAAGTTTAGTTTTCAGTTTGATAGATTAAAGTGAGTTTTAGAAACAGGCCCTACTAGTTGTTTTTCTTAATATTTATCAATAAAATAAACACAAATACAGATAAGCAACCTAAAGAGAGTTAGAACGTCCTGAATTATCCCGAGTCAGTCTTCCTAGTGGCTTCCGCCAAGGACACTCCCTCTCTCATAGAACCCTCATTTAGTCATAGTTAAAACACTTCCTTTACTGAACTCTGCTGCTCACTCACATGGAAGGGAACATTGGAACAATACTACACATGGCCCACGGTCTGATTATAAAACTTGGAACTTCCATGACTTTCATACTTGCAGGTCAATTTTTTTTGATACAAAACTAATGACTCCATTTTCCTTCGACATGATGCATGGTTTCAAAATCCTTGATGAGATTCTAATGTTCTGTTCATGCCACTTACTTTTTCCTAGATGCACAAAGGATTTCTCTTTTTCTTTAAAGCCCATCAATCTGACTAGAATATATATTGCTCTTATAATCATTCTCTTCCAGTGCTCAGTTTGCACTTTTCCTAAATGGCTTCAACACATTCCTCCCACTTCCAGAAAAAAAAAGGATAACTTTTAAATTTCTTTCGGGTCTCTGCTTTGGTTTTCTCTTTAGATGCACTCCAGTTATTTACATATTGGCTCTTCTGTACCTATCCTTAACTTCTGACACTTTTCCCCAAATCTTTACAATCTTTGTTAATTTCTCTTGAATATTTTTTTCTCATTTCAACTTCTATTTCTTATAAAGCATTATCAGTCACTGTGTTTCTTCTAGTCTTACATTATATTTTGAAGTGATTCTCCTTTTTTTTTCATATGCTTTCCTCATTCCTGTCCCTTCATTCTTTGAGTATTTCTTATCTGATGTCTTTTCACATCTAACTTTGTTTTCTGAACACCTTATACCTTGTTTTTCAAAAGTACAGCATAAAAGTACATCAAAATGATGATTTTTCATTTCTTTGTGGTGCTGTTACTCTGCACTTACTCCATTTTTGCCTTATGCCAACTGACATCAGTATTTTTTCTATTGGTTATTTTATATGATTTTTTTTTCCTTGAATTTGTAGGTAATACTGTGATTCAGAAGAGCGTTCCCAACCTCACAAAGCTGACTCTCCTGTTCTTTCTGTAAAATGCTCAAAAATATGGCCGCTTAGTTCTGGGTATTTCCTGGTTTTGTACCTCTTCCAACCTTAAATATGGGTCTTCATTCACATTACCTCTATTTTACCTGTCCTTTTCTTTTTTCATTCTGTATTTGACTATTAATTTTTACCCCCCTAAGTCCCTGTTATGAAAGGAAAAAAATGCCACCACCTTGACAAAATCTAGTCATTGCCTTTATTTCTTTTTTTTAAAGATTTATTTATTTATTTATTTAATTCCTTCCCCCCACCCCGGTTGTCTGGTCTGTTCTCTGTGTCTGTTTGCTGCGTCTTGTTTCTTTGTCCGCTTCTGTTGTCTTCACGGGAAGTGTGGGCGGCGCCATTCCTGGGCAGGCTGCACTTTCTTTCGCACTAGGCGCCTTCTCTTTACGGGGGGCGCACTCCTTGCACGTGGGGCTCCCCTTCGCGGGGGACTCTCCTGCGTGGCAGGGCACTCCTTGCGCGCATCAGCACTGCGCATGGGCCAGCTCCACACGGGTCAAGGAGGCCCGGGGTTTGAACCGCGGACCTCCCATGTGGTAGACGGACGCCCTAACCATTGGGCCAAGTCCATTTCCCTAGTCATTGCCTTTAAATGCACATGTATTTTCAGAATAAATTAGCTTTAAAGGTACTTTCATTTATATATCTTAAAATGTAATTCATTTCTGGATTAAATTTTGTTTATAACTGTTTTATCTAAGAATTATTAACTTTCAGCTTCTCTTGTTAGTGTTGAAAGTGAAGGTAAGTTTGTGTCAACTCAAGCAAGATTATTATGAATTTCTGATGTTAAATATAAACTACAATATAACCCCACAAAGAAAATATCTAAAAAATATACAAAGAAATAAGAATGGGATCAATCTGTTCTATGACAAAAGATCAACTCTACACAAAAGTAGGCAGCAATGGAGGAAAAGAGGGGTAAAAAGTATAAGATGAACAGGAAATGAATATTAAAATGGTTAAATAAATCCTGATATTCAAAGTAATTGCGTGGAAATAAATATATTAAAGGGGTACATACAAGCACTTAAATATTTGGGCTGTCCATGTGCCAGCTGGGCTTTGAATCTTATCAGAGTTGCGACACCTACTCTATAGTTCATTGGACTCACCCAGGACAAACAACAAGGAGATGATGATGGACAATGCCTATCCCAAGGAACAGTGAGAGTCGGCAAATGCAAACAAGATAGTCCCATCCATCTACTCTATGGGATCAAAGCCCCCTCTTTTTTTTTTTTTTTGATTTATTTTTATTTATTTCTCACCCCTTCCCCCCGCCCCCAGTTGTCTGTTCTCTGTGTCCATGCTGCGTGTTCTTTGTCCGCTTCTGTTGTCAGCGGCACAGGAATCCCTGTTTCTTTTAGTTGCGTCATCTTGTGTCAGCTCTCCTTATGAGCAGCGCCATTCCTGGGCAGGCGGGGCGCACTCCTTGTGCATGGGGCTCCCCTACATGGGTGACACCCCTGCGTGGCAGGGCACTCCTTGCGTGCATCAGCACTGCACATGAGCCCGCTCCACACGGGTCAAGGAGGTCCAGGGTTTGAACCGCGGACCTCCCATGCAGTAGACGGACGCCCTAACCACTGGGCCAAGTCCACTTCCCGAAGTCCCCTCTTAACAAAAGGTGGATTGGGAATCACCATTCCAGAATCCTCAGGATTGGGGAATGAACTATGGATTAAAGTAGACTTACTGGTATTCTACTATAGAATTATTGTGATTCTAGCAATGGAAGAACTTGTGTCATTGATGTTGAGGCAGTGGCCACTGGAGGTTCTGAGGGAAGGGAGAGGGGAAAACAGGTGTAATATGGGGGGGGCATTCTTGGGACATGGAATTGCTCTGAATAACATTCCAGTGACAGATACCGGCCATTATGTATCTTGCCATAACCTACAAAATTGTAGGACAGAGTGTAAACTACAATGTGAACTATATTCCATGCTTAGAGGGAATGCACCAAAGGATGTTCATCAATTGTAACAAATGCACCACACTAATGAAAGATGTTGTTAATGTGGGAAAATGTGCAAGATGTAGAGCAGAGCATATGGCAATCTACTATGTTTTTTATATATCACATAATCTAAATATCTTTTTAAAAATAAATAGATTACACTCACAAATTAAAAGACAGATATTGACAGAATGTATTAAAAAAATTATTTGGAATACCTATGCTATTTTAAAGAGACTCACTTTAGATCCAAAGAAACAAACAGTTTCAAGGTGAATAAAAATATTACATATTAAAAGTAACTAGAAGGGAGCTGGGGTGGTTATACTACTAACAGAAAAAAATAACCTTGAAGTACGAAACTACAAAAAAAGAAAATGGAAGAAATTATATATTAATAAAAGGGTCAATCCACCAAGAAAGTATAACAATCATCAACACATATGCACAGAGCCACAAAATACATGAAACAACACTGGCAAAACTGAAAGAAGAAATACTTGTAAAATAATAGTTGAAGACTTCAAAACACCACTTTCAAGAATGAATCGATTATCAAGACAGAATATCAGGAGGGAAAATAAGGATGTGAACAATAACACAAAAGAAAAAAAAAACGGCACCTAACAAACATACAGAACATCACTCAACAACAGTACAATACACATTCTTCTAAAGTGTCCATGGGTCCTTCTCCAGGCTAGACAATATGTTAGGGAACAAGACAATAAAAATGAAAAAATTGAAATCACACGAAGTTTCCCTCCTACCACAATTAAATGATACAAAAATCAATAACAGAAGGAAAACTGGAATTGTATTATTAAGTGGAAAATATATAACCCATTTTAAATAAACAACAGGATAATTTTCTGAAATCCACCTACAAGGGAAATCAGAAAATTCTTAGAGAAAAAAAAAAAGAAACATGCCAAGAACTATGGGAAGGAGCAAGGCACTGCTCATTGGGAGACTTATAGCTATAAATTCCTACATTAAGAAAGAATGATATCAAATCAATAACCTAACTTCATATCTTGAGGAAAGAAGACTAAGCCAAACTTAACATTACTAGAAATAATAAAGATTAGAGTGGAGATAAGTGAGAAAAAGAACAGAAAAACAATTGAAAGGATCAATGAAACCAAAATTTGGTTCTTTGAAAAGACTGATAAAATTGACAAACTTTTATCCAGACAAAGAGAAAGGAGAGAGAAGCAAATAATTATTTAAGGAATGAAAGTGAGAACACTTTCGTGCATTCTCTCTAAGCATGGAATATAGTTCACATTGTAGTTTACACTCTCTCCTACAATTTTGTAGGTTATGGCACGAACAGATTCCTGGCACTTTGCATCAGCACCCCTTTGACTAAAACACGTCCTGAAATAATGCTTCCATACTTTGAAAAAATTAACAGACTTTATGTAGAGCAGTTTTACATTCACATAAAAATGAAAAGATACTTCTGAGGTTCCTGCATCCTCCCCTCCCATCTTTCCTCTTCTTGCTCAGCATACTACATTCATTGTTTAGTTGGAAGCACAATTCAAGGGCCAGTATCAATACATCCCTATGAAGGTTCAATATCTGTTGAAAAGCTCTGCAGGCTTTGACCAAGGCATACTGTCCTGTACTGTGGAAAACAGTTTTGAGCAATCCCTCAAAAAGTGAAATATAGAGTAACCATATAACCAGCAATTTAACAAATCTATATACATACATATATACACATAGATATATATCTGTGTACTGGAAAACGGGACTACACATACTTGCAATCCGATGTTCACAGCAGCATTATTCACAACAGCCAATGCTCACAACTATGCAAGTGTCCATCAACAGATGAATGGATAAAAAAGAAAAACGGCTACATCCATACAATGGAATTCAGCCATAGCAAGCAATGGAAGTTCCGAGACATCCTACTGTAGGGATGACATCCACATGATTATACTGAGTGAAATTAGATGACACAGAAGACAAAGAGAGCATGATTCTCCATATGTGAAACATCTACAAAAGAAAACAGAAGAAGGAAGGCAATTAAGGATTATTAATAGGAATTTGGGGGAAAGGACAATGAGATTAATATTTAATAGATAAAGAGCTTCTGTTTCAGGTCATGAAGAAATTTTGGAGATTAATGGTGATATTAAAAATAGTTAATGTAATTAAGGTGAATGAGTTAATTGTACCAGTAGAAAATTGTTAAAATGGGAATTTTCATTATGCTTATGTCAACCTATGAAATTTAACAAAATCTTATAAAATACATGGGACAGGCAAATCAGTAATGAACTTGATGTCAAGGAGATACAGGAAATTTAGTTGCACTTCAAAATGGGCAGAAGGATAGGGCTCTGTATTTGACTCAGTGTGTAATTTAGAACCAATATTAGATGAACTATTTCACTAGATTGCCTTTATGCTCCAAAGCCAAGGGCTCTACTTCTAATTTTCCTGTTCTCATTAGTCTCTCTTTCTTGCACAAAGGAAGTCTGAGTAGCATCACATGTGCTTTCTACCCAACCAGCCCTGATCACTGTAGCCCCTTGTCCTAGTTAAAGTTCCCCAGGTAATGCATGAACTGCACCAGTGTACTGACGGCTACTCTGTGTCCCTCTAGTTCCATGGAAGACCTGATGGAGGGCCTGCTAGTGACAGGGCAGATGAGGAGACTCCCTCTAATGCTGAGGTAAGGCCACCTGTTTTTGTCTAAGACAGAAATGTTTCTTTCTCACATTCCTTTTCACATTGAGTAGAGATCTTACTATATGTTGTACCTATAGACATTAGCTGCTGTTTTGGGGAAGGAAGAACTGAAAGTAAGAATCCTATGAACAGACCCTGACACAAGAGGGCTTTAAAAATGGCAGCATCTGGTTATAAACCAAATAGAAAGGTTGTGTTAATTATCAGAGCAACATTTTCCCTTATTTGACTAAGACTTTTGTAATTGCCTATTTTGGTAAATAGACTTGGAAATCGCATCCTCCAGGAAGAGCTTGAGTCTTTCCCACAGGTGTTTCCAAGCTTATTCATGGGGTCTTTGCATTTACCACTGTTTCCCATCTGTTTTTTGAAATCATGAAGACCTGAAAACACACAACACAACATGATCCTATCCTCGCTGTTTTTTCTTTTCTGCCATTGCAGGTGACCTTGAGAGCAAATGAAAATGGTAGGTATTCTGGGCTTATCCAAATAATGTGGGAAAAACTGACATAAAATAGGGGTCTTCCTGCAAGCTAAGCTGTAGACCTAGCCTGATCCCATCCTCACTGTAAAATGGGGATACGGGATATGATGAAAGGTTTTCAATTAAGGACTTCTGTCTTTCCTAACAGTCCCCAGGATTGGATCTGTTCCTTTTGGGAGTTACAGGTTAGGCTGCGTGGAGGCTTAAGGGAATCCATGTGTGGTCCCTATGGTGTGACTGTGAGACTGTGTGACCTTGTGGATCGACTGTGTGCATTTCTCCCAGGTGAGATGGACTGCTCAAGCTCTGGTGCTCCAAGGGGACTGGCCTTAATGTGAACCCAGGAATGTGGCTCCAATGCTCTGCACTACAGACCTGCAGTTATCACTCAGTCACGGGACTATTAGCAAACACCCAGGGAAGTGAAGGTGGCTCAAGGGACTGAGCTCCCACCTATGATATGGGAGGGTCATGGTTTGGTTCCCAGTGCCTCCTAAAAAAGACAGTGAGCTGGCACATTGGGCAGGCATGACAAGCTGACACAACAAGACAATGCAACAAAAGACACAAAAGGGAAAACATAATGAGAGACACAACAATGGCAAGGAATTGATGTGACTTAAGCAATTAGATGCCTCCCAGCCACATTAGAGATCCCAGGTTCAGTTCCCAATACCTACTAAGGAAACAACAGAAGACATATAGAGACAGCAACTGTAAACACTGAGGGGATGGGTAGAAATAAATGAATGAAAACAAATCTTTTTAAAAAATCACCAAAAAGAAACCAAAAAACCATTAAAACAACCACAGCAAAAAAAAAAAGAAACCCTGCAAGGGAGTTCCACCATCTGTGCATGTGCTTACAATTACCTGAGTCTACAGAGAGACCAAACTGTCCATCCATGATCACAGGGCCTAGGGAAGCTAGCTGAGCAGATCACCTCAGACTCGAGCATAGTTCCTGAAGTCCAAAACGAAAAGAAAACTCATAGGACTCTGGGTTAGATCAAAATCCTGACAGTTGTGAAGCATCACACAGAATGACCTGTCAACCCTCACGCTGATGTCACAGCCAGGAGCTCTGCCACAGCATATAGGTATTGGGAAGAAAAGTTAGTGCACTGGATTATATCAGTGCCATGGACCCTCTCGATGTTAAAATGCTATGAGTCACACAGTAGGGTCTGTGACAAATAAGAATTCTGATTCCACTCAGTTCTTTTTTTTTTTTTTTAAGATTTTATTTATTTCTCTCCCCTTCCCCCCCGACTCCAGTTGTCTGTTCTCTGTGTCTATTTGCTGCGCCTTCATTTGTTTGCTTCTGCTGTTGTCAGCGAAATGGGAATTTGTGTTTCTTTTTGTTGCGTCATCTTGTTGTCTCAGCTCTCCGTGTGGGTGGTGCCATTCTTAGGCAGGCTGCACTTTCTTTCACATTGGGCGGCTCTCCTTATGGGGTGCACTCCTTGTGCATGGGGCTCTCCTATGCAGGGGACACCCCTGTGTGGCATGGGACTCCTTGCGCACATCAGCACTGTGCATGGGCCAGCTCCACCGGGTCAAGGAGGCCCGGGGTTTGAACCACAGACCTCCCATGTGGTAGAAGGACGCCCTAACCACTGGGCCAAGTCCGATTCCCTCCACTCAGTTCTTAAGCTAGTGTCTAAAACCTTGTGTGAAATACAACTAAAGAGCAACTTCAGAGGGAGTCAGCATTGACCCTCTGCGTCCCTCCATAATGACTGTCCCACTGTTAATGGCCAGTAATTCAATGAACAAACACACATGGTGGAGGAAAGGAAGACTGGATGGAAAAATACACTATTATTAAGTGACCATTTTTAAATGGTAAGATATATTTTCATACCTGTAATTATTATATTTAATACAAACATTAGTGAATAAATGTGTTAGAATGGATTGCCTAGGATTGAACTGATTCCACCAAAAAAAGGTTGCTTCTAATCAAGTAGAAATTCCTGTAGTATATATGGTAAATGCAGTGTCAGTTTACGCAGATCCATGGAGAATGAATTCACTGGCGATGTCAAGAAGATACTGATAGGAAGCAGATGTGGCTCAAGTGATAGGGCTTCTCCCTATCATACGGTAGAATCTGGGACCAATCCCCGAGGCCTCCTGGTAAAGGAGTGCCGGTGCTTGGAGCCAAGTGCCTGTGCATTAAGCCAGTACCTGCGTGGCAATTCAAGTACCCATGCAGCCAGCCAAGGGCCTGCGTGGTGAGCCAGGGTCAATGCAGCAAGCCAAGGGCCTGAGCAAGTGAGTCACACAGCAAGACGATGATGCAACAAAAGTGAGATGAAGGGGAGAATCAAGGCGAGGCACAAGAGAAACCAGGAATTGAAGTGCCGCAAGTGACAGGGAACCTCTCTCCACATCCGAGGTACCCAGTATTGAATCCTGGTGAAGCCTAGAAGAAAATGAGAAGAGAAGACAAAAACAGAAACAGACACAGAAGATCCCACAGAAAATGGACACAGACAGCAAAAACAGCAGGGTGGGAGCAGAGGAGGGGGAAAAAAAAAGAAGATACTACTGAGGACTTCTGGGAACATGGTGGATTAGAAAGACATGGGACTCTCTCCTCCTCTAGAAAATTAGGTGGAGGACAGAGTGAAATGGACTAGAAAAAGATCTTCCGGGGTATAGACAGCAGGTGAAGGCCAGACACCACCCAGAACATAGAGGGATGAAGGAGGGGCTACTACTGCTGGAACCTCCCCACACTAAAGACACTAGAATACTCAGGCTCTGAGCTGGCCACCCACAAAGGGGTCACCAGGGATCTACCATCCCTGGAAAGGGGAGGGAGAGGGACACAGCCTAGGGCTGACAGCTTCTGACCCACAAATCTGGTCTGCTGTGTCCCACCACCCTTTCCAGGCTGAGTGAGAAAGCCCCGTTGTTTACCTTGGAACCCTAACTGAAATGGAGAAATCTGACACTCAGTCTCCCTCTCTTATGGCCAGGACTGATTGTTGAGGAGGCACCTCTGCAGGAAATGAGAAATGGGGACACAGCATAAGGCTGGCTCAGCTTTTGACCCACAAATTTGGTCTGCACTGTCCCATGAGCCTCACCTGGCTGGAGAAGACATGCCATCATGCCATCATTGGCCTTGGAAGCCAGCAAAGGACTAAAGAGATCTGACCCTCTCGATCTACTTCTCTACTAAACAGGAATGACTGTTGAGGACACAGAGGGGAATGGAATCATTTCCTACCCAGGAAAAGGGAGGGGGCTGCCAGAGAAGGCTGGAGAACTGTTTCTGAGGAAAAATCTCCCGGCAGGAACTTCTATCACATTGATCCAGTCTGTGTTACAGCAAGAACACTCCAACCAAGCACTGAACTGAAAGAGCTGCCAAAGAGTGCCATATGCTAGCAGAACTAGGGAGAACACATGAGAAAGTGAAAAATAAGTATGTTAGGATTTTGCTGGCCTTTATAGCTTCCCTCCCAAAGCCCTAGGAAGCAAGTCTGCAACCCATTACTGGGTGTAGCCCTTGGATACTACTGATGAATTCCAAAAAAATTTATTGGATTATGTTAGTAAACTGGTCTTTTTCTCTGGGCATATTAGATTATATTGGATTCAGAGGATTACATGATTAAATAATGGTCAAGGCTTTGATTGGGCCACATCAGTAGGAAACATCCTACTGTTGCATCCCTGCCCCACTGGCGTGGGGACTCACAGAGAAAATGACATGGCAGAAAAGATGGCTGGAGTTTTTGAGCTGGAGCCCAGGAAATGAACACACAGGAGAACACCACCAAAGGAACAGAGACAGCCCCTTAGACACAGCAGAAGCCCCAAGGAGAGGACAGAGCTATTTGCCTGAGAGCTTACAGCTGACCTTGTGGAGAGAGGCAAAGCCTAGAGAGCCTCAGAGTCTACAGCTGACCTTCTGGTGAAAACAGAGGAGCTGATCCTGGAGAGAAATGAACCGTGGGAAGACAGGATCCCAGGAGGCCTGAACGCTGGCAGACATCAGCAGACATCTTGCTCCAACATGTTGGAAAAGACTTTGAGGAGGAAAGTAGCTTACAGTTTATGGCCTGGTAACTAAGCTTACACCCCAAATAAATATCCTTTATAAAGTCCAATACATCACTGGTATTTTGCATTAGTACCCTTTTGGAAGACTAATACACTGGGTCCACACCCTAGTTTTGACAACTAACATGGACAACCCTAACAATCCAGGTTGAACCAAGAATCAAAGAGAAGGACTAACTCACAGCCTCCTGCCACTAAATCCCAAAACAAGAAAGAAACTGAGCATTTGAGTAAACTGCACCCTAACCAGATGCCTAGACGTTGACAAAAACTTTTCAAGCCAGACTAAGAAAATGGAAGAATGGCCCAGGAAAAGGAATATATCAAAGCCCCAAAAGAGATGCAGAATTTGACATAACTAGTTAACAAGATTGTACAAATTTCTGAAATTAATGACATGAAAGACAATATGGCTAAAGAAATGAATGAGATCAAGAAGATACTGAACAAGCACAGAGAAATATTTGAAATCCAGAGGGAAAAAAGTAACAAGAGCTGATATGGGCGGCAGACTTGGCCCAGTGGTTAGGGCGTCCATCTGCCTCAAGGGAGGTCTGCAGTTCAAACCCCAGGCCTCCTTGACCGTTCTGGTGCTGGTCCATGCGCAGTACTGATGTGCGCAAGGAGTGCCCAGCCATGCAGGGGTGTCCCCTGCATAGGGGAGCACCACACACAAGGAGTGCACTCTGTAGGGAAAGCCACCCAGTGTGAAAGAAAGTGCAGCCTACCCAGGAATGGTGCGGTGCACACAGAGAGCTGACACAACAAGATGACGCAACAAAAAGAAACACAGATTCCCATGCCGCTAACAACAACAGAAGCGGACAAAGAAGATGCAGTAAATAGACACAGAGAACAGACAACCGGGGGGGGGGGGGAAGGGGAGAGAAATAAACATAAATCTTTAAAAAAAAAAAGCTGATGTGAATGAAAGACATAATAGGTGAGATCGAAAACACATTAAAGGCACACGACAACAAACTTGAAATGACAGAAGAAAGAATAAGTGATACTGAAGACAGAACAGCTGAAACTGAAGAAGAGAGAAAACGGGAAAAAATGAGCATGAGATCAGGGAGTAGAATGACAACTCAAAAAGCATGTCATAAGAGTTCAAAAAGGAGAAGAGAAAGGAAAAGGGGGAAAAAGGAGTATTTGAAATAATTGAAAATTTCCCAACTCTCATGAAAGAAATGAACCTACATGTCCAAGAAGCCCATTGTACCCCAATTAGAAGAAATCCAAATAGACCTAGTCTATTCTACTCAGAAGTACACAAATGTCAGAGATAAAAAGAAAATTCTGAGAGCAGTAAGGGAAAAGGGAACCATCACTTACAAGGGACACCCAGTAAAACATCATACAGATTCTTCATGAGAAACCATGGAGGTGAGAAGACAGTAGAATGACACAATTATGAGAATGAAAGAGAAAAACTGGCAACCAAGAATTCTGCATCCAGCAAAACTATCCTTCACATAGGAACGTGGTATAAAATATTCACAAGCAAAGAGAATCTAAGAGAGTTCATAATAAAGACTCCATCTCAAAGGATATATTAAATGAAGCCTTAGAACCTGAAAGAAAAGAGAGGAGGGAGAGGCTTGGAAGAGAGCAGAGAAGAAAGAATAGCAGAAAGGATAACAACAAGAATAAAAAGACAGACTAAAATCTGACATGACACATGAAGAAAATGGTAGAAATAAATAATGCATTTAAAGTAAAATCAGGGAAACGGACTTGGCCCAGTGGATGGGGCATCCGTCTACCACATGGGAGGTCCGCGGTTCAAACCCCAGGCCTCCTTGACCCATGTGGAGCTGGCCCAAGTGCAGTGCTGATGCACACAAGGAGTACGGTGCCACATGGGGGGAGTGCGCCCCATAAGGAGAGCCGCCCAGCGCGAAGGAGTGGCACCGCACAATGGAGAGCTGACACTTACAAGATGATGCAACAAAGAGAAACACAGATTCCCATGCCGCTGACAACAGAAGTGGACAAAGAAGAACACGCAGCAGGTGGACACAGAGAGCAGACAATGGGGGGTTGGGTTGGGAAGGGAAAAGGAGAGAAATAAATAAAAAATAAATCTTTAAAAAAATAAAATAAAATAAAGTAAAATCATTGAATGTAAATGGATTAAACTCACCAATCAAAAGATATAAGCTGACAGGATGTATTAAAAAAAAGGATGTGTCATTCATATGCTGCTTACCAGAGACCAACCTTAGACCCTGGGATACAAACTGGCTGAAAGTGATAGGTTGGAAAAAGATACGCCATCCAAATAGTAACCAAAAAAGAGCAGTGTTACCTATACTAATATTGGACAAAACAGGTTATAAAAGCAAAAATGTCAGAAGAGATACAGAAGAGACCATTAAATATTAATAAAAGGGACAATCAACCAGGAATATGTAACAGACATAAATATCTATGCACCTGGGAAGCGGACTTGGCCCAGTGGTTAGGGCGTCCGTCTACCACATGGGAGGTCCGCGGTTCAAACCCCAGGCCTCCTTGACCCCTGTGGAGCTGGCCCAAATGCAGTGCTGATGCGCGCAAGGAGTGCCCTGCCACGCAGGGGTGTCCCCCATGTAGGGGAGCCCCATGCGCAAGGAGTGCACCCCGAAAGGAGAGCCACCCAGCACGAAAGAAAGTATAGCCTGCCCAGGAATGGTGCCGCACACACGGAGAGCTGACACAAGTTGATGCAACAAAAAGAAACACAGATTCCCATGCCACTGACAACAACAGAAGTGGACAAAGAACATGAAGCGAATGGACACAGAGAACAAAAAAACTGGGGAGGGGAAGGCGAGAAGAAAAAAGAAAAATCTGTGCACCTAACCAAGGTCCCACAAAATACATGAAACACACTCTGGGAAAACTGAAGGGAGAAATAGGTATCCCTATAATAATCATTGGAGACTTCAACATACCTCTCACATCATAAGGTAGAACTAGACAGAAGATCAACAAGGAAATAGAGAACTTAAACAATAGGATAAGTTAAACCTAACAGACATACAGAACACAACATCCAAACTCAGTGGGTTATATGTTCTTTTCACATGCCCATAGATCCTCCTCTAGAATAGACCACATGTCAGGGAACAATACAGCTCTCAATAAATATAAAAAGATTGAAATTATGCAAAGCATCTTCTCCAATCATAAGGGAATGAAACTGAAAACCAATAACAGACAGGAAAAAGTTAAATTGGCAAATGTGTGGAGGCTAAACAACACACTCCTAAATAATCAGTGGTTCAAAGAAGAAATTACAAGTTAAAGCAGTAAATGTATTCAAACAAATGAAAAGGAGATCACAACTTATCAAAACTTATGGGATACAGCAAAGGAACCTGTAGCAGTTTGATATGGTTATTGTTACAGGCTCAGTTTCCCCTGATATGCACTGGGGAAAGGCCAACCCCATCCCCCATAAGCCTACGTGTCTAAGGGCACAGCACTACCCCACAGGATAAACAAAGACACCACATACAGGCGGGAGTAAAGGGAAATGGAAACCTTCCCTACCTGCATATCAGAGGGAGATAAAATCCCTACAGATCAAAGAAACATCTGCTCCTGCAGCATGCCAAGAAACCATAACTCCCTAACCCACTATCTCCTAGTCACTATCAGGGAAAAGTTTCACCTCTAGGGCTTCCCATTAGTCCCTGCACCTCACTCGAACCCTCAACCCCCTCCCATCAACTATCATTTCCCCGCCTAGAAAAGTTCTGTATAAATTCCAGTGTCCCCCCTTCCATGCTGGTGTGGGGACTGAAGTCTGTTCTTCAGACCCCCTCTGTTGGGAGAGCTTCCCGATAAATTCTTTCTCTGCCTATGGTCTTATCAGTCTCCGCATCCCAGTAACCGCCATTTTTCTCCAACATTTGGTGCTGAAAGCCCAGGACTGGGGTCATGTTGAGACCGAATGACTAGTGAGGAATCTCCCCTCTGCCATGGCTGAACGCTCATCCAACACCGGACATCGAATCTCAGCTAGGTGAGTTAAGGATTTGTCCACCGGAGGATCCTGCGATCTCTCTCCTTTTCCACTGTCCAGGACAACCCAGTGGGAAAACCTAGTGCTAGGTCAGGATCCTCACCATTTCCCAAGGGCCACAGCGGGCACTATGCCTCCATCCTCGTGGGAAGAAACCCCTTGGCTCTGGAGAGGTCTGGCTCCAAGCGCCGTTTCCCATTTCCTTGGAGATACCTGACAGATTCAGGGACGCCTGTCTCACTCAGTATCTCCTCTGTTCTAGAGACCCTTAGTCTCGTCCCAGCCACCTAAACTGGGGAATTCAATTTCGGCGCCCCCAAAATCCATGCCTGTGGGCTGTCTCCTTTATAACCTTAAAACTCTGTACCTGGAAGGAGACATCAGACCTAAAAACTCATTTTCTATTCAACCTCTGTGTGGCCACAATACAAATTGGACAATGAAAGTCAATGGCCAAAAAAATGGCACTTTCAATTTCCAAGTTCTCCTAGACTTAGAGAACTTGATCCAGTGCACTAGCAGATGGTCAGATATCCCTTACATTCACTCATTCCTTTTCCTTCTTTTCCTTCTTCTGCCAATACTGTTCTTTCTACCAAATTCTTCTTTTATATCAGAAACCTCCTCAGAAATCTTCCTCATCACTTCCAACCACTAAAACTTCTGAAAACTCCAACTTTGATCCCTTAGATCACACACACCCTGCACCCCTTCTTCCTACCCTCCCTTTGTCGATGCTGCCTTCTCCCCTCCTCTTAGGTGCTTGCAGAGAATACCCCCCTTTATTCTGCATCGCAGCCCTCCACCTCCATCAGCACGCAGGCTCCTAACTCCACACCAGACGCCAGCTCCTCTCTCACCCCTCTGGGACCTGAAAGAATAGGCAGAATACACGATCCTTTCTCACTCTCGGATTTAAGCCCTGATACAGAGCCAGTTAATATCTTTCTCTTGCAACCTCTACATCATTCTTTCCACCTGTGTATCCCCAGAAAAAAGGACGCATTTGATTTGCAGCCCAAACCCTTGCAAATACCCTAAACCAACAAAATGCTGCCAACAGCCCTGACAGAGCCACAGCAATGCCCCCCAAAAAACCTAGCTGTACATCCTCCACCCTCCAGAGTTCCTGACACACACTCCAGTCAAGGCAAGTACCAAAAAACCCACCAAGGCCATGCTTCAAAGGCAAAAAGCCTGGGCACTGAGCCAAGCAGCACCCAAACCACAGCCTCTTCCAAGGCCGTTCCCGCTGTGCAAGCAAGAAATCCACCGAAAGTCTGACTGTCCCCAGGCCTCTCAAGGCAAAAGGGCATCAGTTACCTAGTCAAACCCAACCCCTGGCTTCAACCTCCCAGGCCTTCTGGAACCAGCAACAGATGATTAAAGGTACCCTAGAAACTGTGCAGACCCCCACACCCATCTCCACAGCAGAACTACAGGTAACTCTGGTGGTAGCAGGTAAGCCAATTTCATTTCTTATTAATATGAAAACCACTTACTCTGCCCTTCCCCAAATCCCTAAACCCTTAACTCACTCCTCAGTCTCAATGGTGAAAGTCAATAGTTTCACAACCCATCTTTTATTGAATCCAGTAAAAAGTCACCTGTTCACCCACTCACTCCCTCCTCTGCTCCCCCTTTTTCCATCAAACTGTCAGTCCTAAAATCTAAAATACTAAAGATCCTACCATTGCTGCTCATCACAAACCAGTCACAGTTGAACTAAAAAATCCTACCCACATCCCATTCAAACCCCAATATTCTGTCCCTCGTGATACCCTGCAAAGTATCAAACCTACAATTACCTCTTACAAATAAACCTTTAGATTACTCCTGAACTTTAAATCTAAGTGCCCTCCTAAAAAAGTAATAATCCAAAATACATGTGCTAAATAACTATCTAGGGAAGCGGACTTGGCCTAATGGATAGGGCGTCCACCTAACACATGGGAGGTCCGCAGTTCAAATCGCGGGCCTCCTTGACCCATGTGGAGCTGGCCCACATGCAGTGCTGATGTGTGTAAGGAGTGCTGTGCCACGCAGGGGTGTCCCCCAAGTAGGGGAGCCCCACACGCAAGGACTGCACCCCGTAAGGACAGCCGCCCAGAGCGAAAGAAAGTGCAGACTGCCCAGGAATGGCTCCATACACACGGAGAGCTGACACAACAAGATGACGCAACAACAACAAAAAAAGAAACACAGATTCCCCGTGCCGCTGATAAGGATAGAGGTGGTCACAGAAGAACATACAACAAATAGAGAGAGCAGACAACTGCATTTACTGTGCTCAAATATTCCTAACTGTTGCTGATTACTAAGAAACATGTTTACAAAAACAAGATTGCATATTACAAGCAACACTGATTACAAAAAAATCTTGAAAGCAGTAAAAATAGCCATATCAAAGGAGTAAAAATTATGAGTCAAATTAATGACCATTATGTTTCTGTCTGCATGCCATAACTCTTTTTGTATTTGTCTGTTTGTTCACTGCCAGTATATATTTTAATACCTCTGGATGGTAATGTTAATTCCTAAAAAAACTCTATTCAAATGGCCAAAAATTAAACAAGCACGTATATTCATATCTAGGTCTAAGTAATGAAAATTCTAAGTCTTAACTGATAAAACTGCTACAAATCTCTTCATGAAAAATGGTTCTCACATAAATTAAAAGGAAATTTATTTTTCTTCACAGAATAAAATGTAAGGTATTAAAAGAAGTAAAAAGTTTGTAGGAATGTTGACTGAAATTTAATAAGTTCATTCAAGAAAGTGTGTTTTGTCCTAAGGTAAGATGGCTGGTTTTCATGAAATCAGAATGGAAGTACCTAAGACAAAAGTAGAATGCACAAGGCAAGTTGTAGAAGGTATTGTAGTAGCATTAAGTAAAATAATGTGTTCTGTAAAGGTAGTTTGTCTTGAAATGAAGTAACTATACTCTATGCAGTTATACATAATTATGCAAAGGTTGTAAAAGCATTGCTAAAACTGAAATATTCAAATGGCTAATTGCAAAAATCATTATTAAACAGAAACTAAATTGATGAAAAGCCACCTCAATCTGCATATTACAGTGGTAATAGGGAAAAATAATTTTAATTCCATTAAAAATCTTAAGTTTTCATAAAATAATAAAAGCTTTTTTCTGCACTGCTAAAATATCTGTTAATTAATGTAATCATGATAATTAGATGTTCTAAAAAATTTACTTTAAAACAGTTAACAAAATCATTTACTAACATATAAGTAGGGTGTGTAGAATGTATTTTATTGTTAAGGATCTTCAGAGCCTCTAATAGGCAAATAATTAAACTACAAAGTCCTGACTGTCTACCACATTCTTAAATGGTATTTAGTTAAATAAAACAAAAAAACTGTACCCTCTGTTGTAACTGATGAAGTACAATGTTTTCTCGTATTAAGGTACTGAAAACAATTCATCCTTCATTCAGCTCAGATATTAAAATCATTATATGTGTTAATCAGAAAAAGTTGTGCATGGAAATGAAAGCCCGCCCCTTCCTCAGCAGGCTGCTTTTAAAACAATAACAGAGGCTCAAGCAGCAAGGGGGTGGATCTTAACCTACCCTGTGAACTGGATGGAGCCAGTACCAATATTAGCTTTGGGTAGAGTTTGTGGCAAAGGCAACTTTCTAAACAAATACCACTTGAGTTTTAGTCACAATTACGAGAAGAAAACAAAGCACAAAACAAGAACAATGAACTGTTGTAAACTGCCCTCTGTGGAAAAGAAAAATCTGTGAAAACACATCTGGAACACCTGCCAGCAGTAACAGGCAACTGTCTACCATGTCCCTGTCCCTCCTCTAACATCTCTCGAGACTGTTAAGGCAGATGCCCTCGTGAAAGTCCAGAGCCATACCACTGAAGCCCAAAAGCAGCAGAGTGAATCCACCAAAAAAACAAATATCGTGGATACCAGACCTGGCAGTGCCTAGGGCAGCAGTTCCCATTGCCTGTCAGTTGCCAGCAGCTCATGAACATCACCCATGAGTGTCCATCGTGCTCACTCCAATGACTGTAACAATCACCTCACTGGATGAAACATACTGGCCGAGCACAGACTCCAGCAGCACGACGGCAAGTGGATAACATCCGTCCCCTCCCTCTCTCAGAAGGCGCAAGATATGCTTTCAGTGCTGCAAACACTGCAACAGGACTCTTGTAACCAGATCCTTACAGCAATAAACTAAGTCTAAACTACAAGTTAAAGTGCCAGCTGCTCCAAGCCCAAAAGGGGAAGTAATAATTGCTGTTGCCTATGCTTCAAACTATATAAACTGGGGGAAATGTGGTCATTTTGATCACCATACTGGTTTATGCCGCTCTACTAGTTGGGACTCTTAAATCCATAAAAAATCACTCAAAAATACTGTTATGAAACCACAGTTAATAATCTGAAGTCTTTTATTCCAAATAAAACTCTATATGTATAAGCCCATCAAACCATGTAATTTCACTGTCAACCATTAATGCCAGTAATGTTAACGCGCAATGTATAATCTTATTATCCCTTTTCCTCAGACTCCTGGAGGCAATAATCTCACAGACCACCCAAATTTCCTAATTAATTCCTAACCTTTCCACAATTTTAACTCTCATACTCCTCCTATCAGCAGGTCCATACATCTTCCATGCAATAACTCAGTTTATCCAGACAGCCATCCAAGATGTCACCCATGATCATCTTCTTCTCCAATTCATACCCCGAATCATACAGCCAACAACCCAGGAATACGTAAATGGTATCTTTCTGCTGCATGAACAATATCAACCCCTACGGGACCTGAAACGACAGCCCACTATACAGGATGGAAGGAAACGTCTTTTCTCCACCCCTTGACAGCAGGAAGTAGCCAGATCAAGCCGACGCCCCAAATCCCCTCACCCTCCCATCCTGCCCAGTACCACATACCCCAAAACTGAGGTATCCCTATATATATATTTATATAAAGAATATATATATATATATATATATAAAGAGTTAGAAACATTAGAGGCTTCCAATAATTAGCAAGCTATAGCTCAGTTTCCCCTGATATGCACTGGGGAAAGGCTAACCCCATCCCCCATAAGCTTATGTGTCTAAGGGCATGGCATTTCCCCACAGGTTAAATGAAGAAAGCAGAGACAGGAGTAAAGGGAAATGAAACCTTCCCTACTTGCATATTAGAGGGAGATAAAATCCCTACAGATCAAAGAAACATCTGCTCCTGCAGCATGCCAAGAAACCATAACTCCCTAATCCACTATCTCCTAGTCACTATCAGGGAAAAGTTTCACCTCTAAGGCTTCCTATTGATCCCTGCACTTCACTCCAACCCTCAACCCCCTCCCACCAACTACCATGTCCCCACCTAGGAAAGGTCTGTAAAATTCAAGTCCCCCCCTTCCAGGAGTGGGTTGAAGTCTCTCTTCAGAACTCCACCATGCTGGTGGGGGGCTGAAGTCTGTTCTTCAGACCCCCTCTATTGGGAGAGCTTCCCAGTAAATTCTTTCTCTGCCTATGGGCATATCAGGCTCCATGTCCCAGTAAGTGCTGTTTTCTCCAACAGTTACGGATTCCAAAATAGATATTGGATTATATTTGTAATCTGGTCTGTACCTGGACATGATTAAGTTATGACTAGGGCTTTGATTTGGCCATGTCATTAGGCATGACCCCCACCCAGGGGATGGGAACTCACAGATGAAAGGCATGGAAAAGGACAGAGTTGGGGGTTTTTATTATTCGAGTTTTGATGGTGGAGATTGATGCTGAAGCTGGAGCCCCAGGTACAGAGACAGAGCCATTCATCTGATAGTCTAGAGCTGACCTTGTGGAGAGAGGCAAAGACTAGAGAGCCTCAGAGTCTACAGCTGACCTTGTGGAGAAAACAGAGGACCCCAGGAAACCTAAACCCTTGCAAACATCAGCAGCCATCTTGCTCCAACACGTAAAATAGACTTTGCTGAGGGAAGTTCTTATGCTTTATGGCCTGGTATCTGTAAGCTCCTAACACAAATAAATACTCTTTAGAAAACCAACCAGTTTCAGGTATATTGCATCAGCACCCCTTTGGCTGACTAAAACAGCAATCTTGAGAGGGAAATTTATACTCCTAGAAGCCTATATTAAAATAGAAAGAGCTAAACTCAAAGAATTAAATGAATAAAATGAATAATAAGAGAAACTAGGAAAGAACAGCAAACCAATCCTCAAAGCAAACAGAAGAAATAATAAAGATTAGATTTGAAATAAATGAAATTGAGAAAAATAAAATATAGAAAATCAAAACCAAAACCTGGTTCTTTGAGAAGATCAGTAAAATTCACAAACCCCTAGCAAGATTAACCAAGAAAAAAAAAGAACCTAATAAATACAATTTCCAATGACAGGGGGAAGTTATGACTGACCCCACAGAACTAAAAAGGATCATAAGATGATATTCTGAGAAACTGTATGCCAACAAACTAAACAACTTAGATGAAATGGGCAAATTCCTGGAAATGCACAACCTTCATTGACTACAAGAAGACTACAATGACACTACAAGAAGAAAGACAAGAACTTAACAAACCAATCACATTTAAAGACACTGAAACTGTCTTCAAAAATCTCCCAACAAAGAAAACTCCAGGATCATTTGGCTTCACAGGTGAATTCTACCAAAGTGTTCAAAAAGAATTAACACCGAACTCTTCCCAAAAATTGAAGAAGAGGGAAAATAATCCAACACTTTTTAGGAAGCCAACACCACCGTAATACCGAAGCCAAATATGAACACTGTAGGGAAAATAAAATTACAGACAAATCTCTCTAATGAATACTGATGCAAAAATTCTCAGCAAAATAATTATAAATTAAATCCAGCAGCATATCAAAAGACTTATACTGGCAAAGGACTTGGCCCAGCGGTTAGGGCGTCTGTCTACCATATGGGAGGTCCGCGGTTCAAACCCCGGGCCTCCTTGACCCATGTGGAGCTGGCCCATACACAGTGCTGGTGTGCGCAACGAGTGCCCTGCCATGCAGGGGTGTCCCCCACATAGGGGAGCCCCACACGCAAGGAGTGCTCCCTGTAAGGAGAGCTGCCCAGCGCAAAAGAAAGCACAGTCTGCCCAGGAATGATGCCACACACACGGAGAGCTGACACAACAAGATGACGCAACCAAAAGAAACACAGATTCCCATGCCACTGACAACAACAGAAGCAGACAAAGAAGAAGACGCAGCAAATAGACAGAGAACAGACAACCGGGGTGGAGGGTGGGGGGGTGGGGGGAAGGAGAGAGAAATGAATAAATAAATAAATCTTAAAAAATAAAAAAGACATATCTCACAACTAAGTGGGATTTATTCCTGTTAGAGAAGGCTGGTTCAACATAAGAAAATCAATCAATGTAATACACCATGTTAACAAACTGAGGGGGAAAAAAACATGATCACCTCAATCAAGGCAAAAAAAGCATTTGTCAAAATCCAGCATCCTTTCTTACAAAAACATTTCAAAAGAGATGAACAGAAGGAAAATTCCTGAATATGATTAAAAGGATAGATGAAAAACCCACAGCTAACATCTTACCCAGTGGGGAATGGTTGAAAGCTTTCCCTCTAAGACCGGAGTAAGACAAGGATGCCCACCAGCACCGTTGTTATTCAACATTGTAACAAAAGCTCTAGGTAAAGCAAGTAGAAAACAAAAAATAAATAAAGGCATCCAAATAAGAAAAGAAGTAATAAAACTCTACTTGTGGATAACATGATCTTATATTTAGAAAATTCTGAAATGTCTACAATGAAGCTACTGGAGTGGCAGGCAACAAGATCGACATGAAAACGTCAGTAATATTTTTCTACACTAGTATTGCACAATCTGAGGAGGAAACCAGGAGAAAATTCCATTTACAATAGCAAGAAAAAGACTCAAATACATAGCAATCAATTTAACAAAAGAAGTACAGGACCTATATGGAGAATATTACCAAACAATGCCAAAATAAAGTTAAAATGACGTAAATCATTGGAAAGACATTCCATGTTCATGGACTAGAAAACTAAACATCATAAAGATGTGGATCCTACCCAAACTGATTGATAGATTCACTGCAATATCAATCCAAATTCCAACAGCCTACTTTAAAGAATCAAAAAAGACAATTACAAAATCATTTGGAAGGGAAAGTGCACGTGAACACCCATAAGCAATCTAAAATGAAGAGAGACATAGGAGGAATTTCACTGCCTGGTCTTGAAACATATTACAAAGCTACAGTGGACAAATCGGCATGATACTGCCATACAGAGAGAGACATCAATCAGTGGAAAAGAACTGAGAGTACAGGAATAAACCCTCACACATCTATGGTCAACTAGTTTTTGACGAGCCTACGAAGTCTGTGTTAATAGGAGAAAAACACTCTTCAACAAATGCTGTTGGGAGAACAGGTTGTCTATAATTAAAAGAATTAAAGAGGACCCCTATCTTACTCTCTATACAAGAATCAACTCAAATTGGTTCAAGGACCTAAATATAAAAGCAAAGACCATGAAAGTACTAGAAGAAAATGTAGGGAAGCATCTTAAAGTCTTTGTGGTATGTGAAGTTTCTTAGACCTTCACATCCAAAGCACAAACAACAAAGAAAAATTAGATAAATGGGTCCTCTTCAAAATTAAACATTTTTGCACTTCCCAGGACTTTGTCAAAAGGGTGAAAAGACAGCTAATTCAATGGGAAAAAATACTTAGAAATTACATGTCCTTGGGAGGTCCGCGGTTCAAACCCCGGGCCTCCTTGACCTGTGTGGAGCTGGCCCATGCGCAGTGCTGATGCACGCAAGGAGTGCCCTGCCATGCAGGGTTGTCCCCCGCGTAGGGGAGCCCCACGCGCAAGGAGTGCCCCCCCCCCCGTAGGAAGAGCCGCCCAGCGTGAAAGAAAGTGCAGCCTGCCCAGGAATGGCGGCGCCCACACTCCCCGTGCCGCTGAGGACACGAGAAGCGGACAAAGAAACAAGACGCAGCAAATAGACACAGAGAACAGACAACGGGGGGGGGGGGGTGGATTAAAAATAAATAAATAAATCTTTAAAAAAAAAAAGAAATTACATGTCCAATAAGGGTTTAATATACAGGATATATAGAGAGATGTTGCAACTCAACAATAAAAAAACAAATGATCCAATTATAAAATGGCAAAAGACATGAATAGATATTTGTCCAAAGAAGAAATACAAATGGCAAAAAACACATGAAAAAATATGCAATGTCATTAATGATTAGGGAAATGCAAATCAAAACTAGATATCATTTCACAGCTATCAGAATGGCCACTATTAAAAAGTCAGAGAACTACAAGTGTTGGAGAGAATGTGGAAAAATAGGAACACTTATTCACTGTTGGTAGGAATGCAGAATGGTACAACCATGGTGAAGGACTATTTGGCAGTTCCTAAAGAAGTTGAATATAGATTTGTTACATGACCCTGCAACACCACTACTGGGTATACACCCAGAAATAAGAGAGCAGTGACATAAACGGACATCTGCACACCTACATTCATAGTAGCGTTATTCACAATTGCCAAAAGATGGAAACAACCTACATGTCCATCAGCCAATGAATGGTAAACAAACTATGATGTATTCACATGCTGGAATATTAGGCAGCGGTACGAAGAAATGAAGTCATAAACCATGTGACAACATGGATGATCCTAGAGGACAGTATGGTGAGTGAAGCAAGCCACACCCAAAGGACAAATACAGGAACCTTGCATTACTATGGCCTACATGTATTGTGTAACATAATATAGGATTCCATTTATATGAAATGTAAATATAAATCAATTTATAGAGGAAAAAAAGTATTTGTGCAAAAATAGCTATGAGATCTCTGGACGCGGAAGCATAGAGAGATAGAGAGGTGACGGATTTTCTTTGATATTTCATTTATTATTATTATTATTATTATTGAAATAATGAAAATGCTCGAATGATGACTGAGGTGATCAAAGCACAACTATGTGACAGTGCCGAATACCACTGATTGTGCACTGTGGATGAATTGTATGCTTTAAAAAAAACCAAAAAACAAAAAAAGACAAACAGCACTTAAAAATGGGAAAATATGTGAACACACATTTGCAAAAGAAGAAACGTTCCATTCTTTTAATCACAAGGGAAATACACATTAAAATCTGCTATATTTACTAGAATGGCTAAAATCAAGAGACATAATACCAACTGTTAAAGAAGATGTGGAAAAACTGGAGCCCTCATACATTGCTAGTGAGAATGCAGAATGGTGCTACCACTTTGGGAAACATTTTATCAGTTTCTTAAAAATATAAACACCATAATTCTTGCTACTTCCACTTCAAAAAAATCTATCCAACACAAATGAAATCATATCCATGCAATGATTTCTAGGGCAAGAGCATGGCAGCCAAAACTGGAAAAAAAAAAACAACCCACGAATCTCTATTAGCTTGTGCACGATAACAAAAGGTGGTACATCCATAAATAGATCTGCACCTTCAACTAATTTCAAGCACATACCCCCGCTCCATGCTATCCTTGGAAGTAACCCCAGAGGGCCTGTCCGCACCCTACCTGGAGGGTACGCAGGCCTCTACATGATAACTTTAGTACTGATTACAGACTCAAATAGAAGAACAGAAGAGCCATGTGTAGGGAAACCACAACTGATTCCAATTCTGTCACTCTGGGGACCATAAATTCCAAAGAAGGGACCACTGGCAAGGCACCAAACTCTTGAGGTATCTGCCCTCACTCAAGCATCTGGATGCCTCCAGAACCCTCAGGAGCCCAGCTACTTGGGGTACAATCTACTTTGGCAGTCAAAGAGATCCTGCTGAGACATGCATAAGCATTACTTCTGGGATGACCTCTGGACTCACCTCACTTGGAAGTACCTTAGCCATATAAACTCACTTGTCTTTATCTTTTCCCCATTTTGGTCAAGGTCTTTTTTCCAGTTGCATTGCTGGTTGGTGCTTGGTAGTAATCCCTCGGTGCCAAGGAGTCTCATACCCTGGAGTCATGTCCCACACTGGGGGGGAAGGTACAGTATTTATACTATATGTGGCTTAGAGAGAGGCCACATTTGAACAACAAGGAGGCTACCAGGAGGCAATTCTCAGGCACCCTGTAACACCAGGCTAAATCTCAGTTTCGAGTATAAAGGTTCATAAGCACAGTCATCAATATCAAGTGTCCATCAGTAGGACATCCTCCTTCACTAGTCACTGCTCCTGTACTTGGGAAATTCTTGCTGACCTTAGAAAAAGTGGCAGAGTTCCCCAGGGTGGGAATTTGATATTCCTTCGGTTATTGTATGAATCTCCATCCACCATGGCAATGTTCCATAAACACACACTTATATGCCTTATATGTATGCCCAGGTGAGCTTCCTCCATGTTATCCCATCACTGACACCTGCACCAATGATCCTCCCCAACCACAGACAGAGAACCAAAAGTACTGCAGAGGACGTGGAGAGATAGGAACACTTACTCACTGTTAGTGGGAACGTAGAATGATACAGCCACTGTGGAGGACTGTTTGGCAGTTCCCAAAGAAGTTGAATATAAACTTCCCACATGATGCTGCAATATCACTACTTGCAACATAGTCAGAAAATCTGTAGCAGGGACACAGACATCTGCACACCAATGTTCATAGCAGCATTATTCACGATTGCCAAAAGTTGGGAACCCAGATGTCCATCAACTGATGAATAGATCAACAAACTGTGGTTTACTCACATGATGGAACATTATGCAGCAGTAAGAAGAAATAAATTCAGAAAGCATATGACAACATGGATGAATCTAAAGGACATTATGTTGAGGGAAGCAAGCCAGACACAAAAGGACTATATGACTGCATTACTATGAACCAAATATATCATGTAATATATTTTATGATTGAAAAAAATTTATATGTATCCAATATATGTAATTTAGAAATGTATGTTTTTATTCGTTTTCTTTTTTAAAACTATGATTTATATAGTCAATTATTAAATGTACAAAATAAAGTTAAAAAAAGAAAAAAGTGAGGTTACACTGAAGAGTTGAGAATTGGAGACTTAAAATGTGATTTGTTACTCAAGAAAAAGAGGTAACAAAAGAGATAATCTGTTCTATGAAATTGAACAAATGTATGTTCACACTATAAAATGTTAATATAATATCACTTATGCTACGGGAAAGAAACCTGACACAAAGTACAACATATTGCATGATTCCATTTATAGAAAATGTAAATCAGTTTATAAAGATGAAGTTAGATTTCTGGTTATGTAGGGATGCGGAAGGACTGCTAAGGGGAATGGGGTTTTTCTTGTCAGAGTACTGAAAATGTTCTAAAATACTTTATGGTGATGGATGCGCAACATTGTGATAATACTAAAATCCACTGGTTATACACTTTGGATAGACTGTATGGTATGTGAACATATCTCAATAAAACTGCTTAAAGCATAAATAATTGTGCTAGAAAAGCCAGAAATAGAAGCTATTTCCAGCAGGGAAAACAGATAGAGGAGTAAAGAATTTTATTAGTTTATTTTTCTTATTATTGAAATAATAAAAATATTCCAATGACTGAGGTAATGAATGCACATCTATGTGATTATACAAATGCCATGCACAGGACACTTTGAATGAATTGTATGCTTTATTAACATTTATCAATAAAATTGATTTGTTAAAAAATATAGGTGTATCAATAAAATTAATTTCTTTGAAAATTAAAAAAAAAAAAAAAGACTGTTAATCCTCGTCCAAAAATGTCATTGCTAAGGTTTTGGTATAAAACTTTCTGGGGTTTTTCCACTGAGAATAACGTTATATTCTTCCTGATCATACTTAGGGTCTGCTGAGTGACAGAGCATTAGGAAAGCAGTGTGGTCATCTGCATGGGAGTGACAGGACACCCAGGAGCCCTCCACGGTGGCAACACTGTGAAAAACACCTGCAGAAGTTCAGGGGGAATTGCAGGGGACAAAAGAAGGGGCTGGGGGTTGAGAATGTCCAGCCCATCTGTCCTAAGAGCAGCTGCTCCACAGCCCTCAACTGCTCCCCTAGAATGGGAACAACTCTTCTAAGAGGCTGAGAACAGTAAACACTGAGGCTTCCTCTGCAGCCCGGCTCCTTTAAGGCCAGCTGGGTGACTGCTCTTGGCAGACAAAGCAGGGCAAGAATGGTGTCCCCAAGTCACCCAGTCACCTCCCTGCCAAGGAGAAGCTCCCTGGAGCTCCTGGTAATACTCAGCACACCCCTGGGCTCCCTCAGCAGCCTCGGGGCAGGTGGTCTGACCAGCAGGCGCCCTTCCCCAGTCTGTGCAGAGGGGTCTAGCAGGCACCCAAATCCAGTGGCCCCCACTGGCCAGCGACCCTCCTCCAGCCCTAGCAAGCTACCACCTTAGCAAGAGTTCACGAGCCATTTCCACCCAGCATGACTCCAAGAAATCAAACTTTTAAAAAAATTCTGTAACCACTACCAAAAGGAAAAGAGTGTTTCTGGGACCATGGGGAGCTCTGAGGGAAGCCAAGGCTGAAGCTGTCCCAGGCCTTCTAGTGCAGCCACAGCCAGGAGGGGACACAGAGGGATTGGGTCCCTAGAACCCAGGCCTCACCTGCCCTGTGTAATCTCAGAGAGCAGAAAGGAGTAAAACAGGAAAGACAGATAATTAAAGGCTCAAGTGACTCACCAGGGCTTTGACTCAAAGAATGCAAGTGCCTAAGAGGAGGAGGGCCCCACACCTGCAGACCACTGGGGAAGGATACACACTTTTAGTTGCAAACTGTTGTGATCCCTCCAAAACTCCCAGGCTGGACACAAACCTGCACCCAGAGGCCCCTCCTGGGAGGGGTCCCCATTCACTGGGCTCCCTGCAGGCACACACTGGGTGTCAGTCACGCTCTCCCTGGGCCTTCCCAGGAGCCATTCCCCTGGGAGTGATCAATTCCCCTCAGCAGTAACCCCTTTAAGAGCCAGCTGCTGCAGGCCAGGCCCTGAGCCTGACCTTCCCAGGTGGGAGAAGAAAGCCAAGCAGCCTCTGCCTGGCTCCAGAGGAAAATTTGAAGTGTAGGGCCTGGGAAGAGGCAGCTGAGAGGGGAAGGACCCCAGGCACCTGGGAGGGTCAGGAGGGCGGAGGGAGGGGCTAAGGTGTGGACCATGGGGGGACCCTGGTGAATGCAGGGAGGGAAGGGGCACTGTGGAGGGGGAAAAGGGACCATGGAGGGAAGGAGGGACCACAGGGGTGGAGGGGGATCACGGGGTGGCAGAAAGGGCTGTGGGGGGCAGGAGAGACCAAGGGGAGGCAGTAGGAAAAATGGTGGGGGCAGGAGGAACTGTGGGGATGAGGAAGGACTGTGGGGGGGAGGAGTGAGTGTGGAGGGAGGAGGGACCATGGGGGGAACAGGGGTAGGGGGATCATGAGAGGGAGGGACCAATGCGGAGGAGACAGAGGGCACGGATATCATGGGGGGAGGGACCTTCAAAGAGGAGGAAGGACTTTGGAAGGGCAAGAGGGACCGTAGAGGGACAGGAAGGGATATGGGGGGGAAGAGGGGCCATGGGGGGACTAGAGACAGTGGGGGAGAGGAAAGATGGTGGGGGGGCAGGAGGGACCGTGGGGGAGGAGTGTGGGTGGGAAGGATCATGGGAAGGAGGGACCATAGAGGAGGATGGCCTTTGGGGGGGGGAGGTGGACCATGGGCAAAGGTAATTGTGGAAGGAGGGACCTTAGGAAAGGAGGAGAGACTTTGGGAGGGCAGGAGGGACCCTGGGGAACCCAGGAGGGACTATGGGGGAGGAGGGAAGGAAAGTGTAGAGGAGGGACTTTGAAAGGGCAGGAAAGACCTTGAGGATGAGGAGGGACCCTGGTGAGGAGGGACCTTGGGGAAGTGGGAGTGACCATGAGGCTAAAGGGAGCATGGGTGGCAGGAGGGAACATGGCGGTGGGAGAGGAGGGAGAGTGGGGGGAGAGGAGGGACCTAGGAGGGCAGGAGGGACCACGGGGGGGGGGGGGGACAGAACAGACCATGGGGAGACAAGAGGGGACCTTTGGGGTGAGGAGGGAACTTGGGGGAGGCAGGAGGGTCCGTGGAGGGTAAAGACCATGGGGGCAGGAGGGATCCTGGAGGATAGGAGGAACCTTAGGGGAACAGGAACCGTGGGGGAGAGAAACGGCAGTAAGTGGGGGAGCAGGAGGGGCCATGAAGAGGACAAGAGGGACCGTGGTGAGGGCAGGGGGACCGTGGGGGGGAACGGGGGACAGTGGGGGGAAAGGTGGCCATTGTGGGGGAAAGGAGGGACTGAGGGAGGGAGGGGCGGGTCACCCTTCCCGTGGGCCGCGGGACCCTTATTCTGACACAGGGCCCTGCGCCGCAGGCCAGTCGGGCTGGGCCGGGACCCCCGACTGCACCCTGCGCCCCCCGCCCCGCGCCGCCCGCGGAAGCAGCGCCCCCACCCGGCGCGGCCCTGCCTGGTCCCCTACAGGCCCTGAGGGCGGCAGGACCCGGGAGCCGCGCACAACTTTCCGCCCCCCGCGCCGCGCAGGCGAGCAGTAGGAATTTTAGGGGTCGCGGCGCGGGCGCCCCCTCGACGCAGCAAGGGGAGGCTCGCTCGCCCGCTTTTCCGCCCCTCTGGGGGTCCCCGCCCGCCTGCGCCCCGCCCCGACGCCAAGCTGGGTCCCCAAACTTACCGTTACGGTGGGGTGGGTCCACAGGCGGGGTCCCTGGGCGATAGGCCGAGCGTTCCCACAGTCCCTCGCCGGCCTTAGTGTCTCTCCTACCCGGAACACACCAGCAGGTTATCGCGAGCTCCGCAAACACCGGAGCTCCCCAAACACCGCGAGCTCTTAGAGGGGCCCCCCACGACGTGGACTGGGCGGGACTTGAGGGGCGGAGCTTCTACGCCAGCGCCTGGGCCAATGACGTCCTGCCCGCTCAGGGTCTCCACGCCCCTAAGGGGGAGGGGCCCTACCCTTAACGGACAGCACGAAGCACCCAATCACGTGCTGTCCGACATGCTGGCAAAAATCAAACTCGTATATCAATAATGATCAATCGAAGGAGGAAATGAAGAAAAAATATAACATTTAAAATAGTAACTAAAAAAATCACATACATAGGAATGAATTTAAAGATGTAAATGACTTAGAAACAGAACTACATAACACGGTTAAAGGAAATCAAGACATAAATAAATGGAAGAATATTCCCTGTTCATGGAAAGGAAGAATAAATATCATTAAGATGTCTATCCTATCCAAACAAATCTACAGACTTAATACAATCCCCAAAAAAATCAACACAGCATTTTTTAATAAACTGGAAAAACTACCTATGGGATTTATTTGGAAGGGCAAAAGGCACTGAATAGCCAAAGACATATTGAAAAGAGAAAATCCAATCAGAGGAATCACACTAGTTGACCATAAAACATACTGAAAAGCTACAGTGGTAAAAACTGCATGGTGTTGTCACAAGGATAGGTATACTGACCAACGGAATTGAATTTAGAGTCCTGATACAGATCCTCACATATAAAGTCACCTCATTTTCGACAAGGACACCAAGCCCACTCAACTGGGAGAGAATGGTCTCTTCAACAAATAGGCATCCCAGAAGGAGAAGAAAAGGAAAAGGGGACAGAATGAATGTTGGAGGAAATAATAGCTGAAAATTTCCCAAACTTATTCAGGGAGATGGATGTACATGTCCAGAAAGCACAACACACTCCAAACAGCATAAACCTCAACAGGCCTACCCCAAGATATATACTTGTCAAATTATCCAATGCTCTAGACAAAGAAAAATATGGAAGGAAGCAAGAGAAAAGAGAACCATCACATACAAAGGAGGTTCCATAAGATTAAATGCTGATTTCTCATCTGAAACCATGGAGGCAAGAAGGAAGTGGTATGATATAGTCAAGGTGCTAAGAGAAAAAATTTCCAAACATGAATACTCTATTCAGCAAAGCTGGCATTCAAAAATGATGGAGAGGAAACGGGGCAAGATGGCGTCTGAGTAAGTACACCATCGTCATCTCTCCTACAAGAGACTGGCTGTGTGGTGACAGAGTCCTAGCAGAGCAGGCTGTTTTGGGAACCGACAGGGCGGGAGGTGTATGGACATCAATCTGGACAGACTGCAGCAGAATTGGTGTTTGCTCAAGGTAGAACTGCAGGTTTCTAACACTGAACGCAGAAGCCATGGGAAGGTAAACCCCTCCCTCCTAGGGCTAAGAGCCGTAGGCATTCACTGAGAACTGCCAGTCATGGGGCAGAGTTTCCAAGGCCTGTGTCCCTCAAACACGTGAACCCCAAGCCTGTGTTCCCTGAACCCCCGCGGCCCACACTAAATACCCCGAGTCCACATTCTCCCAGGCCTCTGTTTCCTGAGCCCAGCAATCCTGGAAATCTGGCATTGCCCTACCCCTCTTGGCACGGACTAACTCTGGAAGTGAGAGAGTTTAGGTGGGAGGTGCAGAGGGGCCAAGGAGTGTAGGTTCAGTTTTCTGGAACCCCCCGCCCCTTTTTTTATTGAGTTTGGAGGAGATATTAGCTGACCTGGGGAGAGCCTAGGAATAGAAAAGAGGCAAATCTGGTGAGAGAGCCCAATTTACTTAAACGGTCTGGGATAGGAAACTTTGTCTGGGAGAAGGTGGAGTCAGAAAATTAACCAGCTCCCTTGTAGCACACCTAAGGGAGAGGGACAGTAGGACATGCTTTACAGGCTTCCAATAGTATATTTAGGGTTCCTGGAAAGGGGTGGGTGCTCTCTCAAGAAATTAAGAGTCATTATTTTCTCAGGTGAGTTGGTTCATCAGGGACCCATTTGAATTTCCTACAGGAGCCCTCACGCAGCCTTCCTGCTGCCTTGGGAGAGAAGAAAGTGAGGAAGGGAGAAAGGGGGAAGGTCAGACTCCTAAGCAGTTTATTCAATTGCAAAGAGGATTCTTTTCCTGGGGCCTTTTCTGGTCTTTTCTCTTGGTCTGTTTTCTTGTTTTTTCTTCCTCTTTATCCCCACCACCACCTTTTTTTTTTCTTTTTTCTCCCCTTCTTCTCTGCTTTTTCTTCTTCTCTCTTTCTCCTTTTGTTTTTCCCTTTTTCTTTTTTCATATTAGTGCTACAGGCAACATTTCTTAATTGCTGTGCTTCCTCATCCTCAATTTTACCTTTTCTGTGTGTACTGATTGTGGCTACCTATGCTATCCCTTTTCCTTTACATCATTCTCTTCTCAATCATTTTTTCTTTCTCTTATATTCTACCTCTCTCTGTTTAACCCCCAATATTTCTGACTTTTTATCTGTAATACCTCTAATCTGTTTTCTATCATTTATTCACTCTCTATATTATTGTTTTCTTTTTCCCTTTCTCCTGACAACACTGACCTTTCAATTTGTAGTATATTGCTCCCCATATTCAGTTTAATAACTCATGACAGGTACTCCACTTTTTTACTGTTTTAACTATACACAGCTTCCATGAGTTCTATATACATTCTCCTAGATCTCACATTCTGCTAACAAACACTATCAATACTACTATTATATTTTCCTTTTCTTACTGCTTTTGCTTTCTCTGGACCTAATATTTTCCTTTGAGGGAACTTAGCCAACAACAAGGAAATAGAATAAGAAGAAAAAAGTGACAAAGAGAATACTTAACACACACACGAAAACTCCTAAGTAAACCCCAATGGTAGAACAAGAAGATAATCAACAGAATAAACCCAACAAGATAAAATGAAGACCAGACAGCAACAAAAAACTACAGACCATACCAATAATCAGGAAAACAAGGCCCAATGCAATGAATAAACTAAAAACCAGGAAGAGAAGTGGAACACCGAACAAGTAATTAAAGCTCTCAAAACATGTATCATGGACCAATTCAATGAAGTGAAGGAAGAGATTAAGCATATTAAGAAAACACTTGGAGAGCATACAGAAGAAATTGTGATCATGCACACAAAGATCACAGAGATGATGGGGATCAATAGCACAATCCAAGAAATCAAAAATACACTCTCAGCAAATAATAGCAGAATTGAAGAGGCAGAGGAAAGAATTAGTGATGTGGAAGAGAGTACATCCGAAATCAAATAGATAGTAGAATTAATTGACAAAAAGGTAGAAAAAATCCAGCAGGGATTTAGGGACCTGAATGACAATGCAAAACACACAAACATATGCATTCTAGGCATCCCAGAAGGAGAAGAGAAGGGAAAGGGGACAGAAGGAGTGTTGGAGGAAATAATGGCTGAAAACTTCCCAAATCTATTGAGGGAGATGAATGTCCATGTCCAGGAAGCACAACGCACCCCAAACAGCATAAATCCCAACAGGCCGACCCCAAGACATATACTTGTCAAATTATCCAATGTGCAAGACAAAGAGAAAATCCTAAAAGCAGCAAGAGAAAAGAGAACCATCATGTAAAAGGGAGGCCCCATAAGATTAAGTGCTGATTTCTCATCTGAAACCATGGGGGCAAGAAGGCAGTGGTATGACATAGTCAAGGTACTAAAAGAAAAGAATTTCCAACCAAGAATACTTTATCCAGCAAAGCTAGCATTCAAAAATGATGGAGAGTTCAAAGTATTCACAGATAAAGAGAATCTAAGAGAATAGGCCAACAAGAAACTTGCCCTTCAAGAAATATTAAAGGGAGTTCTGCAGTAGGAAAGAAACAAACAGGAGAGACAGATTTGGAGGAGAGTGTAGGAACAACTAAAAGTACAAAAAGAGAAAAAAAAGTCAAACAACATAAGACAAATCCAAATCCAAAGAAAATATGGCTAATATAAGTAATTCCTTGAAAGTAATACGCTAAATGTCAATGGATTAAACTCACCTGTTAAGAGACACAGATTGGAAGATTGGATAAGGAAATATGACCCATCTATATGTTTTCTACCAGAAACTCATCTTAGACCCAGGGATTCAAAGAAGTTGAAAGTGAATGGCTGGAAAACTACCTTACAAGCAAACAATAACCAAAAAAGGGCAGGAGTAGCTATATTAATAGCAGACAAAATAGACTTTAAAGGCAAAACAATTGTGAAAGAAAAGATGGACACTACATATTAGTGAAAGGGATATTCTTTCAAGAAGAATGAACAATCATAAACATTTATGCTCCTAACAAGGGTACCTCCAAATATGTGAGGCAAACAATGGAAAAACTAAGGGAAAGAATAGATGCCTCTACAATTATAGTGGGGGACTTTAATGCACTACTATCAACTTTGGACAGAACCTCTCAAAAGAGAATCAATAAAGAAACAAAGACTTTGAACAATATATTAGAGAAGCTGGACCTAATAAACATATACAGAACATTACACCCAAATACACCCATGTATATCCTGGATCATTCTCAAAGATCATTCTCAAATATAGGCCATATTCTAGGCCACAAAGAAAGACTCAATGAATTCAGAAAGATAGAAATCATGCAAATAATTTCTCTGACTACAGTGGAGTGAAGCTGGAAATCTGCAAGGGCCAGAGGCCCAGATTTCATAACAAGATGTGGAAATTAAACAGCACACTCTTTTTTTTTTTTTCATTTTTTTTATTGACTTTGTAATAATATTACATTAAAAATATATATATGAGGTCCCATTCAACCCCACCGCCCCCGCCCCCCACTCCCCCCACAGCAACACTCTCTCCCATCATCATGACACATCCTTTGCATTTGGTAAGTACATCTTTGGGCACCTCTGCACCCCATAGTCAATGGTCCACATCATAGCCCATACTCTCCCCCATTCCATCCAGTGGGCCCTGGGGGGATTTACAATGTCCGGTGATTGCCCCTGAAGCACCATCCAGGGCAGCTCCATGTCCCAAAGACGCCTCCACCTCTCATCTCTTCCTGTATTTCCCCATACCCATCAGCCACCATGTCCACTTTTCCCAATCCAATGCCACCTCTTCTATGTGGACATTGGATTGGTTGTGTCCATTGCACACCTATGTCAAGTGAGGGCTTAGATTCCACATGGGTACTGGATGCACTCCTCCTGCTTCTAGTTGTAGACACTCTAGGCTCCATGTTGTGGTGGTTGACCTTCTTCAACTCCATGTTAGCTGAGTGGAGTAAGTCCAATAAATCAAAGTGTAGGAGCTGAAGTCTGTTGAGGCTCTGGGCCTGGGTCTCATATTATCAGTCCAGAGATTCAAATCCCCTACATATATCTTAAACCCAGCACCAACTACAATTCCAACAAAGTAGCATGCAAGTCTTGTGAAAAGAGATCCCCTCTGAGTCCAATTCCATCACGCAGAAACACCAGCTCCAAAGAAGGGCCATCTGTCATGGCAGTGAACCCCTTCTGCCATGACCATAGAACCCGTGGGTCTCTTTATCCCTCAAAAGAACCAATACCTGGGGTTGTATCTACCTTATCTGTCTCTTAGACTCTGTTCAGTTGTACATAGGGATATTCCTTCTGACAACCTCCAGACTCTTTTTTAGAGACTCACAGCCTTATAATCTCATTTCTCCTTTCCATTTCCCCCTTACATTAGGTCAAACCGATTCCCGAAGTCATGTTATTATATGTAGACAGGTATATTCTGCTGTTCCGCATTGAATCTTTAATTCAAAGTCATTTTCTAGTTTCTCCTTCAGCTGGTATGTGGTAGTGATCCCTCGGTGCCAGGGAGGCTCATCCCCAGGTGTCGTAAACAGCACACTCTTAGAAAAACAGTAGGTCAAGGAGGAAATCTCAAAAGAAATTAATAACTACCTTAAAACTAATAAAAATGATAAAACAACATACCAAAACTTATGGGATGCAGCAAAAGCAGTACTGAGAGGGAAATTTATAGCCATAAATTCATACATCAAAAAAGAAGAGCTAAAATTGAAAACTAACTGCACACTTGGAGGAATTAGTAAAAAAACAACAAAGCAACTCCAAAGGAAGAAATATTGAAAGAAAGAAGAGAGAAAGAAAGAAAGAAAGAAAGAAAGAAAGAAAGAAAGAAAGAAAGAAAGAAAGAAAGAAAGAGAAAGAAGAAAGATAAGAGCAGAACTAAATAAAATAGAAAGTAAGAAAGCACTTGAGAAGATAAACAAAACCAAGAGCTGGTTCTTTGAGAAGATCAATAAAATTGACAAACCCTTAGCTAGACTAACAAAGAAAAAAAGAGAGAAGATTCAAATACACAAAATAAGAAATGAGAAAGGAGATATCACCACTGACCCCACAGAAATAAAGACTATCATAAGAGGATACTTTGAAAAACTATATTCCAACAAGGAGGACAATTTAGAGAAAATGGACAAATTCCTAGAAACACATTAGCCACCTACAATGATGAAAGAAGAAATCGATGATCTCAACAAATGAATCAAAATAAAGAGATAGAATCAGTCATTAATACCCTCCCAACTAAGAAGAACCCTGGGCCAGATGGCTTCACCGGTGAATTCTACAAAACATTCCAGAAAGAACTAACACCAATTTTGCTTAAACTCTTCCAAAATATCAAAAGAGCAGGAAAATTGACTAACTCATTCTATGATGCCAACATTACCCTAATACCAAAGCCAAAGATAGGAAAATTACAGACCAATCTCTCTAATGAACCTATGCAAAAATCCTCAACAAAATACTTGCTAATCATATTCAACAACACATTAAACAAATTATACACCATGGCCAAGTGGTATGGAAGGATGGTTCAACATAAGAAAATCAATTAATGTAATACACCACATAAACAGATTGAAGGAAAAAAATCACGTGATCATATCTATAGATGCAGCAAAAGCATTTGACAAAATACAGAACCCTTTCTTGATTAAAAAAACACTGCAAAAGAAAGGAATAGAAGGAAACTTTCTGAACATGATAAAGGTTATATATGAAAAACACACAGCTAACATCATTTACAATGGTGAAATCCTAAAATCTTTCCCTCTAAGATCATGAACAAGACAAGGATGTCCACTATCACCCCTTCTATTTGCCATTGTGATAGAAGTACTTGCTAGAGCACTGAGGCAAGAAGCAGACATTAAAAGGCATCCAAATTGGAAAGGAAGAAGTCAAAATTTCACTATTTGCAGACAACATGATCCTATACATAGAAAACCCTGAGAAGGCTACAAGAAAGCTTCTAGAACTTATAAATTACCTCAGTAAAGTCGCAGGTTACAAGATTAATGTGCAAAAATCAATAGCATTTCTGTACAAAAATAATGACCAATATGTGGGGGAAATCAAGAAACAAATATGATTTACAATAGTAAATTTAAAAAATCAAATACCTAGGAATAAATTTAACTAAAGATGTGAAAGACTTATACACAAAAAACTACACAACACTGTTTAAGGAAATCAAAGAAGACTGAAATACATGGAACAATATTCCCTGTTCATGGATACAAAGACTAAATATTATTAAGACGTCTATCCTACCAAAACTCATCTACACATTCAATGCAATCCCAATAAAAACCAACACAGCATTTTTTAATGAACCAGAAAAACTAACTATGAAATTTAACTGGGAAGGAAAGAGGCCCCGAATAGCCAAAGACATATTGAAAAAGAAAAATGAAATTGGAGGAATAACACTACCTGACTTCAAAACACACTACAAAGCAACAGTACTATAAATGGCATAGTATTGGCACAAGGATAGACACACTGAAAAATGGAACCAAATTGAGAGTTCTGATATACATCCTCACATATACAGTCATATGGTATTTGACAAGGCCATCAAACACACTAGACTGGGAAAGAATGGCCTCGGCAACAAATGGTGCTTGGACAACTGGATATCCATGTGCAAAAGAATGAAAGAGGATTAAGATCTCACACTGTACACAAAAATCAATGCAAGATGGATCACAGACTTAAATATAAAAACCAAGACCATAAAGACCTTGGAAAACAATGTAGGGAAGCATCTACAGGACCTTGTAAAAGGAAATGGCTTCATGAATTTCATACCCAATACACAAGCAGCAAAAAACAGAACACTACTAGCGTTGGAGAGAATGTGGAGAAATGGGAACATTCATCCAGTGCTGGTGGGAATGCAGGAGGATCCAGCCATTCTGAAGGAGAGTTTAGCAGTGTCTCAAAAAACTAACTATAGATTTGCCATATGACCCAGAAATCCCACTGCTGGGATTATTCCAGAAGCACTAGAAACAAAGACACAAACTGATAAATGCACACCAATGTTCATAGCTGTGTTATTCGCAATTGCCAAAAGTTGGAATCCACCCAAATGCCCATCAACTGGTGAATGGATAAATAAAATGTGGTATAGACATACGATGGAATACTACTCAGCTCTAAGAATGAATTCAATACAAACACATGTGATAACATGGATGAATCTTGAGGACCTTATGTTGAGTGAAGCAAGCCAGGCATTGAGGAACAAATACTACATGACCTCGATGATATGAAACAAGCAAACCAAGCTGTCTCAGAGAGCTAAAGACTGGATGATGGGCTTAAAGGAAGCTGGGGGAGAGGAAAGTTGTGAGCTGACGCCTACATGGGTGAAATCTATAAGCTGGTGGTAATTATTTGTACAGGGAAGGGATAAGATGGGGGCATAGGGATATCTTTGGCTGGGGCTTTGCAGGCTTGAGCAGGACTAGGGTTGGGAAGATGGATCAGATGGCTAAAGGAATTGGGCGGAGGGTTGGGGGGAACAGCTGAACATGGCAGATTGTCAGGTATGTAATTGAAACTATAATGTTGAGAAAATTCTTTAGAAAATATAAGGAAGGATTGCCTGTTTAAGGTGCATAAGGGGGGTGCATCTGGCATAGGGTCAGGCAGGAGTGTGTGAGGGCCCCTTTTGTCATATTGTATTATATCATTGGGTGGAGACCCATACAATGAGTGTGAAGGTGTACCCACAACCTGGGGAGGCCAAATGTTCTCAAACAGAGGGACTGTGACTCTCGAGAGAATTGGTGGCTCCCAATGGATTAGGGCAGTTGAGTATGTCAAGCCCTCAGTACTGTTGCACATTTCTGTGAATATGGTCCTTCAATTTTGAACATTGATTGTCACAGTGGGCCCTGAGGTGAGGGGGAGAGAAGTATAGAATAGATGGAATCAGGGTAACTGGGGGGTAATGGAAGTGTTCCACAGGGTCATGCAACGATGAATATAGGACATGTTAAATTACATGAAAAATGTATAAAGTTTATAGGTTAAAATGTAAACCATAATGTAAAACATAATGTAACTAAAAATTTAGAAAATTATACAGTCTAAAATACAAACCATAATGTGAACCAAAACGGAACCATGTTTGAAAGCTATCCCTCAATATCTGTACATCAGCTGCAGCAAATGTAACATGAACATGTAAAAAGATCATTGCTGGGGAAGGGGGAAAGGGTTTGATGCTGGATATATGGGTGTCCCCTATATTGCATATCTGAATTACAGTGATCTAAAATTTCTGTGAGAAGACAAAATGAAAAATCAGAAGGAAAAAGGATGTAGACACTGAGGAAGAAGGAAAAAAATTGTCTTGCCACTGTCCATATAGGGCAACACTATTGCAGTGATGAAAGGCCAAATGCCAAAAACAAAGCTTTATAATATTTTTCATTTTTTAAATACACCAATTTATTCTTACTTTATTTTAGTTTTCCTAAATTAGTATGTTTTCTATTTCTAATCTTTAAACCCATCACTATTTTTCGTTTTCCTAATAGTTGAATTTGGCAATATATTAGGCTTCATTTTTGAAGAAGTTTTGGACCACAGAGAGGTTCAACTATGGCAGGGGAGGAACACTGGTGTGGGCTGTTATGATGGCCGGCACATGGTTGGGAGGATGTCCTCCAGGGCATGTATATAGGGTACATAAAAATATTCAGATATATCTTGGGTATTTTCATAGCAGTTACAGTTACAAATGACAACTGAGGCAGTGCTGAGTTCCCCCAGGGGAGCTCTATCACCTTCCCCAATGCAACAGCAACAATCCTCCAAGTGCAAGAGCAAAGAACAATGAAGAAGGATGGTCCAATGATGAGCCCTTGATACTGATGACCATGCTTATGACCCTGTGTGCCTGATGGAACTAGGCCTAGAGCTGCAGGTGCCTAAGAATTACCTCCTGACCGCCTCCATGTTGCTCAAATGTGGCCACTCTCTAAGCCAAACTCAGCATGTAAATGCATTACCTTCCCCCAGCTTGGGACATGACTCCCGCGGGCAGCCACGACTCCCTCCCGGGCCAGGCCAGGTGGCCTTGGTGGTCGCTGTCCGAGGGCCCCTTTGCTTACACCCCCTCCTGGCCAGGCGCACAGGTGGCTCCTCCGCGGCTCTGAGCCCCCAGGCCCGGCTGGCGCGCAGCTGCCTCTCTCGGCTCCCAGCGGGTTTCCGGCCCCGCCTCTCCCTCCAGCCAGCCTTCCTTTAGGCCCGTGGTGGGGGCGCGGGGCAGGTCCTGCGGTCGGAGGAGACTCGCAGAGGTCACCCCCTTTTCCCCCCACCCACAGCGACCCGGGGAGACGCAGACCCAGCCCTTTCCCAAGCCGCCTCCCGGATCCCGGCTCCGGCTCCCAAGGAGGGCGTCTGTCCTTTATTCTCCTTTAACCAACCAGGGAAAGTTGGGGGCCTACAAGGCAGATTAGGGCGCGGCTGGGGGCACTTCCCCGGGGAGGCAGCCCCAGGGCGCGGGGGTGGGCGGGAGGTGGGCGGTCCCCGCAGCCGTGTGGGTCCTTCTGCCGCCGGGCGAGGTGAGGATCCGGGCCGGGGGAGGCGCTCGTCGTGGTGCTCAGCGCGGCCTCTGCCGGGGGAGGCGCTCGTCGTGGTGCTCAGCGCGGCCTCTGCTGGGCGGGGACCTCAGGGGCGGGGCGGGTCAGCTCTGAGCAGCAGCGCAGCCTGGTTTCTCCTGTGCCGATGCGCTTGCTCTGCTCTGCAAACCTGAGCTCCCCCAAATCTCAGTGTTTCACGGGCGTGTGTTTAATCAGATTATTCTACACCTGAGATGATCTCAGCGCACGGCTCCAAAATGGAATTTTAAAAATCTGTGTTTTCAAAGAAAAACGATTTAAAAAGGAATCTGATTATCCGCTTCCCTGTCCTGACATTTTACCCATCTCCCTGTGGGTAGAGAATGCAGATTTTCCGTTCCATATCTAATCTACTAGAGATTCAGTGTTGGGGCTATTTTTGATAGATTTTTTGGACAGAAGTATTGCTGCAGCTTGCATACTGATTTTGAAATGCACATTGGTGTCTCGAAATAGCCGACTTGTTAGGGGACCTTTCACTGCATTAGGAGTTGAGTTAAATTTACTAATTCATCTATTTTTTATATGACTAAAATTTCGTGGTTTTTTAATCTTTAACTGAAAATAATATCTAAATGTTTAAGGAACACAGTTTCTTCTGTCACCAGAGCATTCTTTTGTAAACTTAAATTTTGAAGAGCTGTTTTTCTGCATCTGATATGGGATCTTTATATCTGCAGAAAATGAGCTCTACCTCCTCCAATACTCAACCTTTTCCACGTGTATTTAAATCTTTCATGAATGATTAATGAAAGATTAGATCAGAAAAGTTTGCTTATAATTGGGAATTATGTAACTGGACTAAAAGAAAACAAATCGAATAATTGTCATTTAGCAAATACATAGTACTGGGAGAAATAGAATAGTTTTAGCACTGGTAGATTATTTGTTGCATGATTTAAGGTGGGATGAACCCAAAGATTTTCCATCTGTAAGGTTTTTATGCTCACGCGCAATGGTAGTCTATACCTAACATTGGTTTTACTAAAGTGTTTATTTGAGTTTATACATACATGACCATAAATGCCTAGTATGTGCCACATCCTATTCTACATGATTAATATGTTTTAAGTCATTTCATCCTCCCAGGGAATCCTGGGTGGGAGGTGCTATAACTGGCCGAATTCCTAGCAGAGGGAAATCTGGTTTCAGGTATTTGGTAAATAACTTTTTAAATACACTTTCTGATCATATTAATTCAATTATGAAGCATTTCTTTAAGCAGCTCTGGCAGGATCTTCACTTGCTCACTTAATTGACTGTCATGTCATTTTATATAATAATTTTAAAAATCATCAGTTCAGGGTGACATTCCTGTACTGCTATTTGTATCCATAATTATGCTATGCTTAATATTGTGCATTTCTTTATTTGGAAATGTAGGGTTACCCAGTTTAAAAAGAAAGCAGGTTATATTTGTGACTATTTCTCCTGTGTCTGATTTTACTCAAAACCTCTTCATGTATTATCTTCCTTTTATCACCAAATAGATGTGATTTATTCCATTTTATCATTATTGTTTCCTTTGGCATTCACTAATTATAGTGAGTTATAAATCAGGGGAATGGAAAGTTCTATGTCATAGCTATGCCCTGCTTGGGAGTCCTGGGAAATGCCAGAACACAGTCCTACATCTGTGGGTGGAACGGTGGGTAATGCTGCATGATTTCCTGCAGAAAACCTCCCCTTGCCAATTTCATGTTTGAACCACTGCTGTGAAAAGAATGTTTTTCAGCAATTCTAGCCTTATCATATGCCCGATTTCAGAATCTTGTAGAGGTCTCACTCCCCAAGCCCAGGGCATAAGGTATCCCGAAGAGGGGTGAGTCCCTGGGTGTGGTCCAGGGGTTGTCTCTGGCGGTTCACCCCACTTTCCCACAGAACTCAGTGTGTGTGACGTCATCAGACACTGGGAGAAAAGACCGCAGTTCAGGTGTGGCCCTCGGCGGGGTCTTCACAGGGAGAGATGTGCTGTACAAGGATTTAGGGAAGGAAATGCATTATTAGCATTTTTGTCCAATCATGGGGGACATGGGGATAGGAGTTTGGGAAAGTGGATGGAACACAATTTAGGTTTTCTTTTACAAATCACCAAAAGATTCTTGTTTAAAGAAAAATAAAAGCATCGACTCTGTTGGGCTTTGGGCAGTGAAATATCTTTGGAACTACTTCATAGACAAGTTGGAAACTTTAACTTGGTTCCATTATTGATGATGTATGTCATGGGGCCACTTTGAAGCATGAAAAAATGTGACATGGATTTTTTTTTCATAACAGTAGTTTCTTGTCACCTTTAGCTGCTCTACCGTGTGTGTGTGTATTTATTATTATGTCTTTTTTTTTAAAGATTTATTTATTTATTTTTAATTCCTCCCCCCTCCCCCAGTTGTCTGTTCTCTGTGTCTATTTGCTGCGTCTTGTTTCTTTGTCCACTTCTGTTGTCCTCAGCAGCACGAGAAGTGTGGGCGGCGCCATTCCTGGGCAGGCTGCACTTTCTTTCGCACTGGGTGGTTCTCCTTACGGGTACACTCCTTGCGCATGGGACTCCCCTACGCGGGGGACACCCCTGCGTGGCACGGCACTCCTTGCGCGCATCAGCACTGCACATGGGCCAGCTCCACACAGGTCAAGGAGGCCCGGGGTTTGAATCGCGGACCTCCCATGTGGTAGACGGACGCCCTAACCACTGCGACAAGTCCGTTTCCCTATTATGTCTTTAAATGACACCATTATTCTCTATGAAAGTTCTGTAGTGCCATGGCAGAGCTTTGACTCAGGGAGGAAAGTTTTTTTTGTTTTTATTTTAGTGAAGATATACTTTATTTTATTTTTTACACTTTTTAAATTAAAGTTAATACATCACAAAGAGTGATACATTAAAAAACACAAATGAAAAACTTAAAAAGCATAAGAGGTTCCCATATACCCTGCTCCCCACCCCCACCCTGTCATTTTTGTAAAATGTATTTTTTGAAGATATATACATCACACAAAAAAAGTTACATTAAAAAATATGAGGTTCCTGTATACCCCCCCACCCCACTCCTTCCACACCAACAACCTCCCTGATCATTGCAGCACCCTCATCTCACTCAGTGAACACATTTTGGAGGCACTGCTGCACTACACAGATGATAGTTTACCCTGTAGTTCACACTCTCCCCCAGTACATTCAGTGGGTTATGGCAGGATATATAAGGTCCAGCATCTGACCCTGCAATATCATTAAGGCAACTCAAAATCCCAAAAATGCCCCCACATCACAGCTCTTCTACACCTCCCTGCCCTCAGCAACTACTGTGGCTACTTTCTCCACCTCAATGCTAAAATGTCTTCTATTAGTAGTCACAATAGTTTTATAGTAGAATATCAGTAAGTCCACTCTAGTCCATATTTTATTCCTCCATTCTGCGGTCCCTGGGATGGTGATGTCCCCTCCACCTCTAGATCAGGAGGGGGCTTAGGGTAGTGGAAGCTTTTTGGGCCTGGAGTCCCTACACAGCCCAGTGGTTTTAACACAATGAGCTCCATCGGCACTGGGTATGACTTGTCGGCCTCTACATTCTCTCCTGATGGGAGAGTTTTTCAAGTTGAATATGCTATGAAGGCTGTGGAAAATAGTAGTACAGCTATTGGAATCAGATGTAAAGATGATGTTGTCTTCGGAGTAGAAAAATTAGTCCTTTCTAAACTTTATGAAGAAGGTTCCAACAAAGGGCTTTTTAATGTTGATTGGCATGTTGGAATGGCAGTGGCAGGTTTGTTGGCAGATGCTCGTTTTTTAGCAGATATAGCTAGAGAAGAAGCTTCCAACTTTAGATCTAACTTTGGCTATAACATTCCACTCAAACATCTTGCAGACAGAGTGGCCATGTATGTTCATGCCTATACACTGTACAGTGCTGTTAGACCTTTTGGATGCAGTTTCATGTCAGTGTCTTACAGTGTGAATGATGGTGCACAACTCTACATGGTTGATCCATCGGGTGTTTCATATGGTTACTGGGGCTGTGCCATTGGTAAAGCCAGGCAAGCTGCAAAGACAGAAATTGAAAAGCTTCAGATGAAAGAAATGACCTGTCATGATGTTGTTAAAGAAGTTGCAAAAATAGTTTACATAGGCCGTGATGAAGTTAAAGATAAAGCATTTGAACTAGAGCTCAGCTGGGTTAGCGAATTAACTAAAGGAAGACATGAAATTGTTCCAAAAGATATAAGGGAAGAAGCAGAGAAATATGCTAAGGAATCTCTGAAGGAAGAAGATGAATCTGATGATAATAATATGTAGCATTTACATCTGCTTCTGTTTTAAATTTCTATATAGTCCCATGTAAACTATTTAGCCCAATGGATTATTATATACCCAGTAACAAATTTTCATTAAATTTTTGTCTTATAATCATTGATGTTTGCTTAATATCTGCTTAACAAAATTAGTGTGCACAATTGAAAACCCAGTACTCAGAATTAAAATGCCTGCTTAAACATTCCTTAGAGGCTGTTGGATCATACGAATTTAAAACCCCAGTCCACTAATGTAGAAGCTAAAAATAACCTGCTGGGCTGTTGTTGCCCAGTTTTGTATTTAAATGATTGTTGGTTATCCTCCTCTATTAAACTTTAGGTGTAATTTAGAAAAACAGATCCTATAACATGTGAGTCAAGAATATTTCTCTTTTCCTTTATTGTCATAAGGAGGAGTGGATTTAAGAATTAAAGAATCTATTCTGTCACTTTTTAAATTAATCTGTAAAGTTAAAAGTACCCAGACTGCACTAATGTAAAAAATAAATCAGAATGTATGTTAAAAAAAAAAAAAAGAGGGGGCTTAGATTCCACATGGATGATGGAGGCAATTCCTCTGCCTGCGGTTGTTGGCACTCTTGATTCCCTGGTGTGGTGTTTGACCATCTTCACCACCCTGTTAGCTGACCTGGGTAAGTCCAATGAACCAGAGAGTAGGAGTTGCCACTCTGCTGAGGCTCAGGGCCCAGCTGGCACATGGGCAGTCCAGAGATTCAAGTCCCCTGAGTATGCACCATCCCTAGCACCAACCACAGGTTCAGTAAAAGTGACAAGAGGTGGTGTAGGAAGGTCACATCTGAGTTCAGCTCCATCCCACTCAGAAGCACAAATTCCAAAGTAGGGCCCTCCAACATGGCACAGAACTCCAAGTCCATCTGCCATGACAATATACCCTGTGGACCTCCATAGCCTTCAGGAGAACCAGCACCCAGGGTTGTATCTACTTTGGTTCTCTCTGGGCTCCTGCTGAGGCGTGCGTAAGCGTGACCCCTCTGATGACCTGCCAACTCTTTTTGGAAGACTCTTAGCCATATAAACTCATTTGTCTTTGCCATTTCCCCATTTTACTCAAGGTCAAAAAGCAGTTTTTAACACTTGATCCACTATGTAGGCTGAGATATTCTGCTGGTCTGAGTTGACCCTTTTATTCAAGGTCTCTTTCTAGTTGCATCACCAGTTAGTGACTGGTAGTAATCGGAGGACAGGGTTTTAATCCCAGGACTATAATAAGCCCTGTGACCGCAGAGAAATCACTTAAACCTTCTGAGCCTCAGTTTCTTCATTTGGAAAATGAGACTAATACCTCCTTCATAAGGTTGGGGACATTTATTAAATGTAGAAATGAATGTTAAGTGGCTAACAGTCCTTGGCAAATAGGGGTTGTTCAATAAACATTACTTCCCTCTCTTTTCTCTAATTAAATAAAAGGTGAATCAGAAAAAATTATTTCAAATTTGAGAATTTCAAAACATTCTTTGAAGACTGAATTCCCTCTGCTGAACCAGTGAGTTAAGCAAGACATTGTCCCCCTTAAAAGCACCTATGTTTTTCATATTATGCTATGTTTTAAGCTTCAGTTCCTATATAGTGAATACATGCAGCCAAATATGGTTGTAAACTCCAAGGGAACTTCCAAATGCCTTGGTTGCCCTGAAATTTTATTGTGTAGAATTTTGATTGACTAAGTAGGACACTGGCTGGGGTTTAGAAATAAATACTATGCCAAGCAGAGACTTTTGTTTTAAGGGTATTTTTACTCATAGATGAGTGGTGCTCTCTTCTTAAAACTTCTGCAGAACTGTTTAGGAATAAGTAAGCATCCTGTGGGACGTGAAGCAGTGGCGTTCAGCACACACAGAAACTCCGTCTGTCTCAGTGGAGTGGAGCTCTGCCTGGCCTCGCTGCTGGGGCCCATTGAGCTGTTCAAGTGCTAGGAGGTCGTTGGCCCCTAAAGCAGTCGTCCATGGTGTGTAACTTCCTGTTAGAGCGGGCTCTGTAATCTGACAGCTGGTAGGTCCAGTTCAGTGCAGGGAACGGTCTAATTAAGGATTCTTAAAGCTGAGAGTTGGACAGCCTCGAGACAGGAATACAGGGATGCCTTGTTTTATGCAGTTTCTGGGGTCTTGGCAAGTTGTTTATAAACAGAATTTTTGCAATTCAAAGTATGAATTGAAACACTATCATACCTCATAAAGTGAAGGATCTTCTTTTATAGGTGTATAGGTAATTTTGTAAGCATAAATATGTAACCCCAAACTTGTTTAAGACACAGACTCCATTATGAGACTCAATGTCCTTTGTTCCTTCTCAAAACCTCATATTTAAATTAGTAAAATTAATGTACAAACTTCAAGGAATGCAAAATCATCCTTACAGAAAATAAAAGGATGCTATTAATTGATAGTCTTGGAAACTAATTTCCTTTTTTTCTCAAAAGAAAGAAAATAGGCATTAAATTTCTTAACTAACTAGATGCCTGTGAATGTGTGTGTGGGGGTGTATCTAGGGATGGATACTCTATGGCAATATTTTCCTTGTTTTGTTTTCATTTACTTATATTTTTTAGAAATCAGTTGCTGCTAATGCAGTGCAGAAAGTGAAGGAGGCATTTGAAGAGACCCAAAAGAGCCCAGTGGAGTTTAAGACACAAAGTTCAGTAGCTCATTGCTACTCTGGTTTCCCCAACAAGAGGCACCCTAAACTTCATGAATTCTTCTGCCCCAAAAGAGTCAGGGATCACCTTATCTTAGGATTTTTCTTTATTTCTCTCTTTTTTAAGGAGAGAGCTGCTCTCTGGCTGTTGGGAGGCAAGTGCTTTAATGATGTGTATTTGACTGTTCTGGTTTTCCACTCTTTTATCTTCAACCTTCTTTTGCTTTAGGTAAGTCTCTAGTGAATAGAATACTGTGCATTTTGTTTAATTCAATTTGATAATCATTATCTTTGACTGCAAAGTTTAGGTTGTTTATATTGATTGTAATTACAGTTACATTGAATTCTTTTCTATCATGATATTTTTATTAATAACTTTTGTTAGAAAAGTAGGTTTATGGAACTATCATATGTAAAATATATAAAATACAGTTTCCTTCTCTCATCCTACTATTAACATCTTGCATTAGTGCAGTATATTTGTTATAATTCCTGAAAGAACATTTTAATAATTATAATATTAACTATATTCCATCATTTACAAATAGGATTCATTCACTGTGTCATACAGTCCTACATTTTATCGTTTAATTTTTATTCTAATATTTTACATATGAACTAGAGGTTCCCCTATTAACCACATTCACATATACCCTGAGAACGTTGTTTCTGCAACGTCAGCCCTGGGGGATTCAATGAACGCATTCACCCTAGCATCTGGGGTCTAAACTAAAAGGTCTGCCAAAGAGCGCCATCTGCTGAAAGACCAGAAAAGTGCATGAAAATGAGGGAAAAAATAACACTAAAAACACAAAGGAGGCAATCACCTGCTTTTACAAGCCGCCCGCCAAGGCCCTTGGCAACTGACTTTCACCCCATTACTGAGTCCTTAGCCCTGGTTTGAGCAGTTAAACAGGGGTAGTCCTAAATATCTAGAAGAATTTGAACCAAGAATAAAAGAACAGTGGGAGCACACAGCTACTTAACAGTAAATCTCTTGGCAAGAGAGAAACTGAACATCAGAGTAAACTCAGCCTCATAATCAGATTCCTAATCATCAGCAAAACATTACAAGCAATACTAAGAAAAAGGAAGATATGACTAAAGCAAAGGAACAAAGCAAATCTCCAGATGACATGCAGGACTTGAAACAACTCATTAAAAAAGAAGAAAAGTTTAAAATCAAAATGAACACATGGAGAAACTAGAAAAAGTACAGGAAACCAATCCCAAATCAAATGAGAGTTAAAAAAATACAGATTAGAGCAAAAATAAATAGAGAAAAAAAGATAATAGGAAAAATTTAACAAAATCAAAAGCTGGCTCTTTGAGAAGATCAATAAAATTGACAAACCCTTATCTATACTAACAAAGAAAAAAAGAGAGAAGATGTAAATAAAATCAGGAATGAAGGGGGGGGCATAGACTGACCCCACAGTTATAAGAAAGACCACGAATAGATATTATGAGAAACTGTATGCCAAGAAATTAGACAACCTAGATGCAATGAACAATTCCTAGAAATGCACAGACAACATACATTGACTCTACAAGAAACACAGGAACACAACAAACCAATCAAAAATAAACAGATTGAATCAAATGTTATCAAAATTCTTCCATCAAAGAAAAGTCCAAGACCAGATGCTTTACAGGTGAATTGAACCATCTATTTGAGAAGAATTAATTCCAATTCTGCTTAAATTTCACTAAACATTGAAAAGGAGGGAAACAATTACCCAACACATTTTATGAAGCCAACATCACTCTAATACCAAAGTCAGATAACTATACAAGAAAAGAAAATTACAGACTTGTAGGGTGGCACCGTGTGGGAGCGCGGCGACAGCAAGGGTCGGCTTGTCTCCAGGCCCCGGTGCAAGTCAGACCCGGGTGGCGGGAACGGGCGTTAAGCCCTCCGCTTGGGGTTCGGGCGTACTGCCCGCCCCTCTGCCCAGCTGCACCCGCTTCCCCCTCGGTGGCCTAACCCCGCCTCTCCCCCGAGGGCCACCACCCTGCCATGACAGCTCCGCCTCGCTGCCGCCGAGAACCCTGGCTACCCCGTCTTCTGCCCGCAACCAGTGATGCACCCCTGCACGAACCTTTCAGCCGTCTGCCGCCCCCCAGCCACGCCCCCTGCCCCTCCCCCATCTTCACCCTATATTAACTGCTGTACTTCCTGAATAAATCAGACTTGCGCACAGATCCTGGTCTCGGTAGTCTTCTTCCTACCGCGCGTCCTCCGCACCTTGCCGGCCCCGGAGCGCCTTCTCGGAAGGCCCCTCTGTGTGTTGCAGCCCTCCGCCCGAGCCCACACCGCCCCTGCAGCGGCCCTCCGGGCGAGCCCACACTGCGACACAGACTAATCTCTCTAATAAGCATAGATGCAAAAACTATCAACAAAATACTTGTAAATAGAATCCAAAAACATATTAAAAGAACTATACTCCATGATCAAGTGGGTTTTATTCCTCATATGCAAGTGTGCTTTAGCCAAAGAAAATCAAATACATCATATTAACAAATTGAAGGGGGAAAATGATCGTCTCAATTGATACAGAAAAATCATATGACAAAATATAGCTTTCTTTCTTAATAAAAACAATTTAAAAGATAGTTATAGAAGGAAAGTTCCTGGAACAATCAAGGACATATATGAATATACCACAGCCAACATCCCACTCAATGGGGAGAGGTTGAAACCTTTCTCTCTCAGGAACAAGATAAGGATGACCACTGTCACCACTATTATTCAATATTGTGATAGAAGTTCTAGCTAGAGCAATTAGGCAAGAAAGAAAAGTCATCCAAATTGGAAAAGAGGGAGTAAAACTCTCACTATTCCCAGATGACATGATCTTATATTTAGAAAATTCTGAAATCTCTACAGCAAAGCTATTACAGCTAAAAAATGAGTTCAACAAAGTGACAGAATAAAAGATCAATAGGAAAAAAAGAAGATGATATTTCTAGGTACTAGTAATGAGCAAGCTGACAAGGAAATCAAGAAAAAATTGTATTAACAAAACAAAAACAGGTTCAAATATCTAGAAGTTAATTTAACCAAGAATGTAAAGGATCTTTATTCAGAAAACTACAAAACACTGCTAAAAGAAATCAAAGAAGACTCAAACAAATGGAAGTACATTATGTGTCCATGCACTGGAAGACTAAACATTGTGAAGATGTCAATACTACCCAAACTCATTTATAGATTCAATGCATTATCAACCAAAATTCCAACAACTCACTTTACAGATATAGAAAAGTCACTTATGAATTTATTTAAAAGGGAAAGTTATCCTGAACAAAAACATCCTTGAAAGAAGAGCAAAGTCAAAAGACTCATGCCTTCTGATCTTGAAGTGTATTACATAGATACATAGTTAAAACAGCAGGGTTTTGGAATAAAGATAGATATATTAATCAATGGAAGGAAATTGAGAGTTCAGAAATAGACCCTCCTGTAAGGTCAAATGATTTTTGATAACCTACAAAATCCCATTTTCTTGACCAGAACAGACTCTTCAAAAACTGGTGCTGGGAGAACTGGATATCCCTAAACAAAAGAATGAATGACAGGTCCTATCTCACCCCCTATACAAAAATCAACTCCAAATGGACCAAAGACCTAAACATAAAAGACAAGGCAATAAAACTCCTAGAATGTAATGTAGGGCAACATCTACAAGATCTTGTAGAAGATGGGGTTCTCTTAAACCTTACTCCCAAAGCATAAGCAAAAAAGGAAAATATAGATAAATGGGACCTCCTCAAAATTAAACATTTCTCCTCCAAAAAAGGACTTTGTGAATAGAGTAAAAAGGCAGCCTACTCAATGGGAGAAAATATTTGGAAATCACATCAGGCAAGAGTCTAATATCCATTATATAAAGAGATCCTACAACTCAGCAACAAAAAGATAGATGACCCGATTAAAAAATGGGCAAAAAAACTGAATAGACACTATTTTATAAGAAGAAATACTAATGGTGTAAAAACATATGAAAAACTGTTCAACCTCACTGGCTATCAAGGAAATGCAAATCAAAGCTACAATGAGATTTCATTTCACACCTTCTAGAATGGCCACTACTAACAAAACAGGAATCTAAAGATGTTGGAGAGGAATGTAGAGTGGTAGGAGTGCTTATTCACTGTTAGTGGTAATGAAGGATAGTACAGCAACTGTGGGAGTTTGTTTGGTGGTTCCTATATCACTACTAGGTATATAACCCAGAAGAATGGAAAGCAGTGACATGAACAGACATCTGCACACTGATGTACTTAGTGACATTATTCACAATTACTAAAAGATGGTTTCAGTCCCCATGTTCATCAACTGATAAATGGATAAACTGTGGTATATACACACAATGGAATATTATTCAGCAGTCAAAAGTAATGAAGTCCTGAAGCATGACAATATGGATGAACCTATAGGACATTATGTTGAGTGAAGGAAGCCAGGCACAAAAGAAGAAATATTGCATGATTTCATTATTATGAACTAAATATGATGAGCAAAATCATGAAGTTAATAGCTTGAATATGTCATCAGAAAATAAAATGGGGTTACAGCATGGAAAACTGAAGTTTAATTTTGCAGAATTTGTTTAAAAATTTGTAAATATTTGGAAATGAATTATAATGGTGAAAGCGCATCATAGGACTTATAATGCAAGCATATGGGGATTATACTGGTCTTTTTTTGTTGATTTTTTCTTTTTTTTTTCAGTAATGAAAATGTTCTAATATTAATTGAAGTGATAAATGCATAACTGTGATTATACCAAATACCACTGATGTACACTTTAATAAATTGTATGGTTTATGAAAAAAATATGGTGGGTTGGTGGAAAAATACACCAAATGTAGCTATGTACAATAGTTAGTATAACAGTAATACACTGATGAGGCTCTTTCATAATTTGTTACAAATGTTTCACAACAATGCAAGATATAGGTGGTGGAGTGATGTATGGGCACCCTGTATGATGTTATGCATGCTTACTTTGTAAGTTCACAACTTATACTATACATTTATTGTTTATGTATGTTCATGTATGACTAATATACTTCAATAAAATTTTAATGGGAAAAAGCACCTAGTTAGAGAGAAATACATAATTTAACATGAAGTTTTGAATGGAAAAGTTCTGGGCTTAGAAAGAAAGCTAGGAGACATTGTAAAGTTATATATAATGGTTTTATTTTAAACTTTGATTAAATCATAATATACTTGCTGTTCTCAAAAACCTAGTGAGGGGAGAAATGCAAAAGAAATCAGAAACTTATAATACAGGACTGGAGGTGGGGTGCAGCACTACAGATGAACCCAGAGTGTAACAAGGCTTACAGAGGGGAAGTGAGGGGCTCAACAATCCATAGTTGATAGAAAAATGTCACAGAAGTTTAGGGCTTGCTCTTTCTGTCCTGAGCAACTGACCAAAATACTTTGGTCTTTGCAAAAGAAAAGTTGTAATAGTTTTATAATAATTCAATAATAATTTTTATGAGTCATCTAATGTATGGCTATGACTATTAAGTAGAATAAACTTCATAACACCAAGCTTTAAAAATAGTAAATCCTTACAACAGTGATCTGTTTTAATTGCATCTGTTCCATTTCAGGTCCTAGTATATAACCTAATTTAGAGATAATGTAATGGTTGTGCAAGTTGGCCAAGTTCCACAGTTCTTATGTGGTCAAATAGGCACTCAAACTCAAATTGTTCTGACTCTGAAATTCAAGTTATAAGTTAATCTCTTTTACTGAATCCCATTGATAGTGTTATGAACAGAACCAAATTGTTTATTGAGTCACTATTCATTAAATGATTCATCCTTAGTAAGCCTCTCCTAAAGATTTCTTGATAATCATGTTCCACTTGATCATCGAGTTTCTCAAGAATTTTTCTCAGTGCTGCCTTTACTTCCTTGTTCCTTAGGGTACAAGTGAGTGGGTTAAGTGTGGGGGTCACCATGGTGTAGAAGAGGAAAACAAACTTTCCCTGGTCTTTGCATCTACTCCTGGCTTGCTGCAGATACATGAAGATAAAGGTTCCATAGAAGACGATGACCACCATCAGGTGGGAAAAGCAAGTTCCAAATTCTTTAAGTCTTCCAATGGCTGACTTGGTCTTCAAAACTGCTTGAGCAGTGTACCCATAGGAGGTTAGGATGAGTGACAAAGGCACCACCAGGAACAATACACCAGCCCAAAGAGCTCAGCCTGGTTGAATGTGGTGTCCACACATGCCAACGTGATGAGCACAGGGATCTCACAGAAGAAATGATCACCTGGCAATGACCACAAAAGGGCAGTTGAAGGGTGAGTGTGGACTGAATCAATGTGGAAGGTATCCTATGGAACCAGAGCATAGAGATCAAGACATGGCAGAGCCGAGGATGCATGACATAATGTAGAGGATGGCAAACAGCAACACAGTGATCATAGGACATCACACTCACTGGAGCCCAGTGCAAGGGAGACATAGAGTTGAATCATGCAGCGTCCAGATGTGATGGACTTATCTGAACCACACAGGGTTGACTAGAAGCTGGGGAATGCTACTGCTGGTCAAATAGAGGTCCAGGAAGTAGAGATGGGAGAGGAAAAAGTACATAGGAGTGTGGAGTTTAGAGTCCAAGATGGACACTAAAATGATAATAGTGTTGCCTAGAAGGGTCATGAGGGAAAGGAACAAAATTATTCCAAAGACAACCAGCTCCATCTGAGGCTTGTCTGAAAATCCTAACAGAATGACTCCAGGGAGGGCACTCTCATTAGGCCACTGCATTACTCTCATTTTGATCATTCACTCCTGAAAGATGAAGCCATAAAATGTATTAACCTCAGGGATTTATGTCAAATCCATGACAATTAAGACCCAACTTTGGAAATAGGTGAAGAGAAAAGGCCAAAGTGGAGAATACCACTGTGTGATATCTTTGATTATCACATGAACACAGGCTATTGGCCATAGGTTTTCCATCTACCTTGAGGACAAAACTAAAGTTCATAGTGATTGTAACATTAGAATATACAAAGATTGAGGTTTTCCCCACATTTTCATAAATATTAACTTTTTCAATGGAAAGGTGATGGCATTTTGTAGAAATTGTTTCAACTATAGAGAAATACAGTGCTTTAACAAAAGCTAGCAAATGGATAGGTGGATTAGGTAGACACAATGATGAAAGACATCAGAGTGTTCACGATCACCTTTGTGCCTGCAATGCATTAGGAGAATGCAGAGGAGGCTGAGGAACCTATGGAATGACAGGTTCAAAATTAGTTCGAGGGTGACAGACATGACAACTTGCTCTTAAAGAGATGCAGAGTTAAACGTCCAGGCCTAAAGAATTGCATGGCCCAGAAATGGAGGTTACATTATAAGGTAGCACAGGGAGAAAAAAAATAAGCATATAACTCAGTGATTTGAAATAATTAGAAATTATTTCAATTATTTAGAAATAAAAAGAAAACTCTTAGAATCAGAACCTAGAGTATAGGTTATTAGGGGAGGAGGTGGGGATAGCTAATGGAAAGTTAAAGTTTAAAGTGTACTGGGTTACTATATGGAATCATGGAAAGGTTTTGGTATTGGGTTGTGTTGATGGTAGCACAATATGCAATTAACACCACTGAAATTCATATCTGAATGTGAGTAAAAGGAGAAATGTTAGATTGCATATATAATAGGATAAAATTTTTAAAAATCCTTGGAACTATACTACACAGTTAATCCTATGTTAAACAATGGACTCTAGTTAATAGTACAATTGTAGAAATATCCGGCCATAAGTTGAAACAAAAATCCACACCAATGTAAGGTGTTGGTGGCAGAGTGGTAATAGGATCCCTGTATTTTGTGCATGGCTGTTTTGTAAACTCATAACTTCTCTAAGGAAAAATTTAAAAAGCAAATAAATTTAGAGAGCAATATTGCATATATAGACTACATAAAATAACAGGAAATGGTAATTATAGGTAAGTTGAGTCAAGTTTCCAGAGACCTTAAATGTCAGTAGAACTTATTTAGATATTATTCATTAGGTAAAAGAGAAGTAAAGTCTTTTGTAAGAGGGATGTGGTTTTGTTCGAATTTTCTTTTTAAAGATATGCATCTACACAGTGTAGCAGAATTTAAAACAGAAAGCCCTCTAGTACAGTTTCTAGTATTCTGTTTAAAAAATAAATGTTTATTGTGTGGGCGCCAGCAGGGGAGATGCGGGGCGCCGGGGGAAGGCTCCTCGGAGGGCCCTGGAGCGCCCCGCCTGGTCTCCCACCCAGCCTGATCCCTGCTCAGACACACTCTCACACAAACACACACACAACACGCCCACCAGCCCTCCGCCCACCCTCTCAGCTGCTGTCTCCCTGCCAACGCTGCCAAGGGGGCGGTGGCTCTCGGCTTCCACTGCTCGCCTTCCCGCTCCTTCCCCGGCGAGCTCAGCCCCTCTTGATTTCTCCTCTGATCATCCAGCCCTCTCCTGTCTGGGCAGCGGCGGCAGGGGGATGGGGACCGTGGGCGGGGAAGGGTGAACAGGGATGAAGACCGCTGTACTTAAAAAAAAAAAAATTCATTGAAGTATGTCACTCACACATAAACAAACATACATAAACAATATGTGTGCAGCAATAGTTGTGGACTTACAAAACAAACATACATGCTGTAATACAGGACTCTCATAACAACCTACCACCAATACCTTGCATTGTTGTTAAACATTATAAACTAAAAATTAAAGAGCATTGTCAAAAGTATTTCCCCCAACCCACCCTATAATTATTATTATCATTACATCAATTATATATGAACATATGAAAACAATAAGTATATAGTAAAAGATGTGGACTTACAAAGCAAACATGCATAACCTTATACAGAGGACCCACACATCAACCCTCCACCAACACCTTGCATTGTCATGAGACGTTCATTACAGATTATGAAAAAACATTGTCACAATCTTACTACTAATTATTGAACATGTTCAAAGTCCTGGTGGAGCTCCCTTTTCCTGGGTGTCTCCTTTTATGTAAGACCCAGCAAGAGGGTGGAGACAGCCTGAGTCATACCTCAGTGATGTACTCAAACTGAGAGGATCTCACACTCACAGGAATAGGTTTGAAATTCTAAGTAAGTCTTTTTCTTCTAGAATCAACATCCAGTTAACCATATAGGAACTTCATCCAGCTTTGCCCAGATTGCCAGATCCATCTTCCTCCAAAAGAGATAGAAGAGCGAGAGGATTTTATATCTTGTCAGGTAGGGCCTACTGCCCCTAACCAGCAGGAAGTAGCTACAGAAAAATGATCATCTCCCTTCAGCACCCCTTTAAAATTAAAGGAGCAAATTCTCTGAGGGGAGAATGAAGCCATTTAGTAAGACAGGGAATCATTAGATAGATCTGGAACCTGGCAGAGTCCATGTGGACATCAATAACCCCCAAGATGGCTGTGGGAAGACCTCCCTCCCCCAAGATTCTGCCATTCAGACAAAGACTTCTTCTGGAAGCCAAGAGAAGCCCCACATGTTCCCCAAGGACTTTGTCATTGGGCCCCCATGGGGATTGATGGGTGGAGTAATCAATCAAAACAGCAAAAGCTGGAACCCCTCCCCTTCCATTCCCAAAGGGGTGGAATAATTAACAGTTCAAAAAGGCAGGCACAGAGCCCAGGCTCTCTCTCTCTCATGCATTCTCTCACCTCTGGACCTGTTCCTGCCCTCTGCACAAAGGACTGTTTTTCCTCTGCCGTGTGGCCATGCAAGTAAACCTGGGGATTTATAACCTATAATGAGGAATTGTAGCCTGTAAATCAGCACACTTTATCACTTTTCAATCCCTTCCTCTCTACCTGGGACTCCTGATCTATTACTTTCTCCCGTTTCTCATCCCTCCCTGCCTGAATAAATTACTTGCCTAACTCACCTGTTGTGCTCTTGAAATTCATTTCTCCAGCTCAGTCAAAAAACCTAAATAAAATCCAGTGACACTATGAGAAATTTAATGCTATATACAAACAACAACAATAATGAGGGGGAAAAAACCTTCTTCCTCCTCTCCCTCATCCTCCCTGTCCTCCTTTCCTCAGCTGGCCCTTAGGGGAGATCACATACCAGAGAGGATACCAGTGTCGGGGCCCTGGGGCACATTTGTGCCATCAAAATATCTTCTCTTTGCAAGGCACTGCCTGCCTGGAGCAGCTGCTGGAGCCTCTGCTGCCCACAGAGCCAGCACAAAGATCCCTGAAGCTTGGAGCCTGAGATGAGCCAGGGGCACAGTAGCAGCTACGGAGCCTGCAGCTCATCCCTCTGAATGGGGCAGAAGAGAAAATGGAATTGGAACCCAGAACTGGGAGAAGGATGTGCTAAAGTGTTCAGGAGTAGCCTGAGCTTGTCAGCCCCCTGCCAAGCTTCCTGTATATCATGGAGACCTTCCCTCACTCTCCCAGGATCTCATCTCTGAAGATACTTGGATCTGAGGAGGGAACCGGTAGCACATGCAGATTTCAGTTTTATTCGCAGTTCACAAGCACAAATGGGTACACATTAAAGAAGAGACAATGAAAGCATTAAATTTAAAAGAAACTAATAAGGATAATATATTAGTGATTTAATAACATAATTTCACTTTCTGAAATTAACCCATTGATTTATCTCTCTAGTATCTGTATTTCATCAATTTCTTTAAGACCCAATCAAAGGCCTTATGACTTCTGTTTATTCCATGCATCCATATATATTAGCCAGGGCTCTCAAAGGAAAGAGAACCAACAGAAGATATCTGCAAATATTATGAGAGTCTTATAAAGATTGCCTCACTTAACTATGGGGATGCACAATTCCAAATTCTAGGGCAGGTAGCAAGTCAGGAACTCTGATGAAGGTCTTTGATGAATTCTCCAGGAGAAGCTGGCTAGCTGAAGTACAGATGGAAATTCTCCCTTCTGACTGCTGAAATCCACACTTCTCCTTTAAAGTCTTCAACTGACTGGATGAGACTTCTCTCATGGATGGAGGCAATCTCCTCAATGGATTAGAGATGTAATCAGCCACAGATTCAATCAAATTACTGATGATTTCAGTCCACAACATGTCCTCACAGTAACAATCAAGTCAGCGCCTGCTTGACCAAATAACTGGACACCATCCCCTGGCCAAGGTGACACATGAGCCTAACCATCATACCTCCTTTAATACATCAATCAAACTCTATCCCTTTCTGCCCCTTCCCTCTCTCTTTTTCTCTTCCCCTAGTCCTTCTCTCATCCACTTCCCTAAGTAACACTTAAGAAGGACTGGAGTCATTCAATATTGTATAATAATATCATTTTTATATATCTAAATATTAGGGACATTACTTTTCACCTATTCTTATTTGGAATTTATAAAAATATAAATCCATCTATATTTTTCAATCAAATAGCTCAATTTTCCTAGAAAAGGAAGAATAAATAAACTTACCTAACTCCTCTTATCTAAGAAGATTCTTCTTTGATGATTGGAGGCTCTTGACTTTTTTATGCTTTCTTTTCTCTCTCAAGAGAAAAGCTTGGGGAAGTGGACTTGGCCAAGTGGTTAGGGCATCCATCTACCACATGGGATGTCCGTGGTTCAAACCCCTGGCCTCCTTGACCCCTGTGCAACTGGCCCATGCACAGTGCTGATGCACACAAGGAGTGCCGTGTCATGCCACGCAGGGGTGTCCCCGCATAGGAGAGCCCCATGGGCAAGGACTATACCCCTTAAGGAGAGCCACCCAGCGTGAAAGAAAGTGCAGCCTGCCCAAGAATGGCACCACACACACAACAAGATGACGCAACAAAAAGAAACACAGATTCCCCTGCCGCTGACAACAACAGAAGCAGACAAAAACAAGAACACACAGCAAATGGACACAGAGAACAGACAACTGTGGGGGGGGGAGGGAAAAGAAATAAAATAAATAAATCTTAAAAAAAAAAAGAAAGAGAAAAGCTTCCACACCTAGAATGGATAAAGACAATTGGATCAAGGTGAGAGAAATTATTCTTATCTGGACACCTGCCACCGGAATTATTGGGAACCTCCTCTTTGACATTTTTTTGTTGGCTTTTTTGGTGACTGTCCTTGGAAACATCCTCATCATTTCCCTGATTCTTTTGGATTATAGGCTCCACTCACCCATGTCTTTCTTCTTTAGCAAACTCTCTTTCAATGAAATATCAACTATCAAATGTGTTATTCCAAGATAATATCAGGTTTCCTGTTAGAGAAGAACATTTCAGTTAGTGAATGCTTTACTCAGTTTTATTTCTAATTCCTCTCTGGATGCCTTAAGTTCATCCTTTTTGCAATCACGATCACTACGTTGCATTTTGTAGTCTTCTTCAGTACCCTCTGATGATAACCAGCTCATTCTGTGTTCATCTTGTAATACTCTCCTGGGTAGGCAGGTTTCTCCACAGGCTCACTTCCACCATCCTTAAGGCGGGACTGCCATATTGTGGCCTCAGTGAAATTGATTATTTTTTCTGTAACAGTGCCCTCCTCCTCCACTTGGACTGGGCTGACATACCTGTCATTTAGCTATTGGATTTCCTCAGCTCCCTTATCCTGCTCATCAGCTCCTCTCACTCATAGTGGTCTCTTAGATTATATCATCTCCACAATCCTGAATATACCTTCAGGGCAAGGTCATTGAGAAGACTTTGCCATCTGTGACTCTCATTTCACTGTGGTCGCGACGGGCTATGGAAGCTCCATCTGTGTATGTCCAGCCCTGGTAGAAGAGGAGCCTGCCCCTAAACATGATCCTCTTTATCCTCCACAGTGTCATCACACCTCTCCTGAATCCCTTCTTTTCAGACTATAGAATAAAAACCATGAAAGATGCGCTGAAGGACACCCTGGCTAAGGGCTGTGACTTCCTGAAAGTGATGAAGTGCCAAGTGAGGGAGTCTTTGAGAATCATTCCAGACTTGGAATTCACAGCCTGTTAGAGAATGAGTCCAAAAGATGATATAATAATTGGGGGTATATCTATACTAAACCTTCATATTGTGTCATATTATAATAATATAGTCAAACTGGATTCAAATACATCTTATTTTTAAGATTCATGAATAAATAGTGAAAGTATAATTTGGTGGTTTTGTAGTAGTTTGTGGTTTTTATGGACCTCAGAAAACCACATCCTTAGGGCTAATCCATTCCTGTGGGTGTGAACTTATTGTAGGTGGGACCTATTGATTAGGAATCTCCAGTTAATGGCCTTTTGATAAACTTACTTCAATGAGGCCTGGCCCAGGCTGGGTGTTACTCCTCTTACTAGAGTCCTCTATGAACAGAATGAGTATGAGATAAACACAAAGAGCAACCCCAGAACCTGAGAAAGCCCCAGAAGTCAGAAGCTGAAGTTAATTGAACACAGAAGCAGAGAGAAAACCACAGAGCAGGAAACTGAAGGCAAAGAAGCCCAGAGAAGGAGGGAGAGTGCCAGCAGATGCTGCCCTGTGCCTTGCCATGTGCTCTGCCAGATCAATAAAGCCGGTCTTCAGAGAGAAAAGCGTCTCCTGATGAAGCCTTAATTTGGATTTTCATAGCCTCAGAGCTGTAAACTTGTAATTTAAAAAATGTCCATTTTAAAAGCAAACCCATTTCTGCTATATTGCTTTCAGAAGCTTTTAGAAAACTGAGACAGTGATTTTGATAGTGACACTAGCAGCCATAGATATGGTAGTTAATTGATGTGGTGACGGTGCTGTTGATTAAGTGATCAGAGTAATAGTAGGGGAGTAATGGAGACTTATACGTGTGCATATTATTGGTTGAATACATGCATACAAATTCAGAAAGAAGAAACAGTTCTGCTTAGTGGTCCTGGGGAAAGGACAATAGACAAGTGTATGCACATACATACAAGCTCTCACAAACACAAAAACACACTCACATATACAAATGACAGAATGTAATCAAGGTATACATTCTGATGTATTTAAACTTAATGATAACCTACTATCAATATTAAGATCATTGCCTTTTCATTATTAATTTTAGTTATATTTATGAATCACACTTTTCCATACATTTTTTCCCTTTAAAATTTTTACATTTTATGTAAACTCAATCTTCAATTAATGAATTCCTTATTCTCTTCCAGTTTTACTCAGAAAGACTTCATTTCCTTTCTTCCCAAAGGAACTTGACACATATATATACTATAAATTTCACCACTTTAATGATGTAAGGCATAACCAAGTCTAATAACCTTCCTTCCTCAACCCATACATCATCATCCTTATCAATGAATAAAACAGATGTATGTTAAGGAGGAACAACTCGGTTGTCCACTCTGTCCTTTCTCACATGTAGGTAAATCTACCACTACTTTATGTAATGGTATCATACAGTCATGCATTTAATCAAATCTTTTTACAATAGATAATGTATATGTGTAATATTGCCAAATTTGGGTTCCTTTTGAGACTAAAATGTGTTTCTGTGTGTTCTTTTGTTGGGAAAAAGTTGCAAAACACAGCTTTCCCATGGCATAACTGATCTTATGGCTAATTTACAGGTGAGAAAAAGCAAAAGCATTCCACATGGCATTGTGCCCTAAACGAGGACCACTGGGTGATGTCCTTTCTTCCTCAGGAAGCCAGGGTGCATCATTAGGGTCCTGCCATTCTTGGACCAAAGGATTGATGTAAAAACTTTGAAAACACACATTGTATGATATGGGGGGAAGTGTTTACCTCCCATTGAGTTGATGGGGAAAGTGAAAGCACTAAAGGGTGTTAATTCTTCCATGGTGTGCTCATCCACTGCAATATAGGACAAAAAAGGTCAATCACAGAAGAGAAACTGTCATCGCCATTTGGTGATCATTTTCCTTCGGGAAAAGTATTTTCTCAATTAACCTGTCTGCCACTGATTTAGTCCTTTCCAAGTATTTCTCTCCTGTTTTTTAAGTCAATTTTTGAAAAACTAATTTGCAAAGAAAGCTCTAGAGAAGGCACAGTGCCTTGAAAAGTGTCCTTCTTATTGTGTTGTCAGCTAAAACTAATGTCCTGGAACTCCAGGACCTGTTTCCTAATCATACAGTTCATTGAGCATTAGTTGAAATAGGTCAAGTTTATTTTCTTGTTGTGGGATTGAGGTAGCATTGGGAATTCAGATTGCTAAAGAGCAATATCAGAGAAGCTGTTGATATTTTTTCTTTGTACGTGGGCCCTGCACTTAGGTTTCCTACCACAATGCCCAGGGTTATACATAACCCCTTAATCTCAGCTTCTTTCATTGGGACCTGGTCTCTGCCTGGCCTTTAAGTCTTGGTAACTATTGGTTGGCATATTGAGACAGGGAAGAAACCAAGAAATTCCCCTGGTGTATTTCACTATGAATGGTAAGTTAACTATCTATGAGTAAAAAGCCTTTCCTTACCATACTGTATGCTAATTCTCCTCCTGTACCCTTTCTCTCAGGAATGTTTGCTTGAATAAGTGTTCTCTTAACCCATTCCATTTCCACTCAAGTGCATAAGATTTATTCAAAACACTGTGATGGGGAAGCAGACTTGCCCAATGGATAGGGCATCTGCCTACCGCTTGGGAGGTCCACCGTTCAAACCCAGGGCCTCCTTGACCTGTGTAGAGCTGGCCCATGCACAGTGCTGATGCATGCAAGGAGTGCCATGCTACACCACACACAAGGAGTGCGCCCCATAAGGAGTCACCCAGTGCAAAAGAAAGTGCAGCCTGCCCAAGAATGTCGCCGCACACATGGAGAGCTGTCAAAACAAGATGATGCAACAAAAAGAAACACAGATTCCTGGTGCCGCTGATAAGGATAGAAGCAGTCACAGAACACACAGTGAATGGACACAGAGAGCAGACAACTGGGGGCGGGGAGGAGAAGAGGAGAGAAATTTTTTAAAAAATCTTAAAAAACAAACAAACACTGTGATGTACTAATATTTTCCTAAAGCTCCATAATCACTGAACAATGGAAAAAACTTAGTGAACTTCTGAATATTTGCATAATGAGCATGGCCAGCTGCCCAGTCTGAAAATCCTCAATGTCTTAAAGCATAAAATAATATTGCTAGAGGCATACTTTTGGTCATATCACTTACAGTGCTTTGACTTTTTTCTTTATTACAGAAGTCATGGGTTTACAGAACAATCATGCATAAAATACAGGATCCCATGTACTACCTCACCACCAACACCTTGCATTGGTGTGGGTCATATGTTACGTTTGATGACACTACATTTTTATAATTGCACTATTAATTAAAATGCATGATTTGTCTTAGGGTTCACTATTTTTGTAGTACCGTGGGTTTTCCAAAAATTTATATTCAGTTCCCATATGTACACTCTTAACAGCTCCCCTTTTAGTCATATTGAGATATATATTTCAGTGCTGTTAATTTCATGGACAATTTTGGGTTACCATCGCCACCACCCATTACCAAAACATTTTCATCATTCCAAATAGGAGCCCTGTATATTTTAAGCATGAACTTTGCATTCCCTTTCTCCACCACATCCCTGGTAACCTAGAGTCTAGATTTGAATCGATGGGTTTGTTTTTCTAATTATTTGAAATCAGTGAGATCATACATTATTTCTCCTTTTGTGTTCAGCTAATTTCACTCAATTGAAATCAATTGACATCACTCAGCTACAATTTTTGCAAGTGACAAAAACCTAATTCTGTCAGGGGGAAGAAAAGATTCTGCTGGCTCAGAGAAACCTGTGTGAGTTTCAACAAGCAAAACACAGGCTTCTGTGTTGAACAGCATCAGGTCAGATCGCTACCTCAGGTGTGAGTAACAAACCAAGGTGCAAGGCAATAAGGGCATTTATTTCGCGTCTTAGAAATTTTCTCTATTTTTAAAATGTTACATTAAAAATATATATGAGGTCCCCATATACCCCTCACCCCCCTCACCCCACTCCTCCCACATCAACAACCTCTTTCATCATCATGGGACATTCAGTGCATTTGGTGAACACAGTTTGGAGCACTGCTGCACTGCATGGATAATAGTTTACGTTGTAGTTTACACTGTCCCCCAGTCCACCTTAGAATTTTGATTCAGAGGGCAGAGTTTCAGGTAGCAACCCAAAGCATGTCCCATCTTGCTATATCCAGGCAAGCATTTTTAAAATTAAAGAAAATTAGACAAGTTGTGTGTGACTGGTAGAAATTTAGGGTACTTTAATTGTCTTTCAGCTTAAATAGTTAACTGAGTTCTTTATTTTGTGGTCTCTTTTATGGTGTCCAGATATCCTTGGGGTTTTGAGGAACATTTTTGCTTGAAGTTTTAGGTTCTTTGGCAGTTTGTGATATATTGTTGATAGTTACTTAATAGCAAACTCCATGATGAGCCTTTGTCTCCACTGTAAATCTCTTAACCCGAGAAACTCTATTTTGTTTTATTTCCTACACACAGTCCCCTGCACTTCTCTGCTTATTTCATGTATCTCTGTTTAAAATGTTTTCCATACAGAGGGAGGAATAGAGGCAGTGATGATTTCATTAACTGCTTATCATTGCATTCAACAGAGAGAAACTAACTTCACCTCTTTGTTTTCCTAAGGAAAAGCACAAGGAAGAAATCTAAGGGGTCTGGCTTTGGTGATTTGAACATCAATGAGTAAAACGCCTGCAGTCAGTAAAGGTGCCCATCTAAAATTGTATCAATAAACAGCTTTAGAGGTAGGGTGAACACAGGCATTTAATTATCCTGAACACTTTGTAAAATAAAGGATGCACTATTAAAGTTTATCCTGAAATAATAAGTATAAAGAGTGAACTATGCTGACTGTGCTGGGTGATGGTCTAAGACTTTAGGACAAAATGGGGGCATTCCAGTTCTTATCTTTAACCTTTATTCCACAATAGAAACAAACACTAAACCCTCATTTCTTGGTTCTTAAGGAAATCCTCTTTTACTATCGATTTCTTCTGGTTAAGTTGAATTCAGTAAGATTGCTTTTGTCTTTTAATGCTAATGAATGAAATTCTAGTGCCTAATTTTAAAAATTCAAATCTACTCAATTAACAAATGGAGTAAACTCTCTACGTTAACCCTTACTATTCCTCCATCTGTGTTGGTCATTTTGTTTTTAACCCCTCCCCATATTGTCCATGTCTTTCTCTGACATGATTTATTTCCTGGAAAATGAGTTATTTGGATTGCATAGTTTGAGGTCCCTTTACTCTGACTTCTTGTTTGGTTTGGATTAGCAGCTACTGGCTGAGTAAATTAGGTGAGAAGGGAGGGAAGTTAGAGCTTTAATCCCCTTTGTTCCATTCTTGCTTGGGTGAGCTATGCCATTTCTATGCAAACTCTTAACTAGCAGGCAGACAAAATGACCAAACCAGTGGATGTTATTCAATTTACTTGCACAGAAGCACTAGTGTTTTTTCAATGAGCCCACTGAATTGCAGCATGGGACAGTGATAAAAGCCATGCATGAAATCAACAATAGCTTATCTCCCTAATACCTACTGAATACTTAATATGATGGGACAATTAACCTCTATAATCTTTTGAAAATGAACAGGAAGTCATGATACACGTTACTTTTGAAAAAGGAACTAATTTTATGGTAATGAGAATATGGCAATGTCCTCACATCCATAGAATTCACAAGTATTGTCATTATCTGCGTCCTCCATAGCTTTTATCTTTTTTACAGTCTTGGAATTTGTAATCTTTTATTCTTTCTCCCTGTCACTGATTTTGAGTGTATGTGTGCTGTATGTTGTAAGTGAAATATTTAAAAGACAATCTGAGATGTAGCCTTTTATTTGGGAGGATACAATTTTGCTTTTTTTTTTTTGAAGCAGATAAGGTATTCTGAGTAACCTAATTGGATTGAGAATACTCAAAGCTCTGTCTAGGTCTTGGGAGGAAAGTTATGTTTCTGTTTTATGCTTAAGCCTAGAGTATAGGTCTTTCATCTCAATTTAGCTGAGATGTGATGTGGGGGCAACTTTTGGGACTTGGATTTGTCCTAAATGATATTGCAGGGACAGATGCTGGACATTATATACCCTGCCATAACCCACTGAATGGACTGGGGGAGAGTATGAACTACAGTGTAAACTATAATCCATGAGGAGTAGTACTGCTCCAAAATGTATTCACCAAATGTAATGAATGTGCCACAATGATGAAAGAGGTTGTTGATGTGGGAGGAGTGTAGGGTGTGGGGAGTGGGATATATGAGAACCTCTTTTATTTATTAATGTAATTTTTTTGTGATCTATATATCTTTTTTTTTAAAAAAAAGGCAATTAAATTTAAAAAATTAGCATTATGTATTTTAATGCCATCTTTGGTCCATATGCTTCTCATGTCAGGTGAAATACCACAGTGGCTTCTTATCAACTCCATTTCTTCTTCCAGATAGGTGGATTCTTCAAGGGCAAAGATCCCAATTCCACAGTCAATTTCCTGGGTTTCCTTATGACCCCAGATTTGATCAAATCTCTTTCCAATAACATTTTTCTTCTCTGAAGACCTCTAAAGCATGTTTCTGATATGTTGCCAGAACTTTATTTTTATTGGGAACATTTGATTGAATCATCTAAATCACCATTATTGGAGAACATATTTCCCCGCCATCATATTTTATTTCTACTACCTTGGCTACTCCCTCTCAGAATCATTTTGATGAGTCCTCCTTCTCTTTCCGAGCTCTCAATATGGGAATGCCCTATGCTTCAATGTCTTTTGACATTGGTCTTCATCTAGTTTCTTTTCCAATGACTATTCCAATAAATTGGATTAGAGGATTATATCTAATATGCTTACCATACTCACTATCTCTCCTTAAGTATAATTCATTCAATTATTGAAACCCTTCATATTCTCAACAACTTAGAAAATAATCTAAAAACCTAAGTCTATATGAGTTGATATGTTTGATTCAACTACCCTGCTTATTCCCAACCTGACCTATTTCTAATTTCCACTTTTTCATCTCACTTTTATTGTTAATTTCTTATTCAGGGACTTTGTGCATGCTGATCTTTCTGCTTAAAAGAGTCTTCCTTACATATTTATATCCCAATTTTCTCTACATCTCCATTAAAATATGTCCAATTCAAAAACACTTTGTTTGGTGGTGGACTTGGCCCAGTGACCAGCGGTTAGGGCATCCATCTACCACACAGGAGGTCCGCAGTTCAAACCCCGGGCCTCCTTGACCCGAGTGGAGCTGGCCCATGCGCAGTGCTCATGCGCGCAAGGAGTGCCCTGCCACGCAGGGGTGTCCCCCGCATAGGGGAGCCCCATGTGCAAGGAGTGTGCCCCATAAGGAGAGCCACCCAGTGCAAAAGAAAGTGAAGCCCACCCAGGAATGGTGTCACACACACGGAGAGCTGACACAACAAAATGACACAGCAGAAACACAGATTCCCGTGCCGCTGACAACAACAGAAGCGGACAAAGAAGACACAGCAAATAGACACAGAGAACAGACAACTGGGGTGGTGGGGGGGAAGGAGAGAGAAATAAATAAATAAATAAATCTTTAAAAAAAATACTTTGACAGTTTTAGCAAAATTGTATTTTTGCTATTATTTATTTAAATCTGCCTTGTTTCATTTCATAGCACGTATCACTATACTAATATAAGTATGATAAATTTATACACTTATGAGAGCTATTTCCCTTTAGAATGTAAGAATCATTAGAGTTTTTTTTGGTAAATTATCATTTATTTCTTTCCATTTTCTATAGCTATAGCTGGAGCAAACTAGATACTTAAAAATACAGTTATAAAAGAGACTCATATTTTGCTGTTCACTGGACTCACCCAGGACAACTAACAAGGAGATGATGATAAAGAAAGCCCATCCCAAGAAGCAGTGTCTGCAACTGTGAACAAGATAAGTTCATCCATCTGCCCCATGGGACCTAAGCTCCCTCTCAATTAGAAACAGGGTGGTGGTCATTACCATCTGAAAATTCTCAAGATTGGAGAATGAAAAATGGGCTAAAGCTGACTTATTATTCTTCTAGCAATGGAAGAGCTTTAATCATTGATATAAAGGCTATGGCCATCAGAAGCTCTAAGAGAAGGAAGAGGGGAAAATCAGAGTGATATGGGGTCATTTTCAGGATGCTGGAATTCTCCTGCATGACTGTGCAATGATGGATACAGGACATTATATATTTTGTCATAACCTAAAAATTCTGTAGGACAGAGTATAAACAATGATGTGTACTATAGTCCACAGGTAAAAGCAATATCTCAAAATGTGCTCATCAATTGTAACAAATGTACCACACTAATGAAACATGTTGTTCATGGGAAAGTGTGTAGGGGTGGGGCATAGGGGAATGCCCTATATTTTTTATGTAACTTTTATGTAATCTAAAGCTTTTTTAAAAACACAAAAGGGAAGGATAAAAAAGAAAACACATTTAGTGTCTGTAATTATAAATTGGAAAACAGTTCTTCCAATAGACCATTCAATTTGTGTAAACAGTTAAACAATTGTTAATAGAAGCACAGCCTTAATCTCATTGTCTAACAAATTATACAAGATCTGTGAAGGCCGTTGTACTCTTTAGGATATATTATATTGCAGACATATTAGTAGGAAGATAAAAATGTTTATTGAGATCTATCTAATCATCTTAATTTTGGCATTCATTTGTCAATGAACTTGAGTTTCAATATGGTATATATTTGATAACAAAAGAATTATCCACACATAGTCATGTATACTGTCTTATTTCATAGAAAACATACTACTACTTAATGAGAGGAAATCACAAAACAAGCCAGAGTGTGGTCTAGAATTTTGACAGGAAAATCCATGAATGCCATCATTCGAAGTGTAGAACTGTGCTGTAGTGCTAGTCCAAGAAGGGAAATGTGTGAAAAAGACAGACTGAAAATCATTTTACAAGTGGGGCTTTTCTTTATCTAAATAGTCATAATTTTTATGCACGTAGGCACATTTTGTTAAAATTTACTTTTATATTATCAAAATGAAGAATGAATATTATCTCTTCTAATCAAGTGAAATGAAAGCTGTCGGAGTCTTGGTCGGTGACCCGAGGTATTGGGAATGAAAGACAAAGAAAGATTGGGTTCAGGGGATCTGAGAGCATTGATTTCTCAAGCTCATCAGATAACTTTATTGAGTCGAGGGGCTAGTATATATACCCCTAGCATACATGACATTCAGCACAAAATCAAGTTACCTGTTACCCTTACCTCATTCTATATTAAGTAGTGATTGATGAACACCAACAAACTTTACTGGAACTATTACTATAAAAATCAGTAACTATACTCACAAATCTTGTTACTCAGGTTGTTCTGTTCTATATGTTATTGTTCTGCCTGCAGGTGTGTTTTCCCTGCCAAGATTGTGATCTGCACTGATAATCACAAGGGACAGTTTGACTCAGTGGTCAAGGAAGTAACTTGCTTCCATGGAAACAACATGCCTTTGTTTCCCACAAAAGCAGGCAACTGGGAATTAAAATTTTAACTTCACCTTGTTAGCTAACAAAATTTAAGTGAAGGAATTTGTAGTTATTAAAAATATGTTGCCACAAGTTCATTATCTTTAGAACTAGGAGAGCCACACACACAAGGAGTGAGCCCCTCAAGGAGAGCCACCCCACATGAATAAAACCCAGCCTGTCCAGGAGTAGCACCGCACACACAGAGAGCTGACCCAGCAAGATGATGCAACAAAAAGAGACACAGACTCCCAGTGCTGCTGACAATGCAAGCAGACACAGAAGAATACACAGCAAATGGACACAAGAGAGCAGACAATGGGGTAGGGGAGTGGGGAAGGAGAGAGAAATAAATAAAAACAATAAATAAATAAATCTTTAAAAAAATATACTAGAAGCACATAACAGCAGATTTGAACAGGCAAAGAAAAGAATTAGTGACATCAAAAATAAGACATCTGGAATTGTGTAGATAGAAAAGACCAACAAACAAATGGAAAAAATTCAGCAGAGATTCAGGGAGTTGAATGACAAAATGAAACCACAAACATGCATTATGGGCAGTCCAGAGGGTGAAGAGAAGGCAAAGTGGGGCAGTAGGACTGTTTGAGGAAACAGAAAGCACAATGTACTCCAAGCCCAATAAATCCTGGCAGACCTACTCTGAGACACATACTTATCAGCTTGTCAAAAGCTCAAGACAAACAGAATCATAAAAGCACATGAGAAAAGAGATCCACCACGTATAAGGGTAGTTCCATAAGATTAAGAGTTGATTTCTCACCCGAAACCAGGATTCAGATGACTTCACATCTGGAAGAATGGAGGCAAGAAGGTAGTGGTATGACAAATGATTTTATAAAAGACTGTCAAGTCCATTCAATTGGGAAAAAAATAGATTCATCAACAGATAGAAAGAGGAGAATTGGCAATCCATGTGAAAAGAATGAAAGAGGGCCCCAATCTCATGCCATACCAAAAAGTAATATATAATAATTCAATATAAAAACCAGGACTATAAAACTCCTAGAAGAAAATAGAGCAGAGTATCTGTGGGATCTTGCATTGAACAATGGTTTCCTGGGCTTTAAAGCCACAGCTTATGGAAGAAAAGTAAAAAGAAAAAAATGGGGCCTCCTGAAAATTAAAAACTTTTGTGCATCAAAAGACTTTGTCATGAAATTGAAGAAGAAACAAACTCAATAGAGAGAATATTTGGAAACCACTTATCCATTAAGGTTTTAATATCAAGAATATATAAGGAAATCCTACAACTCAACACTAAAAAGACAAAAAAATAATTACAAATGGGCAGACTTGAATAGACATTTCTCTGAAGAAGACATCTATTTCGCTAGAAAGCACATGAAAAAATGCTCAACCTCACTAGCTATTAGGGAAATGAAGTTAAAAGCCCTAGTGAGATATCATCTCACATCTCCTAGAATGGCTATTACTAAAATAAAAAGGGAAACTACAAGTTTTGGAGAACTTGTGGAGAAATAGGAACACTCATTCATTGTTGCTGGCAATGTAAAATGGTGTGGCTGCTGTGAAACAGGGTTGATAATTCCTCAGCATGGTAAATAGAGAATTACCATAGACCTGATAATCCCGCTTGTAGGAATATACTCAGAAGAATTGAAATTGGGAATTCAAACAGATATTTGCACACTAATGTTCATAGAGGCATTTTTCACAATTGCAGAATTTCCAAAGGATGGAAGCAAACTCAGTGTCTATCAACAAATGAATGGATAAACAAGAAATGGTGTTAAGTACATATAATGGATTATTTTTTCAGCCAAATTAAGGAACGAAGTCCTAATGCATGCTAAACTTGCATGAATCTTGAGGACATTACACTAACTGAAACAAGCCAGAAAGAAAAGGGCAACTATTGCATTACCTCTCTAGTTATGAATGAATTATAATAAACTCATAGAGTTAGAATGTAGTATATAGGTTATAAGGGAATAGATTGTAGTTAGAGAATGGAGGGTTGATACTTAATCTTTTTAAAAATTTGTATTTATATTTATTATAAGTGTTTGGAAATGGATGGTGGTATTGGTAGCCCATTATCTTGAGTGTAATTAACAGCACCGAATTATATAGGTGAATATTGTTAAAAGGGAAAACTTTAGGTCATATATGTTACTAGAATATTACTTTAAAGATAAACCATAAGACTGTAATACAGTGAATCCTTTTATAGAGATGGATTATAGTTAATAGCACAAGTATAAGACTTGTTCATTCATAAATTATAGCATAGATATTATGCTAGTACAATATGTTAATAATAGATGGAATATGGAAAAATTATTGATATGAACTATGGACCATAGCTAATAGTGCTATTTTAATAAGTTTCATCCATTGTAACAGAGGTAACTACTGTTCAAAAAGAGCATGATTCCTAAAGAGTACTATCATCAGTTCTAACAAATGTTCCACACCAATGCGTAGTGTTGGTGTGGGCTTGTTATGGGAATCCTGTATTGCATATTCGATTGGTCTGTAAAACCACAACTTCTCTATTAAAAATCTGTGGGGAATTCTTCCCAAATAATATATTTATATATTGCTACTAATGTATTACTTTTGCAACTTCCAATTCAAGATGTTTCTCCCAAAGCAGTAATGGAGTTAACAAAGATGAATTCATAATTATGAAATTGGTTGTGTAGTCTCTGCTAAAAATCTTTTGGAAACTAACTTGATTCTTACTAAAATTTGCAACATAATCAGGTAAACATCAGATTAAAACATTCTAACTTTTAGTTTTACAACTGATTACTTGGCATTCTCAAATAAATTTGGGCCTGGCTGTAATTTAAACAATTCTGCAAACAAATCTGGTACTACAGGCAAGAATGGAAATATCCATGGAAATGTAATTTGGGGGAGACAAAGTGGAGGAAAGTTAATTTCTCTAAGGATTAATTGTGAAAAACGTCCTGCTCATGTAATGACAGGATAGTCTTCCCAAATAAATGTAATGAGATCATCACCTTCTCACACTTACTAAGGACAAAACTTTTAGAGCTTTAAACATTAGACTTGGACTTTAAACACAGTTTGAATCTTTCAGACGACTTAACTGGTTAAATACACTAAATGAGATATAGGCCCACTATGTTGTTGCTCTTCAAATTAAAAAGAGGGCAGGCTTGTGTGCTGTGTTTGTGACTTTGTGCATGTGTTTTTATGTATAGCTGTTGTTTGTGGGCGATTATGTTTGGAAGAGATATTAACTTAATCATGAACTCTTCATCGTGGGCTCCAATCAAGTATAAATTTAATACACTGATGAAAAACTGAAATCAAAACGAACATTCGTACCTTTCAACATTGCAGACCAAATTATGAAGGAAGATTCTGAGTGTCAGGAAGTAATGAAGGGCAGTGGACTTGGCCCAGGGGTTAGGGCTCCGTCTACCATATGGGAGGTCCGTGGTTCAAACCCCGGGCCTCCTTGACCCGTGTGCAGCTGGCCCATGCGCAGTGCTGATGCACGCAAGGAGTGCCCTGTCACGCAGGGATGTCCCTGCGCTGGGGAGCCCCACATGCAAGGAGTGTGCCCCGTAAGGAGAGGAGAGCTGCCCAGCATGAAAGAAAGTGCAGCCTGCCCAGGAATGGCACCGCATACATGGAGAGCTGACACACAAGATGATGCAACAAAAAGAAACACAGACTCCCATGCTGCTGACAACAACAGAAGTGGACAAAGAAGATGCAGCAAATGGACACAGAGAACAGACAACTGGGGTATGGGGGAAGAGGAGAGAAATAAAATAAATAAATAAATAAATAAATCTATCTTTGGGAAAAAAAGGAAGTAATGAAAATTCCTCACAACTCAATATTTCTTAAATTAGTTCTTTTCTTTCTGAATGTATCCTAAATTCCTTTTTGTTTAATTTGAAAATATTTTTGCTACACTATTTCCTTCCACCTTTTTCTGGCAAATCTCTTCTCTTGAATGTTATCTCCTATTCAATGTTTCTCTTTTTAAATCTTAGTGACTATAAATAAAATATGATCTAAATGTATGAGTATGTCTGTCCTTAATGTGGGGTACACCTAAAATGCATAAGCACTATTTTGGCAAAAACTTTCAACTATGCCCTGTTAAAATTTCTGCACATCATCAAAACATAAGAAAAAATATGCTATTTATATTTGAATTGAATTCTTTATATAAATGTTGTAAGGTTCACAGTGCTTAATATTATCTAAGGGTATCAATGAAAAAAGAAATTAAGCAAAAAAGGATTTTGTATGTCATACCATCTTTCAGTAAAACATTAAGCTGAACCCAAAGAAAAGCCTGAGCTTTACCCTTGGCTACTGTGATGTATTATCTAGGCCTTTAGAATGTCATAGCAAATAGAAGTATCCTTGCTGACCTGTGGACTTTGGTAAGAAAGGTGATAAAAACGTGATTTAGGTTAGTGGCTTGGGTTATACAGTATTAGCCTCCTTAGCCTCCGGAGGGGTCGGTGAATATAAATTGAGATCAGTCATGCTTACGTGATGGAACCCCACAAACTATGACCCCAAGGCTCACATGAACTTCCATGTGTTGGCAATATGTGTTCTCACACATTCATGCACGGAAATAACACTCTCTTGACTCCTTGGGAAGAGGATAACAGGAAGCTCTGTATCTGGTTCTTTTTCTCCACTCTGCCCTATGTGTGTCTTCCCTTGACTGACTCTAATCTGTGTCCTATTCCAGTTAATAGACTATAACTGTGAATATAACAGCTCTCAGTGGGTTCTCAGAGTCCTTCTAGCAAGTCATGAAACCTTGACAGTGGTCCTGGGGACTCTCAAATTTGCGATTTATTTTTTTAAAATGAGGTATCATATGGACTGTTCCCACTATGCAGTTGACTCACTTTCTCACAGTCCATCCCACTTCATATGTAAGTTATGCCAATAGAAGATACACGGCAATCTAGAATTAGATTTCTGACTTCTAGGAAAATATATTTTGCTCTATCAACTTCTTTGTTGAATCAATATTGTGAAAGTTACACTATTGAACCTTGAACCCCAATTGGACTCAAATACCTATTGAGTGATGAAATAAAATAAAATGTATAACTTGCATTCCAGATGTTATGTTTCATACTAATTTGTTAATTAAAATCTTGCAAGAAAAGGGATGAGAAGGGATACTGATGCTTAATATATGTAGAACTTTTAACTAACTTGACTGTAAAAGTATGGAAATGGATAAAGTTGATGGTAACACATTATAGTGAGTAGGACTAATGCAGCTAGTTCATAAATGAGATTGTGGCTGAAAAGGATAGTCTAGGGATGTAAATGTCAGTTGAAAGAAAGCTAGAGAATAATCTAGGAAGTCAATAACATAGTGAACCCAGAGGTAGATGAGAATTGTGGTTAATAGTACAAATACAAGAATGCCCTTCTATCAACTAGAACAAAGGTACATCCCAATTGCAAGGTGGTAAGAATGTGAAGAAGCATGGGAAGGTAACCTATGACCCATAGTTAACAGCAATACTGTAATATTCTTGCATCAGTGCCAAAGATGTACTGTGATAATAATAGGGGTGTGTGGAGAAATATATGGAATGCGTGCTATAGACCATAGTTAGTGGTAATAGTATGACAGTATTATTTTATAATCTGTAACAAATGTTTTGCAAAAATGTAGTGTTGGTGGAGGGGGATTGTATGGAAATTCTACACATGTGCATGATTGTTCTGTAAATTCACATCTCTAACAAAAATATATATTTTTAAAAATTTGTGCAAACCTCCCCAATTCCCACAACTGTAAAGAAGGCATGGAGACTAAATTAGAGAAGTATATCTTCTGGTGAATAAGTAAACAATCCAAACTATTAAAATAGTCTTTGGATATAATGTCAGACTTCCTTGCCAAAACCTAGACAATGCCAATTCACAGCCTGTATTATCCACCCACTCACTTCAATAGATCTCTACTAAGGATGAATTGACAGCATGATTATGTCATGAATGGTTATATTAAGAAACTATTTGTTATCAGACCTCCAGAATTAGAAATCATTTTCATGCCCTGGCTCTGCCATATTTTAGCTGGGAAACTTTGTTTATTCTTTTCTATGATTCTGGAAAGGCTATATCTAGTATCCAACCAGGTAGGACCTGTTTTTTGTGCACATTCTGCAAGGAAAAGATGACATTCAGCACATTTGATCGACTCAGGTGGTGAAACTAGCTTCCACCGAAAGAATAATGTGAGAGACTTCCTGAAAAATTGTACACTGAAACTATTGGGGGACTGACTCAAGCTTCATTTATATGCCTCCTTCTCCTGCTCATAAGCTGTTTCTTTTCATAAATGCCGCCAAACTGACCAAGTCTAAATGAATGTCTTTGATTTCAAGCTAATTTTCTTTTTTAAAAGCCATTTCCCAGCATCCTGTCCTGTGAGAGAGTGCTGAAAAGTAATGGAAAAGCTGGGATTGAGGAAAGAGAGTGAGGATCTTGTTTGGACTGTGTTTTCCTGACCTCCACCCACCCATCCCACTTCGGTGTCTTGGGAGGTCTTCTCAGATGCTGTCAACAATTTCCTGCTAAAATGGCAGGGGAGAGATCAAATAGTTCATGCTTAATCCTCTCACCCTTATAACTGGGCTTCTCTTTTGGAAAATTACTGTCATAGTAAAATTCTTCATGCCACTTGCATTGAGTTTATTAAAATTCTAAAATATGTTCTCATTAAAATGATAACTTCATGAACTTTTGCAAATCAAGAACACTTGTGTAACTGGCACCCAGATTAAGAAATGTTCTAGAACCCCAGAGGTCCGCACATGCCCCACTCTAGTCAACACCATAACAAACGATTACCATTTTCCTGACGTCCATCAGAACATATGATTTTCTGTAATTCATATATATGAAATTGTCTGTGTTACTTCTTTTTGTCTCTCCTTCTATTACAGAATATTGGTGCTATTTATCTCTTTTGTTTATCATTACTATATTTAGTTTATGCTACTTCCTGTATTTTGTTTCACTGTGTGAATATTCTAAAATGTATTTGTCAATGTTAGGTTTGGTGATGCTCGGGTAGTTTCTTTTTTGTTTGTTTACTTGTTTGTTTGTTTTAAATTGTGCACATATAAATGAATAGGGATCTTTTAGTAATGCATATCTAAATTTGCAGAATATAAATTGTTGGTGTGGGAGGATTGCTGGGTTATAAACTGAAAATAAGTTCAGTCTTTGTTGGAACTGGCCCCAAACTTCCAAGGAGCTTGCAAAAATGTATCCAAACACTTTGCTTTGCAAGGTATTCATTGGTTGTGGCTTTACATCTTAACCAATAATTGATGGTATAGGTCATGTAAACATTAGCCAGTTTTGTAAGAGGTAATGTCTCATAATGGACTTGTTCACATTTCTCTGATGCTTGGATATGTAGAGCATCCTTTCGTATGTTTATTAGCCTCATGTACATCCTCTTTTGTGAATTATGTGTTCAAGCTTTTGGATAATTTTTATTTTGGTCACCTATCCTGTTCTCATTTTTTTTGGTAGGAGACTTTATACATTCTTCCACATTATGGATTGTGACTTTCCACTTTACCTTTCTCTTTTTCTTATGAAGAAAAAGAACTCTTAAATTTTGATATAGTCCCATTTATTAATTTTTTAACTTCAAATTCTGTTTAATTTTTAAAAGAATGAACTATACGAAAGAAAAAGATGGGATCCCTGGGTGTAAAGTCAATTATTACACATTCTTCCTACACCCCAATGCTTCGGTGATGAAGACCAAACAAAGCAATACAAAGCAATTCTTCAAGAACTCAGAGGGCTGGGCTCTAACGATTGAAAAGAAGAGAAGTCTTCCTTAGCTCACGTCTACCTGTCCTTGTGATCTGGGAATTCATTTTGCAGTCAAAATAAGCCCAAAGCCCTGCATATCAAGCTCATATGATGACCAGACCTAGTAGACAAATTGAGTGGAAATAACTGGGGGGATAGTTTTTAAAAGAAGACCTCCAAATCCTGCCTGCCCATCCTTAAACTTGCCCTGTCAAGGCAAATCCTGCTGGACAAATTAGGTTGTCAGGCTTCTGGGCAGGCTTCAATGGCTAATTGAGCTCTCAAATTGAGATGCACAACTGTACCTGATGGGAAGTTGTTCCCTACACCAAAAGCTCAAATCCTGAGTTTGGAATGTATATGCCAGGCACTCTTGTTTTGACCAACTTGACTTTTATGCTGTGAGCATGCTAAAAAGCATTGCACAGCAAATGGAGCACATTGAAGTACACTGGCTAAGGCGGGTAGGCAAACATCAAGAAATACAACAACTTGCTTAAAAATAATTTTTGACAATTTCCTTAAGAATAACACTGTAGGAAAAATACATAGTTCTGGGAATTCCAAATCCTTACACATTTCTCCCTTTTCCACTTATTTTGTTACTCAGAACAACATCTCTAATGGAAAGTGTATATATACAGCACAAGAACACAAGCTGTAAATGAACTAAACTGGTGAGGTTAACCAGTAAGTTAATTTGCAGTGGGTAATTATATAAGGAAATTGAAATGGTACTTAATGCAGTTTTGATTTTTACCATGTTTAAGCCTTTTAAAAAACCAATTAATATTGATGGAATAGGAATATTTGAAGACAAACATACTTAATTTAAGGAATAAAGCACCTGAGTAGTTTAAGTATAGTTTGTTGAAGTAACAGTCCAAAAATGAAGTAGCTATTTAATTTTTAGGGAAACTTTGATCATTGAAATTTTGTGCACTTGCTTTACATTATATCAGCAAAACTCCTCAGTCTACTTTTGCTTAAATGCTTTCTTTCCTTGATATTATTGTTATTGGATTTTAGATGGATTTCCTCCAAACGGATAGTTTTTGTGATAAAAAGTACCTTTAAATTCTTATTAATGTCAGGAATAGTGCATAGAGATCTCTCTAAAGTAGATTATTTTTTTCATTAAAATATTTTAGAATTTATGAATTCTGTTACCTTAATCCATAATTGTAAACGTTTTTCCAATTTAGTTTTTTAGTAAAAGATAATGCTCACACAAAAGAGAGTGAAAATTACACTACCCCATGCCAGTTTGATTTCAAAGTCTTTTGGAAACTCAAGTGATTAAACTGGAATAAAAAGAGTGACATATTTCTCAGGTTTAGAATTGCAATTTTTTTTTAGCCAGTTGGAAAACAGCTAATCTTTCAGTTAGGAAGCTTTGTACCCGTCCCTTTCTCTTGAGAATATCATTCTCGGCCTGAAGATCTGTCTCTGCCGTGTTGACACCGAGACTTAAGGGAAGATGCCTAGTTGTAAATGCCATCCACAGTTTTACTTCCCACTTGACTTCCACACACCAGAGTGTTAGGGTCTGAGGGGACGAAGGCAAATGGGCTTTGGAGGTCTCTTTGCCAGCTGCGTTACCCGGGGAAACCGCGGCCCCGGGAGCCACAAATCTCCTCCGGTGAAGCTTCTCCAAAGTGGAAGACTTTTCCAGACTCGCCTTATCTCAATCCCCGCAGGAGAGACGGCCTCCACTCACCCCAACGAGAGGGGGCGTCCGCGTCCCCCCGCCTCCCGGGAAGGTTTCCAGCGAGCCGAGGGGCGGGCTGGGCCGCAGGTGCCGAAAGCCGGGCGGAGGGGAGCGCGGGGCTCCGGGGGTGCCCAGTGCCGGGGGTGCGCGGGCGCCCCGTGGACTGCGAACCCAGCCGTCGCTGGGGGTCTTCCTGCCCCTCCCCAGCGTCCCGCTCGGCCTCCCCCTCTCTGTCCCCTCCCTCCCTCCCACTCTCTCTCTTTCCTTAGCTCCGACTCAGGGTGCGGAGTGACGCGAAGTCACAGAGACGCCCCGTTACTCCACTGCACGTGGCGGGGGTCGTGGAAGCCGAGCGGGGCTGAGCTGCGCGGGGCGAGCAGGGGGTGAGCGCGGGGGGCGCCCGGGGACCACGAGGAACGAGTCGGGAGGGAGGCCAAGGCCGGAGGGCGAAGAGTCGGAACCGAGAAAGAGCCTGAGAGAGCAAAGGAGGAGCGGGAGCTGGGCAGGGCGCTGAGGCAGGAGCCATTCCCGCAGGAGGCGCAGGCCCGCCCCCTGGGGGAAGGAGGGCAAGAGGGAGGAGGGATGGAGAAGACAAAAGCCCACTTATTAATTTTTAATAATAAAGCTTGATTTGGCTTGTTTACAAAATTCTTACCATTCTGAAACACAAATTACATTTTATATCTTTTTTCTAAAATCTGTAGTTTTAATTAATTCCTCTATTTTTACCTATAACTTTTATATTTTCAATCTATTTGGAATTGATGTTGATTTATTTTGTGAGATTGGAATCCTGATTTTTTTTTTCATCATGGGTAACCTCTTCACAAATTACCATTTATTAAAAAGGCCATCATTTGACCCACTGCACCACATGTCTGCTTTTTTTTGTCTGTCAGATGGTTGCATAATTTGGGTATGCTTTCAAACTCCTTAACCTGTTATGCTAATTATTTCATTTACCCTTGAGCTACTAACATAGTCTCTAAAAAATAGATCCCATAAGAGTTCTTCATACTTGGTGACTTAAGTCCTCCCACTTGGTTCTTCTAATGGAAGCTGACTTTCACCCTCCTTGGGTCATTGCTTATGAACTTAGAATTTGTTTGTGAATTACTCACATTAATAAACCCTACAATCTTAAGGGAATTATATTTCATTTAATACTTGGAAAAATTTGGAGTTAATGGAATTTTAACAATTATATTTTATATGATATGTGCCACCATTTGTTAAGGTGTCCTTCACTTCTTTCAATAATCTTTTGTAGTTGCCAATGTAAGGGTTTTAAACACATTTTATGGCTGTTATTAGATAGTTTCATTGTGTTATAAATTGTACCTTCTTTAAATTTTATCTTTTGTGTACAGAATATGGAGATGCAAATTATTTGTAATCGACCTTCCAGCCAATTTGTAATGAGTTATTAAATCTAATAGATTATAGATTACTTTGAAATTTCTAGAGATACGGTTATGTTATTTGGAAATAATGACAATTTTGTGTCTTCCTTTTTATATGCCATTTATTACTTGTGTTAATTTCTTGTGCAATTGAATCTCAACTGAACAAATTAAATAGCAATGATGGTAGCGGTCATTCCTTTATAGAATATCATTTGGAAAGTTTCAAAATCCCAACATTGCTTATAATATTGTTAACAAGTTTTATTATAAGCATTGAAGCAGGCTAGTAAGATAGGGAACTAATAAATTAATAGACTGACCTGGAACCTGGCAGAGAGACCATGTGGACAATAATAACCCCCAAGACGGCTGCTGGAAGGCCCCCACCCCCAGGATTCTGCTGTCCAGAACAAAGACTTCTCCTGGGTGCACAGAAAAGCCCAGGATGTTCCCTAGGGACTTTATCATTGGGTGCTCACTAAGGGATTGATGGGTGGGGTAATCAAGCAAAACAGCCAACAGCTGGAACCCCTCCCCCAATTAGCAAAGGGGTGGAATAATTAATAGTTTATAAAGCAAACCACAGGCCTGAGCTCTCTCCTCCTGCTCTCTGTGCAATGCTCTCACCATTTTTCCTCTGCCATGTGGCCACGCAAGTAAACGTGGGAATTTATACTCTATAATGGGGAATTATAGCTTATAAATCAGCCCTGTTTATCCCTTTTCACCCCCTTCCTCTCTACCTGGGACCCTGCTCTGTTATTTTCTCCCATTTCTCTTCCCTCCCTACCTGCATATATTACTGACCTAACTCATCTGTCATGCTCTTGAAATTCGTTTCTGCAGCATGGCCAAGAACTTAGATAAAATCCAGTAACAGTATTCTTTGTGAGAAACCGAGTCTATATCTAGGTTTTTAAAATGTTTTTTTATTGATTGGGCTGGATTTTGTCAAGTGCTTTTCCACATCTATTGAGGTAATAGGTTTTTCTCCTTCATTTATTTTAATGTAGTGAACTACATTGAATGCTTTTACAAAAGTAAAACATCATATACATGACTGATTCTACTTTTTAGGAAGTATTATCCATTTAATATTTCTCTAGGTTCCAGTCACATTTTGTTGTGGATTTTGCTTTCATGTCCATTTCAAAGAATGTTCCTTTAATTTCCATTCAGGGAATTAGCTTCCTCTTTTACTATTCTATAGAGAATTCTGTCCAAATTGATGGTGAATACTCATGAAGCCAGAGTTCTGTAACTATCACATGTTATAGACATCTAGCTTCCTCTCATTGTAGTTTATAGAGACATTGGATTTTTGAATATTTTGAAATTTGTAGGTGATTTCTTTAACCTCCGGCAAAAGTATTGTTGGAGAAAAACAGTGTTCACTGGGAAACCTTTAACAAGTATACTTTTCATAAATCTTCCATGTGATTTTGAAAAAGTGACAATTACATTATTAGCTGCAGTGTTATATTTATACCAAGTAGATAAAATGCATTATGCATACCTTTCACACCTTCCATATACTCAGTTTTTGTTTGTGTGTTCCACACGCTATGAATGAAAGTAGGTTTAAGGTTTCTTGTTAGTATTGCATATTTCTTGTCTCCTTTTAGTTTTGACTTAATTTACGCTTTGTATATTTGGAAGCTATGATGCTGGCTATGAATGTATATGCCTATATAAAATACATCCTGAAAGGGCCTAAAAGGATTGGCATTCCAACTGCAACAATATTCTTAAAAAGCTAAATCTTGGTTTCTAAGGAACTTTACCCACAAAAATGATATGGGATTCTTTGGAGAATCAGCTAATTAAGGCCTGAAGTAGGGAAAATAGAAGATAAACTTGGAAATAAGCTAGCATTGACACCTTATTCCATGAACTTTACCTTTTCAAACGCAGTAAGGTAGACTTTTAAAAAACCTATAAATTTTGTTTCAAAGAAGATGCGATTTCATTTTTATATACAACAGAGAAACTATAGTGGTGGACAGGTCATTAAAATTAAGAAAATACTTTTTACATTTTGAAACATAAACTTTTGAAAGTTGAGGTTTTCACAAACTGGAATAAATTATAAATATTTTTTTAAATCAACAAATCTAGATCCGCATTTGTTCCCGGCGGCGCCGGAGGGGGGGAGCCCGCACCGGCACGCCTCCGCCTCTTCAAGCGCCTGGGGCTGCAGCGCCTCTGGGTTTAGTCCCAGCCCCGCAGCGCGACCGGCCGGAGGTGGGGGCCCCTGGCTAGGCCCGGAGGCACGGGGAGGGCGCCCGCACCCCTTCTCCTGCGCCGCGGGCGCCTCGCGGGAGGCGGGGACACGGGAACGGCGGTGAGGCTGCTCAGCTTTGCGGGGCTGTGTTGGAACTAGTCCCCTTGACTCCCCGTTTCTGTTATTTCCTGGAGTTTTATTCTGCCGGGAGGAAGAAAGCAGGAAGCGGGGCGGGGTGCACCCGCGTGGCATTGCAGGCGGTCCGGATGCCCGGGTTTCTGGCCTGCGTCCCTGCCCCCGCGCCCTGGCCCTTAGCCCCCTGCGGGCCTGCAGCTGCCCAGTGCACGCACTTGAGGCGTCACCCTCGGGCGGGCTTGGGTGGGGGCTGCAGGGACTAAACCAGGGTGGTCTCACCCCTGCAGCCAGGTCTGTGCGCGGACTGTGCCCCTGGGGGGCAGCCCTGGGGCAGGACAAAGAGCCTTCAGAACAGGAGACCAGGAGCTGATTAGCACCAAGGGGCTGGAAAAAATAAATCAACAAATCTGGTTGACCATAGCTCCGAAATACTTTTTTTAAAAACTGCAAAGGTACATCTTTACAGAAATATAATGCCACATATACTGAACTTGATATGAATGTGTGTCATAAACAGACTTAAATGCTATCAGCCAGATATCATAGACACATACATTAATGAATTCCATACTTATAAATTGGGTTATTTGTGAAATATGCACAGGAAAATAGAAAAGACTGGGGAATTTTAATTTTGAGGATCAGGTTTATATTTTCCTGATGACCACAATGATATTGTCCAGATATACTCACAGTGTTGATTTGAAATAACACTATAACCAATATTAATAAGCACATTAAAATATATAATTAAATTAGTGAAATCTAGGTTTTCCTTGCATTTAAGCTGTGCTGGGCATAAAGGCAATATTTAAAAAGGGCAAAATACAAAACTCAGGAATAAGATACATAAAAGATAATACAAAATAAAATTATTTCACATTTCTCTTATTATCAAATATTTTAATTCAAAATTTTATAGCAGTACATAACATTTAAATTTGATAAAAATCTCTTAAAATGATCATAATCACTGCAGATATTATCAGTAATTTGTCCTAATTTTTTTTTCTGACTTTCTGTAGTTATACTGACCAACACGTTTTGAAAAGCAAGATTTTATTAAGCAATTCTCAGTTCAGGAATATATCATAATGATTGCTTCACATTTCTTCAGCACATAACTAATTTGGAATACAGGAGCACCAGAATTTATCTACATGGCAAAAAAAAATTCAAATGAATAAGGAGGCATTATTTTGCAGTCATTAGAAGACAACTCTGACTATCAGCATATCTGTGTTCAAGTGTCACAACCACTCCACACTTGGTGATCCTAGACAAGAGTTGTGAGAAAGTAAAAGGATATAATAAATATGAAATCCTTAATTCTGTCCCAGCTTGTACAAATTTATTAGTAATACTCAGCTAATAACAATATGTAATAACTATAAAATGTTATTGATGATATTGCTTTTGTTAATGTTCTGTGGGTCATAAAATAATACATTATGTGGAAAGATACTAAAGAAATGTCCCAGAAAAAAATGAGTCGATATTTCAGAAACAGCGTTGTTTAGGATATAATGCTTATGAAAAAGGAGTGTGTTGGAGTCACGGACCCGAAGGGTATCGGGAATGAAAGACAAAGAGAGATTGGGATCAGGGGATCCGAGAGCATTGAAGCCTCAAGCCCATCAGACAAGTTTATTAATATCAGGGGCTTCTTTATATACCCAAGCAGTCGTGAGAACCAGCAACTATCCTAGCTAACTATTCCCATAACTTCATTAATGAAAACACAGTGCACAATGGGTAAGATAGTAACTAAAGCGCAAGATGTTCTATTATATTATTGAAACAAGTATACTCATAAAACTTGTTGCCCAGGTTACTTGAGATATCAAGTCTGGGTTCTGCTGGAATGTTATGTTTCCCAGAGAGATTAGCCACTTGCACGTACATCTCTACGGACAGCATGACCCAATGGTCAGAAAGTAACTTGCTACCATGGAAACAGCATGCCTTTGTTTCCCACATTTCCCCCTTTTTGTTTTAGTCAGGGTGGCTGTGCCTGTCTTAGGTTGCTCTCCTCTGAGAGTCTTACCCGTCATTGACTACCAGCCAAGCACTCTGACCATGGGGAACTATATCAGATTTTTTGCAAGTACCAAATTATTAGCTTGTCCCATCACGTCAACATTGTGCAGTCTTTGACAGACTTCTCTCATCTCAGGCAAGCAACAACAATGAGCAACAAGATTAATACACAAAATCCTATTCCTAATGCTGATAAAAAATGTTGAGACTTCCACCAATCTACTGGGTTAAACTTATTAAAATGAGAAATTAAATCATTAAAGATATCTTTACATCAGCTACATCAATTTGATTATGAGATATTTCTAATATTCTTTTTTGTAATTCTTCTATTTCTAATGACATATTACTTTTATGACCTATCAAATGATTTTTAATCTTTTCCCAATCAAACATTGAATTTTTATAAGCAAGTGGAGTAATACAAAAGTTACTTTCATTCCAATCACCTTTCTTTTTTTTTTTTTTTTTAATTGTCCCCTCACTGTTTGCCTTTGAACCGGCGGGGTCGGTGCGCCCTCTGGCGGCCATTTGAGAAACTAGCAGGACCCCGTGGGCGCCTGCGCACCTCGGCGAGTGCCCAGCGTCCACCTGCTGCTGGGTCCCTTCCTCCACGGGACTTTCTGAAAGGCCCCTTCCAGGCAGTCACTGCACTTCCAATCACCTTTCAATCCCCTAAGTAAATTTAAGTTATATGCTTGATCTCTAAGATGTAAAACTGCTGAGTCTATATCATTAACTCTATTATTTAATTCTCCATCAATATATTCTTGACTATGCCACAGTCACTAGCATTCTTATGCCAATCATGCATGTATTGTTGAGTCTGCACCGTCTCATGCAAGGCCACTGTAGCTGTAGTAGCAGCTGCAATGACACCAATCAGTCCTAGTATGCCAGTTATTATCAGTCCCACAAATCACTTCAAGTGCTTCAGGATTTTTTGAGCCATATGGAAGAGCAGTTAACTTTCAGGTGATGATTGCCAAATTCAGTTCAGTCACACTGGAATCTACACTCCCCACTGCCTTTGAGCCATTGTAATGAAATATGATTCTGTAAAATGTTCTCAGACAAACAGGTATGCAAAGGCCCACTTTTATAAAATAGAGCATTCTCAGTTATAGTTAATTTTCCAACCACAAACACATAAGGATCTCTTACACATGCCTGAAGATGATGAGTTTGATTTAAATGCAAATACTGACCATACTTACTATTATTCCCAATCCATTCTATAGTAGGAGCTATTCCTAGAAAAACTTTCCATAAGTTCCTTTGAATATGTATAGATGTAACATTACACCATGGAGTAGGTGTCCATTTTCCTATATATTTCCAATCACTATTATATTTAGTAAAGATTATTTTTTCATCATGATTTAAGGATTCATGAAATGGATATTGCATATTATTAATTTGCTGTCCTTTACTATTTAAACCATAGCAAATAAATCTGCCATTATATGGAAAGGGACTCCCCATGGGGGCACTCTCCCACACTATTCCATAGGAATCAGTAAAAACGACAGATCCTCTTCCCATAAGGCACTCTTGCCATCCTTCTTTATCCCTACTGTCTTTTTGCGGGCAATCATAAGTAGAATTTTTAGTCATGATTAAATTGTAAGAGGAAAATAAAGTCACAATAAACTGAGTATTATTATTTTTGAAGATAATTATGGTCTGATTTTTAACATACGTACAGGAAGGATGATTACTAATGCATAAGGGTCGATAATCAAATGGTAACACGAGATTATAGATTCTTTGTCCTTCCTCATAGGGTTTAATTGGCAATCAATCATTAATTGGTCTGGGGAATATATGGGTCTTATTTAGATATATAGGAAAGAATGGATCTTTCCAGGTTAACACTCTAAGTAATGGGGGGTAGGTATATAGGCCCAATAAGTGTAATTACCGGCAGCTTCCTCATTACTTATGATCACCATCATCAGAAGTTGCAGGAGACCCCATCTCTTCATTCCGAGGTTTAATCCTCTTCTCAGGTAACTAAACTTGTTCTCCATTTTCTGAAATGATAAGAGCATAGCCTCTCCCCCATACTTTCATCCTGCCTTTTTTCCATTCATTACTTAAAATATCTTTCCAGAATATTGGTTGGTCTTTATTTCTAATGTCCACTGTAGATGTTTGACATTTTCTAAAGTGACATTCTGCAGGTGTCAATGAATTATAAACATAAAATTTAAAGTAAATAAAGCTTTTGCCAATTGATCTTTTGGTGTTATACCATCATCTCCCCCTTTTTGTTTTAAAAGCATAGTTTTTAGGGTATGATGGCTGTGTTCAACTATGACTTGACCTGAAGGATTGTAAGGAATACCAGTAACATGCTCTATAGCATACGTAGAACAAAAAGAAGTAAGACTCACTTGTGTAAGAAGGACCATTATTAATTTTAATTTTCAAGGGGCATTCCATCACAGCAAAAGCAGACCGTAAATGGGAGTGAACATGATGAAAACATTCATCACTTTGTGCAGTAGCCCACAAAAAATGAGAGTAAGTATCAATGCAAACATGGACATATCATAATTTACCAAATGATGGTATGTGAGTAACAACCATCTGCCACAGTTGATTTGGAGCCAGGCTTCTGAGATTAGTCCCAGCCTGAAAAGACACTGTAGTTAAGGGTCCACAGGGGGACAGGTATGAATAATTTCTTGAGCTTGGTGTTTTGTTAATTGTTAATTGCAATATCAGAAACAGTCTCCTAGAAGCAAGTTGTCAGGGGAGGCTGGCTGCTGCCAAGTTTTCCTGTTATAAAATTACCTTTTATTATTATTATTATTATTTTAAAGATTTATTTTATTTATTTCTCTCCCTTCCCCCCCACCCCAGTTGTCTGTTCTCTGTGTCTATTTGCTTGTGTCTTCTTTTTTTTTTTTTAAGATTTATTTTTATTTATTTAATTCCCCACCCCTCCCCCGGTTGTCTGTTTTCTGTGTCTTTTTGCTGCGTCTTGTTTCTTTGTCTGCTTCTGTTGTCATCAGCGGCACGGGAAGTGTGGGCGGCACCATTCATCGGCAGGCTGCTCCCTCCTTCGCAGTGGGCGGCTCTCCTTATGGGTGCACTCCTTGCACGTGGGGCTCCCCTATGCGGGGGACACCCCTGTGTAGCACGGCACTCCTTGCGTGCATCAGCACTGCACATGGGCCAGCTCCACATGGGTCAAGGAGGCCTGGGGCTTGAACCGTGGACCTCTCATGTGGTAGACGGACGCCCTAAGCATTGGGCCAAAGTCCATTTCCTGCTTGTGTCTTCTTTGTCCTCTTCTGTTGTTGTCAGCAGCATGGGAATCTGTTTCTTTTTGTTGCATCATCTTGCTGTGTCAGCTGTCCATGTGTGCAGCACCATTCCTGGGCAGGCTGCACTTTCTTTCATGCTGGGCAGCTCTCCTTATGGGGTACACTCCTTGCATGTGGGGCTCCCCTACGCGGGGGACACCCCTGCATGGCACTGCACTCCTTGTGCACATCTGCACTGCACATGGGCCAGCTCCACACGGGTCAAGGAGGCCTGGGGTTTGAACTGTGGACTTCCCATGTGGTAGACGGATGCCCTAACCACTGGGCCAAGTCTGCCGCCCTGTTATTATTATTATTATTATTATTAATTCAGGTTTGTTTAATAATGACCTTTTGGAATTAGCCTTTTAAACACTAATTTAAACAATGCTTCATAAAACTTCTTATAATTATTTATAACCATATAGACTATAATTATATTATTTTAAGACAAATTTTACCTTTATAGAACACATTTCCTTACTTAAAGTTACCACGATACTTTCTATAACTTGTCACATGCATGTAAGTTCCAAGAGTTTATGAAAATTAGTCATCCTACTTTACCACAAAACAAACTTTTTAGAAAAAACTTATTAAATTTCAATCAGCATTTCCACAAACTTTTAACCTTCTTTAATATTCATTTAAGTTTTACATCCTTCATTTTATCCTGTGAAGAAAAATAAACTATTCATTTCAATCTAGGCAAGAACAAATTTTTATAAAAGACTTATAGTAATTTTGTTAATCAAGACTTACCATTTTTATCATTGTAGACATCTTATTAACATATAGACTTGTGTACTAATATAAGTGCTTATTTAATTTTTGACCATTTGAATAGAGCTCTTTTTAACAATTTTTTTATTAATTTATATTACCATCTGGAGGTATCAAATTATACACTGACACTGAACGAACAGACAGACACAAAACAATTACAACACATTAACAGAAACATACAGTTTACAATTAACTCATAATTCTTACTTTTTAAGATTTCTTTTGGAATCCATATTGCCTGTAACATGCAAGCTTGTGCTTGGAAACATTTTTATTACTTATCAGCAATCAGTTAAGATAATTTGAGCAGCATAAATGTAGTTAAGCTCTTATTTAGCAGTTTAGACAGACAATACGCATTTTTGGATTATTATTCTGTAAGATTATACTGAGACTTGACGTTCAGGAGTAAACTATTGATTTAAAACTGAAAATTCCTTTTTAAACTTTGATACAAATTTTTTACTAATTTTATTATCTTGGTTAAATAAGCCCAATGAGAATTAGCATGGAAACAAAACAGAACACCAATGTTGCCGCTGCTTTTAGAATTTTCTCTTTGTCTTGAGCATTGGATAATTTGACAAGTATATGTCTTGGGGTGGGTCTGTTGGGGTTTATTGATGATTGGGGTGCGCTGTGCTTTTTTTCCCCTTGGATATATACATCTGTCTCTTTCAGTAGATTTGGGAAGTTTTCAGCCATTATTTCCTGCAACACTCCTTCTGACCCCTTTCCCTTCTCTTCTCCTTCTTGGATGCCTATAATATGTATGTTTGAGCATTTTGCATTATCATTCAGGTCCCTAAGTCCTAGCTGTTTTTTTTCTATCTTTTTATCAATGAATTCTACTATCTGTTTGATTTCTGATGTACTGTCCTCCACATCACTAATTCTCTGCTCTGCCTCTTGTAATCTGCTGTTATTTGCTGCGAGTGTGTTTTTGATTTCTTGTACTGTGGTGTTCATTCCTATCATATCTGTTATCTTTTTGCGTATGTCTGCAATTTCCCCTCCAATTGTTGTCTCAATGTTGTTAACCTCTTCCTTTACTTCATTAAATTTGTTGGTGATAAATGTTCTGAGATCTTTAATTGCTTGTGCGAAGTTCTGCTCCCCTTCCTGGTTTTTAGTTTGTTGATTGGATTCAGCCATGTTTTCCTGATTACTGGTTTGGTTTGTAGATTTTAGTTGCTGTCTGGTCAACATTTTATCTTGACTGGTTTAATCAGTTCCTTAGCTTCTTTGTCTAGTCCTGGGGATTAATTAGCTGTTGTCTTTGCATAAGTGTTATATCTTCTCTTTGTCACTTTGTTCTTCTTATTCTAATTTCTTATTGCTGGTTGAGTTCACTTTAAAGGAAATATTAGGTCCAGGGAAAGGCAATTGTGTGAGCAAGGAAAAAGTGTAAAGTAGTATTGGTGATAAATGTTAGCAGAGCAACAATATGAGATCTGGGAGGTTGGATATTAGATTCATGTAAGTTGTGTAGAGTTATAGCAGTAGGTAGAGTACCTATAATGAGGTAGTCGACTTAATATGGGAGGAATATGGTATGAATTAAAAAGCTATTGTTTTCGTTTGAGAGGGAAAGAGAAAAGAACGGCAATAGTTTCAAGAGTGGATAAAAGACAGAAAACAAAACAAAGCTATTAGAAATTAAGAGTTAGACACTTTAGGGATCCAAGAAAGGAAGGTGGAATATAGGAGAGACAGTAGATGATGGGGGATATCAAGTTGTAGGGGAAAGGGGATAGTGTAGGTAGCCAAAATCAATTCACACAGAAATGAGGCAGCGGAGGATTAGGAAACCCAGCAAGTGTGAGGTGTTCCCTCCAGCACCTATTGTATAATTAAGATAAAATAAAGTAAGAAGAAAATGAGGGACAAGAGAGAGAAAAAAAAAGAGAAGAAAGGAAGAAAGAAAAAGGGGTGGGTAAAGGGCTAGGAACAGGTAGGGAAAAGAAAAAAAGATACAGAACAGCAACAACAACAACAAAAACCCCTAAATAACTGAAAAAAAAAAGACTTTGGGGGATACACTGGGAGAAAAGACTAGGAGATAATGCAATGTTAGCAATCAGGGCATTACAAAAAATAAAAAATAAAACAAAATATAAATAAAAACAAAACAAAACAAAAAAGAAAAAATGCAAACGTTGAGGCCTAGGACATTCAAGGACCTCAGATGGACCTCAGGGCATGATGGATTCAGGGATGGAAAGTCTGAGATATTGAAGACTCAAGAGGTATGAGTCTCTGGGGTGTGGGCCACCAGGGTTTAGGGGACTCAGACCTGGCAACCTCAAATCTGGTCAACAGGGAGCCTGGGAGCACCTCAGTGTAACACAGCCTTCAGGGATCCCCGCAGCTGGGTGACAGCCCTATGGGGGGAGTCAGATCCACAAACTATCTTATGTGTCTGAACCCCGCAATTCACTCACTCACTGGGGTTTATTCTGTGGATGTATCATCAATTTGGCTTCAGGACTCCTCCCACCCTGTAAGCCCGAAACAGCCACCTGGGGGCACCTCTACCCTGCAGCCAATTTAATGACGCAGATCAGAAGCCAGGCCCAGGGATGGGGCTCCAGCCAGAAACGCCGACAACAGAGTCCAAAACCGAAATTCCCAAGCTTCTCAAAATATTCCCCCAATTGGCTTCCAGACGTCTCCCCCCCACCACCACACCCTGTAACAGCCTCCCGGTTACATCCCTTTATTGCCAGCAACCTAAGTCCACTGCAGATCGGGGCTCCAGGCAGAAACTCTATTACTTGTGTCCGCAATCAAAAATCCCCCGCTTCACAACAAAACCCCCGTTTGTCTCCCCAAATCGGTCTGCAAAGGCGTCCCGTCCTGTCAACCCCCTAACAGCCCGCTCAGGGCTCACAAATTCCCCAGTACCACAGAGCCTCCAAAAGGTGCTGCTGCAGCACCAGTTCCACGGCTCCACCCACCCCAGGAGGGAGTGTCCCGCACGCAGCTCTCGCCTCCGTGCAATAGAGTCTCAATTATATCTTATAGACTAGTCCTCTCCATTACCTTCCCACCAAATCAATGTCCAGACACCTTCTGCCCTGCAAAAATCCTGAAACAGCCTGGTGCCGGAAAACCTCCAATGCTGCCCAGCTGCTTCTTTGCAGGAGAGATCGTCAGGTAAACTCACTCAGCCAACATCTTGCCTAGTCCTCTCAAGATTCTACTTTTAGTCTTGATCCACTAGAGAGAGTTCCACTTCCATCTCGTTTTCATTTTTATTGATTATCTTAAGAGAAGATATCTGTCTTGAGGATGACAAGGAAATTGAACAAAATTATGAAACAGTTTATACAATAAGAAATAAACTCATATAGATCAATAATCACAAGTAAAAGCATAATCTGAATCAAACTAGTTGTCTTCATATTCCATGAAAACAAAAACCTCATTCAGGAAGGTCTGGTCACTGAAATGTTTAAGCCTGACTGATATCATAAAACACCTTAACCTGATTCTTCAAAATATTTAGGTTATTTACATATGTTGTCAGAAATATTAACATAAATGCAACATTGTTCATGGACAGCCAGGGTATCTGGAGCCTGTCTGTGTAGCAAGGCCACTGGTGCTAGGCTGTTAACCTCAGCCTGAGAAGCCCAAAGTGCATTGACAATGGTGTTAAAGCTGTTTCATAACTTTAGGTGTATTTGTAATGGTTCACTCCAGGTCATATGTTCTCGGGGAAGGTATGAGGGTGCACATGAAAGAGTGGGACTCTGTAGTAAGGTAGTTCAAAGGTTTGGGGCTGTTATCCCTCTTTTTATCCTTATCAGCAGCTCCCAGAATCTGTGTTTCTTTTTGTTGCATCATCTCATTGTGTCAGCTCTCTGTGTGTGCAGCACCATTCCTAGAGAGGCTGCACTTTCTTTCATGCTGGGCGGCTCTCCTTACAGGTCACACTCCTCTCGCCTGGGGATCCCCTACATGGGGGACACCCCTGTGTGGCACGGTACTCCTTGTGTGCATCAGCACTGGGCATGGGCCAGCTCCACAAGGGTTAAGGAGGCCCAGGGTTTGAACTGCAGACCTTCCATGTGGTAACAGGGTGCCCTATCTATTGGACCAAGTCTGCTTCCCTCAATTGGATTTTTTTTTTTTAATTTTTTAATTTTTTATTGACTTTGTAATAATATTACATTAAAAATATATATGTGAGGTCCCATTCAACCCCACCCCCACACCCCCCCTCTCCCCCCCCCCCAACAACACTCGTTCCCATCATCATGACACATCCACCTCAATTGGATTTTTGAAAAGCCTCTTGAGGCTAGGAAGCCAAGACAAAAATTCAACACCAGAGTTCACCTACAATTTGCCAATACATTTGGGTGAATTCATCTTGCTTAAAGTCAGAGATAATAGGCTAATATTTGCCAGAAAGCAACCTTCTTTACTGACCTATAAGGTTGGGAACTCAAGAGCAAGGGACCAGACCAGATTTCCCAAGAGAGTTTTGTAAACATAGGCTCCAAAAATGCGGTCACCCCTCGGGCTGAAGTGTGGTTTGCTGGCCTGGTGGGGGAGCAGCCGCGGCAGGCCAAGCCACTGCCCCCATAATAGGGTGGCTGGTCGGACTCACCGCCACCCCTGAAGGAAGCTTGGCATGGGCGCAGAGTGCCCTCGGGTCTCCCCTTCTCGGCAGCCATGCTTCCGCGGCCACCCCTCCTCCCGGATGGCGCCACGCGATGCCTTGTGGGGCGGCACCCTTCTTCTTCTTTCTCCCTGCGCAGGCGCAGGGCAGAAGATTCCAGTCTGCCCTTTTCCCTTCCCCCGACAGCAGCAACAGCCAGGCGTGGGCGGAAAAATCCAGTCTGCCCTTTTCCCTCCCCCCGACAGCAGCAACAGCCAGGCGTGGGCGGGAAACTCAAGTCTGCCCTCCACCCCAGCAACAGCAGCCACCAATCCCTAAACCCTGCCCCTTCCCCCAGCAACAGCAACAGCCAATCCCTAATCACCACCCCTCCCCCGTCCAGTACCGCCCACTGACCTTTCACCGGCAACCAATCAGAACAGGGCGTGGCTTCAACCAATCAGCCTTCCCCAGCCCCTATAAAACTGTTGCCTCTCCCTCAGTAAAGTGGACTTGCGTGTTTACCTTGTCTCCGCGGTAGTTCTTCTGCCGTGCGCCCTCCAGTCCTGAGAGCCCCTGACAAGGGCCTGGCCTCCCTTGTCCCCCAGTTCGTCGCCTGCTTCTCCAGGCGACCCCTTTGTCGCCGGCTTCGCCGGGCGACCCCTTCGTCGCCGGCTTCGCCGGGCGACCCCGTCAGCCAAACCGCGCAACCCCTTGTGAGACCGATCCCTCGTCTGCTGCCGGACCGACCCCTCGTCCCAAGTGGGAACGACCCCTCGTCCCAAGCGGGACCGACCCCTCGTCCAGAGCTGGACCGACCCCTCGTCCGCAGCCAGACCCCACCTCTACCGACCGAGCAAGCCGCCGCAGCTGGCGCCCAACGTGGGGCAAAGCAACCTCACCACAGCACAACGTGGGGCAAGGTAACTCCACCACAGCCTCACTCTATAACCTGGTGGCCCCCCCCCTCTCTTCTCACCGTGGGACTTCTCTCATGCAACACTGCTGCTACCTGAGCCTTGGCTACCTCATATGATCCACGGCGGTCTGGGAGAATCGCTGGATGGCTTTCTCCTTCCATGTCGGGGGCTTATACCGACCTGCTATGATTAAGAGGAGCCTTGGATTTCTCGGGAGTGCGCGCTTGCACGTCTGAAGTAATCCTACCACAGCCCTACGCCCTCCTCTCTTCTCACCTTGGGACTTCTCTCGTGCAACATTGCTGCTACCTGAGCCTTGGCTACCTCATACGATCCACGGCGGTCTGGGAGAATCGCTGGATGGCTTTCTCCTTCCATGTCGGGGGCTTATACCGACCCGCTATGATTAAGAGGAGCCTTGGATTTCTCGGGAGCACACGCTTGCACGTCTGAAGTAACCCTACCATAGCCGTACGCTCTCCTCTCTTCTCACCCCTATCTTTTCGCTCTGCATTGCTGCTCCTGAACCTTGGCGACCTCATATGATCCACGGCGGTCTGGGAGAATCGCTGGATGGCTTTCTCCTTCCATGTCGGGGGCTTATACCGACCCGCTATGATTAAGAGGCGCCAATAAACTCTCAGGAGCGCGTGCCTGAGCACCTCCACCCCTGCCTTCACCTCTGCCTCCTCCCCTCTGCGCTTGCTCCCCTTTGCCTTGCTCCACTGCTCGTCGTCCCGCCCTCCCCTCGTCGAAGCCTTCTCTTGGCCCGCGACCACCGTCGGAGCCCCACCGGCTCCGACCCCTCATCTCACCACGCACCTCGGCTCCCATCACCGCGCTCTCAAGGTAAGGGTCCCTTTTCTTATCGGCTCCAAAAGGCCATTAGCAATGGGTAACATCCTATCTGCTAAGCAAGCCCCACAAGTTCGGGCTTTCGCCGGTCTCCTAGACACTCACCGGTGTAAGATCTCTTTCAAACAGCTTCAAGTATATTGGGACCTTTTTCTCCCCTTTAATCCATGGCTTACCACGTGTCAGCTCTGGGACCCGGACACCTATACTCGCCTTATAGACAGGGTCACTTTTGCTGTGGAGCAGGAAGGTAAAAGATTCCCTCCTGGCTTATTACAGGCAACATGAAGTCCACAAGAAATCTTGAAGGGTATAATCTATGATATGCTATATAAAAAAAGATTTAAAAGCAGCTATACCAAGAAAGTAAGAATTATGAGTCAACTGTAAATAAATTATATATTTCTGTTAATGTGTTGTAATTGTTCTGTGTTTGTCTGTCTGTTCGTTCAATGTCAACGTATATTGTGATACCTCCGGATGGTAAATATAAATTACTAGAAATCTTTAAAAGAGCTCTATTCAAATGGCCAAAAATTAAATAAGCACTTATATTAATACTTAAGTTTATTATATTAATACATAAGTTTAAATGTTAATAAGATATCTACAATTTAAAAAAAATTGTAAGTCTTAATTAACAAAATTAACCGTACGTCTTCATAAAAAGTTGTTCTTGCCTAGATTAAAATGAATAACTTATTTTTCTTCACAGGATAATATAAAGAATGTAAAACTTATATGAATATTAAAAAGGTTAAAAGTTTGTAAAAATGCTAACGGAAATGTAATAAGTTTTGCAAAAAGACGTATTTTGTCCTAAAGTAAGATGGCTAATTTTTCATAAACTCTTGAAATTTAATTTGCATGCAGCAAGTGTAAAAGGTATTGTGATAACTTTACGTAAGGGAATGTGTTCTGTAAAGATAAAATTTATCTTCAATAGTTTACATTAAGGTATTAAATGGCTAATTCCAAAAGGTCATTCTTAAATATATATAAATAAAACTAAATTGATGATAATAATAATAAAAGGTAATTTTATAACAGGAAAGATTAACAGCAACCAAGCTCCCCTGCCAACTTGCTTTTAGGAAACGGTTTCTAATATTGCATGCTACTAAGTATTTAAAGAAAAGTTATTCTTAAGGAAACAGAAGATGATTTTGTGCGGTCACCCCTCGGGCTGAAGTGTGGTTTGCTGGCCTGGCAGGGGAGCGGCCGCGGTAGGCCTAATTCCGCTGCCCCCATAATAGGGTGGTTGGTCGGGCCCACCGCCACCCCTGAAGGAAGCTCGGCATGGGCGCAGAGTGCCCTCGGGTCTCCCCTTCTCGGCAGCCATGCTTCCGCGGCCACCCCTCCTCCCAGATGGCGCCACCCGATGCCTTGTGGGGCGGCACCCTTCTTCTTCCTTCTCCCTGCGCAGGCGCAGGGCAGAAAATTCCAGTCTGCCCTTTTCCCCTCCCCCGACAGCAGCAACAGCCAGGTGTGGGCGGAAAAATCCAGCCCGCCCTTTTCCCCTCCCCCGACAGCAGCAACAGCCAGGCGTGGGCGGGAAACTCAAGTCTGCCCTCCACCCCAGCAACAGCAGCCACCAATCCCTAAACCCTGCCCCTTCCCCCAGCAACAGCGACAGCCAATCCCTAACCACCACCCCTCCCCCGTCCAGTACCGCCCACTGACCTTTCGCCGGCAACCAATCAGAACAGGGCGTGGCTTCGACCAATCAGCCTTCCCCAGCCCCTATAAAACTGTTGCCTCTCCCTCAGTAAAGTGGACTTGCGTGTTTACCTTGTCTCCGCGGTAGTTCTTCTGCCGTGCGCCCTCCAGTCCTGAGAGCCCCTGACAAGGGCCTGGCCTCCCTTGTCCCCAGTTCGTCGCCTGCTTCTCCGGGCGACCCCTTCGTCGCCGGCTTCTCCGGGCGACCCCTTCATCGCCGGCTTCGCCGGGCAACCCCTTCGTCGCCGGCTTCGCCGGGCGACCCCGTCAGCCGAACCGCGCAACCCCTTGTGAGACCGATCCCTCGTCTGCTGCCGGACCGACCCCTCGTCCCAAGTGGGACCGACCCCTCGTCCCAAGCAGGACCGACCCCTCGTCCAGAGCTGGACCGACCCCTCGTCCGCAGCCAGACCCCACCTCTACCGACCGAGCAAGCCGCCGCAGCTGGCGCCCAACGTGGGGCAAAGCAACCCCACCACAGCACAACGTGGGGCAAGGCAACTCCACCACAGCCTCACTCCATAACCTGGCGCCTACCCCCTCCTTTCTTCTCACCGTGGGGCTTCTCTCGTGCAACATTGCTGCTACCTGAGCCTTGGCTACCTCATATGATCCACGGCAGTCTGGGAGAATCGCTGGATGGCTTTCTCCTTCCATGTCGGGGGCTTATACTGACCCGCTATGATTAAGAGGAGCCTTGGATTTCTCGGGAGCACGCGCTCCCACGTCTGAAGTAACCCTACCATAGCCCTACGCTCTCCTCTCTTCTCACCCCTATCTTTTCGCTCTGCATTGCTGCTCCTGAACCTTGGTGACCTCATATGATCCACGGCGGTCTGGGAGAATCGCTGGATGGCTTTCTCCTTCCATGTCGGGGGCTTATACCGACCCGCTATGATTAAGAGGCACCAATAAAACTCTCAGGAGCGCGTGCCTGAGCACCTCCTCTCCTGCCTTCACCTCTGCCTCCTCCCCTCCGCGCTTGCTCCCCTTTGCCTTGCTCCACTGCTCGTCGTCCTGCCCTCCCCTCGTCGGGGCCTTCTCTTGGCCCGCGACCACCGTCGGAGCCCCACCGGCTCCGACCCCTCGTCTCACCGCGCACCTCGGCTCCCATCGCCGCGCTCTCAAGGATGCCGCTCAGCCAATCTGGGTCCCCGGGAGATACGTCAAACCCGCCACCTCAGCAGCGGATGTCCCGCAGGGCACGGCGCCAGATGCGAGTGATCCAGCACCAACTGAGCCAGCTCACCCTCCACCCCGAGAGGCAACCATCCAACCCTGAAGTCCGTTCACTGCTCGCACTCTACCGTCAGTGCAGATGCCGCAACCCTCGCCATGCTGCCGAGCCAATTAACATAGTCTCTCTCCTTCTCCTTATGCTCTCCCTCGCCACCTCTGGCCAAGCTAACCCCTCTCACCAGCCCCGCTAAACGGCCCGCAACCCGCTTTCCCGGCCCGCAGCTTGCGGAGCTTCCTCCTGTCTCGACCTCACTCCTCTTCTCAGCCATCCAAAGCGTCCTTTCTCGTCCCCCGCCCCCCTCCTTTTTTCGCTTAAACCCCTACTGCGTTGCAGATTGGGCCGCCCCATGTTGGCCCGCCCCATTAACATCGGACTCTCTCGCGCCCGTGAAGACTTTGGCCTTCTTATTGTCCTCGCCTACGTCTCCACCACTCCCGACGCTGCCGCCACCACCATCGCTGGTGCCCTGACGCGACTTGTCCTCACCGCTGCGATCCTCCAGACCATCACACAGTCTGCCTCTACCGCTCTTCGCCGCCAAGAAGAGATCAACTACCTGTAACGCGCTGTCATCCTGGACTTTTAACAAGCAGATGGACCTTATAGCCACCGAGATCAACAAGAATTGGACATTGGCCACCCTTGCTTGCAACGGCAAGATACTGCCCCCCAAACTGTACATTTGTATCCCCATCATACTCACCTCCCTCTTCAGCCCCGCTTCCCTCATTGCTTACTGCCTCTTGGGCCTCGGCTACTTGTTGCTGCTGCCATCCTGGCCCTTATTTGAAAAGAAGGGGGAAATGCGGTCACCCCTCGGGCTGAAGTGTGGTTTGCTGGCCTGGCAGGGGAGCGGCCGCGGTAGGCCTAATTCCGCTGCCCCCATAATAGGGTGGTTGGTCGGGCCCACCGCCACCCCTGAAGGAAGCTCGGCATGGGCGCAGAGTGCCCTCGGGTCTCCCCTTCTCAGCAGCCATGCTTCCGCGGCCACCCCTCCTCCCAGATGGTGCCACCCGATGCCTTGTGGGGCGGCACCCTTCTTCTTCCTTCTCCCTGCGCAGGTGCAGGGCAGAAAATTCCAGTCTGCCCTTTTCCCCTCCCCCGACAGCAGCAACAGCCAGGTGTGGGCGGAAAAATCCAGCCCGCCCTTTTCCCCTCCCCCGACAGCAGCAACAGCCAGGCGTGGGCGGGAAACTCAAGTCTGCCCTCCACCCCAGCAACAGCAGCCACCAATCCCTAAACCCTGCCCCTTCCCCCAGCAACAGCGACAGCCAATCCCTAACCACCACCCCTCCCCCGTCCAGTACCGCCCACTGACCTTTCGCCGGCAACCAATCAGAACAGGGCGTGGCTTCGACCAATCAGCCTTCCCCAGCCCCTATAAAACTGTTGCCTCTCCCTCAGTAAAGTGGACTTGCGTGTTTACCTTGTCTCCGCGGTAGTTCTTCTGCCGTGCGCCCTCCAGTCCTGAGAGCCCCTGACAAGGGCCTGGCCTCCCTTGTCCCCAGTTCGTCGCCTGCTTCTCCGGGCGACCCCTTCGTCGCCGGCTTCTCCGGGCGACCCCTTCATCGCCGGCTTCGCCGGGCGACCCCTTCGTCGCCGGCTTCGCCGGGCGACCCCGTCAGCCGAACCGCGCAACCCCTTGTGAGACCGATCCCTCGTCTGCTGCCGGACCGACCCCTCGTCCCAAGTGGGACCGACCGCTCGTCCCAAGCAGGACCGACCCCTCGTCCAGAGCTGGACCGACCCCTCGTCCACAGCCAGACCCCACCTCTACCGACCGAGCAAGCCGCCGCAATTTTGTCTTTGTAGCCATTGTCTATTTAGCAACACCCCTTGCTATCGGCCTAGCCACTGTTGCGCCGGACGATTGGAACCTTAAACAAAGACTCCTCCTCACTGTCATCTTCCTATCTATCGTTACTATATTTACTGCCCTCATTCTCCTTCATTTATAAAGCAGACTCCTACAAACCACAAAGCTTCTGTCTTAAACATACCATTCTCAACCCTATCCTCTAAATGATCTTCTCACTTCCCCCATTAATACTTTAATACTTTATATCTTCCTCATAACCTTTGCTTTCTTGATAATATTTTCCGCCATCTGTCTAGCCGCTACCGCCCCAGAAGATTGTAACCACAGCCCCCCATGCCGCCATCGCTCTCAAGCAGCTCCAGCCCTGCTAAACGGCCCGCAACCCGCTTTCCCCGGCCCGCGGCCTGCTTTCTAACATCTAATAACGTTTCTGCTTTTGCCTCCCCATACTTCTGCGGAGCTTCCTCCTGTCTCGACCTCACTCCTCTTCTCAGCCATCCAAAGCGTCCCTTCTCGTCCCGCGCCCCCCTCCTTTTTTTGCTTGAACCCCCATTGCATTGCAGATTAGGCCGCCTCATGTCGGCCCGCCCTGTTAACATCGGCCTCTCTTGCGCCTATGGAGACTTTGGCCTCCTTGTTATCCTCGCCTACGTCTCCACCACTCCCAATGCTGCCGCCACCACCACTGCTGGTGCCCTGACGTGACTTGTCCTCACAGCTGCAAACCTCCAGACCATCACACAGTCTGCCTCTACCGCTCTTCACCGCCAAGAAGAGATCAACTACCTGTAACGCGCTGTCATTCGGGACTTTTAACAACAGATGGATGTTATAGCCACCGAGATCAACAAGAATTGGATATTGGCCACCCTTGCTTGCAACGGCAAGATACCGCCCCCTAAATTGTACATTTATATCCCCGTCATACTCACCTCCCTCTTCAGCCCTGCTTTCCTCATTGCTTACTGCCTCTTGGGCCTCAGCTACTTGTTGCTGCTGCCATCCTGGCCCTTATTTGAAAAGAAGGGGGAAATGCGGTCACCCCTTGGGCTGAAGTGTGGTTTGCTGGCCTGGCGGGGGAGCAGCCGCGGCAGGCCAAGCCGCTGCCCCCATAATAGGGTGGCTGGTCGGACTCACCGCCACCCCTGAAGGAAGCTCGGCATGGGCGCAGAGTGCCCTCGGGTCTCCCCTTCTCGGCAGCCATGCTTCCGCGGCCGCCCCTCCTCCCGGATGGCGCCACGCGATGCCTTGTGGGGCGGCACCCTTCTTCTTCTTTCTCCCTGTGCAGGCGCAGGGCGGAAGATTCCAGTCTGCCCTTTTCCCTTCCCCCGACAGCAGCAACAGCCAGGCGTGGGCGGAAAAATCCAGTCTGCCCTTTTCCCTCCCCCCGACAGCAGCAACAGCCAGGTGTGGGCGGGAAACTCAAGTCTGCCCTCCACCCCAGCAACAGCAGCCACCAATCCCTAAACCCTGCCCCTTCCCCCAGCAACAGCGACAGCCAATCCCTAATCACCACCCCTCCCCCGTCCAGTACCGCCCACTCACCTTTCACCGGCAACCAATCAGAACAGGGCGTGGCTTCGACCAATCAGCCTTCCCCAGCCCCTATAAAACTGTTGCCTCTCCCTCAATAAAGTTGGACTTGCGTGTTTACCTTGTCTCCGCGGTAGTTCTTCTGCCGTGCGCCCTCCAGTCCTGAGAGCCCCCGACAAGGGCCTGGCCTCCCTTGTCCCCAGTTCGTCGCCTGCTTCTCCGGGTGACCCCTTCATCGCCTGCTTCGCCGGGCGACCCCTTCGTCGCCGGCTTCGCCGGGCGACCCCGTCTGCCGAACCGCGCAACCCCTTGTGAGACCGATCCCTCGTCTGCTGCCAGACCGACCCCTCGTCCCAAGTGGGACCGACCCCTCGTCCCAAGCGGGACCGACCCCTTGTCCAGAGCTGGACCGACCCCTCGTCCGCAGCCAGACCCCACCTCTACCGACCGAGCAAGCCGCCGCAGAAAAAGTCTGCCTTTTTTTCTTAAAAGGCTCTGATCATGTGTGAGTAATTGAGAATCATTCTCAAACATGACATTCCAGTCCAAGCCTTGGTAATATAACCAATGTCTTCAATTATGTCCTGTTAATAAGGACTACAGATTCTGATTAAACCTATGCAAATAATTATAGTGCTGTAAAAATAAAATTATTTAACAAGAGTTTCCAAATTCTAGAGAAGTCAGGCCATGAGAAAAGAAATGTTTTATGAATTGGGTATCTTAAGGTAAGAGAGTAAGGGATTCCTTGAATCTAGAAAATAGAACATTAACATATCAGCAATAATTTAAACAAAACTATAATCATTCTTTATCATTTTATTCAGTCCCTAATAATCCTTCTACTGATTTTTGTGTTAGCAATCTCATGAACACATCAATTCCTTCACTAGAGTTCTGGAATCTTGATCCAGTCGAATGTTTTGGTCTCAAAGTTATTTATCAATATTAGTAGTCTGATCCCAAAAGCACTTGGCAAAGTCTTTTCTTTGGGTCACTATGGGAGTGTTTTTGTTGAATATGAATGCCTTTGGCCTGTGGCTGATGGCAAATGCATTCAGAGAAACATCAGAATAAAAACTAACTGCAGATGACAAAACATTAAAATGGTTAAATTGTCACTCTTTTGAAAAGTAAATTTTATGCTGCATGTTCACTAAACAACATTTTAAGAATAAATGCACGTGGGGCTCCCCTATGTTGGGGACACCCCTGCATGGCAGGGCACTCCTTAAATGCATGGGCCAACTCCACATGGGTCAAGGAGGCCCAGGATTTGAGCAGCGGACCTCCCATGTGGTAGACGGATGCCCTAACCAATCAGCCAAGTCCACCGCCTCTCCTGATCATGTTTTTAAACTGGTCTGTTTCTATGGGAATGATACCCTTTGACTGACTTAAATTCGAAGGCTTTACGTTTACTTGGTTAAATCAAGATTAGAGCTTTTATTCAAACACATCATTAGGGCATGCAGGATTGAGTCCTGACCCCTAGTGGGCAGATAGAACAGACTCTCACACAGAAGTGGATACACAGGAGAAGACACACAGAGGAAGAGAGACACCTCCATAGACACTGCAGTGACCCTGGGAAGACAGACGAACCATTCACCTGAGAGGTTCAGATAAAAAGGATAGAGGAATCATGAGTAAGGAAATTACAAATGGTTCTAACTTTGTTATATTGTGGAAATAGATGATCCTATATCCCAAAATAGGGCCTGCCAAGGGTTGTTGACTTCATGAGGCTATATGCCTTACTATAGTGCCTGGACTCACCACTACTCCCACAATGTGAGACATGACTCCCAGGGATGAGCCTCCCTGGCACCAAGGGATTACCAGGACCCAACAGGATTATATTTGGAAAAAGACCTTGACCAAAAGTGGAAAACATTAACTACAAAAGAGTTTTATTGTTAAGAGATTTCAAAGTGCATTTCAAAGGTCACTGCAGAGGTCATGCTCATGCAGGTCTCAGGCAGATCTCACTAACTTCCACAGTAAACAAAGGTTCAAAGACTTAGTTCTTTTAAAAATGAGAAGGTATATTTTCTAAAACAGTTAAGTTTTATAATATAAAGAACAGAGCATTATCTGTTTAGATTCACAATATTTGCCTTCTAGGTAGATTACTCAGAAGGTTAAGGTAAACATTTTAAACCTCTTAGCAGTCTAACAAACCAAGAAAACTCTTCTTTTAACAAAGATAAAAACAAATTCTTATTTTGTATTAGCATGCTTTCTGATAAGAACTCTCAAAAATCTCATAAACCTATCAAATCTTAATCAGCATTGATCATGACAAATAAAATTCCTTTTCCACAGACATTCTACAAGTTTCTATACTATGTTGACTTTCTCCTACACATTGAGGTTTCTTACTCTGCAACAACCAATCATTTTATTTTAGGACAAAACATCTCTTTTCCCTTAACAAAACACATCCTTCATAACTTAAATATTTAAATTACCAAAAATATATTGGAAATTTCTTCAGACCAATAGCTTATGAAACATAATTACTCAAATAAAAGTTTGTTGGAATAATAACTGAGTTTGTATAAACACAGATTTACATTTTTCATCATATTAAAAAGCTCATAGATAAAATGTTAGCTTATTTGTTCAGTAAACCTACATAAAATTGAGAATGTACCTCCCCAAAAATTTATGCTTATATTGTACATACCATTACAGAAGTCATAGCTAATCTTTTTTCACTGAGCTCATTAATCCCATTTGTGAAATGTTTATCTGAATTCTGTTGATTTTATTTTGTTCTTAAATTTTGGTATAATTTTGTACATACTCTTTTTTTCTTTGGAAATATTAGAAGTTTGGTTTACTGAATTTCTAAGACTATAAGATTAATTTATATATAAGCATTTATTTGTCTTCTAGCAAATTAACATTTTAGGGTGTTTTATAAGTCAATTTGGTATTACCATCCAGAGAAAGGAAAATCTCATCTCTCAAACATACAGACAAATGCAAATAGAGTTTAGAGCTTCAGTTTTAAATTGTCCAGCCATGAGTCAGAAAGAAAAACATAGAAACATAGAAAACAGAAATCTCATGAGCTTTTATTAATCCTTTACCTTTTATTAGGAATCCTTTTATTTTAGTATGCCAAGGCTGCCTATACAAAATACCAAATTTTTTTGGCATTTAAAATGAGGATTTACTAGGGTAAAAGCTTACAGTTCCAAAGCTGCTAAAATGTACAAATCAAGGTATCATTGATGTGGGCTATGGGTGGGATGCTGTTAATCTCTTTGTAGATAACCTGAGCTGTCTGTATCCTGACCTGTGGGTATAGGACATTAAGAGGCTGCAGTCCTCCCCTTGGTGACCATGGCAAAGACTCCAGTTCTGGGAGGCAATTTAGCAATGTAAATTCTATATAATACCAGTCAGTTCAGACAGACTCTGATAATAGTGATGCTGAAGCATAAGGGGACTTAAACTTGACCTCGAATGTGGAAATATAATATAGCTTGTGCATGAATTCAAAATTATCTAATTCTGTGTCCAAGTGTGCCTAGAAATTCAATTAAGTAATATAGACTCTTCAGACTTTGAATGTTCAGAAAGGATGTGTATTCAAGGTTGCATCCAGATGGAATGTGGGCACTATGTTGATTCAAAACATATATGGTACTCACACAAACACTTAACCAACACAGAATGTCATTTTCTTCAATAAAAACACCATTTGACTCCCAACCCTGTATAAAAAGAACTTGAAAATCTTGTTCTGGGCTCGTGTTGTGAACAGAAGTCTCCCGAGTCTAGCTGGCAGTAAATAAAGCTTTTTCCTTGCCAAAATTATTGCTGAGTCCTGGCCTTTCTAATATGCAAATAATTGAACCTCTCTTGACTTCTACAACATTGTCACAGATGCTTTCTCATCAAGTGTCATCTGCTGGTAAATCCTGGGTTCCTGCCACATGGGAAAGCAACATTGTAGCTTTCCCTCAGTTTAGGCCTGCTCCACTGAGTCCAGCCTCTGGCATTTCTCTCAGTCCCCAGGGGTTTCTCTTGGCCTCTCTGTCAGCTGTAGCTGGTCCTGGAGTCCTCTTTCACATGACAGTTCAAAAATGGCATCCAAAATTTTCTGTGTTCTGTTTCCAGTTCTCTATTTATGTAAGACCCCAGCAAGAGGGTGCAGACCCAACCTGGGTCACACCTCACTGAGTAGAGAAAGCAAAGGCCCTAACGTGATCTAATCCAGTGACCTAATCAAAGGTTCCCATAATGCACTCAAATTCCCCCCAAGCTCTCAGCACCATGGAGAAAGTGCCCTCTCAGGTTTTGCTCCCCATCTCCAGGCTGTAACATGGTAGGCCCCTGGAAGGAATAAAGAAATGAGGGAATGATGAATGAGTTATTTAGCCATAACTTCACTTACTGATATAAATCCTGCTCAAGCAACCAATAGACAGAGGGTCAGGAGCACTGGGTTCTAGTCTGATCCCTGCCATTAACTTGCATCTCAGTTTCCCTAAACATGAGCCAGGGCTACTACTACCACCAATTCTCCTCAGTTGTACTCAGCAAGAGATGACTGAGCTCCTGCTCCATGCAGGCTCCTCTGCACCAATGCAGGATGGCCGTCAAGGCCTGGCCCTGCTCCAACATGTGGCAGAGACCTCACTCAGAACCTTTGCTGTAATCTTCCATCAGCATCTCTCCCCAAATGGCTTCTAAACTCTTCAAGAACAGGATCCAGTCCCATTCAGGTCTGAATCCAAGAGCCCAGCTGGTGCCTGGTTCACAAAAGGGCTAGGAGGGGCTTAAATGGATAAAACTTGAGTACCCTTGGAAATCCACAGGAAGGAAGGACAATAGGAAAACAACTATCTGTGACTCAAGTTCATGAGTGTAGAAAATGGGCCTGACAAGTTCTATGTGAACTTGGGGAACACCGGGGTAGACTTCCTAGAAGAGGTGGCATGAGAGCTGTGCTCAGTAGGATGTTCTGAACAACACTCCTTAACCCCCATGGATGAAGGACAAGGCAAAATTCCAGTGCTGGCAATCAGTGATTCTGGGTGTGTGAGGATCATATTAGGGACAGAGGGCAAGTCGATCCTTCCAGCACCGGCATTCAGTGATTTTGGTTGTTTGAGGATCATATTAGGATAGACACTCACCAAGGAGGAAGCTCATCTCAGTGTCAACAGCCTCACTGTTTTCCAGGATCCAGACAAGTGCAGACATGTAGTGGATAAGGACAAGCATGACGACATGTCAAACAACTGTCTAAATCTCAGGAACTGGAGAGCCAGGAGTACCTGTTCTTCTGTGCCCCAAGTTCATGCCTCTTGTATCCAGGTTCAGACATGGCACTAGGGCTGTTGTGTAGGCTCTGGGTTCCTCCAGGATGCAGGGCTCCCTTGGATCACTACTCCTGAACCTCAGAAGCCACTGTAGCCTTATTGTCAGCAATGGCTTTCAGGACACTCAGAGATAAGATCACCTGGAAAGTCCATGCACCTATGAGCATAGGCTCTAACAGTCCCTGGGTCTCTGCTCTTGGCCAATTCTGTGTTTTTCAGTAACTGGGTTGCAAGGAGCAGTGGCCCAGGCAGACTAGTTCTCAGTGGGACGAGGGGACTGGTACCTGGCAGCTCTCTCTTTCACCTTCTCCCATGGTCCCCAGCTCACCTCCTCTCTCCTCACTCCCAGTCCCAACCTTTTCCTCCCTATCTGTCACTGACCCCACCCCATACACCACTGAATCCATCTCCAAAACACATACAGCTGCTTTTTCTTCCACCTGCTCATGGAAAGCTCCTCTCCTATGTTACCTCTCCTCCCTTTCCTGGATACAGGGCCCTTCTCCTGGGGCCATTTAAAAATCAACCCCAGGAGGCCTTGATGGCTCCTAGACAAGGAGCAGGAAAAGGCTGGTCTGCTTTGGCCAGCAGAGGGGGCTCAAGGGCCATGTGGTCAGGCTTTTCCCAGACAGCCAAGGGGCTGTGATGAGGCCACCTGAAGTTAGGGAAGGCTGGAGGAGAGGAAGAGGCAGAGAAGGAACTGCCTAGTGAGGGGCCTCTCAGCCCCAGCACAGCCCAAAGGCTTGAGTGAGCGGGAGCTGGGAGGGGAAGGTTGGGAGTGAGTGTGAGATTTAGGATTGTTAGGGTCTGAGAGTGTCATTTTTCCATTGTTTTCCTGCACTTTGAGAGGCTTTTCTCTGCAGTCCCACAGCTATAAGATTAGTTTTGAGGTAGTCAGGATGGGGGAGTGAGTGAGAGGGCACCTGAGGAGCGAGGCTGGCAGTTTGGTCAAGAGAAAGAAAACCAGTCTTGGTCGAGGTCCTGAGGCCTCTGCCATGAGGCATGAACCCTTTAGGTGCCAGATCATGGGAGGTCCTGGGGCCCAAAGAAAGGGCCAGGGAGTCTAGGGTAGAGCCTGGGGGGCTCAAGGCCATGGCAGGTTACCAGCAGCACAGCAGTGCTCGAGCAGTGTAGCACCTGCATCTGCTGTTGTACAAGTTCCCACAGAGACTTTTTCTTACCTGTGGCAGACTCAGGACATCAAGCAGGTTGCATAGGAGCTCAGGGTAATGAGAAGACACTCTCTGAGCTCCCCCCAAAATACATGAGGGGAGATGCCAATCCCAGGAGTGAAGGCAGAGTGGGCTGGGGGATAGGGACAGATTTGGACAAAGGGAAAGGCCAGAGCCAGGGACACAGTAACCCACCTGACCACCCCCAAATTCCTCTAATCTCTGAAAACCACTGAGCTTTCTAAGGCCATCAGTGAATGTGCAGATGTTTGTCTATTTCACAAGCTGTCCCAGCCCCACTAAAGGCAAACAATACTATGGACTTCCAGTATCAACAACTTATTTTTGATCGAGCTATAATTAACATGGCATAACTTCAGCCTGTGGAAGTGCCATATTCAGTGCTTTTTAGTATATTCATAAGGCTGTAAAACAATAACCACTATCTAATCCCAGAATATTTTTATTAATTCCAAATGAAATCCTGGACCCAGTAGCAGTCACATTCCCCCAAAGACCCTCAACACATCACTTAACAACCACTAATCTATCTTCTGTCTGGATTTGCCGAGTGTGGACCCTTTGTATGAATGGAGTTCTGTAAGTGCCTCTAGTGTCCAGCTTCTTTCACGCAGCATCATGTTCTTCAGGTCCCTCACCTCCTAGCATATATCTGTACTTCATCATGTCTTATAGCTGCTAACATCTCATTTTCTTTTTCCCTTCATCATTTGATGAGCATTTGTGTGGAGTTGTACTTTTTGGCTATTATGATAGTAAACTTGCCCCATATGTGGCCAGAAGGCCTTCCAGTTGGCTCCTGTCATGTGTTGACTCCACCCTGTGGACTTTGGTTCCTTCCATGCTCTCCACTAGGCCATGATCACTAGGTTCCTCTCACACATTTCCTGGCCAAGACCTGGACTCACACATACCTCCTAGGTGCCCTATTTGCTTTTCATGGAAAATAGGATTTTGGGACCACAATCTGGGCATCAGCTACCAGATTTTCCTTACTTATAGGTCTGCTCAGTAAAGAGAGCTAGAAACTTTGTTATTTGCAGAGAACATGGATTAGCTCAGATATATATTTGCTAATTAAAATGTAAGTTCATAGTGTTTTCATTCCCTGATAAACCTTCTGAAGTGGCTCCAATGCCCACAGCTGGGGCAGGCAGGAGGCTGGGGCAGGGTCCTGGGGCTTTGTGTTGTCAGGGTTAGACCTTTAGCTCCTGAACATTGGGGAAACCAGGGGAGGGCTCAGGACAGGGCCTGTCCCACCCAGAGAGGAAGCCATTCAGTACTTTACTTTGTGAGGAGGTGTGCCTCTGTAGGACAGTGGTTCTCAATCCTGGTGGCCTTCCCTTCCCCCTCAGGCCCTCTCAACCCCTCCCCCTAGGAATTGTCCACACTCCAATGACCAAAGCAAAGCACACATTTTGGAAAATGGATGCAGCCATCCCAGGGGACGTGAGCAATATCAGCACCTGCACCTGCTGTTTTACAAGTTCTAAGGGCTCAGAGCCGACTCCTCTTGAGGACCATCAGTAGCAACACAACAGAGTGTTAACTGGAGATCCCCAAGATGGTGGACCTCCAACCACACCATCCAAGCCCTCACCTTGACCCACAGAAAAGACTGTGGGGTTTTTCTAGCTTACAATGGGTAAGTATTCTTCTCTTGGCATTCAGAGCCCACGGCTGATGCCTCAGGCCCCAGCCAGGCAGCAGAGGCCACCAGGTACTGGTCACAGAGGCCAGGGTCTGCCAGGGATTTTCTGGGTTAAGAAATGGCACAATGAATGGCAAGGCAGTGGGAAGCACTAGTTCTTAGGAAGCAGTAGTGCTTATGAAAAAGGCCCAGCTGGGGGCTGAAAAGCTGCATTTCAATCCCCTCAGTCCCCTCAAAAGGAGAGAATTCTTGTATATCATGGATAGGGATCCCAAAGCATGAAATCTAATGTACAGATTTGACCATTGGGCATAGAAGGAAACTGAGGATGCAAAGTTCTGCCTGCCCTTGGACCATGTGCTAATGATCTTCCTCTGTCCTTTTCCTTTCCACATTGCTAAAATTGTTCTATTTTTTCTGTACCTAGTGCTCATGTAAATCTAGACTTTGTTCTTGAAAGCTACAAGTTCTTATTTGGTGCTCAAACAAAGCCTCAGTCAAGAAGGAGAAAATATTCTTCCTCCAAAGTGGTAGAAAGGCAGCCACTTCCCTGCCCAGGGTCAGGAAATGGTCCTGGCAAATGGAAGTACCTTCAACTTCTAAATCCAGTAGTCCCCATGGGTGGGCTCTGCTCCTTCTAGGTGTATTGATACTGAAGTGTATTTTGCTCTGTGAAAGGGGATTTCTGTGTTTGCTTCAATAAGCCAGGGAAGGGTGGCTGGCTCTTTTTGCTTTTCCCTTCTAAAATAAACTGATGACTGCATGATTTCTTATTTGAATGAACAATGCGAGAGGCTGCACCTCATTTCAATTAACACTGTAAGTGAAAGAACCAGTGGTCAACTCCGAGGCTGTAGTTGAAACAAGATTTTAATAATAAAATATTCACATCTAACATTTACTATTTACAATAATAAATAGCCCAGACTGTCTGGTGAGGAGGGAAGTGCCTGCCTGGCCTGGCCCACTGTGGTTGGGGGTCAGCAGAACTGCTTGGCCAGGCAGACCTGGGCAGGGGGACCCTGAGGCTGGCAGGTACCAGGGCCCAATTTGATTTTTCCCTTTCAGAACTTGGGTCCCTTCAGCTTCTTCCCCAAAAAGGCTGAGATAGCTCTCTTCTTGAGCTTGGTGTCCATGGGTGAGGTCCACTTTATAAGCATTAATTGATACTTGGGTGAGGGAGGCATCATGTAATACACTTTTGCGCTGTCTGGGATCTGCAGCACTGGAGAGTGGGGCAGAGGGGTTGTCAGCTGTGCTCTGAGGGACCACAGGACACCCCAATCCTTTGTGCCCCCATGACAACAGGCCTCTGCTGGGGACTTTAATCCCCCAACCCAACCCCAGGACCAAAAAGGAGCCTCTGAATGACACCTGCCTGAAGGAAAGGCTGCAGAGGCACAGGTGAAAATGAGGAACTCTAGTTTTTAAAATGACTCTGACTCATCCGTGCAACCGCAGAACGGAGTTGATAAGATTTCATCTATTTCCCCCTCACCTTGCCCCCTGATGCCTTCACTACTCAGGACCTCAGAGCTGAAATTGGATTTCTGGAACACAGTGCAGGGCCCCCAAATCCAGCACTACCCAGGATAAGACACTGGGGCCCAGGGAAGGGTAGCCCTGGTCCAGGCCTCCCGAGCAGGGTCCCTGAAGGCCTCCAGGACCAAGCAGTGCCTGCCACCCAGCAAGGATTTACACTGATCCCATCTTCTCCTGTCTTCCTGGCCTAGAGCCAGCAAGAGAGGAACGCTGGGCTGAACTCCTGCTCCAGCCTCAGTGGTGCGGCTGCTCATCTCCTTTCTTAACCTCTCCAGGCCTTTGTCTTCCTGTTCTGTAGGACAAGTCGTTCTGCCTATTTCACACCCCACAGCTCCCATTTCCCATTCAAAAGACAAGAGAGGATTTAGAACCAACTTCTAGGAGTTGTGGGAGTCATTTTAATATGGCTAGGTCAGTGGCTGGGAGAGGGGATAAGCTCACTGACAAGAATCCAGTTAACTTTATTGTGCACAGACATACCATGTGTGCAGACATTGGTTAATTTTCTCTTCCCTTTGGGAATGAGAAGCCAGCCCAGGGGCTTAGGAAACCTATGGGTTCAGTGCCCAGGACAACTGGCTCTGGGTCTGTGTTGTGAAGATCTTTCAGTTTTCCACTTTCTAGAATAATGAGTCAGTTTCTGAGAGCCTCCAAAGGGGATCAAGAAGATTTGGTCCAGTTTTCCCTGTCATAAAGGCATGGCCTGTAGCACGTTTGGTGCTTGTGTCCACCAGTCATGGTGCAGTCATCTCCTGCTGTCCAAAAGACTTCCTTCAAGTTGAGCCCCTCTCCTTGGCCATCTTTCTCTTGATCCAAGGTGAAAAGCATTTTCTCTTGGTACCTCAATGTTGTTAGCTTTGAACTTGGTTTCCCAATGCCTGGGTCATGTCGAGGAAAAGGGACACAAGGGAGAAGGAGCAGGTAGGGAGAAGAGGCTGTGGGCACTGAGGGCTGCTCTGGGGAGCCTGGTTTGTGGGCAGGGTGCCTACCCACACTGCTGTCAGGTACACTGGGGTGAGAGGGCCTTGGAACTTCAGACTGGGGACATGGTGCTTCTTCCAACCACTGCCCCCTCCTTCTTGGCCCCTGACTTACTTTGATCCTCTGAAATGATTTGCACCAGCTTGTTATCCTCTGGTTTTTCCCCATCCATGTTGAGTTCTTCCATGGCCTTGTGGATCACAGCTGGAGCTATTTCCTGGTTGGACACCTGTGGTGGATCACAGGACAGGCCCTCAGGGCATGGGTCCTGGAGACAGCTCCTCCACAGTGCAGCTGCCAGAGACCTATGGAGCCACCTCTGGTCAGGACTGGGTCTAAGGGGCCTCACCATCTTCTCTTGCTCTTCTGTGGAGACCTCCATGGAAAGAAAGGGTTCTTTCCATTCATTCCTAACCCCATCTCCTACAAGAAACTTCACTTTCATCTTGAGGCTGTTTCTCAGGGTGGGTCCAAACCCCTGCCCTGTATGCTGAACCCTGTCCCCTGGGTCCTCAACCTGCACAATTGCTATGGACTTCCAGGGCCCTGGGGACAAAAGATGACAATGCAGCAGAGGGTGGGAAATGAGAAGTAAAATCTGGGCCTCATTCTGTTTCCTCACACCTCCCAATCACAGGAGGTGGCTTGCCCTCAGGGAGTGCCACTGTTCCAGCGTTGGCCCTCCAGGACTCCCCCAGGGTAGAGCACACAACATCTAGTCCAAGCTCTGATATCAGAGAGAAGGAGGGGCTGGATGACAACCTACAGCACAGCAGAACTGCCCCAGGCTCCAGGATGCAGCTGTGATCAGCAAGTCCAGGCACAGTTACCTTGACCATGAAGGCCCAGCTACAGGCAGGGCTTAGGACAATGATCAACCAAAAGACAGCTTAGTAAAGCCACACCTGCTCCTTGCCAAAAGAGAAGTGCAGCCTGGGGCAAGTGTGCAACATGGTAGCTCAGCCAGCCTCTGTGCAGTGGTGCAGTGGGGGCTGGGATGGCTCCATCTGCACATGCCATCCAGGATCTGACTCCTGCTCACATCTTTTTGGCCACCATCCTGGGGAAGACTCTATAATCCCTTCAGGGTCATGGCATCAGACCCTCATTGGCCTGTGTCTCCACAGACAGGTCCAACCTCCATTCTGAAACCAAATGTCACCTGCTGTCCCTGTTCTGCTCTGATCCTCCAGTGACTCCCATCTCCCCCATGAGAAAGTAAAGCTCCATTCAGCAGCTCACAGGGCCTGATGTGACCCAGCTCCCACAACCTCTCTCATCTCAACTCTTCCTCTTGACCCCTGCTCCTTCACCCTGGCCCCAGGTTGTTCCTCAGACTGGCCAAGCACATGTCCGCCATGGGTCTGGCAGGCTGTGCCCTCCATCCTCCTCTTTGGGGCTGCCTCAGAGGGCCTTTGCTATGCCTTCCTCAGCATGTCAGACTCAGCCCCTATGTCCACTGTCTGAGCCCTGACTGCCATCAAACTCACACTTTTCCTGTCTCTGGAGGTAGCTGTCTATCCACCGCCACCAACTGGGAAGTCTACTCCAGGATGGCAAAGAGGGAACATGCCATTTCTTATGTGTCTACTGCCTGAACGCGTGATGGGCTCCAGGGGACAACTACACATCTGGCTCACCATGATGCTTTTGTAATGTTGGCCATTGTCCTCCTCCAGGCTGACACGGACAATGCAGTAGTCAATCACATGCCACTTATAGCATGGTCGTGAGTTTTGGCGCCTGGGGATGAACCATCTGACCCAGGGTTTGATGGAGGAGGAGGAAGAGGATGTTTCTCTGGATGCTGATGTGACAACAGAGTTCTGTGTTGATGCAGAGTTTGACTGCCCCAACTGTGTGTGACACAAGATTAGCAGAAGGCCTGGAGCCTTGGGGCTGCCTAGGACTGCTCTAGAATCTCTAGAAGGGTCTAGAAATTCTTTAGGAGTCAACAATTCTTGGCCTCTGTGTGGACCCAGACAAGGCCAAGCAGGCAAAGAAGAGTGAGGACAAGGGCTGACATGGGAAGAGGTGGTCACTCACCTTCATTTCATGGTCATCTTGGGACTCTAGGTCATGGTCCAGGTAGATATTCACCTTCGAGCTGGAGGAACCGGCCTCGTGTGTGTGGGGTGAATCAGCTGCATCCCCACTGTGGAGCTGGAAACTGGAGTAGGGGTTGCTACTGCCACTGGATTCAGTGTCAGGGGCCTGGCAGCTAGATGGATAGGTCAGCTTACCTTGGGGGCCTCCCCTGGAATGCAACCAAACTTGTCCCCTGCTACCACTGCACCTTGCTAAGGGGTCATTCCATTAATAGTAGACAGGGACTCTGATTCACTTGGAGATCATGCATCACCCCATTTCACGGAAGAGGAAACAGGCCCAGGGATGGGGCAACACATCCAACTCACAGGCTTGGTTGGGAGTGGAGTTGGGGCCCCCAGGCTAAACTGTCAGGCTCCCCAAACCCACACTTAGCCTGAAGCTTCCATGAGTCCTGAGCCAGCCCATACTTGCCCACCCTTGATGGGGAACTCACTCTTCACTCCAAGGCTTGATGCCTTCCAGGTGGTGTTTGTCCTTAAAGTTCTTACTGGCCAACTGGGATGGGGGCTCCAGCTCACAAGACAGGTGGTAGCTGCAGGGCAGAATGGTGGCTGTAAGGTCCCAGGAGCCACACCTCAGGTCTCCCTCCCAGGGTCTGGACAGCAGTTGGCATTTGAGTACCCAGCTGTCCTCAGGCAACAGGTCCTATGCTGACCCAGGATCCTCCGTGGTGATCTCACAGCTATAGTGGCCTGATGCTGTCTTGACCTCACCTATCTTTCTTGCTGAGTTGCTTCATGTCCCCAAACCAGGCCCCAAATTTCTCACTCGGCATAAGGGAGTCGTAGCAGGAGCCTGCCTGGAGCTGCTGGAGCTCAGCAATCATCTGGTTTTCCTAGGGCCAGAGGGAAGGAACAGTCACTGCCGAGGCCTGGGTGGTCTTCCTGGGTGGGATAGGGGCCAGTGACTGTTTTGCTCCTGTGGCTTCCCCAATCCCGCCACTCCCTTCCAGTCTCTAACTGCCCTCAGAGCTGAGTTCACACAATTGATCCTCCATGAAGTTGTCCTTCATCCAACTTTATCCTTCACCCTTGAGAAGGAGGCTTTGGTCTTGTCCTTTCTCCTCAAACTCTCCCCATCAAGCTAAGAGGAAGCTGCATGAAGTCTGGGGGTGTCTTGCCCAGGAGGGTCTCTGTGTTCCATCCCACACCCCACCCCAGCCCACCCCAGCAGTGATGGCCACAGCTACTCACCTTCCTCCTTTTTTCAAAATTGACCATCCTTCCCTGGAAGACAGAGTTGCCTCCATCATGAAGGGGCCCGCATTCATTGCCATGCTCATCATCACACCTGAGCCCCTGTCACTCTGCATTACTGCAGGGTTCAACATGAACAGGCAGTCAAGATAAGGGATGGAACCAGGCAGACTCTGGGCACCAGGAGTGGAGACAGAGAGAACTTCTAGTCCAAGGTTCTGATGACAGTGGAGAGATGGGCCCTTGGACCAGTCTCCTTTTACTTGTCTGCAAGAAGGCCATGGCACTCCAGCCCCAGGGAGGCTGTGAGGGTTCAGGAGACCCCGTATGCCCACAGCTGAGAACTCAGGGCTCAGGGAATGGCCTCTCCTTCCAAGCCTCAGGCTCCCTTTCCCACCCTGCCCCTGCCCCCAGGCTCACTTACTTCTAAATATTCCTGCATTGCATTGTCCACCATCAAAAATTGGGTGAGATATGTCCCCAGGCATGGGACAACACTCTCGATGACACCCTGTGGCATTGGGTAGGGTGGGGATGAACACAGGCTCTGAGGTGTGCCCCAGACCATGCCCTAAATGCTACTTAGTCTCAGACTTCTAGGACCACACAACCTTCCCTGGACAGTGTTGGACACTAACTCACACCCCCTAATTTCACTCCCAGACTCCAAGGACCCCAAACTCCCTTGCAATCTCTTCCCAGCACAGGCTTTTCTTAAGTCACCGAGTTTAATCCCCTCCCCCCCCCCCCCATCCACTCTGTGTCAGGTCTTACAGGTCCTTATCCTGACTGGCTGCAACTAGTCCCCCAGGATTCCCACTGCTCACAGTACTAAAGGTTCCAGGGACATTGAAGGGAGGCTTTCCAGGTGTACGGGTCCAGAGGGAAAGACTCAAGGAAGGTCCCCATGCTGACTTTGAGGTCACCTTTCCCTGACCCTCCCAACCTCATTCACATTCACCATCTCTTTCTGCTGCTCCTTCTTCTGGGTTCTTTTGGGTTTCATCTCCTGGGTTGAAAACTTGGAGATCTCCTCCTGCGAAGGTTGAGAACTAGGTCAGTGAGGCCCTCTCTCCCTCACTATTGTCCCTGGGGTCTTGGACACCTGAATCAAGTGGAAAGGTGGACATCTGCTTCCATCATATGCCTGATATCCCCTGCATGATCTTGTGTAAGAGGACTGGCCTCCCTGGGCCTCTATCTCTGGTGTAAGGATAGAGACCTGAACAGCCACATCAGGAGTCCAGAGGGCTTAGAGTTGCATGCTAGCAGCAAAGATGCTCTGGCCATCATGCTTTACCCCTCAGAGTCATAAGAATGCTCAACCACGTTCCTTTTCTCCCTTGAGCTTCACCACCTCACTGTGAGGGTGGCAACACTAAATGGTCATGCCTCATCTCCACATGAGGACACAGAGCCCCATGTGGGTGTCAACTTGGAATGATTCACTCAGGGCATCAGAGGACACCATCTGTTCCCCAGACGGAGGCCACATCTGAGCTGACCTCACCCCACCATCAACCACCACTAACTGGTGTCTGGTTCTCCCAGCCTCTGAGTGTGGGTTTGGCCTCATAACATCCCAGCCTTGGAGCTTGAGGATGGAATGTCTCTGGAGGCTGAGTTGAGCAGCACCTTCCTGCTCCAGCCAAGAGAAGTGGAGACCCCAAAGTCTGCCTGAAGCCATACCAAAGGCATCCCCTCTCCAGAGGTCCACTCAGGACATTCTGTGTGCAGACAAGTCTGGCATCCACTCAGGAATGGGTCTCCATGGTTCCAGGTCTGATTACTCAGGTAGGGTGGATGCTGCCAAAAGTACTTAGCATTGAAATTTTGCTTCCTCTTTAATGTGAAAGCTTCTAGTTATGCTCAGGAAGGACGGCCATGGTTTCCAGTCTCCTAAATATTTCTCTTAGCTCTCTGGCACACATGTCATTATTCACAAGGCAGTTATGAAACCCTCCCACTCAGATGGAGACTTCTCATCCTGCCAGTTCATCATCTCCTCCTGGAATGTCCCAGCCACCTCCACTGAACAACAGCCTACTGCACTACAATGCACCAGCACATTGTACACAAAGCAGGCATATTCCTCTACACCAGCACACCAAGCAGCACACAAAGCAGGCATATTCCTCTACATCTTCAGAATAGGCCAGACTGGATTTGTTCAAAGAAACTTTTAGTGAAAAACTAACATCCCACCACCAGAGCCCTGACCCTCCAGCCTCCTCTTTACCTTAATGATTAACTCACAGCTCTGTGAGAGGTTGTTCTCATTGGAGACAAACTCAGATAGCATCTGAAAGAGGTGGAAGCTGTCCCTGAGGGAGGGCAAGAAGGAAGGAGAAAGGTAGGAGTGGGTAGGAGGCTGTAAAGGCTAATCCATTTTAGTTTAGCCAGCTGGGACTCAGACTGCCTGAGTGGGTGGTGCTGAACCTAGGCAGCTCTGAGTGTTACAGGACATCATGGGACTTGGGAGCTGGGCTCTGCAGTGGGCACAATGAGGTACCCCATCCCATTTCATGAGCATCTGGTTCTGATATGTGTAAATGTCAATGGATAGAGGGTGGTGCTGACAAGCAAGCATTTAACATGGTCCCATTTGGTTCAACTCTAACTGGCAGAGGAAGCAACCAGTGCTGAGGTAGAATAGTTGATCTCATCAACGTAGAGCCTCAGCTCACCTGGCCATTGCCCAGGAACCACTGCCTCCCAAGCCCCCTGAAGGGCAGTGTGCAGCCCCCACAAGGTCCCTGGTCCAATCTGGTGTCCCACAAGTGGCCTGCCCAACTGGAAACTTCCTCCCATGTCTTCTTGAGACGGTGAATTGATTGGCTTTCAAGAGCAGAGGGGATAGCATAGAGTGAGGAGAAGGTCTTGAGGGTTTGGCACTCCTGGGAAGGGAGAAAGAATGAGCAGTGAGATGGGGTAAGGGCACCCCCCGGCTCTAGTTTCAGACCCTCAGCTGACATCTCCCCTCTAGAATGAGACAGACACACAGAGTGACCCTGAGGGCATGCTGTGGACCCAGACAGGCACACCCACACTCAACCTGAGGGAGTAGCATGGGTGGGAGGTGAGGATATCGTAGGGCTCTGCTACAGGCCAGGAAGGGCCTCAAAGACTGAGAGTCGATAAGAGCATAGAGGGGGCTCCAGAACTACAGAGAGGGTCCCCTGAGCAAACCCTGGCCACCTCGATCCAGTGCTCCACCACCCTGGCCCTGTCCTGAGCCTTCATGCTCTGGTCCCCAAGGCAGGTTGTGATGACGCAGTTGGTCACATGGTTGAACTGGGTGATGATAGCACAGACGGTGGGGGCTACATGCTCCTGGCCCTTTTCATTGTGCTGGGACCAGGTGGTGCCCAGACAATGATAGGGCACCACTTTCTTGAACAGCTCCTGGGGAGAGGAGATGTCAGCCAGCCCCACACCCATGCACCTTAGATCCTGAAGACCCTCAAGACCCAGGCCAGGATCCAGTGGTATCAGCTGGATCTCAGCAGGCTGAGGACAGAGTGTGTTCTCTGTCCCTGAGGAGACCTAGCACTCAAGTGACCCAGGGCCCAAGCCTAGAGGGGAAGAGAGAGCTGCACTTTCAAGTCCCTCTCACAAATTCCAGCACAGGAGGTGCCTCAAGCCTCCTCAGGCCCAGGTGGTACCATGGCTCCTCCTGGTAATGCCTCCTGGGCCAGCTAGCAGTCATGAGCATGGCCCTGTGGGGGCCATAGGCTTTGGGTGCCTGCCAAAGGATTCAGTGCACATCAGGGTCATATTAGTATCAATGCTGTGGAGACCCCCTGCAGAGAGAAGGCCACCCATGGAGCTGGTTGCACCTCTTTGAGCTCCCTTCAATGCCCAATGGCCAAGCCCCCCCCCCCCCAAGGCTTTCTATTTCTTTGCTCTCATGTAATCTTCACAGTCCATGTGTATGGCAGGTATGTTTAGTGTCCTATATCTACTCTCTAGAGAGAAGTGCAGGTTTGGGATTAATAAACTCGCTCAGGTTACAATGTTGGGAGTGGAACCAGGCTTTGGAACAATATCATAAGATTCTGGGTCAGGGTATGCTAAGGCAGATCCTGGGAGGAAGATCCACCCAAATCCATCCTGCCAATCCCAGCTGCTCACCGCATCCATCAGTGTCAATTGCTGTGCCACCAGTTCAGGAGGGAAAGCCAGGAGGTTAGCCTTCTCCTCACTCAGCAGGTTCTCTGAGGTCTCAGGCCAGGGGCTGGAAGGTTCTGATGGTGTAACCTGCCCTGCTGCTGACTTTAGCTCTGGCAGTGGCTCTGGTGGTTCTGCCAGACATGCCTTCCCCTCGAGAGGTGGTACTGGTGAAGGTGAAAAAATAGGCTGTGCCTCCAGAACGGACACTGGTGCAGGCTGTGTAGGTGGCACTGCAGGCACTGGTGAGATTGCCTCCAGCTCAGGAAGTTGTGCTGCAGATGGCGATGTGACTTCCTCCAGTCTGGCAGCAGGGGCTCCATCTGGGGATGGAGCTGGCTCTACCTGCAGAGTGGTTATATGTGCTACTTCCATAGGTAGTGGTGGAGGTGGTGATGGAGCCAAATCAGCCTTTGGAATTTCCCCTGTGTCTGCTGAAGATGGTGGAATTGGTGCCACAGTTTGCTCTGGAGGCATTTTGAGCTCTGGAGCTGAAGTGAGCTGGAGAAGAGTTAGGTTTGACCCTATGAATGGCTCCAAGTGTCTTTCAAATACAGAGAAGATCCCATTACTTCTAGGGGATAACCAGCCCAAAAAACTGTGCCCAGACTGCAGTCTCCCAGGAGACTAGACTGAGGATCCTCCTTGCTCCTGGCCCAAGAGCAATCTCTGGGAGGTCCTGCTTATGTGATCAAGCCCTGGCCCCCAGCCCACAACCTCACACGCTACCACCCTGAGCCTCCTCACCATTTGGGTCTGCCTCAGTGGGTTCAGGATGACTCATCTGTGAAAGCAGAACCTCGGCGTGGTGCTCCAGGGCAGAGCCAGGTAAATGAACCTGGGCATAGCCCACCAGCAGCTTGAGGCAGGGAGAGGCTGCTGGTTGAAAGAAATCTTCAGGGTACTTGTCCAACCAGGTACCCAGCAGGGAAGAGAGGGTGCTGAGGGCAGGTGGGTGGCAGTAGAGTCTGAAAGTGGCCTGTCTGCCACACTGCCTCCCTGGGACTCTCCCACTGGGTCATAAAGCCCATAAGGACAGGGAAGGGTTTGGACTGGTTTGTTATTAGTCTGGCACTGACATACAGTAGGAGCTTCATCAATATGTGAGTGAGGAGGGGACAGGGTCTGTCCTGTGCTGGGCCCTCCTGGCTCCCACCCAGTAACTTGTGGCCTAAGAAGCTGCCTCATCTTCTGCCATGTGTCACCTGTCTACTCTTCCTACTGACAATGCCCTTCCAAATGACAGGGGCACAGCTGGCCCTGCCATCCCTGCAGGAGGCAGACAGGACTGAGGTCCATGGCAGATTTAGAGCAGGCTGCTCACCACCTCCTGTCATGGGTCTGCATGAAATGGTGTTTTAGGGTCTTGGAGCTGTGGTGGGGAAGGGCCCTCTCAAGGACCAACAATGATCCCACAGGGTCCTCTGCAACCAGTGCCCCAGAATCCCACCCACAGCTTCCTCTGACTCCTTTCCAACTGGGAGGAAATCCCTCTGGACTCAGCCCTCCAGGAGGGCCATAGAAGGAGTAGGGTCCAGTGTTCTTCCCAGCCCTTCCCTGCCACCAACCACCCAACTCCCCACACTGGTCTCAGGTGAGGAGAACCCCTGCCCCTTTCCCAAAGTGCACTCACTTTTTATGTCAAGACAAATGTCATGCTCACCACTGCCATGGCATTTACATCCATATCTAGGAGAGACCGTGCGCATGTCACAGCTAACTTACTGAGTGTACTCCCTGCTTAAGATGACTCGTGTTACTGCCTGCAGCCCCAACTCAAATGGAACTCAGAAGAGCAAGGACATTTGTCTGCTTTATTCACTGCATGAAGCTACATGCTTCAGAAAGTGTCTGCACCTAGTAGACACTTGATGTATACTTGGTAAAGGACTTAGTCCTAAGCAGCACCTTCTCAGACCTAGGGTGATTCTGGACCCCTCTGGTGGCCTACAATGATCCCTGCTCTGACAACACCAAGGAAGGAGGCACTGAAACCTCCTTTAGAAATGAGAAAACTGGGGTGGGTAAGGGGGAGTGGCTGTGAGCTTCTTCACTGGGAAGAGGAAAGTCCTGCCTAAGAACAGCACTGCCCCTCCAGCCTCCCTGTCCACTGAGCCAGGCTCGGGGAAGCACTTTCCATGGGTTCTCCCCAGTAGTTCTTACCATCAACCTTGAAGGCTTTTCCTTTAACTGCTCCCATTCCCAAGGAGGAAACTGAGGCCAGTGGGTGAAACGACATTTCTGAGACACAAGCATGTTGGGGGCAGAGCAGTCAAGTGGCCAGGGATGGGGCTGGCTCTCACCTGTGGAACACCCAGTCCAGGACCTGCTTGGTGGTGGTGAAGACCCGGTATGTTCCGAGGAAGATGTTGATGTACATGAGGTCGCCCTCCTGGAAGGCGGGCACCAGGTGCTCCACCAGCTTCTCCCAATTGCCTGCCTTGACTGTGCATACCACGGGGTTCTCCTCCCTTGTGAGGGTTGAGTTGTTGTTCCTCTAGGGAGCACCAGAGGAGGCACGTGGGGTCAGAGTGAGAACTGTGGACCCTTAGGTGGGGCTGGGGCTGTGGGCAGACCTGCTGTCCCCAAGCCCTGAGTGACTTGAGACTGAGGGGGTCATGGGTGCTTCTAGCAGAGGAAGGTCCTTGGCCTTGAAATTGAAGTTGAAGTGAGGAAATAACTGAAAGATGAGATCCTAGACCCAGCAAAGGGCAGATGCCTGGAGTGTCCCTGGGGGAGAAAGACCCCTGCAGGCCCGAGGATCTGAACAGATGCCTCAGGGATCAGCAGACCCACCTGGTCAGTAATTGACTTTCAGGACTCCACTGCTCATAGGGTCAGAGTCACAAGGTTGTGCCATTTGCCACCCTGACCCCAGATCAGGAAAATGAAGGAAAATGAAAAGACCCAGTTCCAGGCAGGGTGCAGGGACGCTCCTGCCTACAGAGACAGAGGGTCGTAACTGAATTCCTCTACCCTTAGGGAAGTTTTCTGGCCCTTGTGCTTGAGAGTGATGTCTGTGTGTCCTCTGTTCAGCCATCCCTTTCCTGGGAGCCTCTGCCAGGGGCAGGAGGGATCAGTGCTTTGGGGCATGTGGGAGGTGTTCAGGGCAGCAGTGCTGACGGCCACAGGGAAGGACCATTCAAGGTCCAGCAGCACCAAGGCTAAATCACTGCTCGAAGCTGCCTCCCTTCTGGAATATTGGGCAGCCAAGTCAGGCCTCAGCACCTGACCTGGGAAGGTGAAGGAGACAGATACCCGACATGGCAAGATCCCTTTTAAGTGAGAGGAGCAGTCAGGCTTGAAGCAGACTTTTAAGGACAGTCATGATGACTGCTGCTGGGGACATGGGACCAGGCAGTGGAAACAGAAATACAGCAGCAAAAAGCACACATGTGTGAGGTGAGCCCACCCCTCAGCCTACCTTGAAGGGAAACCCATAGAAAAGACTCCTCTCTGCTGTTCCTTTAACCATTTGAAGTGACCTGCCCTCTGGCCTATGGAATGGCAGTGTGGTGGGTGATTGGTGGGGGCCCAGATTCCTCAGGAAGTGGGGTATTGGGCCACTTAGGGGTTAAAGCCCTGGGAGAGAGAGCCAGGGAATGGCCAGGGTGGGAGACAGGCCCTGCAGTGCTCCCCCACTGTTTCAGGACCCCAGTTGGCACCTGTTCCTACCTGGAACCAGCACTGGCTCTTTCCTGGGCCATGAGAGGCCTGTATCTTCTGCAGAGAGATGCTGTAGATGAGGCCATTCTCCAGCTCCTCACTGCCCACCTGCATAGAACTCTGGGAAGACATTGCCCAGGAGCCAGGCCAAGGAAGTGAGCTAGTGGCCTGCCCTCTCCACAAGGGAAGTTGTTCCCTGTTTGGGCTGGGACCAAGATCAGTTCCAGTTGGGCATCTGCCTTCCCCTCCAGCCCCATTGGATAGCAGATAACAGCTGAGCGCTCAGGGTTATTACTGGTCCAAAGTGGTGCCTTCCAGTCATGACCCGGCAGGTGACAGGGAAGCACCTACTGGGTTCCCATCCCTGACTTCCTGCTCCTTCCCAGGCTGGCCCCAGTGCTCATGACTCAAACTCACTGGGATTTGGATGGGAAGTGGGGCTGCCCAGGCAGGAGCACAGTAGGGGCATGTGCTGAATTGACTGGCCCTGGGCCACCCCACATTTCCTTTGGGGACCTCCTGGCCGATGACCAGAAGCCTTGTGGCTGAGGCCTGAGCCAGTGTTGAAAGCGATGGCTAAAGGACTCATTCCTGGTTTGGTTGAGGCTGGAGCCTCATGAATTGGTAACACAGCAGGAGAACATAGTTCCCTCTTGGGTGTCTCCTGCCAAGTGAGCTGGGAAGGGGCTGCCTGTGGAATCTGGGTGCCTGGTTACCAGAGTTCCAAGTTCTGCTGTGACCTCTCACCCAGGAAGTGAGGTCACCTCCTTAGTTACCCTTACCTGGGCCCCTCAACTGTAAGAACTCCACAAAAGTCCCTCTGCATGTTTGTCTGTCTATCCTCCTCACATAGATCACCTTGTAACTGGACACAGTTCTGCCAACATGTCCCTTCCCACAGCTACCTGGGAAGGCCTGTGTGCACTGGGATCCCAGATATGAGGAGACCCAGCTGAGTTCAGACCTGGCTACTCCTTCCTTTTGGTTTTGTGACCCCAGACTAATCGCTGACGCCTCCCCAGTCTCCTCACTGATGCAGTGGGACTCATTCTAGCATCTGCTTCCTGGGGACATCATCAAGTCTGTGGGGAGAACACTGAAAACTCCACAGTCTTGCTTCCCATGTATCTAATACACAGGCAGACATGGAATAAACAGGAAGGGGATGGACATAGCCAGAATACAACTCAAAACAGGGCTGGGGAGGGCTGTGTGATCTTAGGAAACTAACCTCCTCTCCTGGATTGCTGCCTCAGCCTGTACCATGATGTGGCTGTAATGAGATGAAATTCAGCCATTGTTGCTGGGCCAGAATCCTTCCAGAGGCTTCCCTTTATATTTAGAGTCAGTTGCAAGTGCCTCCTCTCAACCTCTGTGGGGGCTGCCTGTGCCCTGGGTCCTGCCATCTCTGCTTCCAGGTATGAGCAGCCTCATATATTCCCCTTGCACTGAGTCCTGGCTGAGTGATTTGCTGCTAAACAAAATAAAATGGCTAAGTATCAGGACGTCCCTCCTATAACTTACACAAAAGGCTGTTCTGTCTTCACTGCTCTCCCTGTGAGTGAACTCTGCCTCTCTTGGTCTCTCTCTCACTTAACATGAATCCTGCAGGTCAGCACATCAGGTCTGGGAAGCAGCTTCTGCCCAGCTGAGCCTCAGTGGAGGCACTGCCCCCAGCAGCTGCCTTTCCAGCCTCCTCTCAGGAAGCTCTTCTTGGCATTCTGGTCACAGTGTAAGTGTCACCTCAGTGTGTCCTTCCAGGCCCTCACCTGGTGGTCCCATAGCCCTCCTTGCAGCACCCTGCTTAGCCTTCTCTATAGCACTTGCTCTTTTCCTGCACTTGTCTTTGCTTTCATGCTTTTGTCCACCTTCTGCTGGGTGGGGGCCTCCAGGGTTCTTTTCATCCATAGCCAGGACCAAGCACAGACCTTGTTGTAGCATGAGTGCTTGGTGCACAGGTGCTGAATGAATACCTGAGATGACCTCTGGCGCCCTTTACCAGCCTCTGCCAGCCCAGAATTTGGAGATGGATGCTAATGACAGGAGGTACATGTTGTGTCTGAGGCAGGTGGATGTCCAGAAAGTCCTCTGGATGACTCTCTCAGTCTCCAGGGTCTCAGCAGGCACAGTGGGCACAGCTGGTGATGAGGCTGCCTGACCCCTGCTGGCCAGTATTAGCACTGCAGCTCCTGGTGGGATATCCACAAAAGTGATCACACACTTTGACACTCCTCAAGGCAGCGTCTCTCCTGGGCCCCTGGAAGAGCAGTGGGTCATCACAGAAGGACCAGGCTGAATGGGCATTTCCCTGAGTCTGTGCTATCATTGCGGATGACACACTCTAAACACCCAAAGTGCTGAGGAGGAGACTGAGGCCTCTCTCCTTGTGCGCTTCTACTCCAGGGAGGTGCTCAGCCCATTTTGAGGTGCCCAGAGCCCCTCTGACCCCAGGCTTGTCTTTTCAAGGTGGTGCTGGACTGTCCCCAGCCATGCATGGTCCTGGAACCTTGGGGATCCCCTTGTCATCAGCTTGGCATCTTCCCCTGTGTTCATATATGAGTCCGTGGGCAGGTGCTGAGAAGAGTGGGTGCTACTGCCAGCAGCAGAGCTGCCTCCAGCATCTTCCTCAGTTCCACCTGCTCACTCCCCAGGTGTCCTCTCCTCCTCTGACCCCAGCCCCACAGTCCACACCTGGGGTGTCATGTGTGCCCTCCCTGACCTTGCTGCACATTGATGGGTGAGCAGGCAGCAGCAGCAGCAAGTCCTACGGCTCTAAGGGAGCAAGCCCAGCCTGCGATGTGGAATCAAGCTCACTGCTCTGTCCCATTCCTCTTCCTGAGCAGGGCCTTTCCCCCTGGCCTGCTCACTGGGGGAGGGGACCTCCCTAGTCAAAGCTCTTTAGGAGCTTTCAGCTCCCCTTCTTTATTCCCCAACACACGCTCCTGATTGGAATCACTGGCTTCTTTTTGCCTTCAAGAAAACAGGGGCTGGATCCTGACACAAGACTGTGATGTGCTCCAGCTGTGAGTTTCAACCTAAGGCACACTTACCCCAAAGTCTGTGCCTTACAGAAGAGCCTGAGGAGGTGGGTGAGTTACAGGGAATAGCCCTGCAGGCAGAGGGCCCTGAAGTGGGCATGACCTTGGCCTGTTTAAGGCATGCAGTGATCAGCCTGATGGTCTATAGCTCAGAGGTAGTGCTGGGAACGCCTTCTAAATCTGTTTTCTTTCTACAGCCTCAAAGATTTTTAGTCACTCAACAAACCTTTATTGAGTGCCTTTCGGGTACCTGGCACCAGGGAACAGGGTGTCAGGTACTGTCTGTGCTGTTGGAGCTTACAGCAGGGGAGCGGCAGAGTTGGGCATAACGATATGGTAATTGGTGACACAGAGACATTAAAACGTTTTATGGGAACACAGAAAGTCACCCACTCCAGAAGGGACACATCAAGGCAGGCTTCCTGGAGGAGATGACAGCACGGCGAGTCACTGGGAATTGTGCAGGTGGCCAGAGAGGGGTGGTGGGGAGAGCAGCCAGACTGGTGGACAGCATGAGCATGGGGCTGGGCCAGACCCCATAGGCCACGTGTCTTACTTTACCAAAGAGCTGCCAATGCAAAGTACCAGAAATGGGATGGCCTTTATTAGGGGATTTATTTGGGTGAAAAGCCTACAAGACCATGAAAAGTCCATCTTGAGACACCATATCACTTGCTTTCTCACCAAAGTCACCTGCCAAGAGGTGAAACATGAAGGCCCCTGATCTCTGCCAAGGTCTCTGCCTTTCTGCAGCTGCAGGCAAATATGGTATAGGGCTTGTCTCTTCCTGGGCCTCCTTCCTCAGTCTCTCATGGCAAGATCAAATAATGCAAAGTACTTGTCCTATGTCTGCGTATGTATCTCTGTGTTTCCATTTATATCAGACTCAGGAAGGGGGCAGGGATGCAATCTGAGTCAGGCCTCACTGAAACAGTCCAATCAAAAGGACTGAAGCAATCTTACCAAGTAATCTAATCTAAGGACCCTCAGTTAAATTAATGCAATCAAAAGGTATCACACCCACAGGAATAGATTAGTTTAAAAACATAATCTTGCTCTTTTTAGGATTCATAAAATCATTTCAAATGGTCATACTGTTGGTGATGTTGTACTGTTATGTGAGGGGAGGGACACCTTGTCAATTAAGGTTGGATGTGAAGATTAAGATGTATGTGCCCATGGCAAGTGGGGTTGCAGGCATCTGTATATGTTCATTAACATATCTCCCAAATGTTAAAACTTCACTGTCCACACAATTCTGATCTTCTGACACCTGTAGTTACAGAAACTTCAGACCTGATGCTCTTGGAGCAGGGCTGAGATGTCCCAGCTGGGATTCTGCCCCAAGAGCACTGGTGGGCTTAAATTACAGAACTGTTTTGGCTCACAGGTTTGGAGGCTAGAAGTCTAAATTCAAGGAGTAGTCAGTGCTTGTCTTCTCCTAGAGTCTGTAATATTCTGCTTTGGTTTGTAGGTGCATTTCTGTCTCCATCACATGACAATCCTTTTCTCTCTCTCTCTGGTTTCTCTTGGTTTCTGACTTTTGTCTCTATGTCCAAGTTCCTTTGTCTATAAGGACCTCAGCCATATGGATTAAGGCCCTCTCTAATTTAATTTGAATTCACCTAATAGGATTTTTACAGAGCCTACTCACAAATGATTCCACACTTTTTAACTAATAATAGGAACTTCAAAAGGTCTTATTATTTAATGGGGTCAACCATAGGAATGCCGATTCTTCTGGAGAGTACATGATTCAATCTCTGACAGACCCTCACACCAGGAAAAAGCAGTCATACCAAATGGCTTATGCTCTCACCAGGTGACCATGAAGCTTGCTCAAGGCTTCATGGGATGTGGATTTCAAGCATGCCTATTCTGATTTCTCTGTCCCCATGTTAAAACCACAGATTTCCAGGTTCCACCCCATACAAGGCCTTGTGTCCATCTGGTCCCATCTCTCTTCTCTATCCCAGCCAAAGCAGATGGCAGGAAAGAGAATTTGATGTGTGATTATGGTGATGATGATGAGGAGGATAATGACAAGGAGAGAGATGTGTTCAAACCATTGGACAGGCATGAGAAAGAGACAAATATGGAGACAGATATGTCTGGATTATGTGTAATAGGTATCTGGGCACAAGGCTGGAGCCTTCACAACCAGGTGAGGATCATGCCCAGAACTAATGAAGAACTCAAGGCAAGTCATGACCCCTTAGTATCAGCACAGTAGCCAGAATGACTCTGGGAGGACCCTCTGTGAGTAGCTGGGATCCTAGCAACGGGTGCAGCTGAGTCTGGCACTGGCTGTGACTTGATGCTTCTTAGCTGCCTCCCACCTGGGGACATGGACACATTCCTTGAAAGAAGGATGTCCTGGCTTAGTGCATTCACAAACTCAATCCAGATAAGCAAAAATTTAAGGCAGTTTGTTACTAGTGTACCTGTCTTACCAGAAATGTTAAAGGGATTCCTTCAGGCTTCTCGAGGACCAGGCATGGTGAGAAATACGTTTGGTTTGTGATATATTATTAATTTAGGAGAGTACATATAAAGGATTATTGGATTGCAAGAAGTACAACCACTCATATATACACATTAAAAAGGAATATGCTATGAGAGGGCACTCAAATGTAAGATTTCTGAGGGCAGGGACCATACATTTCTTATTTAACAAAATACCTCTTGCTCCTATCAAATCTCCTGACATAAAGTAGTTTCCCTACACATGGCCCTTCTACCTCTTCTATTTGAATCTACAGTTAGTGCAAGAGTTGATAGGTGCGTGTCCAAGAGACTTAAATCTTTAGGCTGTCCATGTGTCAGTTGGGCCCTGAATCTCAAGAGAGTTGATACACCTTCTCCCCAATTCATTGGACTCACTGAGGACAACTAACAAGGAGATGATAATGGGCAACACACATCCCATGAAACAGAGAGAGTCTGAAACTGCAAGCAAGATAATCCCATCATAATTATGATACGCCTTCATCAATTAGAGGCAAAGTGGGCATTACCATCCCAGAATCCTCAGCTTTTGGGAATGAAAAATGGACTGCAGAAGACTTACCATTATTCTACTGTAGACATATTGTGATTCTGGCAATGGAAGAACTTCTATCACTGATGTGCAGGCAGTGGCCGCTGGACGTTCTGAAGGGAGGGAGAGGGAAAAATAGGTGTAATATGGGGGTATTTTCAGGACCTGGGGATTGCAATGACAGAAACAGACCATTATACATCTTGTCATAATTTACAAAATTGCGTAGGAGATAGTGTAAACTACAATGTAAACTATAATCCACACTTAGTGACAATGCTCCAGAATGTGTTCATCAATTGTAACACATGTACCACACTAATGAAGGATGTTGTCAATGTGGGAAAATGTGGGAGGTATGGAGCATTGCATTTGGGAATCCCCTATAATTTTTTTAAATTTTATTTTATTTTATTTACTTTGTAATAATATTACATTAAAAATATATATATATGAGGTCCCATTGAACCCTACCCCCCCACCCCACCTCTCCCCCCCCTCAGCAACACTCCCTCCCATCATCATGACACAGCCATTGCATTTGGCAAGTATATCTTTGGGCACCCCCGCACCCCATGGTCAACGGTTCACACCATGGCCCACACTCTCCCCCATTCCATCCAGTGGGCCCTGTGAGGATTTACAATGTCCGGTGATTGCCCCTGAAGCACCATCCAGGGCAGCTCCATGTCCCAAAGACGCCTCCACCTCTCATCTCTTCCTGCCTTTCCCCATACCCATCAGCCATCATGTCCACTTTTCTTAATCCAATGCCACCTTTTCTATGTGGACATTGGATTGTTTGTGTCCATTGCACCTCTATGTCAAGAGGAGGCTCAGATTCCACCTGGATGCTGGATGCAATCCTCCCACTTTCAGTTGTAATCACTCTAGGCTCCATGGTGTGGTGGTTGTCCTTCTTCAACTCCATCTTAGCTGAGTGTGGTGAGCCCAATAAGTCAGATTGTAGGTGCTGGAGTCTGTTGAGGCTCAGGACCTGGCTATCACATTGTCAGTCCAGAGATTCAAATCCCCTAAATATATCTTAAACCCCGACACTAACTGCACCTCCAGCACATTAGCATGAAAGTCTTATGAAGAGAGATCCCATCTGAGTCCAGATTCGTCACACATAAACACCAGTTCCAAAGAGGGGCCATCTGACCTGGTAGTTAACCCCATCGGCCATGACCATAACTCCCATGGGTTTCTTTAGCCCTCGAGGGAACCAATATCTGGGGGTTGTATCTGCTTTATCTGTCTCTCTGACTCTGCTCAGTTGTGCATAAGGGCAATCCTTCTGACAGCCTCCAGACTCTTTCTTAGAGACTCGTAGCCATATAAACTCATTTCTCCTTTCCATTTCCCCCTTACATTAGGTCAAACAGCATTTTAAAGTCATGTTATTTTATGTAGACAGGGATATTCCGCTGATCCGCGTTGAACCTTCTGTATGAGGTCATTTTCCAGTTGCATCATCAGTTGGTAGTTGATAGTGGTCCCTCGGTGCCAGGGAGACTCATCCCCGGGTGTCATGTCCCACGCTGGCGGGAAGGCATTGCATTTACATGCTGAGTTTGGCTTCGAGACTGGCCACATTTGAGTAACATGAAGGCTGACAGGAGGAAATTCCCAGGCACAATGCTGCTCTAGGCCTTGTTCTTATTTTAGGCTTATCAGCTCCCAAGCATAGTCATTAGCGTTATGGGCTCACTGTTGAACCCTCACTCCCTCCCCGTCCCCGCCGCTGCACCTGGGAGACTGTCGCTGCTCCCCTAGAGACCACAACAGAGCACCACTGGCCAGGAACCCAGTACCCCCCTGCTGTGGTTTTTAATTGTTGCCACTATGAGTATATCCAAACATTGCCATGCACCCTGGACATATGTTCTGTACAGCTCCCTGTCAGTCATATATCCCCTGTCAATGGTATCCCATACCAGTATTCCTCCATTGCCTTTGTTGAACCACTCTGTGGTCCAGAACTCCCTGAAATTTGAAGCCCAATATAATGTCAGGGTCCCTTACTAGGAAATGGCATATAGCGGTGGGTTTAAAGGTTAGATAAAGAATACGTGTTGACTTGGAAAAAATTCTACATCCTATCTTCCCCCCCCCCTAATTATTGAGCTTCTCTTCACAGGAGCCCTAGACCACAGCAATGCATATATATAGTATACAGCACTCCCATACATCCACCACAAAACCTTTCCCTTCCACAGCGATACTCTTACACCCTATTCACATCATATTTACTTAACGTAATGTACAGAGTCTGAGACAATAGCTTTCAAACAAGGTGACATTTGTGCTTACATTGTGGTGCATACTTTAGGATACACAGTTTTTTACATTCTTAGTTATCCTATGTTTTACATTATGGTTTACATTATCAGTCTGTCATCTCCTATATGTTATGCTGTAATATTACATGTTTTATATCCATCCTTGTGTACTCTCACGAAACTCCTCTCTTACCCCCCATTTACCTTGGTTACACACATTTAACGTCCTTTTTCCCTTCCACCTTGGTGCCCACAGTGACAGCCAGCCTCCATTTCCCAAGGAGCTGCTTCCAGATATAGATGGAATAGTGTTCAGGGTCTAACTTGCTCAACTGCCCCAATGCCCTGGGAGCCACCCTTTCTCTCGAGGGATACAGTTCCCTCTATTTGATGGCATTAGTCCTCCCCAGGATGTGGGTCCACCCCCACTCTCACTACTTGGGTTTCTACCCCATGGTGTCACCCACTCTGGCAGAATGAGCATTTAGACATTCCCCAGGAGCCCGCCCTGCATCAGACCCTCCCCTCCAAGCATTCTAAACAGGTAACCCTCTTTATTATATTTTGATATGATTTTCTCGGCATTTTACTCTCCACCAACACCTGACCCTCTCCTGTGTTCGTATGCTACCCTTCCCTCCCCCCACTTTTGGGCAATGTTATCCATCCGCCCATCCCCAGCCTCCCTCAAACCCTCAAAGCCCCAACCAAAGGCAACCCCTGCCCCCCTTTTATCTCTTCTTTGTGTTCATACTTACCACCATCTCGTCTTAAATTCCACCCCTGTAGACATCGGCTCACATCCTTCCTCCACCCTCTGATTTCCTGTAAGCCTATCGTTCAGTCTCTTGCTATCTAGGGCAGCTTGGTTATTTCAAATCATTGAGGTCATGTAGTATTTGTCCTTTAATGTCTGGGTTGCTTCACTCAACATAAGGTTCTCAAGATTCATCCATGTTATCACATGTGTTTGTAGTGTGTTTGTTCTTACAGCCGAGTAGTATTCCATTGTGTGTATATACCACATTTTATTGATCCACTCATCTGTTGATGGGCATTTGGGTTGATTCCAAGTTTTGGCAATAGTGAACAATGCTGCTATGAACATTGGTGTACGTATATCAGTTTGCGTCCTTGTTTTCAGTTCTGCTGGGTATATACCCAGCAGTGGTATTGCTGGGTCATATGGCAAATCTATGGCTAGTTTTTTGAGAAACCGCCATACTGTCCTCCAGAATGGTTGGATCCTTCTGCATTCCCACCAGCAGTGGATGAGTGTTCCCCTTTCTTCACATCCTCTCCAGCATTTATATTCTTCTGTTTTTTTCATAGCTGCCAATCTTATAGGTGTAAGATGGTATCTCATTGTAGTTTTGATTTGCATTTCCCTGATAGCTAGAGATTTGGAGCATATTTTCATGTGTTTTTTAGCCATTTGTATTTCTTCTTTGGAGAAGTGTCTATTTAAATCTTTTTCCCATTTTTTAAATGAGTTCTTTATCTTTTTATTTTCAAGATATAGGTGTTCTTTATATATGCATGTTATAAGTTTCTTATCAGATATATGGTTGCCAAGTATTTTCTCCCACTGGTGGGCTCCCTTTTTACTTTCTTGATAAACTCCTTTGAGGTGCAGAAGGTTTTAATTTTGAGGAAGTCCCATTTATCTATTAGTTCTTTTACTGCTCTTGCTTTTGGTGGGATATTCATGAATCCATTTCCTATTACAAGGTCCTGTAGATGTTTCCCTACACTGCTTTCCAAGGTTTTTATGGTCTTGGCTCTTATATTTAGGTCTTTGATCCATCTTGAGTTGATCTTTGTATAAGGTGTGAGATGGTAATCCTCTTTCATTCTTCTACATATGGCTATCCAGTTCTCCAGACACCATTTGTTGAATAGGCCACTCTCTCCCAGTTGAGAGGGTTTGCTGGCTTTATCGAATATTATGTGGCTATATATGTGAGGTTCTATATCAGAGCTTTCAATTCGATTCCATTGGTCTATGTGTCTCTCCTTATGCCAATACCATGCTGTTTTCACCACCGTAGCTTTGTAGTATGTTTTGAAGTCAGGTAGTGTGATTCCTCCAATTTCGTTTTTCTTTTCCAGTATGTCTTTGGCTATTCGGGGTCTCTTTCCTTTCCAAATAAATTTCATAGTTAGTTTTTCTAGTTCCTTAAAGAAGGCTGTGTTGATTTTTATTGGGGTTGCATTGAATGTGTAGATCAGTTTTGGTAGGATAGACATCTTAATAATGTTCAGCCTTCCTATCCATGAACAAGGAATAGTCTTCCATTTATTTAGGTCTTCTTTGATTTCCTTGAACAATCTTGTATAGTTCTCGGTGTATAAGTTCTTTACTTCTTTAGTTAAATTTATTCCTAAGTATTTGATTTTTTTATTTACTATTGTGAATGGTATTTGTTTCTTGATTTCCTCCTGATCTTGCTCATTATTGGTGTACAGAAATGCTACTGATTTTTGCGTATTGATCTTATAACCTGCAACTTTACTGAACTCATTTATGAGTTCTAGAATCTTTGTTGTAGATCTCTCAGGGTTTTCTATGTATAGGATCATGTCATCTGCAAATAATGACATTTTGACTTCTTCCTTTCCAATTTGAATGCCTTTTATTTCTGGCTCTTGCCTCAGTGCTCGAGCAAGTACTTCTAAGACAATGTTAAATAGGAGTGGAGACAGTGGGCATCCTTGTCTTGTTCCTGAGTTTAGAGGGAAGGAGTCTAGAATTTCTCCATTGTACACAATATTGGCTTTAGGTTTTTCATATATACTCTTTATCATGTTCAAAAAATTTCCTTGTATTCCAATCTTTTGGAGTGTTTTTATCAAGAAAGGGTGCTGTATTTTGTCAAATGCTTTTTCTGCATCAATAGATATAATCATGTGATTTTTTTCCCTTCAATCTGTTTATATGGTGTATTACGTTGATTGATTTTCTTATGTTGAACCATCCTTGCATACCTGGGATGAATCCCACTTGGTCGTGGTGTATAATTCGTTTAATGTGTTGTTGAATACGATTAGCAAGTATTTTGTTAAGTATTTTTGTGTCTAGGTTCATTAGAGAAATTGGTCTGTAATTTTCCTTTCTTGTGATGTCTTTGTTTGGCTTTGGTACTAGGGTAATGTTGGCATCATAGAAGGAGTTGGGTAATGTTCTTTCTGTTTCGATTTTTTGGAATAGTTTCAGCAGGATTGGTGTCAGTTCTTTCCGGAATGTTTTGTAGAATTCACCTGTGAAGCCATCTGGCCCTGGGCTCTTCTTAGTTGGGAGATTTTTAATAACTGATTCTATCTCTCTGCTTGTGATTGGTTTGTTAAGATCATCAATTTCTTCTTTTGTCAATATGGGCTGCTTATGTGTTTCTAGGAATTTGTCCATTTCCTCTAGATTGTCATTTTTGTTGGAATATAGTTTTTCAAAATATCCTCTTATGATAGTCTTTATTTCTGTGGGGTCAGTGGTGATATCGCCTTTCTCATTTCTTATTTTGTGTATTTGCATCTTCTCTCTTTTTTTCTTTGTTAGTGTCGCTAAAGGTTTGTTAATTTTGTTAATCTTCTCAAAAAACCGGCTCTTGGTCTTGTTTATCTGTTCAAGTGCTTTCTTATTTTCTATTTCATTTAGTTCTGCTCTTATCTTTGTTATTTCCTTCCTTCTTCTTCCTGTTGGGTTACTTTGTTGTTGTTTTTCTAATTCCTTCAAATGTGCTGTTAGTTCTTCACTTTTTGCTCTTTCTTCTTTTTTGATATATGAATTTATGGCTATAAACTTCCCTCTCAGTACTTCTTTTGCTGCATCCCATAGATTTTGGTATGTTGTGTTATCATTATCATTTGTTTCAAGGTAGTCATTGATTTCTTTTGAGATTTCCTCTTTGACCCACTGTTTTTCTAAGAGTGTGCTGTTTAATTTCCATATCGTGGTGTGAAATCTGGGCTTTTGTCTCTTGCAAATCTCCAGCTTGACTCCACTGTGGTCAGATATAATGTTTTGTATGATTTCAATCTTTCTGAATTCGTTCAGCCTTTCTTTGTGGCCTAGCATATGATCTATCTTGGAGAATGATCCATGTGCGCTTGAGAAAAATGTATATCCTGCTGTGTTTGGGTGTAGCGATCTATATATATCTATTAGATCCAGCTCCTCTAATATACTGTTCAGATGTTTTGTTTCTTTGGTGATTCTCTTTTGAGATGTTCTGTCCAGCGTTGATAGTGGTGTATTAAAATCCCCCATTATAATTGTAGATGTATCTATTGTTTCACTTAGTTTTTCCAGTGTTTGCCTGACATATTTAGAGGCACCCTTGCTAGGGGCATAAATATTTATGATTGTTCGATCTTCTTGACAGATTTTCCCTTTCACTAAAATGTAGTATCCTTCTTTGTCTCTCACAATTGTTTCACATGTAAAGTCTATTTTGTCTGATATTAATATAGCTACTCCTGCCTTTTTTTGGTTGTTGTTAGCTTGTATGATTGTTTTCCAGCCATTCACTTTCAATCTCCATGCGTCTCTGGGTCTAAGATGTGTCTCTTGTAGACAGCATACGGATGGGTCATATTTCCTTATCCAATGTCCCAGTCTGAATCTTTTGATAGGTGAGTTTAATCCGTTGACATTCAGTGTTATTACTATCAAGGAATTATTTGTGTTAGCCCTATTTTGATTGGATTTGTGTTTGTCATATTTTGTTTGTATATATATATATTTTTGTCTATTTTGTTGTTGTTGGTCTTATACTCTCCTCCAACTCTGCCTTTCCTGTTTTTTCCTTTCTTCCTGCAGAACTCCCTTTAGAATTTCTTGAAGGGGAGGTTTCTTGTTGGTATACTCTTTCAGTTTCTGTTTGTCTGCGAATATTTTGAACTCTCCATCATGTTTGAATGCTAGTTTAGCTGGATAGAGTATTCTTGGTTGGAAATTTTTTTCCTTTAGTACCCTGACTATATCATACCACTGCCTCCTTGCCTCCATGGTTTCAGAAGAGAAATAAGCACTTAATCTAATTGAGCTTCCCTTGTATGTGATGGTTTTCTTTTCTCTTGCTGCTTTTAGGATTTTCTCTTTGTGTTGAGCATTGGATAATTTGACGAGTATATGTCTTGGGGTGGGCCTGTTGGGGTTTATGACCAGTGGAGTGCGCTGTGCTTCTTGGATATGTACGTCTGTCTCTTTCAGTAGATTTGGGAAGTTTTCAGCCATTATTTCCTGCAACACTCCTTCTCACCCCTTTCCCTTCTCTTCTCCTTCTGGAATACCTATAATACGTATATTTGAGCGTTGTGCATTGTCATTCAGGTCCCTAAATCCTAGCTGGATTTTTTCTATCTTTTTATCGATGCCTTCTACTATCTGTTTGATTTCTGATGTACTGTCTTCCACATCACTAATTCTCTGCTCTGCCTCTTCTAGTCTGTTGATATTTGCTGCAAGTGTATTTTTGATTTCTTGAACTGTGGTGTTCATTCCCATCATGTCTGTTATGTTTTTGCGTATGTCTGCAATATCCCCTCCCAGTGTTGTCTTCATGTTGTTAACCTCTTTCATTACTTCATCAAATTTGTTGGTGATAAATGTTGTGAGATCTTTCATTGCTTGTGCGAAGTTCTGTTCCCCTTCCTGATTTTTAGTTTGTTGATTGGATTCAGCCATGTTGTCCTGATTACTGATTTGGTTTGTCAATTTTTGTTGCTTTCTGGTCATCCTTTTATCTTGATGGGTTTAATCAGTTCCTTAGCTTCTTTGTCTAGTCTTGGAGATTAATTAGCTGTTATTTTTGTGTAAGTGTTATATCTTCTTTTTGTCACTTTGTTCTTCTTATTCTAATTTTTTGTTGCTGGTTAAGTTCACTTTAAAGGAAAGTATTAGTGCCAGGGAAAGGCAATTGTGTAAGCAAGGAAAAAGTGTAGAATTGTATTGGTGATATATGTTAACAAAGCAAGAATATGAGATCTGGGAGGATGGAGGTTAGATTCATGTAGATTGTGTAGAGTTATAGCTGTAGGTAGAGTACCTTTTATGAGGTAGATGACTGAATATGGGAGGAATATGGTATGAACTACAAAGCTATTGTTTTTGTGAGAGAGGGAAAAAGAAAAGAAAGGTAATAGTTTCAAGAGTGGATACCAGACAGAAAACAGAACAAAGGTATTAGAAATTAAGAGTTAGACACTTTGTGGATCAAAGAACGGGAGGTGGGGTGTGGAATATAGGAGAGACAGTAGATGATAGTGGGTATCAAGATGCAGGGGAAGGGGGATAGTGTAGGTAGCCTAAATCAGTTCATACAGAAATGAAGCAGTGGAGGATGGGAAAACCCAGCAAATGTGAGGTGTTCCCTGTAGCACCTATTGTATACTTGAATTAAAATAAAATAAGTGGAAGATGAGGGACAAGAGGGAAAGAGAAAACCGAAAAAGAAAAACTAATTATAATAAAGAAAAAAAGAAAAACAAGAAGAAAGGAAGAAAGAAAAAGAGGATGGGCAAACGGTGGGGAACAGATAGGGGGAAGAGAGATACAGGTATACACGTGTCACAATTGCAACACTATCTAAAACAACAATGAAAAAAACCCCTAAATAACTGTATAAAAAAAAGGACTTTGGGGGACATGCTAGGAGAAAAGACTAGGGGATAATGCAATATTAGCAATCAGGGCGTCAAAAAGAGTAAAAAATAAGATAAAGTGAAAATAAAAACAAAACAATATGAACCAATAAAGATAAAATGCAAACGTTAAGGTCCAGGGCACTCAAGGACCCCAGGTAGACCCCAGGGCGTGATGGATTCAGGGGTGGAAAGTCTGAGACACTGAAGACTCAAGAGGTGTGAGTCTGGTGTGTGGACCGCCAGAGTCCAGGGGACCCAGACCTGGCAACCTCAAATCTGGTCCATAGGAAGCTTAGGAGCCCCGCAGTGAGGGACACAGCCCTCAGGGATCCCTGTAGCTGGGTGCCAGCCCCGTGGGGGAAGCCAGGTCCGCAAACTCTATATTAAATGTCTGATCCCTGCAATTCACCTACTCCTCAGGGTTTCAGCCTTTGGACAGCTCCCTCCCTGTGCTTCCACGCAACGGCCACTTGAGGGCGCCTCTACACCACAGCCAGTTCAATGACCCAGATCCCAAGCCCCGCCGGGTGGGGTAGGCTTCAGCTGGAAACGCCGAAAACAGACTCCAAGACCCGAAATCCCAAACTTCGCAAAATATTCCCCAATCGGCTTCCAGACGTGTCCCCCTCCCTCACTGCACCCTACAACAGTCTCCCAATTGTGTCCCCTTATTGCCAAAAATCCAATTCTGTTCCAGATCGGCAGCCGGACCTGTGGGGATGGGGCTCCAGGCGGAAGCGCTACACCCCCTGTCCGGCCAAAACGTCCCCGCTTCACAACAAAACACCGTCTGTCTCCCCAAATCGATCTGCAAAGGAGTCTTGTCCCATCAACCCCTCACCAGCCGGCCCAGTATCCGCGAATTCCTCAGCACCGCAAAGCCTCCAGAAAAAGGAAAAAAAAAAACAAAACCCTGGCCGTGGAGGCTCCCCGAGCTGCAGCAGCGCCCGATACCGCGGCTCTGCCCACCCAAGGTGGGAACTTCCCGCGCCCAGCTGGGACCTCCGTTTATATATTATAGACGTACCCTCTCTGTTACCTTCCCACCAAATTGACGTCCAGACACCTTCCAACCAGCAAAAATCCCCGAAACAGCGCGGTCCCAAAGAGCCTTCAATGCTGCCCAGCCGCCCCCTGCAGAGACATTACCAGGCAAGCTCACTCAGCCACCATCTTCTCCGGAATCCTATAATTTTTATGTAACATTTATGTAATCTAAATATCTTTAAGAAATAAAAAGTATGTATATTAAAAAGTAGGCTGTTAAACAATATTGGAAAAATTATTATTAAATCTCATGTAATACAATGGAAGGAACTAGAACTAAGTCTTGCCAGCCCTGAAAAATCATCAGGCATCTGTCTCTCTGTCTCTCTGTCTCTCTGAAATCCGACTATGCTTTACTTTGCTTTTCTATGCATGTATCCTCCATTCTCCAGATTCTCCCTGTATCCTGGCTTCCTGTACTTCCCCTTCATCATCTGGTCCCAAACTCTGCATCAATATCAGCATAAAATTGCATTACCTGCTGATAGGGGATTCCCAAGCAAGGGGATCCAATTGAGCTAGCTGGATCAGGTAGCCACTTTGGTCACCTCAGCTCTGGCCTGGGGAATGAGATCACACAGTGTTCTTTTGGGCAGATACATTCTTCTAAGAAGGGAGTTTTGGCAGAGAAAATGTAACCAGCATTTCTGACATAAGGCTTTCAGCAAACACCCAGGTGGGGTTGAGAATACAAGACCTGCATTTTAAACAGAGTGGCAATAGATCTTGGTGTCATTAGCATATATGTGGTGGTGGAAATTAGGATTAGATGAGACAACCTGGGGAGAGTAGAATTATGAGAGTATTTAAAAGTGATGGAAACTGGGATCAGGAAACTGAGAGGGAAACAGCCAGTGAATCAGAGAAGGAAATGTCAGAGAGATATGAAACAAAAAACAGGAGAGAAGAGCCACATATTTTAAGGAAGGAGGGAATTTTAAGAAATAGAGAAGAGATTCATCTTATTTTTAAAAAACACTTGATAGTTCCAAAAGCTTGCAAGTTAAGGGAAAAGTTAGAACTGGTGTTTATAGATGTCAGCCAGGCACCTGACAATATATTTCCTGACATTATTTTGAGACAAAATAGAAAAATGAGGGCTGGATGTAGTTCAGTTGGGAGGGTTATTATTTAGGTGAAGAAGAATCCCAGAGAGACACAAGTTAATAGAATGATGTACACCACCAGGAACCCACATTCTAAGCTTGATTGTGACAGAATAACTTTGCAAGTACTGAAACCAATGATGTACAACCAGATTCAAATCCCTGATGATGGGGTAAGAACAGGAAATTTATACTTGCATCCATTTTTCCAGGAGATTTACATGCTGTCCAGCACTTTCCTTGTGCTGACTTCTGAGAACACTGACTTAAACATCTACTAGCCTCAGGATCTGCATCTCTGAAATGAGATTTGGCCTAGATGATCCCAAGGTCATTTCCCACCCTAACATCTGTGCAAATGCTCATGTAAGAACATGTGACTCAGCTGAAAGTTTGCCCAACATCTACCTGCTGTCCTCAGCCCCTGCTCAGGGATTTGAAAACTTTTGTGATACCCTTTCATCAAGAATCCTCACTCTGTGGTCATAGCAAAGCTATGTGGTGGCATTTAAAGGATGCTTACAATGTAAATCCATATTTGGATAAAATTAGTCAGGTAAATTCACCAAATAAAACCTTAGGTCTCAAACACTGAAATGCTCAATGGGATGTTACACAGATCTATCATGGTCTCATTCTCAAATTTATCAATATCTGTTTGCTTAACCCTTAAGTTCACCGTGAAATGTCTTATTTTAGTCTAATGTGGGAGAAGAAGCCAGTGTGCTGTTGTAAGATCTAGACTGGTATTAAAAACAAGTGATAATGACCCTGCATCCCAGTCTTGGGTCAAGTGGATTTCTCACCATATATTTTGTTTAATGGGGCATGAGTGGAAGCCTACAGCAGTGCCATTAACATCTCATCTCCAGGAGGAGAAGCTGGCTCTCTGAGGGCACTTTGGGATAAAATCACAGTTAGGTCTGGCTTTCATATCAATAGCCCTGGGAATCTCAACTCATTGAAAATCTTGGACGGGTGCCTCATTTCACAAACACTTATGGCGAATCTCTCCTGTAGCAAGCAGTTTCCAAAAGGAGTTCATAGCCCAGTGGGAGAGGCAGAAGAGACAGTTTTAAAGTGCTATACAAGCATAGTGATGGCTAGACACAGCCCACTGTGGAGCACAGAGGACCATCACTCATTCTCCCCTCCATGAGGAGGGGCTATAAGGGAAGGCTTTTGACAGTAGGTTACTGCAAGCTGATCCTGAAAGAATGGAGCTAGGAACATCTGCAGGTAGATAGAGCTAGGTGTCCCTGGGGATGAAGAGCCAAGAAAGGGTTTTCCACGTAGTTATTATGAGATCAAGCACATGTACATAGAGTGACTGCTGTATGTGGAGACCTGCAAGTAGAAAGGGAGTCAAAGCTCACAGGAGGTGAGGCCAGAGACACAGGCAGTGACCTACGTGGACTTTCTTCTCTTAGAGAAGGAGAGCCTGGCAGGGTTATAAGCCCAGGAGTGCTCTCTGAGCCCCTTCAGGAGGGCAGCTTTAATGGAACTGAAGCCAGATGCAGGAAGAACAGTGACAAGGATCTCTGATGAGCAATTGGTGAGCAGGTCCAGTCTAGAAACACAACACAGAGATGCAGAGGAGAGGGACTGTTTGAAAATTATTTAGATAAAATAATCTGAATTTGGTAATTTGTGGGGTGAAGGAGCAAGAGGAAACTAAGATGGATCCCTCAGTTTCTGGTTTGGGTAATAAGATGGCTGTATTAGTCTGCCAAAAGGGTGCAGATGCAAAGTACCAGAAATGCATTGGTTTTTACTTGGGGGTATTTACTTGGGGTAAAAGCTTAGAGTTACAAGGCCCCAAAGAATCCAACTCAAGGTTGTTTCTCACCAAAGTCAGTTACCACATGTTGAAGCCAGATGGCAGGTGATCTTTGCCTGGTCTCTCCTTCCTCTTAAGGCTCCGTGGTCCCAGCTTTTTCTGATCTCAGTGTTGGCATGCATAAGGCTCATTTTTTCTGGGCCTTCTTTTTTCTCTCTCTCTCTATTTATTTTTAAATGTTACATTAAAAAAATGTGAGGTCCCCATATACCTCACAGTCCACTCACCCCACTCCTCCCACATCAACAACCTCTCCCATCATTGTGAGATGTTCATTGCATTTGGTGAATACACCACAGAGCAGTGCTGCACCACATGGATAATGGTTTACATTGTAGTTTACACTCTCCCCAAGTCCACCCAGTGGGTCATGGCAGGACAGACAATGTCCAGCATGTGTCCCCGCATTACCACCCAGGACAGCTCCAAACCCTGAAAATGCCCCCATATCACATCTCTTCTTCCCTCTCCCTACCCTCAGCAACCACCTTAGCTGCTCATCTGCTCTGTTCTCTATGGTTGCAAATTATCAGGCAAATAGCTGATCTCTCTCTAGGGCTTTAGCCATAAACCTTCTTTCAGTCACACAGCAGGAATGAAAAGATCAGGTTGTCTCTCTCTTTCTATGTCTTTGGAGCTCTCTCTTTTCTTGTGTGTCTTTTTGAGTGAGTGTCCATTTATGTGGACCCACAAAGTGGGTGGGCACCCCACCAGAGTCAAATCAAAAGCCCTAAATTGTTTTAATGAAGTAAACTTAAAACCTTTGAATTTAATAAAATCGAAGGGTGTCATAACTAGAGGAACAGATCACTTTACAGTTTCTCTTTTTGGGGGGATTCATAAATAATCTCAAACTGTCACAATGATACTAACTTCAGAAGACATTTTTGGAGAAAGAGCAGAAAGGGATTTTTCACAGGTGAGATGTGTGTGTGTGTGCATGTATATAATATGTCTGAAACTTGTGGGAAAGAGGTGCAGGATGGTGAATTAGACTTCAGAGATACCAGCATATAAAGCATAGTTGAAACATTGAGAGTTGTGATGAGTTTACAGAGGGGCCATGTACAGGGTGAGAAAAGGCAGGCAGAAGAAAAGCAGTCCTAAAAAGAGACAGAAAAGGAATATTCAGGGAAGTAGGTGAAAGATCAGAAGGCTGTGGTGGTGTTAAAACTACAAGTGAGATGAAGGTGTCAAGAAGTGATTAATGAGTGTCAAATGGAGACAAGGGGGTAAGGGCTGGACAGTGTCCACAGGAGTCTGAGTATTGAAGGCAGCAAGAGCTGTTTCAAGAAAGAGGTAGGGCAGGTGCCAGATTGCAGTGGGGTGTAGACTGAATGAGAAGTGAGCAAGAGGAGAAGGAAAGTACAGATTACTCTACAGTGAGATTGGACGGGAGCTAGACAGGGGTGGAGACCCTAGAAGCTACATTCCAGCACAGAGACTGAATCTGTTTTATTCCCACAGTATCCTCAGCACCTAGATCACTCTCTGTTCCTGTGAGCACTTAGGATGAGTTCTTTCCCAAGAGGGGCCTTAGGCCCTCAGGTAAGTAGAACCTGCCAACATTCACCAAAACTGCAGACATGCCTAGACTTGCGTAAATCCCAGGCAAACAAACAAAAACCATTTGATTTTTAGCTTGATCCCCTACTAAGCAAATTTACAAAAATATTTTGTGGGGATTAGTTCCACCACCTCAGCAAAAGCATGGTTAAATGATCTATAAAAGCTCATTTGTTCTTGCTTCAGAGCAAAAATAGCTCTGTTCTTGCTTATCTCTGCACAAGCTATCTCTTTTCACTTGACATTTAAAGACACTTCTTCTTGCCTTTCTGTCGATAGGATGTGAGTCTAGAGACAAGCTTTCTTTTCCAAGACAAAACCTCCTTGAGAAATTTAACCTTAACCACAGCCCTGAATTAAAAAATACATATTATATATGCAAGAGAAATAAAGCAGACAGGGCCCTCCCTGCAGATGAGTTTTGGTTTGTGAGTCTTTCATTCCTGCAGCAATAGTTCATGTTATAAACCTGTGAATTCACGCATCAAGATGCACAGAACACCAGGATTGCTATTTAAAAAAAGAGGTGAGTGATATGAAGTGGCAAAAAGAAACCACACAATGTATGCAATATTCATCTTGTTTGACTGAGAAAGAATCATGACTAATGAAAAACATGAACAGGAAAATCCTCTCTGCCCTGCAAATGCACTGATCATTCTATTGCTGGCCTTATAATTTAACCCTACTACATTCAAATGGGCAAAGGAAAAGCAGTTTCATTATTTTCCAGCTGTAATTTAAACTTTGGGGACAGTTTTGGTCTATCCGGTAAACATAGTCTAATTCAAGAATTCTAATGGCCTCTTATTTATTTATTTATTTATTTATTTATTTATTTATTTTATTATTTCTGCTCTCTGTGTCCATACACTGTGTGTTCTTCTGTGAACGCTTCTATATTTATCAGCGGCACATTGTGTCATCTTGTTGATGTCAGCTCTCCGTGTCTGCAGCGCCATTCTTGGGCAGGCTGCACTTTCTTTTGCACTGGACAACTTTCCTTATGGGGCACACTCCTTGTGTGTGGGGCTCCCCTATGTGGGGGACACCCCTGCGTGTTACAGTACTCCTTGCATGCATCAGCGTTGTGCATGGGCCAGCTCCACATGGGTCAAGGAACCCCAGCGTTTGAATCATGGGCCTCCCATGTGGTAGGTGGACGCCCTATCCATTGGGCCAAGACCGCTACCCCTAATGGTCTCTTTAGGTGACTTTTGGATACTGTTCATCTTTCACATTTTCTCCCCTTTCTTTTGCTTTCCTTCAAGAGGACACCTGGACTGAGGCTACGATATGCAATCTCTCGTTGGTGGTAGGGAAGAGGCAGAGCCCTTGGATCCACACAGTGTTGTCTAGATCAGTGCTTCTAAAATTACAGGTGATGTGATTGCCCGTGGGTGTTGTGTAAATGTGTAAATGCAGATTCTGATTCATTGGGTCGGGGTTGTACCAAAGATCCTGCATATCTAGCAAAGTTCCAGGTGATGCTGATGCTGCTAGTCCTAGGACACACTGCACGGCAGCAAGGCCAGATTCCTGCTGTTCTCTGTACATGTTTGGTGTGTTCCACTTCTAGACTGGCAATGTCTGAAATATGACTTATCCATTAGATATGTTGAGGCCACTTGCTGGCTCTTATTACTAACACTGAGGGTCACAGCCATCTTGGTTACAAAACCTTTTCATTTCGGGCCTCTTCTGATCCTCTCAGTGTAACTGAGGTCTGATCTTCTGATCCTCTCAGAGTAAGTGCATCTATGCACTAGGACATGTCTGGGATCCTTGCACACTATACAAAGCATGGGGAGCAGAGTGTAGCCTCACACTCACCTACCAAACTTCTGTCCACCACTTTTGTGCCATCTTCTTGTGCCATATTGGCAGGTCACATGTGTGACCTTTTCAATTAAATGTGGGAAGCCATCCACCTCTAATCACCACAATTTTACTCTATCTATTTATGTATTTATAAGCTCTCTTCCCCCCAATTCAGAGTGCAGCCTCAGGAAGGAGGAAACAGAATCATAAAGTGTCTCCCTGCTGGCTCTACCTCTGTCTCACTTCCTGCTGCATTCCCCTGAACCAGAAGAGCAGGATTTCTCATTTCCTTTCTGTCATGTCCTGAGTTATGCCTCTTTGAACATGATTGAGTTCCACAGAAGTTAAGAAATTCTTTTAATAAAAAAAGACTGATTTTCAAGACTTGCTACAGATCTTAAGACTCAATGACCCTTTTTCTTAGGCAACTTGGACCATGAGCCTCACTGCTCAGCCATGGGTTTGGAAAGCTGCAAGGGAAGGTGATTTAGGGAGGAAATAAAATGACAGAGCTTTACTTCCTATATCAAAAACATGACATCTAATATGGCTACAGAGTAAGGAGCTCCAAGAGTCAACTCATCCTACAGGGCCATTATTTAGCATCCATGGCTACCTAAAGCACCTGTTGGGGGAACCAGGAAACCGGAAGAACATCTTGCAACATCCTTGAAAGAATGGAAGGAGGAGACTGCCCATCTGCAGTGAAGATTTGTGATTAGAACACTCCAAACAGTGGAGGCCAGTGACCATCCCCCACTCATGGTGCAACTCACCTCAGAAGCTATTCTGTGGCTTGAGTTGGAAGCTCCATTTCTTAAAGTCAGGGAGGAAGAGATGGTTGAGCAATGACTTCTGCTACAGATTAGAAAAATCCATTGGCTGAAGTATAACCCTAAGAACAGCTAAAGCTTGAAACTGTACAAATTGGAAAGAGGCCATTAGCCACCATTTTAACTTTCCCTCCAGCTTGAGGGGAAATAGGACTGATTAAAAATTACTGTGACAGTAGGGACTGGCTTCTTTTCCTCCAGATCAGACTGCAACCCTAGACTAGGTCTGCAACTCTTGTAGGGAGGATACTGGGGGCATCTACACCAGCCTCTGCGGGCAACTGCAGGGGCATTTGGCTGGCACAAACTAGATATTCAGACACCTTAGGCTCTATCCCTACTCCAAATAGGACAGGAGAGAAGCTGTATTTCCTCAGCTGCTCTGGGCACCTGCAGGTGATTTCAGCCTGCAGACTGGTATGTTAACTGAATTTGATTCCATCCTGTCCCCCAAAGTATAAGAGGGGGCTGGTGGTTCCTCATTCTCTTTGGGTAACTGCAGGCACTTTTGGTCCACATGGACTGGTTCTTTAAGCACGAGGGGCTCTACCCACATCCCTCTCAATAGGATGGGAAGGGGCCAGTGTTTCCTCAGTCTCTCTGGGCAACTGCAGGCACATTTTGGATTGCAAATCCCAGACTTTGGAGGGCCTGTAGCTCCACCCTTCAAATAGGGTAGGAAGGGAGCTTTGTTTCCTCAAACTTTGTGGGCAACTGCAAGTGCTTGTAGCAAACATGGATTCCTTTATTGCGCACCTGCGGTTTTAATGACACCCCTTAAAAGGCAGAAGGGACATTATACCCTCAGCCTATTGGGGTGCCTGCAGGCACTTCTGACTCACATGGATTAGATTGTTGGGCCCCTGCAGCGAAAGTGACTGAAGAGACATGCGGAAGGAGGCCCCTCTGCAACTGACGCCCCCCCAGGCAAGAGCACGGATTCCCAAGTAGGGCCCACTGGCAGGGCACTGGGGCCCAGAGCCACCTGCCATCCGTGTAGACCCGGGTGTCCCCGCAGCCCTCAGGAGCAACAGTACCCGGGGCTTTATCGGCCAGGCAGCTGCGCCTCGGGCAGAAGGGCTATCTGCTTTAGGGTGGAAATCTTGACAGGATACCTGTGGAACTGCCCGCTATGGTAGCTAGGAAGGACAATCAACAGGAAAATCTCCTGGTTGCGTGGCGTGTTCTGGCCGAGCGAAATGTGCTGAAGATGACGGGTTCTTATTTATTTATTTACTTATTTATTTATTTATTTATTTTTAAAAAGTGATGGTTACGACTCTAGTCAGTGCCCAAACAAGCCATACGTCCGCTTCGGACGGTCACCATGGCTGCTGAGAATGTCCCTGGTCCATGGAACACCTGGACCTGTAAGCCAAATTGACCGCAGTGCCTCAAGGGAGCAGAAACGATTTCCACAGAAAAGTCTCACCACCCAATAGGTACGCAGTTCCCATTTGCGTCCCCCAAGCCCAGAGAAAAGGAAAATGCTCACTCGTAGGGTCCGAAAGAGGAGGGCGAGAGGAGAAAGGGCTGGCTCATAGGTAGGGGCCGTAGGGGTGCTCAGGGGCCCCTCTGATGCCAGGAAAGAAACACAGAGAAAGAGAGGTCAGTAACAAGGAAGAGGGAAGACTCTGGGCCTCTCCTCTCTGGGAAACAGGCCTCTGCAGGCCTGACAGGGAGCCCAGGCCCAAGCCCTCAGGCCACCGGTGGGAGAGGCCAGGGTTCCCCTGACCGAAGGTGGAGGTGACGGCGATGGGAGACAGCATGTCCGTGACCATTGCCATGGGAGAGACCTGCAGGGCAATGCCGGCCGGCCCTAGGTAGGCCCCCCGCTTGAGGAGGCCTCAGGGACTTTGGTTGGTGAGGAAGCCCTGTCTGTCTTCAGAGGGAGCCGGCAGCCTGGCCCAACCCAGACCCTTGGCCTGGACCAGGTGAGCTCTCGGATGGAGAGGGGGTCTCCCAGCAGTCCCCGATCTGGCCCAGGGGTCCCTTCCCCCACAGCCCCTTGGGCAAGGGGCCCTGCCCCTCCCCCTGCCTTGGAATTCAGCCCTCTGCCCTGCAGCCAGTGTGAGGAAGGAACTATTCCTACCCAACAGTGGCCCCTAGCGGTGGAAGTTGTGGCTCTGACTTTGGGCAAGGGAGCCGCTTTCTTGTTCCTGGAGCTTCTTCTGTCTCTTGGCTTTTCACCAGACATACAGGGGAGAACACCTGTCCAGGACACAATAGCAGAGCTTCTCTTCTAGCCCAGTCCCCACCCAGCAGGCTCCTCCCACGTCAGGGGTCCGCCAGCCCTTCCATCCCCGTGGCCTCCTGGTGGCATTCGGTGTCTAGGTTTCGGAACCCCATTTCCCCCAGCGCTGGAGGTTTCCTTGGCAGTGGACACGCTCCCCGGGCTGCATCTGGCGGGTCTCGGCAGGATGCCTATCGGCCGCACCTGTCCCGGCACTGCCACTGGGGACAAGTCCCGAGTGGAGCCAAGGCCCCCTCATCCATCACAAGTGTCTTGCCACTCCCGGCCTTGGGCACCTCCTGCCAGCGGCCAGCGGCCACCGTCTCCAGAGCAACCAGGCGGGGCGGGGTCGGGGTGAGTCTGCGGGGGCCGGGGCGCCTGCGCCCTGGTCCCGTCTAGGCGGGCGTCGGAGAGCGGTCAACGGCGGCGCGAGAGGCCCGGCGCCTGCCTCCCCCCCCCCCCCCCGGCGCCGGCTGGGCGCCCCGAGAAGAGGGGGTGGGGCGGAGGCAGCGGATGGAGCGAGAGGGGGCTTGGATCCCACAGGGCTGTTGGATGCGCTTCTCCCGCTAGCGCTAGCAGGTGTCGGCACTAATTGCTTCCCTCCGTGGTGAGGACCATCTTCTCCCTCTCAGCTGCCCTGGGCAAGTCCAAGAACCTGAGCGTAGGTGGTGCACCTGGGGTGAGGCTCAGGTCCCAGCTGGCATGGGGACTGTCCGGAGACATGCAGGAATCTGTCTCCTGAGCATGCACAAACCCAGTGACATGCTCAGCTGCAGCCAAAGTGACTTGAAGAGGCATGCGGTGGGAGGCCCCTCTGCAACCGACTCCCCCCCAGGCAAGAGCACGGATTCCCAAGGAGGGCCGACTGGCAGGGCACTGGGGCCCAGAGCCACCTGCCATCCGCGTAGACCCGGGTGTCCCCGCAGCCCTCAGGAGCACCAGTGCCCGGGGCTCTATCGAGTAGGCAGCTGTGCCTCGGCCAGAAGGGCTATCTGCTTTAGGGTGGAAATCTTGCCCGGATACCTCTGGGACTGCCTGCTATGGTAGCTTGGAAGGACAATCAATAGGAAATTCACCTGGTTGCGTGGCGTGCTCTGGCCGAGCGAAATGTGCTGAAGATGACGGGTTCTTATTTATTTATTTATTTATTTATTTATTTATTTATTTATTTATTATTTACCTATTTTAAAAAGTGATGGTTACGACTCCAGTCAGTGCCCAAACAAGCCATACGTCCGCTTCGGACGGTCACCATGGCTGCTGAGAATGTCCCTGGTCCATGGAACACCTGGACCTGTAAGCCCACTTGACCGCAGTGCCTCAAGGGAGCAGAAATGATTTCCATGGAAAAGTCTCACCACCCAATAGGTATGCAGTTCTGGTTTGCGTCCCCCGAGCCCAGAGAAAAGGAAAATGGTCGACCGTAGGGTCCGAAAGAGGAGGGCGAGAGGAGAAAGCGCTGGCTCATTGGTAGGGGTTGTAGGGGTGCTCTGGGGCCCCTCTCATGCCAGAAAAGAAACACAGAGAAAGAGAGGTCAGTGACAAGGAAGAGGGAAGACTCTGGGCCTCTCCTCTTGTAGTGGAGAAATTCGGGTATGCGCGGTTTTGAAAGCTAGGACACGAGAATACCGAGAAGGAAGTTGGTTTATTTCAACCGGCCGGGCTCGGCGGACTCTTGTCCTAATAAAAACTGAGCCCCGAACAGCCTTTTCCAGACCCTTTTATACAGAGGATATAGGATTAGGAAGACTAACAGTGATGGTAAACAGACCTTTGGTTAGGTTCTTCAGATCTTAGTATCAGATAGGTTATTTCCTCCAGGTGAGTTACATATTCTCCACATCCAAGCCAGTTTGGATTAGCAAAGCTCCACATTGTCTGGAGGCAGCCCTGAATACACACTCAGTCTCACATCCCTTCTGAACATTCAAAGACTGTCGGGCCTATATTACTTATCTGGCCATCTTGGAGACTAGGTACTCTTGGAAATAATTTTGATTTAATGCACAGGCTATATCATATTCCCCCCTTTGAGGCCAAGTTTAAGTTTTTAAGCTTCGGCACCACTATTGTCTGAGTCCCTCTGGACTGGCTGGTATGTATATAGAGCCATGAGATGGGCGGCTGTTTGCCTTTTTACTACACCATTTATTAGGGTGCGCATTCTGCTTATGATGAAAGGAAGGAGGCATGGAAGGATGGTGCATGCTCCTATGAAGAGGGCAACTATTCCCAATAGAAGCTTGAAATTGTCTACTATTGACTGCCAGCTTCCAAAGGGGTTATTTATATTCCAGCCATTCCAGGTTTGCACTGGGACATGAGCAATTTTTACTATATTGCTTGTAATTTCATCAATAACCTTTCCAGTGTTATCTAATTCAAGGCAGCAGTTAGAGAGATTGAATTTTCCACAAACTCCCCCTTCAGCTGCCAAGAGATAGTCTAGGGCAAGACGGTTTTGATAGATAGCATTCCTGAATTTAGTTTGCTCTTGGGCTAGTAAGTTCAGTGCATGGGCAGTTTCATTAGTTATTATTTCTACCACCGCTTGTAGGCGGATGATTCGGTTTAATATATAGATAGGGGTTCGGTAACCCCACATGCCATCCTCTGCCCAAGTTGCTGGCCCATAGTATTGGATTATATGCTCAGGGGGCCATTCTTCACCTCCCCAGGTAATGACAGCCCTTTTTTCTCTAATGTTTTGATACACTGGCTGGCTTAGCTCTTTCCCTTCTGTTAGGGGAATGAGGAAGAAGGAAGGTTTTATTGTACCAAGCATACAAGTTCCACACCAGGTTCGTGGCAGTTCTCGGAATGCAACTTTCCCACAAATCCAGTACAAACCATTTGGGGCAGTAAAGGGGCCCTTTGCAGTGGAGTTCCACACTGTGATTAAATTGGGGAAAGTACGATTTATGAGAACAAGGTCTGATTCGTTCCATGTTCCCCAAGGTTCTGTTGTATTTGTGGTATGATTTTGGAATTTTCCCCCTGTACATGTTAGATTTCCAACAGCTATAGAGGAGCTTAGGCAGGCCCTTGAAACACAATATTTTCCTATGACAGAAGTTTGTAAGGGCCACATACTATCTCGGGGGACAGCCGGGAGGCCAGTTGCATTATATGGTTGGCTGTAATTGTATTCCCTGGTCTCCCATGGCCATTGGTCTCCCATATTAGTACCGCCACATACATAACATGAGGAGACATTTAAGGCTGCCCCCACCACTTCAGCCAGGCTTATAAAGAGGTTTGTTGCTGCTTGTGGGATGGAAAAGGGCTTTTCCATTTCTTCATAAAAGGAGTGGAACACAGAATGGGCTTTACTTGTGAATGGGTATTCTCGATACCCAACCCAGATGTAGGCTCCTGGGTCTATTCCTTTACCATCAATGCGGAGGCCCATTTGGACTCCCTGAGTCTGCCAGGATTCAGGTTTAAGGATGGTGAGATTTAAAGGGTTACATTGACCACGTGGACAGTTAGCCGGGGCCATACCTTTGGTGAGGATAGCTGTCTGTTTAGCTATGTTTGTTTTCCAGGTGGCCCAGGTGACACAAGACCAGTAGGGGCAGTAGTATGCACCTATGTATTTGCACCAAAAGCTCCCCCCTTGGGCTGCACTTCTCATCTCTGGAGCGCACATGTACTTATTGCTATGAGTATACGTCCGCTCCCAGCCGAGCCCTCCACAATCTGTGTTCCATGGTGTCCCAGAGTCTATAACCTGACATGCGTCAAATAGGAGGGACACTTGTTCGTTCTGGCTCATGACTGGGGTGGAGGAAAGCAGCTCCCCATTTTGATTAAGCACTCTTATTTCCTATTTACAGGAGACTGTCGGGGGTCTAGGGTCATAGCAGGTTATTTGGCCAGATGCATTACAGACACTATAAGAGGTTCCCTGAAACTGACAGGTGGTTACCTGGCCCTTGCAGGTATAATGACTATGATATATTAATGTGGTGTTGACATGGGCCCCTGTACGCACCTTTTGTATACATGGCTCACATTCTGTGGTGCCGACCTGGGACCAGGGGAGGGTTAAGGTTAGAAATAGGAAAAGCAGCCGAAGGGGCATTGCAGTGGACTAATCCGGATTCCTAATCTTCAGCTGTGCGTAGACCAATCAGCTTCCAGGGTGTGACTGGAGCAGGGCTCGGCGTTCCCTCCTCAATCTTCAGCCATGTGTAGACCAGTCAGCTTCCAGGGTGTGACTGCAGCAGGGCTCGGTGTTCCCCTTTTTCGCAAGATGAGTTTGGTTGGGCTGTGGGTATCTGGAATACAGGTCCAGGACTCTGAGGCAGCTCGCTTGACTCGGCTATGGTGTATCCACGGGATGATTTCAGCCACCTTAACTGCAGTGGGGGTGGATAAAATGACAAGATAGGGCCCTCGCCATCGAGGAGTTAGTGGAGCTGACTTCCAGTCCTTGACCCAGACTGCATCTCCTGGCTTGTAAGGGTGTACAGAGCTGCTTAAGCTAATGGGGGCCCTTTCTTGGACCCAGTGATGCAGGTTATGTAGGGTTTTTCCTAAGCTTATCATCTGCTGAGCTATTGATAAGTTCCCTCTTTCTCTAAGATCCCCCTCTATATTTCTGATTAAGGGAGGAGGCCTCCCAAAGAGGATTTCATAAGGAGTTAGGCTTAGTTTTCGGCTTGGGCTGGCTCGAATTTGGAGGAGAGCACTTGGAAGTACTTGCACCCATGTTAGCCCAGTTTCTTGGCAAATCTTGGCAATATAAGTCTTTATTGTACGATTCATTCGCTCTACCTTTCCTGAGCTCTGAGGATGGTAAGCGGTGTGCAGTTTCCATTGGATGTGCAGTGCCTTTGCAATCTTCTGAGTGATTTCAGAGACAAAGGCTGGTCCATTGTCAGAGCCAATTGAGAGTGGTAGCCCATAGCAAGGAATAATTTCCCTGAGGAGATCCTTGGCTACTTCTTCAGCTTTTTCTGTTCGAGTGGGGAAGGCTTCCACCCAGCCAGAAAATGTGCAAACAAGGACTAGGAGATATTTATAGCCTCCAGATCGTGGCATTTCAGTGAAATCAACTACTAGATCTTCGAGGGGCATACTACCAATTCTTTGGACCCCTGGGGCTGTTGTGGGCCCCTGGCGAGGGTTATTCTTTGCACATGTCACACATCGTTGGCATACAGCATGGGTGATAGTGACTAGTCTTGGGATGTAAAAGAATCTTTCTAACACTTCCTTAAGATGAGTTTTTCCCAAGTGTGTGTTCTCATGGTAGTCTTGAACTACAGCTGCTGCTAATATTTGTGGCACAACTATTCTGTGATCAGACAATGTCCACCATCCATTTTCCCCTTGTGTCCCGCCCTCAGAGAGTATCCACTCTCTCTCAGCTTGAGTATATTGTGGCTCTCGGTGACTCAGAGGCTGCGGGGCAAGAACAGGCAGTGTATGCTGGATGTTCTGATAATTAAGGGGTTGAGGAATGAGAGCGGTGGCCAGGTTTTCAGATAGGGATCCCTCCCGTGCCACTCTTTTTGCTTCAGCATCTGCCCTCCGATTTCCCTGGGCAATGGGGCTGTGGCTGGTCTGGTGTCCCTTACAGTGCATTACAGCTACTTTGGCAGGCTCCCAAACTGCATCTAGTAGCTCCAGAATCTGTGTGCCGTATTTAATGCTCTTGCCTCCCGAGTTAATGAGTCCCTTTTGTTTATATAAGGCTCCATGCGCATGCAGGGTAAGAAAGGCATATTTGGAGTCTGTGTAGATGTTAACCTTGGCTCCGGCTGCAAGTTGCAAGGCTTGGGTGAGGGCAATGAGTTCAGCTTTTTGTGCTGATGTGTTATTTGGGAGGCGCTGCACCTCTACTGTGGTCTCAGATGTTACTACAGCATATCCTGCTTGTTGATTGCTGCCCTGCATAAAGCTACTCCCATCTGTAAAAAACTCCATGTCAGGATTTGCCAATGGCTGGTCTTGTAGGTCTGGCCTGCTGGAATATACTTCTTGCAATGTTTCCAGGCAGTTATGGGCTGGAACCCCTGGATCTACGGGTAGCAGGGTGGCTGGGTTTAGGGTTTTTACAAGTTCCAGCTGGATGGATGGGTTTTCACATAATAGGGTCTGATATTTAACCAGGCGGCTGTTAGTAAGCCAATGTGTTCCTTTGGCTTCTAAGACTGTGACTACTGCATGTGGAACCCGGACAATAATAGGCTGCCCAAGAGTCAATTTTATAGCTTCTACTGTAAGCATGGCTGCAGCCGCTACAGCTTGCAAACATGAAGGCCATCCCTGGGCTACAGTGTCCAGTTGTTTAGATAAATACGCTACAGGTCTTTGCCAGGAACCGAGGTATTGAGTGAGTACTCCTACTGCTATGCTTTGGCGGTTGTGAACATAGAGGTAGAATGGCTTACTGAGGTCTGGAAGTCCGAGACTCGGTGCTTCCATTAGAGCTTGTTTGAGAGCAGTGAAAGCATTTTTCTGTGGGCTTTCCCAGAGCAGGGGATCCCTATCTCCCCCCTTTGTGGCTTCATATAAAGGGCACGTGAGAACCCCAAAATTGGGGATCCAATTGCGGCAGAATCCAGCTGCCCCAAGGAACTCTCGCAGCTTCCAGCGAGAATTGGGCTCAGGCAGACTATAGATTGCGTCCTTTCTTTCAAGTCCTAATTCACGGTGCCCCGTGTTATTTTGTAACCTAGATATTCGACCTGAGGTAGGCAGATTTGGGCCTTTTTCTTAGACACCTGATAGCCCTTCTGCTGTAGATGTTTTAAAAGAGCATGGGTTCCACCAGCACAGTCCTGATAGGTGGAACTTCTGAGAATGAGGTCATCTACATACTGGAGAAGAAAACAGTTATGGCTTTCTGCCTTAAAGGATTTGAGATCACTGGCCAGGGCTTGTCCAAAAATAGTGGGTGCATTTTTAAATCCCTGAGGCAATCGCGTCCATGTCAGCTGCTGCTTTTCACTTGAATTTGGATTTTCCCATGTAAAGGCAAAAATCAGCTGACTCCTTGGTGCTACCCTAATGCAGAAGAAAGCATCCTTAAGATCTAGGCATGAAAAGTAGATTGCCGATGCGGGTATTAAGCTGAGCAGAGTATAAGGATTAGAAACTGCAGAATGAAGGGCTACTACTGCCAAATTAACTGCTCGTAAGTCCTGGACTGGGCGGTAATCTCCATCAGGCTTTTTAACTGGGAAGAGAGGGGTGTTCCATGGAGACTGGCACGGCTTCAATATGCCCTCACTCAGCAATCTCTGAATATGTAGCTGGACCCTTTCTTGCGTTTTCGCGTGGAACTGGATACTGCCTTATGCTTACTGAACTGGCTGTAGGCTTTATTTCAATAATAATTGGAGGAATGTCATGTGCCATCCCCATCGGGTTCCCCTCTGCCCATACTTCAGGCACATCTTCAAAGGGGAGCTGTGTGGCCATGGATTTTCCAGTTTCACTGAGGCAAAATAGTCTCCATTCCTCCTGCAGAGGAAGGGTTAGCGCTACCTTCGGAGGGTCTTGTGGCCCCAAGGTCAGTGTGGATTGCCCTGTGGCACTAAAGGTAATTTGAGCCTGTAGTTTAGACAGCAGGTCTCGACCCAGGATGGGGACTGGGCACTCCGGAAGATAGAGGAATTCGTGAGTGACTTCCCTTCCCCCAATGTTGCAGGTCCTGGCTTGAAGGAAAGGCCGTTGGGCACTTTTGCCAGTTGCCCCTACGATAGTGGCTTGCCTTTTTGATAGAGGCCCAACTGGCTTGGTCATTACAGAATGTTGAGCCCCAGTGTCAACCATCATCTGTATGGTGCGGCCCCCAATTTGAACTCCGACCATAGGCTCCTCAGGGCCAAGGGAATAGGAGCCCGGTCTGTCCTAATAATCTCTATCAGAGTCCTCCATTCCTGCCAGCCCAATGATCTGATTTGCAGGTTTCTTCTCTGAACCTTTACGGTCCCAGCGTTTGGGTTGTGATACCCCACTGGCCTTTCTGGCTAATGCTTTGGCTGCAGAGGCTGGGTCAAGTGGCAAGCTAGGACACTTTCGCTTCCAATGTCCATCCTCCTTGCAGTATGCACACTGATTTCGCCCTAGACATGGGCCTTTCCCTCTCCTTGGGGCTGGGGCTTGCCAAGTTGCCTTCCTTGTCACAGGAATGGACTTTTCCACTATGGCTGCTGCCAGAAAATCTGCCTTTTTCCTCATCTTCCTAATTTCCTCCCTTTTTGTTTCTTCATCACAGTTGACATAAACCTTAGTAGCTACTTCCATGAACTGAGAGATATTCATCCAGGCAAATCCATCTAATTTCTGCAGCTTTCTCCGGATGTCAGCCTGTGACTGGGCAACAAATGCTGCATTTACCATTGTTTGGCTCTCAGTAGCATCTGGGTTAAAGGGCGTGTATACATGGAACGCCTCACACAGTCTCTCATAGAATTGAGCAGGACTCTCATTCAGAGCCTGTAGAATCTGACTGGTCTTTGCCATATTCACTGCCTTGCGGCTCCCCGCCTTGAATCCTTCAACTAATGCCCTATGGAATGTCTCTAGTCGGTTGAGCCCTATGGCGCTATTTGGATCCCACAGGGGGTCCTCTTCTGGGAACTGCATGCGGGCATATTGATCACTGTCCAAAGTTCCCTCAGGTGGGTGCTCTCTAAGCCAGGTTAGTGCTCCCTGCGTGACCCGCATTCTCTCCTCAAAGTTCAATAAAGTCATTATAAGTTGTTTACAATCAGCCCAGGTGGGTCTGTGGGTCTGTATGATGGACTGGAAAAGGTCTGTCATGGCCTGAGGCTTCTCCGAAAATGGTGGGGTGTGGCTTTTCCAGTTAAAGAGATCTGTTGTTGTAAAGGGCTGATAGATGAATGTGGGGCTTCCTCCCTGAACCTGGCCATCTGCATCGTAAAAGATTGGGGCCCGGGTTTCATGGAGCGGGAACTGGAAAGCAGCCTTTTTCATTGCTCCCTCTGCCCCAGGGGCTCCCTGTGGTTTGAGCTGTAATCTCTTAGCATCTCCTCCCTGACTGATGGGAAGCATTGCGGCTACATTGCTAGCAGCAACGGGCTGTAAAGGCAGCTGGTCTGCATTTTTCCTTGCAGAAGGTGCCAAAGACCGCTGCGGAGACGGTAAAAGCTGCTGTGGGGATGGCGTAGGGCTCTCAGGTGCAGATGGCAATAAAGGCAACTGCGGGGATAGTATAGGTGCCCTCTCTGATGGTGACAAAAGCAGAGGTGGGGGTGGTGATAAAAGCAGCGGCGGGGATGGTGTGGATATCGTACTTCCCTGTGCGGATGACGACTGTGGGTCACTGCTTAGGGAGACTAGCTCATTTTCATTCCTTAGTACCGCCAGGGCGGGAGTCATCGCATAAGGCGGATTAGCACTGGACTTGGAACGCACTTTCTCTGTGCCCTTTGCACGGTGATTGTTTGGTTTGGTCCCTGCGACGGCACTCCTCGGTTTCTGCATTAAGCAAATTCTAGCTTCCTTAGTCACACACTTCCTTAACCAAGGTGGGTTTTGGCTCACAGCGTTTTCCCAAGCATCAATGTAGGGGAATTGGTCTGGATGCCCTGGATTTCTGCATCGTGGACTTTACGGATGATCCATAAAGTCACTGCATCGTGGACTTTATGGATGATCCGTGGATCCAAAGTGCCCTCCTGGGGCCAGCCCATGCCGAAAGTTGGCCATTCTAACTCACAAAGCATCCTAAGCTTTCCTGACTGAAACCTTTTGCCATACATCTCTCCCTGGAATGCACGGGGGAAGTTTTCCAGCATACATCCTAACGGGGTTTTACTGTGTGTGTTTCCCATTTCCACCTGTGCCGACGGTGTACAACAGTCACTCAAGCCTTTTGCTTCATCCGTCTCCGGCCGCGTCCCTCGCGGGAACTTTCAGGCACCTCTTAACCTTAGCGGATCGGTATAAGCCCCCGATATGGAAGAGGGTCCCTTTGCAGGGACCCTCCAGACCGCCCTTGATCGTATGAGGTCGCCACAGAACCGCGGATCGGGACTCCACACTCGCGCGCAGAAGCAATTTTCTGCATCTCACTCAGTCGCCACAAGCACACGCACACAGCCACCCCCCTTTCCTTTCATCGGACGTGGAGAGGAGACGGCTTCCTCCTGTATTCTCAGGAGTACTAGGGCCTCCTCTTTGAGAGCTGATCAGACTCCCTTCTAATTTCAGAATTAGGCCTTCCCTGCACTATGCCCTCGGGGGTCTTACCAATCCTACGTGTGGAGCTCCTTGCTTCGTTCTCAGGGTCTTTCAAACCTCCCGGTGTCCCCGGCTCCTCCGGAAGGGCTCCAGCAAAAACCGCAACCTCTTTCTGGACTCAAATGGGGTGTCCAGGGGTGCCCAGGGCTGGGCTTCACCCAGGCCCTCCCGGCCTCCCCGGAGACGTCCGGTAGGGGCAAACAACTGTTGCTGCCTCTGACCTTCTCAGTGCATCCCGGCGGAGTCGCCAAAAATGTAGTGGAGAAATCGGGTGTGCGCGATATCGAAGGCCAGGACACGAGAATACTGAGAAGGAAGTTGGTTTATTTCGACCGGCCGGGCTCAGCGGACTCTTGTCCTAATAAAACCGAGCCCCGAACAGCCTTTTCCAGACCCTTTTATACAGAGGATATAGGATTAGGAAGACTAACAGTGATGGTAAACAGACCTTTGGTTAGGTTCTTCAGATCTTAGTATCAGATAGGTTATTTCCTCCAGGTGAGTTACATATTCTCCACATCCAAGCCAGTTTGGATTAGCATATCTTCCACATCGTCTGGAGGCAGCCCTGAATACACACTCAGTCTCACATCCCTTCTGAATATTCAAAGACTGTAGGGCCTATATTACTTATTTGGCCATCTTGGAGACTAGGTACTCTTGGAAATAATTTTGATTTAATGCACAGGCTATATCACCACTATGATTTTAAAGGAGAGATAATCTGGAGAGTCCATGAAATTTGGTTAGCTTTGGTTATTGCACATAGTGAATATGCAGATTCTGATTTAAATCATTATTATTCTCTAAGTATTAATTGCAAAAGGTTCATTTCTTCTAAAGGATTATAAAGTATTCTCATTAATGATAACTCTGCTTCTAGGAATTTATGCTGTACTAGAATCTTTTAATTTTGGAAAGAGTGATGCACCCATAAATTTGATTACCATGCTACTTTAATAAGAATGCTGTATGTTTGAATAAAGTAAGAGGAAAATATATCCAAAATAGGGGAAGCTTTTTTATAGAGAGAGTAGTGCCCCAGCTGGCTATAACCCACAGAGGGGTAGTGTTTCCCACTGGTGTGCCACATTACCCAGCCAAACCCTTGCTGGGTAGTCCCTCTTCCCAACATGGCTCTCACTCTAAAGAGTGCAAACCATGGCACTAATTCCATTCAAATCCCCTAGATAGGAACTACTGATAAAGGCAGGAGATGATTTATTAAGAAATCACAATTTATACAATCCTAAATTAAACTAATATTCTTAAGTAAAATTTCTGCTGGCCTCCAGTATCTGTGTTTTCTACTCAATCCAGGAAAAAATTGTGTGTCATGAAATAAGCTAAAAAGTTCAGCTGATGTATGGAACATTTAATCCAACACAGTTAGGAAGGAAAGGTGAAAACATTTGCAAACAAACTCCAGTGATCTCTTTTACCAATGCCTTCACTACTGTTGTATCCCTTAGAGGTGTTTCCTTTTGAGCCCCAGTTAGCCCCATGCTGGACATTACCACAACTAAGCAGAGCCTGTACCTACATACAAATTGAAAAGTAAGAAACATCCACAGCTTTTCAGAATGACTAATATTTTTTCTGCAAATGACCTCTGTGTCTTCTTCTCCAAAAGGTCCCTTGCCTTTTTACACTGCAATAGCAAATCCTGTGTCTCCATATGGCTTGGGTGATAATAAACTGACCTGGCCACTTTTGCTTTTCATTCTGCAAAGTTTGAAACACCCAATTCCAAGTATCCATAGGCAAACCCTACCCTTCCCCTCTGTGTCATAATAAAGGCAAGAACCTGAGGCCTACATGTGCTTCTCCACTCCCCAACCTCCTCCATGGGCCATTACAGGAGCCTAAATTAGGTAAGTCCTCATTCTCCCTAGTCTTGTCCAAAACCACCAGCAACTCAGTTTTTATTAATGCCATTCTGGAAGAGCATATTATGTAACCTCTCATCATATGATTGTTATAGACCAGCAATATTGACCAGACTCAGACTTTGAATAAAGTTCCAATGAAGAGCTTTATTAGCCACATGGCAACTGCCTCATCCTATGCAGAGATGAGAGCAGCCCCAAGTCTAAGGGAAGAAGTGTTTTTATAGCTTTTCGGAGAGGGGTTTACTAGTAAGTGAGCAAGCAAGCAGGCACAGAAGTGGAACACTGTGGTTAGCTGAAGATAGCATATCTAATTTTTCTTTTTTAAAAGCCCTTTCTTGTGAGCAGCCCCATGTTATTTATTGGCACTTTTCTTGAGAGCAGCCCTAAGTTATTTATTTATCTGAAGGCACTTGCAATTCCTATTTCCTAATGTAGTTCTATTCCTATTTTCCCAATGTGGCCTTACCCTTACATCTCTCCCTTTCCTTTATGGTAATTCAAATCTTTAAATTTCTTCATGGGTAGGCACTGACTGGTAGGGGACATTTAAAACCATAAGTTTAACAGTTTGGAATTTTTTTGTACTAATTTCTTTAAATTACTGATTATATATGGGCCGCAGGTAAGCAGTACAAGGGGATAAACAGGGGCCCTGCTAAAGCAGTGATGAGGGTTGTGAGCCAAGGGGACCAGTTAAAAAGGCTGTGATACTAGTTGGCGGGCATTTCTCAGGCTTTGTTATGCTTTTTCAATCACCTGCAAACTAAGTCTAGGCTTTTTAAATAACTTCCAAATGGCTAGTATAAAAATAGCAGGTTTTGCCTAGGACTACACACAGGCTTCTTTGCCAGAGGAACAGTAAATTTAATCCTCGCCTATTCTGGAGAACTACTTCAGTGAGGCCTATTTGTTATTCTAAGTTTTAAATGTCCTGGGTAACTAAGGAGGACAGGGTGTTTAAGTTATTGTTTCCTTTCACTAGGGCTGCTGATCCTACTGGGACAGAGCCTGCTACCCCTAGACCCACTAGCAGCGGAACAAGAAAGGGGGCCCTCTTATATATTCAGCTTCTTATATATTCTGGTACTTTTAGCAAGTCTAAGAGCTCTCTGCCCTTAAGCCCTGGATAGTAATAAACCTGGGGGATTATATTTAGTAGGACACAGAGGTTGTTGGAGTTGGGGAGAGTACAAGGGGTTAGTCCTGCGACACAGGCAAACCAAATTCCTGGGGTGGGGGGCAACCAACACCCAGGATTTGTCTGAATTTGTTTAGTGTATAGTTACCCAGTGTCCACAGGAGGCAGCATATGGGGAAGAAGTCAGGGAATAATTTCCAATTATGAGACATAATCCTTGCCCTTGCAGATTTTTTAGGGTTGCTTGAGGGGAGGGTGGTCATGGCAACTGCCGTTGTTGAGTGAATTCTTTTTTGAGCACTCAAATCTCACAGAGTTTGCACTGCTAAACCGCTTCTTGGGACCGGAGTTGTTGCCATGGTCACTAAGGGCAGGGTTGCAGCTTTTCACTATTCCACACCTGCAAGTTAGGACAGACAGCTTAGGTTAAGGTTAGTTGTGAAGAGGCAAAGAGCCTTCCACTCATAGTTTCCCTTTTTTTTTTTTTTTTTTTTAAATACCAAAGCTTAACTTGCTAAGCTTTGGCATAATTATTGTTGGAGCAATGAGGTGGATGGCTGTTTGTTGTTTTGACTGATTATTTTACTTATCAATTTTCAGGGTAGCATCCAGGAGCCTGTTTCCAGAAGTTTGTAAGTTTTCACTCTGGACAGCAGAATCCTGGGGAAGGGGCCCCCTGCAGTCATCCTGGGGCCACCAGTGCCCACGTAGATCTCTAGCCAGGCTCCAGATCCATCTGTCAATCTTGTTTCACCCTTATAGAGTTTATACCTTTAATCTTAAAGGGGTGCTGAAGGGAGATGATGTCTATTCTGTACTGCTTCCTGCTAGCCATGGGCTGTAGTCATTGCCTAACAAGGTGTAAAACTCCATTTTATTTTAACTGGAGGAAGATGGATCTGGCCTTCTGCATGAAATTGGATGAAGTTTTCATATGGTTAATAAGATGTTCATTCTGAAAGAAAGAAACTTAAATTAAAATTTTGGAATACCCGGTTTTAAAAGAGGACATTGGATTACAGAGGTAGACAAGGTTAGGTGCCTATAAAGATGGCACCCCTTTTTCAAAGCTGGTGGGAACAGTATATATATATATATTTTTTTCTTAAGTTACTTATTTTCAGAGAGAAATTACAATAGATACGTTTGCAAATGTGTTTGAAGACACATTTCAAGCTGTTTAATGATTTGCACTCATGTGCTCTGTCAGATGCTCTTGGTGAACTGGCACCCTTTGGGCATTGGTTTCATTCAGGATTAGTACACCAAGTTGAAAATTTTCTTAGGTTTGGCTGTGGGGGTGATCAGAACCATAGAATAAAGGTTTTTACTTTTTTGTTTTAATGGTACAATTTCTGGTAATTTTGACTGTTCAATAGGTGACTCATTATTGGCAAGCAAGCTTTATTTTTGCTAAACAGTAGAGTATAGTAGAATAGTAAGTTGACTGAGCCTGGCTGAGACTGCTACATTATTTTATAGACATGTTTATTAATTATTTAGAAAATAAAGTTATCAGGAATTTAACATGTTTAATATACTTTTGTACCTGACCCAGAATAGAAAAGATAATGTTATAATTATTAGGCATACATTTAGTACAGAATAAAAGTACAGCACTTTAATATTAATTAATGTATTATATAATGCATAAGGATGCTAAGTTGCAATTAATAGTTTTAAGTTTCAGGTTTGTAATACTTTACATGTTATCTTTCCATGGGAGCAGACTATAATGCCAATTGTGTTTAAGTTTTATTTACAGTATCCTGGTATCATGGTTCCACTTAGCATGTTCTTCACACAGTTAGCAAGTTGCAGCATCATTGATTTTAGAGAGAGTTTCCAGTATTCTACTGGCCTGGTGCATAGTGCCCTCTGGCACTATGGAACAGTGCCAGTTTGGAGGTGCTATCCATTGCACTCTTAGCTATACTGAGTTATTATTGGCTGCTGCAGGAGCTTGAAACTGCAACGTAGTTTTTATCAACTTCAGGAGCAGAACCAGAGGCTGATATAGTAAATATTTCTAATTGAGGGGTCAGTGACCAGCCTAGCCAATAACTCACATGGAGAGGCAACCTGTAATGATTCAAGGCCTGGTTTGAATGTACAGGAGAGTTTGACAATGTTAAAGCTTATTCCTTGTTTTTATATACTTTGAGCAATTTAATGTGATGCATCATATATTAAATCACTGTTTACTTATACAATTTTACCATGAAGATAATAGGAAGTATTTTACTTTAGTAATAGAGAGAAAAACTATTTTTCATTGTTAAAATGAAAACAGAAGACTCCCATTAGAATCAAGATAATTTTTTATTACCATTTATTTAAATATGAATCTTGTGGTGGCCTTCAGACAGGTTTTATTATAATGAAGTTATTCTTTGCTACCAATACTAATCCAAGTTTTAGTTAACAATGACTTACAGAATTAGAATTATTTAAACGTTTTCAGTTTGGAAGATGTTTTACAAACTATAATTGACTACAACCACACTGACTAGTTACTTTATGTTTAAATAAACTTATTAAATTACAATTACTAACCAAAGAAATTTATATATTTGAGAGCGCATATCTACAATTTTTCATCTTTAGTTTAATTTTATCAATGTAAACTTATAATTTTTATTACTCAAAAGACCCTGTACATACAATGTCAATTTATTTAATGGGCACTTCATAAACTTATGGAGATTACACCCAAGCTAAACAAAATTGAAACTACTATAGTTCATGTAAGGAATGTTCTTTTCTTTTTCTTTACAGGAAGCTAAAACTTTTTCTTTGTTTAAGTTATGAAAATGAATAATTTTTAGAAGCATACTGACTACCAGGTTTCAAAACACATTACACAATTACTTAATTTGTTTAATTATAATCCAGGAAAGATCTCTCCATAGTTTCTATGGGCTTTTCTTTACTTACTGAAATTTGTTAACAGAGCCAGTAATTACCCTTATTTTATGACTATTAAAAGGTTTAAACTGGGAAATTACAGGGCAACTGATTCTTAATTTCCCAGCCTAGTAGATAGGTTTAATCTGCTACACCTAGTTCTGTCCTCAAAGCTCTTGCAAAGAGGAGGCCCTTTCCCAATAGTTTCTATAATCAGATTTTTATATGATTTTTCCATCCTGCTTAGTTTAATTTTGGCTTCAAGGGTATTTATTCACATATATAACTGCATATTTAATTTTTAACAATTTGAGCAAATAAGCAGACATGAATAGTTTGACACAAAAACATAATTTTAGTTACTTAAAACTTCTATTTTTCACAAAAAAAGTGTGACCGCAAAACATTTCAGACTCCTGAAACTTTTTTTGATTTGCACTATGACTGTGCAGTTTTGCACAAGAATTTTCTTTTTTACTAATGGCTTGTAACCAAAATGTTCCCAATGCTTTAGCACCATTTTCTTTTGTTTCAGAACTTTATATTTTACTTTGAATTTCGCAGAATTTCAGATAAGCAACAAGATTAATTTTATGTATATTTCCTTAGGCTATTTGAAGCCTCAGGGACACAAGACTGGTTTCTCTCATGAATTGCCACTCTTAGGAACACTGACACTTAAAGCAGGAGACTTCCTTTATTCTCCCCTCCCCCCAGGTCTTGGAGATAATAAAACTCCAGTGGTAGTTTAATTTTAAGGGCTAAGAATTCCACCAGGCAGTAATTTAGTTTACACTTGGATTCATGAGAAAGCAGGGTTACTAATACCAGGATAGGAGACAGGGATGTCCCAGTTCTTCTCTGGACTGTAGGGGCAGAAGCTATTATGAAATAACTAGGCAAAGGCAAGGGAAGGGGTGAGGCTAGGCTTGAAGTAACCATAACCGAAGGTAACATTAGTTTAGAATTTACACTTACAGTAAGAGTTTCAGGCTAAATTCACTCAGTTTCAATTTCAGCTATTATCTTTCCACTGTTTTATAATATAAATGCATTTATAAATGATTTTAACTCTTAGTTACAGTTTTTATTAATTTTTTTAAACCTGTTAATTTTATAACACTTTTAAACACCTTTCATTCAACTTATAACATATTAAATGAACTTAACTATTACTTTTATTTCTTTTAAGGTAAAAGAACAAATCTCTTGCAGTTAGTTTGAAATAAAAAGCTACTCTTCAGGATTTGATTTCTAGAACATTGTTCTTTTAAAAGAGATAAGACCTTTTCTTTTTCAAACACTGAGGAAATGATGAGGTTAAAACACAAGAAGCTATTTTGATAAGACAGACTTTCTTTGTATATTGATTATTCAGGAAAGTTTTACTAAAAGAGACTAATGACTTGAGAGACTTTGAGAAAGAAAAACATTTTTAATTTTGCATCAGTATACTACTTGATACTAAACCTTTTTAAAACTTTATAGACAGACCCATCAAATCTTACTCAATTTTAATCATAAAAATTTCTCTTCCACAAACCTTCCACACTTTCAGCACTCATTCAGGTTTTGTCCTACACTCTACTGTTCCCAATAATCAATCATTTTATCTTAGGACAAAATCGTCTCTTGTTTCCCTAACAATAAAAACACATTCTATACATTCCACATATGTAAATTACCAGGCAAACCTCTTACAATGTATAATTACCATCAACATTAAACTTTTCTTCACTCTAAACTTAGTAGCATGCAATACCAAGAACAGTCTTCTAGGAGCAAGTTGGCAGGGGAGGCTGACCGCTGACAAGTTTCCTATTATAAAATTACCTTTTATTATTATTATCATTCATTTAGGTTTTGTTTAATAATGGCTTTTTGGAATTAGCCCTTTAAACACTTTAATTTGAACAATGCTTCATTAAACTTCTTATAATTATTTATAACCATATAGACTATAATTATACTACTGTAAGACAAATTTTATTTTCACAGAACATATTTTATCCCTTAAAATTACCACAATATCTTCTACAATTCACCACATGCATTTAAGTTTCATGAGTTTATGAAAATTAGCCATCCTATTTTAGGGCAAAACACACCTTCTTGGAAAACCCATTAAATTTCAGTTAGCATTCCCACAAACTTTTAACTTTCTTTAATATTCATTTAAGTTTCACATCTTTCATTTTATTCTGTGAAGAAAAATAAACTATTCATTTCAATTTAGGTAAGAACTATTCTTTAATGAAAAGACAGTAATTTTGTTTTGACTTACAATTTTTTGTCATTGTAGAAATCCCATTAACATTCAAACTTATGTATTAATATAAGCACTTATTTAATATTTGTCCATTTGAATAGAGCTCTTTTTAAAAATCTTTATTTATTAATTTATATCACCATCCGGAGGTATCAAAATACACACTGACATTGAACAAACAGACAAACATAAAACAACTACAACACATTAGCAGAAACATACAGTTTACAATTGACTCATAATTTTTCACAAATTACACAGAACAGAAATACAAAAAGACAAACAATTAAGACAGACAAAGAGACAAACCAGACAACCTGATCCAGGGTCAAGAGCGATGTCTCGCTCTGATGGGTGGGTGGGATCTATTTGCTGCATCCAGCAGATCCACTTCCCCACAATCCACAGACTCTGCAGAGGTTTTCCAGAAAACAGACTCACCTAGGGATGTCCGGTTTACTGATCCTGTGCCCAGGAACTCCTGACGCTCTCCAGATAGAATTTAGGTGAAGACAAGTTCCAGGGCCGGGCAGTGTCTGGGGTGGAGGAATGTTTCTCTGAGGCCTTCCCCTAGACTGCCGTTCCACCCCAGAATGTACCAGTCTCCCTGAGTCTGAGGAGATCAACCCTGCTGGAGTGGGGGATGTTGTCGATCAGTCTTGCTGGGGCCTCCAAATGTTATAAATCAGTGATATTGACCAGACTCAGACTTTGAATAAAGTTCCAGTCGAGAGCTTTATTAGCTGCGTGGCAACTGCCTCATCCTACGCAGAGGAGAAAGCAGCCCCAAGTCTCAGGGAAGAGGTGTTTATATAGCTTTTCAGAGGGCGGAGGGGGGGGGGTTTACTAGTAAGCGAGCAAGCAAGCAGGCACAGAAGCGGAACACCGCGGGTAGCTGAAGATAGCGTATCTATTTTTTCTTTTTAAAAGCCCTTTCTTGTGAGCAGCCCCATGTTATTTATTGGCAATTTTCTTGGGAGCAGCCCTAAGTTATTTATTGGCACTCTTCTTGGGAGCAGCCCTAAGTTATTTATTTATCTGAAGGCACTTGCAATTCCTATTTCCTAATGTAGTTCTATTCCTATTTTCCCAATGTGGCCTTACCCTTACATGATGTGTGTGCATGTGTGTTTTAAGGAGACGGAGAACAAATAAGTCCTAACATTTATATATTCAAATGTATAAGTTCTAAGTTTACATTCATATTTGAATTTGAAGAACTTGGGACAGAAGCCTTTGGAAAGGCCAACATGTAGAAAAATGCCTTAAGAATAAGAAAATATATCCTTTATTAATTTTTTACATTTAATTTTTAATTATTTTTAATAAGGGTAGTTAATACAAATACATAGTTTTGGAATCAAATTGGAAAAGCCTTCTAAAGGAAAATAAATATTATTCCTGTTTTCCCTTAGAATATCATTTATTTTTGAGTCGATGTTTGAGACAAGAGCTGTGACAAATACTTCATATTCCTAACGGGGGACTGGCTCAGAGTTGCCCAAGCGATCTTTACAAGCGCGCACAGGGCACCGAGGGAGCGCTCGGCGCGGGGGCTAGCGGGTGCACCTGGAGGAGCGCACCCGGGGGCTTGGACTCTGGGCCTCAGGGCGCCCATTCCAGCGGTCTTCCTTGGGGCGGGGCCGCCTTTGTCCTCAGTGCGTCCTCTGCAGCGGCTGGAAGTGGTGGGACTTTGGGGGAAGTGGAGGCCCCCTAGGGGGCTGGCGGGCCCGCTGGCCTGACGGGATCCGGCGGCCCCGAGGGGACAGTCTCAGCCCCCAAGCCGCCTCTGCCCCCCTGTCCTGTAATAAGCCGGGATCTCGTGGCCTCCCCAGGCGGGCCACGTGTGGCCTTTGATCTGGAGGTTAGTTAGAGGCATGCCGGCCCCCGGGAGGTGCGTACATTCTCTCTCCTATGTCGGGCCGGCAGGAAACTCGTCCTTGGGAGGGAAAGCGACTGGGCCAAGGTCCGTCACCACGTGACCCTCTCAGCGGGGCCAAGACCTGGCGGGATCGCAGCATCGTTTCCTGAGGTCTCCCGGGTGCCAGGTTCCAGAGCTTGGATTAGGCTCTGAACCCCTCCCTTACGCCTCCCACCCCGAGTCTGCAGGAAGACGTCACAGAGGAGGCACCTCCAGTTGATGGAGCCGAGTGTCAGAAAGTCCTCAGGACCTGTGGGGCCCTGGGAGCCCAGGCTGGTGTGAGCAGAAGGAAAAGTGACCCACAGACATGGGAGCCAGCCGTGAGTGCACACTGGAGGTTCCAGTGCTGGGTGCCAGGGACAGGGTGGTGAACAAGGGCTGGGACTGGGGGAGGAGGAGATCCGGGCCTGGACACAGTCATTACCTAGGATGATCACAGCCCGGAGAAGGCACCCTTACCCGGCCCAGGGCAGAGGTGATGGTAAGGGATTTAGGATGGGGGGCCACTTCATTTGTTTTTCAGCCTAGTTTCCTGGTTCCAGCCCTGTGTTGGGCAATGCTGAGCATCCAGTTGGGAAGCACATCTGGTCTCTGCTCTGGGAAGCACAGTGGCTAGTAGCTTCCATCTTAACTTCAACCTGGCATGAGGGGAAGCAGGGCAGACTGGAAATCACAATGCTGTTAGTGGGGACTGGCTTCTTTCCATCCAGGTCAGATTGTAGATCTAGCCTAGGACCAAGAACCACCTCCAACAGGGAGGAAGCTGAGGGAAACTGTGCCAGCCTCTCCAGGAAATTACCAGCCAAGCTGCAAAGATTGGTGATTGTCCTAATTTGGTGGCACAAGTTGCCCCAGCAGCTGTTCTGTGGCTGGAATTGGAAGCTCCATTTCCCAAGAACAGGGGAGATGGAGATGGTTGGCTACAGATTTTGGCTACTGATTGGTAGACTTGGCAGGCTAAGGTATAACCCTAGGAAGAGCTGGGGTGTGAATCTGTCCAAGTCAGAAAGAGGCCAGTGGATGCCATTTTCACTCCATCCCCAGCCTAAGAAAAAGCCAGGGCCGAGAATCACAGTTATGGTAGGAACCAGTTTCTTTCACCCAGATTGACCTGTAGCCCTAGACTAGGCTTCAGCTCCACCTCTGGCAGGGAGGAGGCTGGAAATCCCTGCACCACCATATCAAGGTAACTTCAGGTACCTTTATCTGGCAGACTGAATAATCGGAAGTCTACTGGGGCAACTGTGTTCATTGTGGAATTGCACTGCATAGGTTCTGCTCACATCTGCAGCTCCATCCCTATCCCAGGCAGGGGAGAAAGGGGCATGAAGCTTCATCAGTCTCTCTGGGCAACTACAGTCCATAGACCTGCATGACTTGGATTATTCCACAGAGATATGACTTTGTCCTACCCCTGGCAAAGGAGAAAGTTGGGAGAAGCTTCAACAGTCCCTGGGACAATAAAGGTAACTTGAGATCCCACAGCTTATAGAACTAATTACATCATTGACTCCTACTGCACAACCTGCAAGGGAGAAAGGGCAGGAAGCACTAAACTAAAGAGAAAAATTGCACCCAGAATAAATACTCTAGTAAGCCAGATGCCAAGACACCAACATAAAATTACAACCCATACCAAGAAACAGGAAGATATGGCCCAGTTAAAGGAAAAGATAAGCTTCCAGGTGACATAAAGGAGTTGAGACAACTAATCATAGATGTTCAAACAAATCTCCTTAATAAATTCAATGAGATGGCTAAAGATAGTAAGGATCTTAAGAACACACTGGATGAGGACAAAGAAAAATTTGAAAGCATACATAGAAAAATAGGAGACCTTATGGAAATGAAAGGTGCAATAAATGAAATTTTTAAGATTGGAATTGTGCAAGGAGTGCCCTGCCACTCAGGAGTGTCCCCCGCGTAGGGGAGCACCACTCGCAATGAGTGTACCCCAGAAGGAGAGCTGCCCAGCACGAAAGAAAGTGCAGGCTGCCCAGGAATGGGGCCACACACACGGAGAGCAGACACAACAAGATGACGCAACCGAACGAAACACAGATTCCCGTGCCGCTAACAACAGAAGCAGACAAAGAAGATGCAGCAAATAGACACAGAGAACAGACAACTGGGGTGGGTGGGGAAGGGGAGAGAAATAAATAAATCTTTTTTTTAAAAAAAGAAGAAGGAATAGAAAAGCAAAGTAGGGAAACGGACTTTGGCCCAGTGGTTAGGGCATCCGTCTACCATATGGGAGGTCCGCGGTTCAAACCCCGGGCCTCCTTGACCCGTGTGGAGCTGGCCATGCGCAGCGCTGATGCGCGCAAGGAGTGCTGTGCCACGCAAGGGTGTCCCCTGCGTGGGGGAGCCCCACGCACAAGGAGTGCGCCCATGAGGAAAGCCGCCCAGCGTGAAAAGAAAGAGCAGCCTGCCCAGGAATGGCGCCGCCCACACTTCCCGTGCCACTGACGACAACAGAAGCAGACAAAGAAACAAGACGCAACAAATAGACACCAAGAACAGACAACCAGGGGAGGGGGGGAAATTAAATAAATAAATAAATCTTTAAAAAAAAAAAAAAAGAAAAGAAAAGTAAAGCATAGTAAGATTTCAGAGAGACCACGACATAGAGGTTGGATGCCTGATGATTTTTCAGGACTGGCAAGTCTTAATTCTAGTTCCTTCCATTGTATTACATGAGATTTAATATTAATTTTTCCAATATTGTTTAACAGCCTACTTTTTTATATACATACTTTTAATTTTTTTAAAGATACCTAGATTACATAAATGTTACATAAAAATTATAGGGGATATCCAAATGTCCTGCTCTATACCTCCCACATTTTCCCACATTGACAACATCCTTCATTAGTGTTGTACATGTGTTTCAATTGATGAACACATTTTGGAGCATTGCCACTAAGTGTGGATTATAGTTTACATTGTAGTTTACACTATCTCCTACACAATTTTGTAAATTATGACAAGATGTATAATGGTCTGCATCTGTCATTGCAATCCCTGAGTCGTGAAAGTGCCCCCATATTACACCTATTTTTACCTCTCCCTCCCTTCAGAATGGCTAGTGGCCACTGCCTCCACATCGGTGATAGAAGTTCTATCAATAAATCTACAGTAGAATAATGGTAAGTCTTCTGTAGTCCACTTTTCATTCCCAAATGCTGAGGATTCTAGGATAGTAATGCCCACTTTGCCTCTAATTGAAAGAGGGCTTAGATCCCATGGGCAGATGATGGGATTCTCTTGCTTGCAGGTTCAGACTCTCTCTGTTCCATAGAATGTGTGTTGTCCATCATCATCTCCTTGTTAGTTGTCCTGGGTGAGTCCAATGAACTGGAGAGAAGGTGTTTCAACTCTGTTGAGATTCAGGGCCCAACTGACAAATGGACAGCCTAAAGACTTAAGTCTCTTGGACATGCACCTATCAACTCTTGCACTAACAATAGATTCAAATAGAAGAGGCAGAAGAGCCAAGTGTAGGGAAACTATTTTATGTCAGGAGATTTGATAGGTGCAAGAGGTATTTTGTTAAATAAGAAGTGTATGGTTCCTGCCCTCAGAAATCTTACATTTGGTTACCCTCTTACAGTATATTCTTTTTTAATGTGTATATTTGAGTGGTTGTATTTCTTGCAATCCAATAATCCTTTATATGTACTTTCCTAAATTAATAACATATCCCAAACCAAACATATATTTCTTACCATGCCTGGTCCTCCAGAAAGCTTGAAGGAATCCCTTTAACATTTCTGGTAAGACAGGTACACTAGTAACAAACTCCCTTAAGTTTTTGCTTCTCTGGATTGGGTTTGCGAATGCACTAAGCCAGGGCATCCTTCTTTCAAGGAATATCTCCATGCCCCCAGGTGGGAGGCAGCTAAGAAGCATCAAGTTTCACAACCAGGGCCAGACTCAGCTGCACCCATTGCTAGGATCCCAGCTACTCACAGAGGGTCCTCCCAGGGCCATTCTGACAACTGTGCTGATACTAACGGGTCTTGGCTTGCCTTGAGTTCTTCATTAGCTCTGGGCATGATCCTCACCTGGTTGGGAAGGCTCCAGCCTTGTGCCCAGATATCTATTACACGTAATCCAGACATATATGTCTCCATATCTGTCTCTTTCTCACTCCTGTCCAATGGTTTGAACATCTCTCTCTCCTTGTCATTATCCCCCCCCCCCATCATCACCATAATCACACATCAACTTCTCTTTCCTGTCATCTGTTTTGGCTGGGATGGAGAAGACGATGGGGCCAGAAAGACACAAGGCCTTGTGTGGGGCAGAACCTGGAAATCTGAGGTTTTAGCATGGGGACAGAGAAATCAGAACAGGCACTTTTGAAATCCACTCCCTGTAAAAGCCTTGGGCAAGCTTCATGGTCACCTGGTGGCAATATAAGCCATTTGGTATGACTGCATTTTCCTGGTGTGAGGGTCTGTCAGAGACTGAATCTTGTACTCTACAGAAGAATCAGCATACCTATGGTTGACTCCATTAAATAAGAGGACCTTTTGAAGGTCCTATTATTAGTTAAAGTGTGGACTCATTTGTGAGTAGGCTCTTTAAAAATCCCATTTAGGTGAGTTCAAATTAAATTAGGGTGGGCCTTAATCCATATGGCTGAGGTCCTTACAGACAAAGGAACTTGGACATAGAGACAAAAGTCAGAAACCAGGAGAAACTAGAGAGAGAGAAAAAAGGATTGTCATGTGATGGAGACAGAAATGCATCTACAAACCAAAACAGAATATTACAGACTCTAGGAGAAGACAAGCACTGCCTACACCTTGAATTTAGACTTCTAGCCTCCAAACCTGTGAGCCAAAACATTTCTGTAATTTAAGCCAACCAGTGTTCTTGGGGCAGAATCCCAGCTGGGACATCTCAGCCCTGCCCCAAGAGCATCACATCTGAAGTTTCTGTAAATACAGGTATCAGAAGATGGGGATTTTGTGGGCAGTGAAGTTTTAACATTTGGGAGATACCACCTTAATGAACATGTACAGATGCCTGCAACCCCACTTGCCATAGGCAAGAGCATCTTAATCTTCACAACCAACCTTAATTGTCAAGGTGTCCCTCCCCTCACATTACAGTTCAACAACACCCACAGTGTGACCATTTGAAATGATTTTATGAATCCTAAAAAGAGCAAGATTATGTTTTTAAACTAATCTACTCCTGTGGGTGTGATACCTTTTGATTACATTAAATTCTACTAAGGGCCCTTAGATTAAATTACTTGGTAAGATTGCTTCAGTGCTTTTGATTGGACTATTTAAGTGAGGCCTGACTCAGACTGCATCTCTGCCCACTTCCTGAGTCTGATATAAATGGAAACACAGAGATAGATACGCAGACATATGACAAGTATTTTGCATTATTTGATCCTGCCATGAGAGACTGAGGGAGGAGGCCCAGGAAGAGACAAGCCCTATACCAGGTTTGCCTGCAGCTGCAGAAAGACAGAGACCTTGGCACAGATCAGGGGCCTTCATGTTTCACCTCTTGGCAGCTGACTTTGGTGAGAAAGCACCTGATATGGTGCCTCAAGATGGACTTTTCATGGTCTTGTAGGCTTTTCACCCAAACAAATCCCCTAATAAAAGCCAGCCCATTTCTGGTACTTTGCATTGGCAGGCCTTTGGCAAAGCAAAACAGACAGCCTATGGGCCTGGCCCAGCCCCGTTCTCATGCTGTCCGCCAATCTGGCTGCTCTCCCCACCACCCCTCTCCGGCCACCTGCACAATTCCCAGTGACTTGCTGTGCTGTCCTTTCCTCCAGGAAGACTGCCTTGATGTGTCCCTTCTGGAGCGGGTGACTTTCTATGTTCCCATAACACCTTTTAATGTCTCTGTGTCAGCATTTACCACTGTACCTCCCCTCCTCTCCCCCACTGTCAGCTCCAACAGCATAGACAGTGCCTGATACCCTGTTCCCTGGTGCCAGGCACCCAGAAGGCACTCAGTTTGCTGAGTGACTGCAAAACTTTGAGGCAGTGGAAAGAAAACAGATTTAGAAGGTGTACCCAGCACCACCTCTGAGCTGTAGACCATCAGGCTCACTGCATGCCTTAAATAGGCCAAGGCCATGCCCACTTCAGGGCCCTCTACCTGCAGGGCTATTCCCTGTAACTCACCCACCTCCTCAGGCTCTTCTGTAAGGCACAGACCTTGGGGTCAGAGTACCTGAGGTTGAAACCCACAGCTGCAGCAAATCACAGTCTTGTGTCAGGATCCAGCCCGTTTTCTTGAAGGCAAAAAGAAGCCAGTGATTCCAATCAGGAGCGTGTGTTGGGGGATAAAGAAGGGGAGCTGAAAGCTCCTAAAGAGCTTTGACTAGGGAGGTCCCCTCCACCAGTGAGCAGGCCAGGGGACAAGGCCCTGCTTGGGAAGAGGAATGGGGCAGAGCAGTGAACTTGAGCCCACATCGCAGGCTGGGCCTGCTCCCTTAGAGTCGTAGGACTTGATGCTGCTGCTGCCTGCTCACCGATCAATGTGCAGCAAGATCAGGGAGGGCACACATGACACCCCAGGTGTGGACTGTGGGGCTGGGGTCAGAGGAGGAGAGGACACCTGGGGAGTGAGCAGGTGGAACTGAGGAAGATGCTGGAGGCAGCTCTGCTGCTGGCAGTAGCACCCACTCTTCTCAGCACCTGCCCACGGACTCATATATGAACACAGGGGAAGATGCCAAGCTGATGACAAGGGGATCCCCAAGGTTCCAGGACCATGCATGGCTGGGGACAGTCCAGCACCACCTTGAAAAGACAAGCCTGGGGTCAGAGGGGCTCTGGGCATCTGGAAATGGGCTGAGCATCTCCCTGGAGTAGAAGCGCACAAGGAGAGAGGCCTCAGTCTCTTCCTCAGCACTTTGGGGTGTTTAGAGTGTGTGGTCCACAATGGTAGCACAGACTCAGGGAAGTGCCCATTCAGCCTGGTCCTTCTGTGATGACCCACTGCTCTTCCAGGGGCCCAGGAGAGCCGCTGCCTTGAGGAGTGTCAAAGTGTATGATCACTTTTGTGGATATCCCACCAAGAGCTGCAGTGCTAATGCTGGCCAGCAGGGGTCAGGCAACCTCATCACCAGCTGTGCCCACTGTGCCTGCTGAGACCTTGGAGACTGAGAGTCATCCAGAGGACTTTCTGGCCATCCACCTGCCTCAGACACAACATGCACCTCCTGTCATTAGCTTCCATCCTCAAATTCTGAGCTGGCAGAGTCTGTTAAATGGCTCCAGAGGTCATCTCAGGTATTCATTCAGCACCTGTGCACCAAGCACTCATGCTACAACAAGGTCTGTGCTTGGTCCTGGCTGTGGATGAAAAGAACCCCTGAAGTCCCCACTCAGCAGGAGGTGGACAAAAGCATGAAAGCAAACGCAAGTTCATGAAAAGAGCAAGTGCTCTAGAGAAGGCTAAGCAGGGTGCTGCGAGGAGGGCTATGGGACCACCAGGTGGGAAGGCCTGGAAGGACACACTGAGGTGACACTTACACTGTGACCAAAATGCCATGAGGGAGCCAGCCCTGCACAGGTGTGGGAAGAGTGTGCCTGGGAGAAAGTACAGCAGGGGAGAGTGGGAGGCAGAGGGAGTTTGGCCAGAGAGGAGGCTGGGAAGGCAGCTGCTGGGGGCAGAGCCTCCACTGAGGCTCAGCTGGGGGAGGAGCTGCTTCCCAGCCCTGCTGTGCTGATCTGCAGGATTCATGTTAAGTGGGAGAGAGACCAAGGGAGGGAGACTTCACTCACAGGGAGAGCAGTGAAGACAGAACAGCCTTTTGTGTAAGTTATAGGAGGCACATCCTGATACTTAGCCATTTTATTTTGTTTAGCAGCAAATCACTTGGCCAGGACTCAGTGCAAGGGGAATATATGAGGCTGCTCATACCTGGAAGCAGAGATGGCAGGACCCAGGGCACAGGCAGCCCCCACAGAGGTTGAGAGGAGGCACTTGCAACTGACTCTAAATATAAAGGGAAGCCTCTGGAAGGATTCTGGCCCAGCAACAATGGCTGAATTTCATCTCACTACAACCATATCATGGTACAGGCTGAGGCAGCAATCCAGGAGTGAAGGTGAGTTTCCTAAGATCACACGGCCCTCCCCAGCCCTGTTTTGAGTTGTATTCTTGTTATGTCCATCCCCTTCCTGTTTATTCCATGTCTGTCTGTGTATTAGATACATGGGAAACAAGACTGTGGGTGTTGCAGTGTTCTCCCCACAAACTTGATGATGTCCCCAGGAAGCAGATGCTAGAATGAGTCCCACTGCATCAGTGAGGAGACTGGGGAGGCTTCAGTGATTAGCCTGGGGTCACAAAACTGAAAGGAAGGAGTAGCCAGGTCTGAACTCAGCTGGGTCTCCTCATATCTGGGACGCCAGCTGCACACAGGCCTTCCCAGGTAGCTGTGGGGAGGGACATGTTGGCAGAACTGTGTCCAGTCACAAGGTGATCTAGGTAAGGAGGATAGACAGACAGACATGCAGAGGGACTTTTGTGGAGATCTTTTGAGGGGCCCAGGTAAGGGGAACTAAGGAGGTGACCTCACTTCCTGGGTGAGACGTCACAGCAGAACTTGGAACTCTGGTAACTAGGCACCCAGATTCCACAGGCAGCCCCTTCCAAGCTCACTTGGCAGGAGACACCCAAGAGGGAACTATGTTCTCCTGCTGTGTTACCAATTCATGAGGCTCCAGCCTCAATCACACCAGGAATGAGTCCTTTAGCCATCGCTTTCGACATTGGCTCAGGTCTCAGCCACAAGGCTTCTGGTCATCGGCCAGGAGGTCCCCAAAGGTAACGTGAGGTGGCCCAGCGCCAGCCAATTCAGCACATGCCCCTACTGTGCTCCTGCCTGGGCAGCCCCACTTCCCATCCAAATCCCAGTGAGTGGAAGTCATGAGCATTGGGTCACCCTGGGAAGGAGCAGGAAGTCAGGGATGGGAACCTAGTAGGTCCTTCTCTGTCACCTGCCTGGTCATGACTGGAAGGGTGGGAAGGTTCATCTTGGAGGTGGCACCTGTGTGCCCCGGTGTTAACGCTGAGCACTCAGCTGTCATCTGCTCTCCAGTGGGGCTGGAGGGGAAGGCAGATGCCCACCTGGACCTGATCTTGGTCCCAGCCCAAACAGGGTACAGCTTCCCTCTTCCCTTGTGGAGTAGGGCAGGCCACTAGCTCACTTTCTTGGTCCGGCTCCTGGGCAATGTCTTCCCAGAGTTCTATGCAGGTGGGCAGCGAAGAGCTGGGGGATGACCTCATCTACATCATCTCTCTGCAGAAGATACAGACCTCTCATGGCCCAAGCAAGTGCCAGCACTGGTTCCAGGTAGGAACAGGTGCCAATTCGGGTCCTAAAACAGTGGGGGAGCACTGCAGGGCCTGTCTCCCACCCTGGCCACTCCCTTGCTCTCTCTCCCAGGGCTTTAACCCCTAAGTGGCCCAATACCCCACTTCCTGAGGAATCTGGGCCCCCACCAATCACCCACCACACTGCCATTCCATAGGCCAGAGGGCAGGTCACTTCAAATGGTTAAAGGAAGAGCAGAGAGGAGTCTTTCCCATGGGTTTCCCTTCAGGGTAGGCTGAGGGGTGGGCTCACCTCATACATGTGTGCTTTTTGCTGCTGTATTTCTGTTTCCACTCCCTGGTCCCATGTCCCCAGCAGCAGCATCATGACTGTCCCTTAAAACCTGCATCAAGCCTGACTGCTCCTCTCACTTAGAAGGGTTCTTGCCATGTTGGGTATCTGTCTCCTTCACCTTCCCACGTCAGGTGCTGAGGCCTGACTTGGCTGCCCAGTATTCCAGAAGGGAGGCAGCTTCGAGCAGTGATTTAGACTTGGTGCTGCTGGACCTTGAATGGTCCTTCCCTATGGCCCTATCAGCACTGCTGCCCTGAACACCTCCCACGTGCCCCAAGCCACTGATCCCTCCTGCCCCTGGCAGAGGCTCCCAGGAAAGGGATGGCTGAACAGAGGACACACAGACATCACTCTCAAGCACAAGGGCCAGAAAACTTCCCTAAGGGTAGAGGAGTTCAGTTACCACCTGCTGTCTGTGTAGGCAGGAGCGTCCCTGCACCCTGCCTGGAACTGGGTCTTTTCATTTTCCTTCATTTTCCAGATCTGGGGTCAGGTGGCAAATGGCACAGCCTTGTGACTCTGACCCTATGAGCACTGGAGTCCTGAAAGTTAATTATTGACAAGGTTGGTCTGCTGATCCCTGAGGCATCTGTTCAGATCCTCGGGCCTGCAGGGGTCTTTCTCCCCCAGGGACACTCCAGGCATCTGCCCTTTGCTGGGTCTAGGATCTCATTTTTCAGTTATTTCCTCACTTCAACTTCCATTGCAAGGCCAAGGACCTTCCTCTGCTAGAAGCACCCATGACCCCCTCAGCCTCAAGTCACTCAGGGCTTGGGGACAGCAGGTCTGCCCACAGCCCCAGCCCCACCTAAGGGTACACAGTTCTCACTCTGACCCCACGTGCCTCCTCTGGCGCTCACTAGAGGAAGAATAACTCAACCCTCACAAGGGAGGAGAACCCCGTGGTATGCACAGTCAAGGCAGGCAATTGGGAGAAGCTGGTGGAGCACCTGGTGCCCGCCTTCCAGGAGGGCGACTTCATGTACATCAACATCTTCCTCGGAACATACCGGGTCTTCACCACCACCAAGCAGGTCCTGGACTGGGTGTTCCACAGGTGAGAGCCAGCCCCATCCCTGGCCACTTGACTGCTCTGCCCCCAACATGCTTGTGTCTCAGAAATGTCGTTTCACCCACTGGCCTCAGTTTCCTCCTTGGGAATGGGAGCAGTTAAAGGAAAAGCCTTCAAGGTTGATGGTAAGAACTACTGGGGAGAACCCATGGAAAGTGCTTCCCCGAGCCTGGCTCAGTGGGCAGGGAGGCTGGAGGGGCAGTGTTGTTCTTAGGCAGGACTTTCCTCTTCCCAGTGAAGAAGCTCACAGCCACTCCCCCTTACCCACCCCAGTTTTCTCATTTCTAAAGGAGGTTTCAGTGCCTCCTTCCTTGGTGTTGTCAGAGCAGGGATCATTGTAGGCCACCAGAGGGGTCCAGAATCACCCTAGATCTGAGAAGGTGCTGCTTAGGACTAAGTCCTTTACCAAGCATACATCAAGTGTCTACTAGGTGCAGACACTTTCTGAAGCATGTAGCTTCATGCAGTGAATAAAGCAGACAAATTTCCTTGCTCTTCTGGGTTCCATTTGAGTTGGGTCTGCAGGCAGTAACACGAGTCATCTTAAGCAGGGAGTACACTCAGTAAGTTAGTTGTGACATGTTCACGGTCTCTCCTAGATATGGATGTAAATGCCATGGCAGTGGTGAGCATGACATTTGTCTTGACATAAAAAAGTGAGTGCACTTTGGTAAAGGGGCAGGGATTCTCCTCACCTGAGACCAGTGTGGGGAGTTGGGTGGTTGGTGGCAGGGAAGGGCTGGGCAGAACACTGGACCCTACTTATTCTATGGCCCTCCTGAAGGGCTGAGTCCAGAGGGATTTCCTCCCAGTTGGAAAGGAATCAGAGGAAGCTGTGGGTGGGATTCTGGGGCACTGGTTGCAGATGACCCTGTGGGATCATTGTTGGTCCCTGAGAGGGCCCTTCCCCACCACAGCCCCAAGACCCTAAAACACCATTTCATGCAGACCCATGACAGGAGGTGGTGAGCAACCTGCTCTAAATCTGCCATGGACCTCAGTCCTGTCTGCCTCCTGCATGGATGGCAGGGCCAGCTGTGCCCCTGTCATTTGGAAGGGCAGTGTCAGTGGGAAGAGTAGACACATGACACATGGCAGAAGATGAGGCAGCTCCTTAGGCCACAAGTTACTGGGTGGGAGCCAGGAGGGCCCAGCACAGGACAGACCCTGTCCCCTCCTCACTCACATATTGATGAAGCTCCTACTGTATGTCAGTGCCAGACTAATAACAAACCAGTCCAAACCCTTCCTGTCCTTATGGGCTTTATGACCCAGTGGAAGAGTCCCGCAGGGGCAGTGTGGCAGACAGGCCACTTTCTGACTCTACTGCCCACCCACCTGCCCTCAGCACCCTCTCCTCCCTGCTGTGTACGTGGTTGGATAAGTACCCTGAAGATTTCGTACAACTGGCAGCCTCTCCCTGCCTCAAGCTGCTGGTGGGCTATACCCAGGTGCATTTACCTGGCTCTGCCCTGGAACATCACGCTGAGGTTCTGCTGTCACAAATGAGTCATCATGAACCCACTGAGGCAGACCCAAATGGTGAGGAGGCTCAGGGTGGTAGCGTGTGATCTTGTGGGCTGGGGGCCAGGGCTTGATCAATAGGCAGGACCTCACAGAGATTGCTCTTGGGCCAGGAGCAAGGAAGAGCCTCAGAGTAGTCACCTGGGGGACTGCAGTCTAGGCACAGTTTCTTGGGCTGGATATTCCCCTAGAGGTTGTGGTATCCTCTCTGTATTTTAAAGACACTTGGAGCCATTCATAGGGCAGAACCTACCTCTTCTTCTGCTCATTTGTCAGCTCCGGAACTCCAGATGCCCCCAGAGCAAACTGTGGCACCACATCCACCATCTGCAGCAGACACATGGGAAATTCCTAAGGCTGATTTCGCTCCATCACCACCTCCACCTGCGGCGGCTTGCTCGGTCGGTAGAGGTGGGGTCTGGCTGCGGACGAGGGGTCGGTCCAGCTCTGGACGAGGGGTCGGTCCCGCTTGGGACGAGGGGTCGGTCCCGCTTGGGACGAGGGGTTGGTCCGGCAGCAGACGAGGGATCGGCCTCACAAGGGGTTGTGCGGTTCGGCTGATGGGGTCGCCCGGCGAAGCCAGCGACGAAGGGGTCGCCCGGAGAAGCAGGCGACGAAGGGGTCGCCCGGAGAAGCAGGCGACGAACTGGGGACAAGGGAGGCCAGGCCCTTGTCGGGGGCTCTCAGGACTGGAGGGCGCATGGCAGAAGAACTACCGCGGAGACGAGGTAAACATGCAGGTCCACTTTATTGAGGGAGAGGCAACAGTTTTATAGGGGCTGGGGAAGGCTGATTGGTCGAAGCCATGCCCTGTTCTGATTGGTTGCCGGCGAAAGGTCAGTGGGCGGTACTGGATGGGGGAGGGGTGGTGGTTAGGGATTGGCTGTCGCTGTTGCTGGGGGAAGGGGCAGGGTTTAGGGATTGGTGGCTGCTGTTGCTGGGGTGGAGGGCAGACTTGAGTTTCCCGCCCACGCCTGGCTGTTGCTGCTGTCGGGGGAGGGAAAAGGGCAGACTGGATTTTTCCACCCACGCCTGGCTGTTGCTGCTGTCGGGGGAGGGGAAAAGGGCAGACTGGAATTTTCCGCCCTGCGCCTGCGCAGGGAGAAAGAAGAAGAAGGGTACTGCCCCACAGGCATCGTGTGGCGCCACCCGGGAGGAGGGGCGGCCGCGGAAGCATGGCTGCCAAGAAGGGGAGACCTGAGGGCACTCTGCGCCCATGCCGAGCTTCCTTCAGGGGTGGCGGTGAGTCCGACCAGCCACCCTATTATGGGGGCAGCGGCTTGGCCTGCCGCGGCCGCTCCCCCGCCGGGCCACACTTCAGCCCGAGGGGTGACCGCATTTCCCCATTCTTTTCAAATAAGGGCCAGGATGGCAGCAGCAACAAGTAGCTGAGGCCCAAGAGGCAGTAAGCAATGAGGGAAGCGGGGCTGAAGAGGGAGGTGAGTATGATGGGGATATAAATGTACAATTTAGGGGGGGGGGTATCTTGCCGTTGCAAGCAAGGGTGGCCAATGTCCAATTCTTGTTGATCTCGGCGGCTATAAGATCCATCTGTTGTTAAAAGTCCAGGATGACAGCGCGTTGCAGGTAGTTTATCTCTCCTTGGCAGCGAAGACATTGTAGGAGAGGATTACTTTTTCCTGCCAGAGGCTTACTGTCCAATTAAAAGGCTGATGGCTGGGGTTGGTGAGTGCAATGGGGATGTGAGGAAAAGAAGGGTGATGGTTTTGGACAAGACGAGGCTTGGTGAAGTCATTATGGGAGGAAGATAAGGAGTAAAGCATAAAAGAGGATAATAAACAGAAAGGCGATGGAGAGTAGAATTCGTTGGCCGAGGTTCCAATCTTCTGGGGCGGTAGCGGCTAGACAGATGGCGGAAAATATTATCAAGAAAGCAAAGGTTATGAGGAAGAAATAAAGTATTAAAGACCGTGGGGGAAGTGAGAAGATCATTTAGAGGATAGGGTTGAGAATGGTATGTTTAAGACAGAAGCTTTGTGGTTTGTAGGAGACTGCTTTATAAACGAAGGAGAATGAGGGAAGTAAATATAGTAACGATAGATAGGAAGATGACAGTGAGGAGGAGTCTTTGTTTAAGGTTCCAATCGTCCGGCACAACAGTGGCTAGGCCGATAGCGAGGGGTGTTGCTAAATAGACAATGGCTGCAAAGACAAAATCATCTTCTGTTTCCTTAAGAATAACTTTTCTTTAAATACTTAGTAGCATGCAATATTAGAAACCGTTTCCTAAAAGCAAGTTGGTAGGGGAGCTTGGTTGCTGTTAATCTTTCCTGTTATAAAATTACCTTTTATTATTATTATCATCAATTCAGTTTTATATATATATATTTAAGAATGACCTTTTGGAATTAGCCATTTAATACCTTAATGTAAACTATTGAAGATAAATTTTATCTCTACAGAACACATTCCCCTTACGTAAAGTTATCACAATACCTTTTACACTTGCCGCATGCAAATTAAGTTTCAAGAGTTTATGAAAAATTAGCCATCCTACTTTAGGACAAAATACGTCTTTTTGCAAAACTTATTACATTTCCGTTAGCATTTTTACAAACTTTTAACCTTTTTAATATTCATATAAGTTTTACATTCTTTATATTACCCTGTGAAGAAAAATAAGTTATTCATTTTAATCTAGGCAAGAACAACTTTTTATGAAGACGTACAGTTAATTTTGTTAATTAAGACTTACAATTTTTTAAATTGTAGATATCTTATTAACATTTAAACTTATGTATTAATATAATAAACTTAAGTATTAATATAAGCGCTTATTTAATTTTTGGCCATTTGAATAGAGCTCTTTTAAAGATTTCTAGTAATTTATATTTACCATCTGGAGGTATCACAATATACGTTGACATTGAACGAACAGACAGACAAACACAGAACAATTACAACACATTAACAGAAATATATAATTTATTTACAGTTGACTCATAACTCTTACTTTCTTGGTATAGCTGCTTTTAAATCCTTTTTTATATAGCATATCATAGATTATACCCTTCAAGATTTCTTCTGGACTTCATGTTGCCTGTAATAAGCCAGGAGGGAATCTTTTACCTTCCTGCTCCACAGCAGAAGTGACCCTATCTATAAGGCGAGTATAGGTGTCCGGGTCCCAAAGCTGACACGTGGTAAGCCACGGATTAAAGGGGAGAAGAAGGTCCCAATATACTTGAAGCTGTTTGAAAGAGATCTTACACCGGTTGAGTGTCTAGGAGACCGGCGAGGGCCCGAACTTGTGGGGCTTGCTTAGCAGATAGGATGTTACCCATTGCTAATGGCCTTTTGGAGCCGATAAGAAAAGGGGCCCTTACCTTGAGAGTGCGGTGATGGGAGCCGAGGTGCGTGGTGAGATGAGGGGTCAGAGCCGGTGGGGCTCCGACGGTGGTCGTGGGCCAAGAGAAGGCCCCGACGAGGGGAGGGTGGGACGACGAGCAGTGGAGCAAGGCAAAGGGGAGCAAGCACGGAGGGGAGGAGGCAGAGGTGAAGGCAGGGGTGGAGGTGCTCAGGCACGCACTCCTGAGAGTTTTATTGGTGCCTCTTAATCATAGCGGGTCGGTATAAGCCCCCGACGTGGAAGGAGAAAGCCATCCAGCGATTCTCCCAGACCGCCGTGGATCGTATGAGGTCACCAAGGTTCAGGAGCAGCAATGCAGAGTGAAAAGATAGGGGTGAGAAGAGAGGAGAGTGTAGGGCTATGGTAGGGTTACTTCAGACGTGCAAGCGCGTGCTCCCGAGAAATCCAAGGCTCCTTTTAATCATAGCAGGTCGGTATAAGCCCCCGACATGGAAGGAGAAAGCCATCCAGCAATTCTCCCAGACCGCCGTGGATCGTATGAGGTAGCCAAGGCTCAGGTAGCAGCAATGTTGCATGAGAGAAGTCCCAAGGTGAGAAGAGAGGAGGGCGTAGGGCTGTGGTAGGATTACTTCAGACGTCCAAGCGCGCACTCCCGAGAAATCCAAGGCTCCTCTTAATCATAGCGGGTCGGTATAAGCCCCCGACATGGAAGGAGAAAGCCATCCAGCGATTCTCCCAGACTGCCGTGGATCGTATGAAGTAGCCAAGGCTCAGGTAGCAGCAATGTTGCATGAGAGAAGTCCCAAGGTGAGAAGAGAGGAGGGCGTAGGGCTGCGGTAGGATTACTTCAGACGTGCAAGCACGTGCTCCCGAGAAATCCAAGGCTCCTCTTAATCATAGCGGGTCGGTATAAGCCCCCGACATGGAAGGAGAAAGCCATCCAGCGATTCTCCCAGACTGCCGTGGATCATATGAGGTAGCCAAGGCTCAGGTAGCAGCAATGTTGCACGAGAGAAGCCCCACGGTGAGAAGAGAGGGGGGGGCTGCTAGGTTATGGAGTGAGGCTGTGGTGGAGTTGCCTTGCCCCACGTTGGGCGCCAGCTGCGGTGGCTTGCTCGGTCGGTAGAGGTGGGGTCTGGCTGCAGACGAGGGGTCGGTCCAGCTCTGGACGAGGGGTCGGTCCTGCTTGGGACGAGGGGTCGGCCCCGCTTGGGACGAGGGGTCAGTCCGGCAGCAGACGAGGGATCGGTCTCACAAGGGGTTGCACGGTTCGGCTGACGGGGTCGCCCGGCGAAGCCGGCGATGAAGGGGTCGCCCGGAGAAGCCGGCGACGAAGGGGTCGCCCGGAGAAGCCGGCGACGAAGGGGTCGCCCGGAGAAGCAGGCGACGAACTGGGGACAAGGGAGGCCAGGCCCTTGTCGGGGGCTCTCAGGACTGGAGGGCACACGGCAGAAGAACTACCGCGGAGACGAGGTAAACACGCAGGTCCACTTTATTGAGGGAGAGGCAACAGTTTTATAGGGGCTGGGGAAGGCTGATTGGTCGAAGTCATGCCCTGTTCTGATTGGTTGCCGGTGAAAGGTCAGTGGGCGGTACTGGACGGGGGAGGGGTGGTGATTAGGGATTGGCTGTCGCTGTTGCTGGGGGAAGGGGCAAGGCTTAGGGATTGGTGGCTGCTGTTGCTGGGGTGGAGGGCAGACTTGAGTTTCCCGCCCACGCCTGGCTGTTGCTGCTGTCGGGGGAGGGAAAAGGGCAGACTGGATTTTTCCGCCCTGCGCCTGTGCAGGGAGAAAGAAGAAGGGTACTGCCCCACAGGCATTGTGTGGCGCCACCCGGGAGGAGGGGCGGCCGTGGAAGCATGGCTGCCGAGAAGGGGAGACCCGAGGGCACTCTGCGCCCATGCCGAGCTTCCTTCAGGGGTGGCGGTGAGTCCGACCAGCCACCCTATTATGGGGGCAGCGGCTTGGCCTGCCGCGGCCGCTCCCCCGCCGGGCCACACTTCAGCCCGAGGGGTGACCGCATTTCCCCCTGCTGCTATCGGGGGGAGGGAAAAAGGGCAGACTGGAATTTTCCGCCCTGCGCCTGCGCAGGGAGAAAGAAGAAGAAGGGTACTGCCCCACAGGCATCGGGTGGCGCCACCCGGGAGGAGGGGCGGCTGCGGAAGCATGGCTGCCGAGAAGGGGAGACCCGAGGGCACTCTGCGCCCATGCCGAGGTTCCTTCAGGGGTGGCGGTGAGTCCGACCAGCCACCCTATTATGGGGGCAGCGGCTTGGCCTGCCGCGGCCACTCCCCCGCCGGGCCACACTTCAGCCCGAGGGGTGACTGCATCCACCACTACCTATGGAAGTAGCACATATAACCACTCTGCAGGCAGAGCCAGCTCCATCCCCAGATGGAGCCCCTGCTGCCAGACTGGAGGAAGTCACATCACCATCTGCAGCACAACTTCCTGAGCTGGAGGCAATCTCACCACTGCCATCAGTGCCACCTACACAGGCTGCACCAGTGTCCATTCTGGAGGCACAGCCTATTTCTTCACCTTCACCAGTACCAGCTCTCAAGGGGAAGGCATGTCTGGCAGAATCACCAGAACCAGTGCCAGAGCTAAAGTCAGCAACAAGTTAGGTTACACCATCAGAACCTTGCAGACCCTGGCCTGAGACCTCAGAGAACCTGCTGAGTGAGAAGGCTAATCTCCTGGCTTTCCCTCCTGAACTGGTGGCACAGCAATTGACAATGATGGATGCGGTGAGCACCTGGGAATGGCAGGGTGGATCTGGGTGGATCTTCCTCCCAGGATCTGCTGCCCCAGCCTTAGGATACCCTGACCCAGAATCTTATGATCTTGTTCCAAAGCCTGGTTCCACTCCCAACATTGTAACCTGAGCAAATTTATTAATCCCAAACCCGCACTTCTCCTCTCTAGAGAGTAGATATAGGACACTAAACATACCTGCCATACACATGGACTGTGAAGATTACATGAGAGCAAAGAAATAGAAAGCCTGGGGGGGGGGCTTGGCCATTGGGCATTGAAGGGAGCTCATAGAGGTGTAACCAGCTCCATGGGTGGCCTCTCTGTGCGGGGGGTCTCCACAGCATTGATACTAAGACCCAGATGTGCGGGAAACGGACTTTGGCCCAGTGGTTAGGGCGTCCGTCTACCACATGGGAGGTCCGCAGTTCAAACCCCAGGCCTCCCTGACCCATGTGGAGCTGGCGCATGTGCAGCGCTGATGCGCGCAAGGAGTGCCTTGCCACGCAAGGGTGTCCCCCGCGTGGGGGAGCCCCACGCGCAAGGAGTGCGCCCATGAGGAAAGCCGCCCAGCGTGAAAAGAAAGTGCAGCCTGCCCAGGAATGGCGCCACCCACACTTCCTGTGCCGCTGACGACAACAGAAGCGGACAAAGAAACAAGACTCAGCAAATAGACACCAAGAACAGACAACCAGGGGAGGGGGGGGAAATAAATAAATAAATAAATCTTAAAAAAAAAAAAAAAAAAAGACCCAGATGTGCACTGGATTCTTTGGCAGGCACCCAAAGCCTATGGCCCTCATAGGGACCATGCTCATGACTGCTAGCTGGCCCAGGAGGCATTACCGGGAGGAGACATGGTGCCACCTGGGCCTGAGGAGGCTTGAGGCACCTCCCATGCTGGAATTTTTGAGAGGGACTTGAAAGTGCAGCTCTCTTTTCCCCTCTAGGCTTGGGCCCTGGGTCACTTGAGTGCTAGGTCCCCACAGGGACAGAGAACACACTCTGTCCTTATCCTGATGAAATCCAGCTGAGACCACTGGATCCTGGCCTGGGTCCTGAGGACCTTCAGGATTTAAGGTGGATGGGTGTGGGGCTGGCTGACATCTCTCCCCAGGAGCTGTTCAAGAAAGTAGTGCCCTATCATTGTCTGGGCACCACCTGGTCCCAGCACAATGAAAAGGGCCAGGAGCATGTAGCCCCCACCGTCTGTGCTATCATCACCCAGTTCAACCATGTGACCAACTGCGTCATCACAACCTGCCTTGGGGACCAGAGCATGAAGGCTCAGGACAGGGCCAGGGTGGTGGAGCACTGGATCGAGGTGGCCAGGGTTTGCTCAGGGGACCCTCTCTGTAGTTCTGGAGCCCCCTCTATGCTCTTATCGACTCTCAGTCTTTGAGGCCCTCCCTGGCCTGTAGCAGAGCCCTACGATATCCTCACATCCCACCCATGCTACTCCCTCAGGTTGAGTGTGGGTGTGCCTGTCTGGGTCCACAGCATGCCCTCAGGGTCACTCTGTGTGTCTGTCTCATTCTAGAGGGGAGATGTCAGCTGAGGGTCTGAAACTAGAGCCGGGGGGTGCCCTTACCCCATCTCACTGCTCATTCTTTCTCCCTTCCCAGGAGTGCCAAACCCTCAAGACCTTCTCCTCACTCTATGCTATCCTCTCTGCTCTTGAAAGCCAATCAATTCACCATCTTAAGAAGACATGGGAGGAAGTTTCCAGTTGGGCAGGCCACTTGTGGGACACCAGGTTGGGCCAGGGACATTTTGGGGGCTGCACACTGCCCTTCAGGGGGCTGGGGAGGCAGTGGCTCCTGGGCATTGGCCAGGTGGGCTGAGGCTCTAGGTTGATGAGATCAACTGTTCTACCTCATCACTGGTTGCTTCCTCTGCAGGTTACAGAGTTGAACCAAATGGAAGCATGTTAAATGCTTGCTTGTCAGCACCACCCTCTATCCATTGACATTTACACATATCAGAACCAGATGATCATGAAATGGGATGGGAGATCTAAAGACAACTTATTAATTTAATTTACTAATAAGAAGGTGGGAGCAAACCATGGAAAAAAATCATAAAGTCAGGAAGTTTGTTTTCAGTGGAATCTTGCAACCTTTTCTTCTTCCTTGATCTTCATCTTCACTCTGGACTCTTAGGTTGGTTTAATTTTGAGGGATAATTCATACTTGTCAAAAGATAACTTATAGGTGAGTGGATGTAGCTCAAGTGGTCGAGCATCTGTTTCTCTCATACAAGGTCCTGGGTTTGGTTCCTGGTACCTCCTGCATCAGCAAGTGAAAAGATGGCTTTTCCTCCGACGTAGCAGTAGGTGGCGCTGCAGTCAACAAAAATGCTTGAAAAGGTCGGGCCACAGGAATTATGCTCCTACAATATGCAAGGCTCTTGTCAGGCTCTGGGCTTGTAATGACGAACAATGCAGACAGCTTGGTTTTATGGAGCTTACACCATCTCGTCTTAAATTCCACCCCTGCAGACATCGGCTCATATCCTTCCTCCACCCTCCGATTTCCTGTAAGCCTATCATTCAGTCTCTTGCTATCTAGGGCAGCTTGTTTATTTCATATCATTGAGGTCATGTAGTATTTGTCCCCAGTTTTTGTAGCTGATCCCTAAGCAGTAAGGCCTACCAGGCAGCAACTCTTCACCTTACCAGGTATGCATGGCCTCCATTACCTGTATTTCCCATGTGGCATGGCTTGGAAGCACAAAGTCATAGCCTGCAGTATGTGCAATACTGTATCAACTTGTGATAAGCAAATCCAGGTGGTAATTCAGCCATCAAACCTTCTGCAGTCAGAAGTCGACATTATCACCTTGGGTATTTACCCCCAGCATTCATCAAATCCATCCTATTTCAAACAGGTGTGGTCCTTTCAAGAGGAGCAGTTTGAAAACTCAAATCCCTTTATTTCAAAAAGATTTCAACCCCATAGGAAATTTTAGAGATGGAAGGTGTAAATCAAGATTGCTTATTTGTGAGCAGTCGTGTTTTAAATTCCTCCCCTGGGCCTTATAAACTGTATGTTTGTGAAATTCATTTTAAAGATTCTTCACATTGATTGAACTGGGACCCCATGTATCTATATTCTGTGTCAGGTTCTATGAAAGAATCTTTCTGCATAATAGAAAGATACTCTCCTGAAATGGAAAAACAGAATGCTGTAACTATTAATTTTCAAATGCTAAAATGAAATAAACAAGTTCACTGGTTGACTCAAACCTAAAAAAAAAAAAAAAAAAAGAAATGGGATGGGGGGCCCCATTGTGCCCACCTCAGAGCCTAGCTCCCAAATCCCATGATGTCCTGTAACACTCAGAGCTGCCCAGGTTCAGCACCACCCACCCAAGCAGTCTGAGTCCCAGCTGGCTAAACTAAAATGGATTAGCCTTTACAGCCTCCTACCCACTCCTACCTTTCTCCTTCCTTCTTTCCCTCCCCCAGGGACAGCTTCCACCTCTTTCAGATGCTATCTGAGACTGTCTCCAATGAGAACAACCTCCCACAGAGCTGTGAGTTCATCACCAAGGTAAAGAGGAGGCTGGAGGGTCAGGGCTCAGGTGGTGGGGCTGTTAGTTTTTCACTAAAAGTTTCTTTGAACAAATCCAGTCTGGCCTATTCTGAAGATGTAGAGGCATATGCCTGCTTTGTGGGCTGGTGAGGGGCCATTGTAGTGCAGTAGGCTGTCATTCAGTGGAGGTGGCTCGGACATTCCAGGAGGAGATGATGAACTGGCAGGATGAGAAGACTCCATCTCAGTGGGAGGGTTTCATAACTGCCTTGTGATGAATGACATGTGTGCCAGAGAGCTAAGAGAAATATTTAGGAGACTGGAAACCATGGCCGTCCTTCCTGAGCATAACTAGAAGCTTCCACATTAAAGAGGAAGCAAAATTTCAATGCTAAGTACTTCTGGCAGCATTCACCCTACCTGGGTAATCAGACCTGGAACCATGGAGACCCATTCCTGAGTGGATGCTAGACTTGTCTGCACACAGAATGTCCTGAGTGGACCTCTGGAGAGGGGATGCCTTTGGTATGGCTTCAGGTAGACTTTGGGGTCTCCACTTCTCTTGTCTGGAGCAGGTAGGTGCTGCTCAACTCAGCCTCTGGAGACATTCCATCCTCAAGCTCCAAGGCTGGGATGTTATGATACTAAAACCCAAACTCAGAGGCTGGGAGAACCAGACACCAGTTAGTGGTGGTTGGTGGTGGGGAGAGGTCAGTTCAGACGTGGCCTCCATCTCGGGAACAGATGGTGTCCTCTGATGCCCTGAGTGAATCATTCCAAGTTGACAACCGCATGGGGCTCTGTGTCCTCATGTGGAAATGAGGCATGACCATTTAGTGTTGCCACCCTCACAGTGAGGTGGTGAAGCTCAAGGGAGAAAAGGAACATGGTTGAGCATTCTCATGACTCTGAGGGGTAAAGCATGATGACCAGAGCATCATTGCTGCTAGCATGCAACTCTAAGCCCTCTGGACTCCTGCTGAGGGCGTTCAGGTCTCTGTCTTTACAACAGAGATAGAGGCCCAGGGAGGCCAGTCCTCTTACACAAGGTCATGCAGGGGATATCAGGCATATGATAGCAGCAGATGTCCACCTTCCCACTTGATTCGGGTGTCCAAGACCCCAGGGACAATAGTTGAGGGATGGCGGGCCTCACTGACCTAATCCTCAACCCCGGCAGGAGGAGATCTCCAAGTTTTCAACCCTGGAGATGAAACCCAAAAGAACCCAGAAGAAGGAGCAGCAGGGAGAGATGGTGAGTGTGCATGAGTCTGGGACGGTCAGGGAGGGGTGGCCTCAAAGTCAGCATGGGTTCTCTCCTCGAGTCCTTCCCTCTGGACCCCTACACCTGGAAAGCCTCCCTTCAATGTCCCTGGAACCTTTAGGAGTGTGAGCAGTGGGAATCCTGGGGGACTAGTTGCAGCCAGTCAGGATAAGGACCTGTAAGACCTGACACAGAGTTGATTGGGTGGTGGTGGGGATTAAACTTGGTGACTTAAGAAAAGCCTGTGCTGGGAAGGGATTACAAGGGAGTTTGGGGTCCTTGGAGTCTGGAAGTGAAATTAGGGGGTGTGAGTTAAGTGTCCGACACTGTCCAGGGAAGGTTGTGTGGTCCTAGAAGTCTGAGACTAAGTAGCATTTGGGGCATGGTCTGGGGCACACCTCAGAGCCTGTGTTCATTCCCACCCTACCCAATGCCACAGGGTGTCATCGAGGGCATTGTCCCATGCCTGGGAACATTTCACCCAATTTTTGATGGTGGACAATGTAATACAGGAGTATTTAGAAGTAAGTGAGCCTGGGGACAGGGGCAGGGTGGGAAAGGGACACTGAGGTTTGGAAGGAGAGGCCATTCCCTGAGCCCTGAGTTCTCACCAGTGGGCATACAGGGTTTCCTGAACCCTCACAGCCTCCCTGGGGCTGGAGTGCCATGGCCTTCTTGCAGACAAGTAAAAGGAGGCTGGTCCAAGAGCCCATCTCTCCACTGTCATCAGAGCCTGGGACTAGAAGTTCTCTCTGTCTCCACTCCTGGTGCCCAGAGTCTTCCTGGTTCCATCCCTTGTCTGGACTGCCCTGTTCATGTTGAACCCTGCAGTAATGCAGAGAGACAGGGGCTCAGGTGTGGTGATGAGCATGGCAATGAATGTGGGCCCCTTCATGGTGGATACAACTCTGTCTTCCAGGGAAGGATGGTCAATTTTGAAAAAAGGAGGAAGGTGAGTAGCTGTGGCCATCACTGCTGGGGTGGGCTGGGGTGGGGTATGGGATGGAACACAGAGACCCTCCTGGGCAAGACACCCCCAAACTGCATGCAGCTTCCTCTTAGTGTGATGGGGAGATATAGAGGAGAAAAGAGAGGACCAAGGCCTCCTTCTCAAGGGTGAAGGATATAGTTGGATGAAGGACAACTTCATGGAGGATCACTTGTGTGAACTCAGCTCTGAGGGCAGTTAGAGACTGGAAGGGAGTGGAGGGATTGGGGAAGCCACAGGAGCAAAACAGCCACTGGTCCCTATCCCACCCAGGAAGACCACCCAGGCCTCAGCAGTGACTATTCCTTCCCTCTGGTCATAGGAATACTAGATGATTGCTGAGCTCCAGCAGCTCCAGGCAGGTTGCTGCTATGATTCCCTTATGCCCAGTGAGAAATTTGGGGCCTGGTTTGGAGACATGAAGCAACTCAGCAAGAAAGAGAGGTGAGGCCAAGACAGCATCAGGCCACTATAGCTGTGAGATCACCACGGAGGATCCTGGGTCAGCATAGGACCTGTTGCCTGAGGACAGCTGGGTACTCAAATGCCAACTGCTGTCCAGACCCTGGGAGGGAGACCTGAGGTGTGGCTCCTGGGACCTTACAGCCACCATTCTGCCCTGCAGCTACCACCTGTCTTGTGAGCTGGAGCCCCCATCCCAGTTGGCCAGTAAGAACTTTAAGGACAAACACCACCTGGAAGGCATCAAGCCTTGGAGTGAAGAGTGAGTTCCCCATCAAGGGTGGGCAAGTATGGGCTGGCTCAGGACTCATGGAAGCTTCAGGCTAAGTGTGGGTTTGGGGAGCCTGACAGTTTAGCCTGGGGATCCCAGCTCCACTCCCAACCAAGCCTGTGATTTGGGTGAGTTGCCCCATTCCTGGGCCAGTTTCCTCTTCTGTGAAATGGGGTGATGCTGCATGATCTCCAAGTGAATCAGAGACCCTGTCTACTATTAATGGAATGACCCCTTAGCAAGGTGCAGTGGTAGCAGGGGACAAGCTTGGTTGCATTCCAGGGGAGGACCCCAAGGTAAGCCGACCTATCCTTCTAGCTGCCAGGCCCCAGACACTGAATCCAGTGGCAGCAGCAACCCCTACTCGAGTTTCCAGCTCCAGTGTGGCCCTGTCTTCAGCAGTGGGGATGCAGCTGATTCACCCGCCACACACGAGGCCGGCTCCTCTAGTGCGAAGGTGAATATCCACCTCGACCATGACCTAGAGCCCCAAGATGACCATGAAATGAAGGTGAATGACCACCTCTTCCCATGTCAGCCCTTGTCCTCACTCTTCTCCTTTGCCTGCTTGGCCTTGTCTGGGTCCAGAAAGAGGCCAAGAATTGTTGACTCCTACAGAATTTCTAGACCCTCCTAGAGATTCTAGAGCAGTCCTAGGGAGTTCCAAGGCTCCAGGCCTTCTGCTAATCTTGCTGTCACCCACAGTTGGGGCAGTCAACCTCTGAATCAACACAGAACTCTGTTGTCACATCGGCATCCAGAGAAACATTCTCTTCCTCCTCCTCCATCAAACGCTGGGTCAGATGGTTCATCCCCAGGTGCTGCAACCCACAACCATGCTATAAGTGGCATGTGATTGACTACTGCATTGTCCGTGTCAGCCTGGAGGAGGACAATGGCCAGCATTACAAAAGCATCATGGTGAGCCAGATGTGTAACTCTCCCCTGGAGCCCATCACTGGTTCAGGCAGTAGACACATAAGAAATGGCATGTTCCCTCTTTGCCATGCTGGAGTAGACTTCCCAGTTGGTGTTAGTGGATAGACAGCTACCTCCAGAGACAGGAAGAGTGTGAGTTTGATGGCAGTCAGGCCTCAGATAGTGGACATAGTGGCTGAGTCTGACATGCTGAGGAAGCCATAGCAAAAGCCCTCTAAGGCAGCCCCAAAGAGGAGGATGGAGGGTACAGCCTGCCAGACCCATGGGGGGACATGTGCTTGGCCAGTCTGAGGAACAGCCTGGGGCCAGGGTGAAGGAGCAGGGGTCAAGGGGAAGAGTTGAGGTCAGAGAGTTTGTGGAGCTGGGTCACATCAGGCCCTCTGAGCTACTGAATGGAGCTTGACTTTCTCATGGGGGAGATGGGAGACACTGGAGGATTAGAGCAGAACAGGGACAGCAGGTGGCATTTGGCTTCAGAATGGAGGTTGGACCTATGTGTGGAGACACAGGCCAATGAGGGTCTGATGCTATGACCCTGGAGGGATTATGGAGTCTGTCCCAGGATGGTGGCCAAAAAGATGTGAGCAGGAGTCAGATCCTGGATGGCACATGCAGTTGGAGCCATCCCAGCCCGCAATGCACAGAGGCTGGCTGAATTACCATGTTGCACACATGCCCCAGGCTGCACTTCTCTTTTGGCAAGGAGCAGGTGTGGTTTTACTAAGCTGTCATTTGATTGATCCTTGTCCTAAACCTGCCTGTTGCTGGGCCCTCATGGTCAAGGTAACTGTGCCTGGACTTGCTGATCACAGCTGCATCCTGGAGCCTGGGGCAGTTCTCGTGTGCTGTAGGTTGTCATCCAGCCCCTCCTCCTCTCTGATATCAGAGCTTGGACTAGATATTGTACGCTCTGCCCTGGGAGTGTCCTGGAGGGCCAGGGCTGGAGCAGTGGCACTCCCTGAGGGCAAGCCACCTCCTGTGATTAGGAGGCATGAGGAAATAGAGTGAGGCCCAGATTTTACTTCTCATTTCCCACCCTCTGCTGCACAGTCATCCTTTGTACCCAGGGCCCTGGAAGTCCATAGCAGTTGTGCAGACTGAGGACCCAGGGGACAGGGTTCAGCCTACAGGGCAGGGATTTGGACACCCTGAGAAACAGCCACAAGACAAAGGTGAAGGTTCTTGTAGGAGTTGGGGTTAGGAATGAATGGAAAGAACCCCTTCATTCCATGGAGGTCTCCCCAGAAGAGCAAGAGAAGATGGTGAGGCCCCTTAGACCCAGTCCTGACCAGAGGTGGCTCCATAGGGTCTCTGGCAGCTGCACTGTGGGGGAGCTGTCTCTAGGACCCATGCCCTGAGGGCCTGTCCTGTGATCTGCCACAGGTGTCCAACCAGGAAATAGCTCCAGCTGTGATCCACAAGGCCATGGAAGAACTCAATGTGGATGGGGAAAAGCCAGAGGATTACATGCTGGTGCAAATCATTTCAGAGGATCAAAGTAAGTCAGGGAGCAAGAAGGAGGGGGCAGTGGTTGGAAGAAGCACTATGTCCCAAGCCTGAAGTTCCAAGGCCCTCTCACCCCAGTGTACCTGACAGCAGTGCGGGTAGCACCCTGCCCACAAACCAGACTTCCCAGAGCAGCCCTCAGGGCCCACAGCCTCTTCTCCATACCTGCTCCTTCTCCCTTGTGTCCCTTTTCCTCAACATGACCCAGGCATTGGGAAACCCAGTTCAAAGCTAACAACATTGAGGTAACAAGAGAAAATGCTTTTCACCTTGAATCAAGAGAAAGATGGCCAAGGAGAGGGGCTCAACTTGAAGGAAGCCTTCTGGACAGCAGGGGGTGACTGCACCATGACTGGTGGACACAAGCACCAAACATGCTACAGGCCATGCCTTTATGATAGGGCAAACTGGACCAAATCTCCTTGATCCCCTTTGGAGGTTCTTGGGAACTGACTCATTATTCTAGAAAGTGGAAAACTGAAAGATCTTCACAACATAAACCCAGAGCCAGGTGTCCTGGACACTGAACCCTTAGATAGGTTTCCTAAGCCCCTGGGCTGGCTTCTCATTCCTGAAGGGGAGAAAAAATCAACCAATGTCTGCACACATGGTATGTCTGTGCACAATAAAGTTAACTGGATTCTTGTCAGTAAGCTGATCCCCTCTCCCAGCCACTAACCTAGCCATATTAAAATGACTCCCACCACTCCTAGAAGTTGGTTCTAAATCCTCCCTTGTCTTTTGAATGGGAAATGGGAGCTGTGGGGTGTGAAATAGGCAGAACGACTTGTCCTACAGAACAGGAAGACCAAGGCCTGGAGAGGTTAAGAAAGGAGATGAGCAGCCACACCACTGAGGCTGGAGCAGGAGTTCAGCCCAGAGTTTCTGTCAAGCTGGCTCTATCCAGGAAGAAAGGAGAAGATGGGATCAGTGTAAATCCTTGCTGGGTGGCAGGCACTGCGTGGTCCTGGAGGCCTTCAGGGACCCTGCTCGGGAGGGCCTGAGCCAGGGCTGCCCTTCCCTGGGCCCTAGTGTCTTGTCCTGGGTAGTGCTGGATTTGGGAGTCCTGCACTGTGCTCCAGAAATCCAATTTCAGCTCTGAGGTCCTGAGTAGTGAAGGCATCAGGGGGTGCAATGAAGGGGGAAATAGATGAAATCTTATCAGCTCCATTCTGAGGTTGCAGGGATGAGTCAGAGTCACTTTAAAAACAAGAGTTCCTCATTTTCAGCTGTGCCTCTGCAGAGTCTTTCCACAGGCAGGCATCATTCAGAGGCTCCTTTTTGGTCCTTGAGTTGGGTTGGGGGATTCAGATCCCTGGCAGAGGCCTGCTCTCATGGGGAACAAAGGATTGGGGTGTCCTGTGGTCCCTCAGAGCACAGCTGACCACCCCTCTGCCCCACTCTCCAGTGCTGCAGATCCCAGATAGCACCAAAGTGTATTATGTGATGCCTCCCTTGCCCAAGTATCAATTAATGCTTATGAAGCAGACCTCACCCATGGACACCAAGCTCAAGAAGAGAGCTATCTCAGCCTTTCTGGGGAAGAAGCTGAAGGGACCCAAATTCTGAAAGGGGAAAATCAAATTGGGTCCTGCTACCTGCCAGCCTCAGGGTCCCCCTGCCCAGGTCTGCCTGGCCAAGCAGTTCTGCTGACCCCCAACTACAGTGGTCCTGGCCAGGCAGGCACCTCCCTCCCCACCAGACAGTCTGGGCTATTTATTATTGTAAATAGTAAATGTTAGATGTGAATATTTTATTATTAAAATCTTGTTTCAACTACAGCCTCGGAGTTGGCGACTGGTTCTTTCATTTACAGTGTTAATTGAAACGAGATGCAGCCTCTCACATTGTTCATTCAAATAAGAAATCATGCAGTCATCAGTTTATTTTAGAAGGGAAAAGCAAAAAGAGCCAGCCACCCTTCCCCGGCTTATTGAAGCAAACACAGAAATCCCCTTTCACAGAGCAAAGTGCACTTCAGTATCAATACACCTAGAAGGAGCAGAGCCCACCCATGGGGACTACTGGATTTAGAAGTTGAAGGTACTTCCATTTGCCAGGACCATTTCCTGACCCTGGGTAGGGAAGTGGCTGCCTTTCTACCACTTTGGAGGAAGAACATTTTCTCCTTTTTGACTGAGGCTTTGTTTGAGCACCAGATAAGAACTTGTCATTTTCAAGAGCAAATTCTAGATTTATGTGAGCACTAGATACAGAAAAAAATAGAACAATTCTAACAATGTGGAAAAGAAAAGGACAAAGGAAGATTATTAGCACATGGTCCAAGGGCAGGCAGAACTTTGCATCCTCAGTTTCCTTCTATGCCCAATGGTCAAATCTGTACATTAGATTTCATGCTTTGGGATCCCTATTCATGATATACAAGAATTCTCTCCTTTTGAGGGGACTGAGGGGATTGAAATGCAGCTTTTCAGCCCCCAGCTGGGCCTTTTTTCATAAGCACTACTGCTTCCTAAGAACTAGTGCTTCCTACTGCCTTGCCATTCATTGTGCAATTTCTTAACCCAGAAAATCCCTACCAGACCCTGGCCTCTGTGATCGGTACCTGCTGGCCTCTGCTGCCTGGCTGAGGCCTGAGGCATCAGCCGTGGGCTCTGAATGCCAAGAGAAGAATACTTACCCATTGTAAGCTAGAAAAAACTCCACAGTCTTTTCTGTGGGTCAAGGTGAGGGCTTGGATGGTGTGGTTGGAGGTCCACCATCTTGGGGATCTCCAGTTAACACTCTGTTGTGTTGCTACTGATGGTCCTCAAGAGGAGTCGGCTCGGAGCCCTTAGAACTTGTAAAACAGCAGGTGCAGGTGCTGACACTGCTCACGTCCCCTGGGATGGCTGCATCCATTTTCCAAAATGTGTGCTTTGCTTTGGTCATTGGAGTGTGGACAATTCCTAGGGGGAGGGGTTGAGAGGGCCTGAGGGGGAAGGGAAGGCCACCAGGATTGAGAACCACTGTCCTACAGAGGCACACCTCCTCACAAAGTAAAGTACTGAATGGCTTCCTCTCCGGGTGGGACAGGCCCTGTCCTGAGCCCTCCCCTGGTTTCCCCAATGTTCAGGAGCTAAAGGTCTAACCCTGACAACACAAAGCCCCAGGACCCTGCCCCAGCCTCCTGCCTGCCCCAGCTGTGGGCATTGGAGCCACTTCAGAAGGTTTATCAGGGAATGAAAACACTATAATCTTATATTTTAATTAGCAAATATATGTCTGAACTAATCCATGTTCTCTGTAAATAACAGAGTTTCTAGCTCTCTTTATTGAGCAGACCTATAAGTAAGGAAAATCTGGTAGCTGATGCCCAGATTGTGGTCCCAAAATCCTATTTTCCATGAAAAGCAAATAGGGCACCTAGGAGGTATGTGTGAGTCCAGGTCTTGGCCAGGAAATGTATGAGAGGAACCTAATGATCATGGCCTAGTGGAGAGCATGGAAGGCACCAAAGTCCACAGGGTGGAGTCAACACATGACAGGAGCCAACTGGAAGGCCTTCTGGCCACATCTGGGGCAAGTTTATTATCATAATAGCCAAAAAGTACAACTCAACACAAATGCCCATCAAATGATGAAGGGAAAAAGAAAATGAGATGTTAGCAGCCATAAGATATGATGAAGTACAGATATATGGTAGAAGGTGAGGGACCTGAAGAACATGATGCTGCGTGCAAGAAGCTGGACACTAGAGGCCACTTACAGAACTCCATTCATACAAAGGGTCCACACTCGGCAAATCCAGACAGAAGATAGATTAGTGGTTGTTAAGTGATGTGTTGAGGGTCTTTGGGGGAGTGTGACTGCTACTGGGTCCAGGATTTCATTTGGAATTAATGAAAATATTCTGGGATTAGATAGTGGTTATTGTTTTACAGCCTTGTGAATATACTAAAAAGCACTGAATATGGCACTTTCACAGGCTGAAGTTATGCCATGTTAATTATAGCTCAATCAAAAATAAGTTGTTGATGCTGGAAGTCCATAGTATTGTTTGCCTTTAGTGGGGCCGGGACAGCTTGTGAAATAGACAAACACCTGCACATTCACTGATGGCCTTAGAAGGCTCAGTGGTTTTCAGAGATTAGAGGAATTTGGGGGTGGTCAGGTGGGTTGCTGTGTCCCTGGCTCTGGCCTTTCCCTTTGTCCAAATCTGTCCCTATCCCCCACCCCACCCTGCCTTGGCCCCTGGGATTGGCATCTCCCTTCATGTATTTTTGGGGGAGCTCAGAGAGTGTCTTCTCATTACCCTGAGCTTCTATGCAACCTGTTTGATGTCCTGAGTCTGCCACAGGTAAGAAAAAGTCTCTGTGGGAACTTGTAAAACAGCATGTGCTGGTGATACACTGCTCAAGCACTGCTGTGCTGCTGATAACCTGCCATGGCCTTTAGTCCCTAGGGCTCTACCCTAGACTCCCTGGCCCTTTCTTTGGGCCCCAGGACCTCCCCATGATCTGGCACCTAAAGGGTCCATGTCTCATGGCAGATACCTCAGAACCCCAACCAAGACTGGTTTTCTTTCTCTTGACCAAACTGCCAGCCTCACTTCTCAGGTGCCCTCCCACTCACTCCCCCATCCCGACTACCTCAAAACTAATCTTATAGCTGTGGGACTGCAGAGAAAAGCCTCTCAGAATGCAGGAAAACAATGGAAAAATGACACTCTCAGACCCTAACAATCCTAAATCTCACACTCACTCCCAACTTTCCCCTCCCAGCTCCCCCTCACTCAAGCCTTTGCCTGCCCTGGGGCTTAGAGGCCCCTCACCAGGGAGTTCCTTCTCTGCCTCTTCCTCCCCTCCAGCCTTCCAGAACTCCAGATGGCCTCATCACAACCCCTTGGCTGTCCAGGAAAAGCCTGACCACATGCCCCTTGAGCCCCCTCTGCTGGCCAAAGCAGACCGGCCTTTTCCAGCTCCTTGTCTAGGAGCCACCAAGGCCTCCTGGGGTTGATGGGTGGTTTTTTTTAATGGCCCCAGGAGAAGGGCCCTGTATCCAGGAAAGGGAGGAGAGGTAACAAAGGAGAGGAGCTTTCCATGAGCAGGTGGAAGAAAAAGCAGCTGTATGTGTGTTGGAGATGGATTCAGTGGTGTATGGGGTGGGGTCAGCGACAGATAGGGAGGAAAAGGTTGGGACTGGGAGTGAGGAGAGAAGAGGTGAGCTGGGGACCATGGGAGAAGGTGAAAGAGAGAGCTGCCAGGCACCAGTCCCCTCGTCCCACTGTCTGAGAACTAGTCTGCCTGAGTCACTGCTTCTTGCAACCCAGTTATGGAAAAACACAGAATTGTCCAAGAGCAGAGACCCAGGGACTGTTAGAGCCTATGCTCATAGGTGCATGGACTTTCCAGGTGATCTTATCTCTGAGTGTCCTGAAAGCCATTGCTGACAATAAGGCTACAGTGGCTTCTGAGGTTCAGGAGTAGTGATCCAAGGGAGGCCTGCATCCTGGAGGAACCCAGGGCCTGCACAACAGCCCTAGTGCCATGTCTGAACCTGGATGCAAGAGGCATGAACTTGGGGCACAGAAGAACAGGTACTCCTGGCTCTCCAGTTCCTGGGATTTAGGCAGTTGTTTGACATGTCGTCATGCTTGTCCTTATCCACTACATGTCTGCACTTCTCTGGATCCTGGAAAACAGTGAGGCTGTTGACAATGAGATGAGCTTCCTCCTTGGTGAGTGTCTACCCTAATATGATCCTCAAACAACTAGAATCACTGAATGCTAGTGCTGGAAGGATCGACTTGCCCTCTGTCCCTAATATGATCCTCACACACCCAGAATCACTGATTGCCAGCACTGGAATTTTGCCTTGTCCTTCATCCATGGGGGGTAAGGAATGTTGTTCAGAACATCCTTCTGAGCACAGCTCTCATGTCACCTCTTCTAGGAAGTCTACCCCGGTGTTCCCCAAGTTCACATAGAACTTGTCAGGCCCATTTTCAACACTCATGAACTTGAGTCACAGATAGTTGTTTTCCTATTGTCCATCCTTCCTGTGGATTTCCAAGGGTACCCAAGTTTTATCCATTTAAGCCCCTCCTAGCCCTTTCGTGCACCAGGCACCAGCTGGGCTCTTGGATTCAGACCTGAAATGGGACTGGATCCTGTTCTTGAAGAACTTAGAAGCCATTTGGGGAGAGATGCAGATGGAAGATTACAGCAAGGGTTCTGAATGAGGTCTCTGCCACATGCTGGGGCAGGACCAGGCCTTCATGGCCATCCTGCATTGGTGCAGAGGAGCCTGCATGGAGCAGGAGCTCAGTCATCTCTTGCTGAGTACAACTGAGGAGAATTGGTGGCAGTAGTAGCCCTGGCTCATGTTTAGGGAAACTGAGATGCAAGTTAGTGGCAGGGATCAGACTAGAACCCAGTGCTCCTGACCCTCTGTCTATTGGTTGCTTGAGCAGGATTTATATCAGTAAGTGAAGTTATGGCTAAATAACTCATTCATCATTCCCTCATTTCTTTATTCCTTCCAGGGGCCTACCATGTTACAGCCTGGAGATGGGGAGCAAAACCTGAGAGGGCACTTTCTCCATGGTGCTAATAGCTCAGGGGGAATTTGAGTGCATTATGGGAACCTTTGATTAGGTCACTGGATTAGATCACTTTAGGGCCTTTGCTTCCTCTACTCAGTGAGGTGTGACCCAGGTTGGGTCTGCACCCTCTTGCTGGGGTCTTACATAAATAGAGAACTGGAAACAGAACACAGAAAATTTTGGATGCCATTTTTGAACTGTCATGTGAAAGAGGACTCCAGGACCAGCTACAGCTGACAGAGAGGCCAAGAGAAACCCCTGGGGACTGAGAGAAATGCCAGAGGCTGGACTCAGTGGAGCAGGCCTAAACTGAGGGAAAGCTACAATATTGCTTTCCCATGTGGCAGGAACCCAGGATTGACCAGCAGATGACCCTTGATGAGAAAGCATCTGTGACAATGTTGTAGAAGTCAAGAGAGGTTCAATTATTTGCATATTAGAAAGGCCAGGACTCAGCAATAATTTGGGGAAGGAAAAAGCTTCATTTACTGCTGGCTAGACTTGGGAGACTTCTGTTCACAACACGAGCCCAGAACAAGATTTTCAAGTTCCTTTTATACAGGGTTGGGAGTCAAATGGTGTTTTTATTGAAGAAAATGACATTCTTTGTTGGTTAAGTGTTTGTGTGAGTACCAAATATGTTTTGAATCAACATAGTGCCCACATTCCATCTGGATGCAACCTTGAATACACATCCTTTCTGAACATTCAAAGTCTGAAGAGTCTATATTACTTAATTGAATTTCTAGGCACACTTGGACACAGAATTAAATAATTTTGAATTCATGCACAAGCTATATTATATTTCCACATTCGAGGCCAAGTTTAAGTCCCCTTATGCTTCAGCATCACTATTATCAGAGTCTGTCTGGACTGACTGGTATTATATAGAATTTACATTGCTAAATTTCCTCCCAGAACTGGAGTCTTTGCCATGTTCACCAAGGGGAGGACTGCAGCCTCTTAATGTCCTATACCCACAGGTCAGGATACAGACAGCTCAGGTTATCTACAAAGAGATGAACAGCATCCCACCCATAGCCCACATCAATGATACCTTGATTTGTACATTTTAGCAGCTTTGGAACTGTAAGCTTTTACCCCAGTAAATCCTCATTTTAAATGCCAAAAAAAATTTGGTATTTTGTATAGGCGGCCTTGGCATACTAAAATAAAAGGATTCCTAAAAAAAGGTAAAGGATAAATAAAAGCTCATGAGATTTCTGTTTTCTATGTTTCTATGTTTTTCTTTCCGACTCATGGCTGGAAAATTTAAAACTGAAGCTCTAAACTCTATTTGCATTTGTCTGTATGTTTGAGAGATGAGATTTTCCTTTCTATGGATGGTAATACCAAATTGACTTATAAAACACCCTAAAATGTTAATTTGCTAGAAGACAAATAAATGCTTATATATAAATTAATCTTATAGTCTTAGAAATTCAGTAAACCAAACTTCTAATATTTCCAAAGAAAAAAAGGGTATGTACAAAATTATACCAAAATTTAAGAACAAAATAAAATCAACAGAATTCAGATAAACATTTCACAAATGGGATTAATGAGCTCAGTGAAAAAAGATTAGCTATGTCTTCTGTAATGGTATGTACAATATAAGCATAAATATTTGGGGAGGTATGTTCTTCTCAATTTTATGTAGGTTTACTGAACAAATAAGCTAACGTTTTATGTATGAGCTTTTTAATATGATGAAAAATGTAAAATCTGTGTTTATACAAACTCAGTTATTATTCCAACAAACTTTTATTTGAGTAATTGTGTTTCATAAGCTATTGGTCTGAAGAAATTTCCAATATATTTTTGGTAATTTAAATATGTAAGTTATGAAGGATGTGTTTTGTTAAGGGGAAAGAGAAGTTTTGTCCTGAAATAAAACGATTGGTTGTTGCAGAGTAAGAAATCGCAATGTGTAGGACAAAGTTAACATAGTATAGAAACTTGTAGAATGTCTGTGGAAAAGGAATTTTATTTGTCATGATCAATGCTGATTAAGATTTGATAGGTTTATGAGATTTTTGAGAGTTCTTATCAGAAAGCATGCTAATACAAAATAAGAATTTGTTTTTATCTTTGTTAAAAGAAGAGTTTTCTTGGTTTGTTAGACTGCTAAGAGGTTTAAAATGGTTACCTTAACCTTCTGAGTAATCTACCTAGAAGGCAAATATTGTGAATCTAAACAGATAATGCTCTGTTCTTTATATTACAAAACTTAACTGTTTTAGAAAATATACCTTCTCATTTTTAAAAGAACTAAGTCTTTGAACTTTGTTTACTGTGGAAGTTAGTGAGATCTGCCTGAGACCTGCATGAGCATGACCTCTACATTGACCTTTGAAATGCACTTTGAAATCTCTTAACAATAAAACTCTTTTGTATTTAATGTTTTCCACTTTTGGTCAAGGTCTTTTTCCAAATATAATCCTGTTGGGTCCTGGTAATCCCTTGGTGCCAGGGAGGCTCATCCCTGGGAGTCATGTCTCACATTGTGGGAGTAGTGGTGAGTCCAGGCACTATAGTAAGGCATATAGCCTCATGAAGTCAACAACCCTTGGCAGGCCCTATTTTGGGATATAGGATCATCTATTTCCACAATATAACAAAGTTAGAACCATTTGTAATTTCCTTACTCATGATTCCTCTATCTTTTTTATCTGAACCTCTCAGGTGAATGGTTCGTCTGTCTTCCCAGGTTCACTGCAGTGTCTATGGAGGTGTCTCTCTTCCTCTGTGTGTCTTCTCTTGTGTATCCACTTCTGTGTGAGAGTCTGTTCTATCTGCCCACTAGGGGCCAGGACTCAATCCTGCATTCCCTAATGATGTGTTTGAATCAAACTTCTAATCTTGATTTAACCAAGTAAATGTAAAGCCTTCAAATTTAAGTCAGTCAAAGGTTATCATTCCCATAGAAACAGACCAGTTTAAAAACATGATCAGGAGAGGCAGTGGACTTGGCTGAGTGGTTACGGCATCCATCTACCACATGGGAGGTCCGCTGTTCAAACCTTGGGCCTCCTTGACCCGTTTGGAGCTGGCCCATGTGCAATGCTCATGCATTTAAGGAGTGCCCTGCCATGCAGGGGTGTCCCCCACATAGGGGAGCCCCACGTGCATTTATTCTTAAAATGTTGTTTAGTGAACATGCAGCATAAAATTTACTTTTCCAAAAGAGCAACAATTTAACCATTTTAATGTTTTGTCACCTGCAATTAGTTTTTATTCTGATGTTTCTCTGAACACATTTGCCATCAGCTACAGGCTAAAGGCATTCATATTCAACAAAAACACTCTCATAGTGACCCAAAGAAAAGACTTTGCCAAGTGCTTTTGGGATCAGACTACTAATATTGATAAATAACTTTGAGACCGAAACATTGGACTGGGTCAAGATTCCAGAACTCTAGTGAAGGAATTGATGTGTTCATGAGATTGCAAACACAAAATTCAGTAGAAGGATTATTAGGACTGAATAAAATGATAAAGAATGATTATAGTTTTGTTTAAATTATTGCTTATATGTTAATGTTCTATTTTCTAGATTCAAGGAATCCCTTACTCTCGTACCTTAACATATCCAATTGATAAAACATTTCTTTTCTCATGGTCTGACTTCTCTAGAATTTGGAAACTCTTGTTAAATAATTTTATTTTTACAGCATGATAATTATCTGCATAGGTTTAATCAGAATCTGTAGTCCTTATTAACAGGACATAATTGAAGACGTTGGTTATATTACCAAGGCTTGGACTGGAATGTCATGTTTGAGAATGATGCTCAATTACTCACACATGACCAGAGCCTTTTAAGAAACAAAGGAAGACTTTTTGGAGCCAATGCTTAGAAAACTCTCTTGGGAAATCTGGTCTGGTACCTTGCTCTTGGGTTCCCAACCTTATAGGTCAATAAAGAAGGTTGCTTTCTGGCAAATATTAGCCTATTATCTCTGACTTTAAGCAAGATGAATTCACCCAAATGTATTGGCAAATTGTAGGTGAACTCTGGTGTTGAATTTTTGTCTTGGCTTCCTAGCCTCAAGAGGCTTTTCAAAAATCCAATTGAGGGAAGCAGACTTGGCCCAATAGATAAGGTGCCCTGTTACCACATGGAAGGTCTGCAGTTCAAACCCCAGGCCTCCTTGACCCTTGTGGAGCTGGCCCATGCCCAGTGCTGATGCGCACAAGGAGTGCCGTGCCACACAGGGGTGTCCCCCATGTAGGGGAGCCCCAGGCGTGAGGAGTGTGACCTGTAAGAAGAGCCGCCCAGCATGAAAGAAAGTGCAGCCTCCCTAGGAATGGTGCTGCACACATGGAGAGCTGACACGAGATGATGCAACAAAAAGAAACACAGATTCTGGGAGCCGCTGATCAGGATAAAAAGAGGGATAACAGCCCCAAACCTTTGAACTACCTTACTACAGAGTCCCACTCTTTCATGTGCACCCTCATACCTTCCCCGAGAACATATGACCTGGAGTGAACCGTTACAAATACAGCTACAGTTATGAAACAGCTTTAACACCATTGTCAATGCACTTTGGGCTCCTCAGGCTGAGGTTAGCAGCCTAGCACCAGTGGCCTTGCTACACAGACAGGCTCCAGTTACCCTGGCTGTCCATGGACAATGTTGCATTTGTGTTAATATTTCTGACAACATATGTAAATAACCTAAATATTTTGAAGAATCAAGTTAAGGTGTTTTATGATATCAGTCAGGCTTAAACATTTCAGTGGCCAGACCTTCCTGAACTAGGTTTTTGTTTTCATGGAATATGAAGAAAACTAGTTTGATTCAGATTATGCTTTTACTTGTGATTATTGATCTATATAAGTTTATTTCTTGTTGTATAAACTGTTTCATAATTTTGTTCAATTTCCTTGTCATCCTCAAGACAGATATCTTCTCTTAAGATAATCAATAAAAATGAAAACGAGATGGAAGTGGAACTCTCTCTAGTGGATCAAGACTAAAAGTAAAAACTAAAAATAATGTCCACTCTGACTTGGATCATACCCATAAACTACTCAGCTGTGAAACCCACTCTAAGTGTATTACGTGTAATTTAACTGCCAGCCAATGATGCTCACTGCAACCAAGAAAGGAAACAAATGTGAAACATGAACAGGAAAAATGGAACAAAACAACTGACTAAACTTACTCAACCATCTGACAAGAAATCATTGGTAGTGATAGGAATGTTTTGATCAAGTTTCAGCAATATCCTAAATTGTATGATCTTTTTTTCCTTTAACAGTAATTTTAAAAGAATTACCTTTTTCTTTTCCTACTTTTAACAATAATATATTCAATATCCTACAATAACAGACATCCTGACTCTTAGTATCATTTTGAAACTCTATGAAAGTATTTAACCTACTTCCACTTCCTCAAAGCAATATGTATGTCACTTGTAAATGCTCAATAAAAGACATTATCTCCAGGTATCACTCTCAGTGATCCTTCAGAATCTGATTCACTATATTGTGTATGATGGTGACATCCCAGTGCTTGCTCAGTGGTACCATGAAGCAAAAATACATCATAATGACAGGGAGAGAATTTGCCCTCTTCCTTATTTTGAATGCATCAACCAGCACTACTATCTGTTGTCTCACACACTCCTGTGGGAAACAAAGACATGCTGTTTCCATGGTAGCAAGTTACTTTCTGACCACTGGGTCATGCTGTCCCTAGAGATGTACATGCAGGTGGCTAATCTCTCTGGGAAACATAACATTCCAGCAGAACCCAGACTTGATATCTCAAGTAACCTGGGCAACAAGATTTATGAGTATACTTGTTTCAATAACATAGTAGAACATCTTAGGCTTTAGTTACTCTCTTATCCACTGTGCACTGTCTTTTCATTAACAAAGTTATGGAAACAGCTAGGATAGATGCTGGTTCTCATGGTTGCTTGGGATATATAAAGAAGCCCCTGATATAATAAACTTGTCTGATGAGCTTGAGGCTTCAATGCTCTCAGACCTCCCGATCCCAATCTCTCTTTGTCTTTCATTCCCTATACCCTTCGGGTCCATGACTCTGACATCTGGCACCCAACGTGGGGCCCAAAGTAGTGACTGCAGCAGAGATTCTTCTATGACAGTATCGGAAACGTGGAACTGAAAACCTTCCTGAAAGGTTGAGGCATCCATCAAAGGGTGACTCGAGTCTGACCATACAGTGGTAAGAATTTTAATTAATCCTGTTTTCTGCTAGCATCAGGGTATGGGTAATCAACCAGGACAGCTGGAAGAATATTCACAGGTACTGAAAACTCTTTTAAATACTCTCAGAGTCTCAGTAAAAACTGCTAATTTATTTCAACTTTTTGCTCTAGTACAAAAACACTGTTATTGGTTTCAGCCACAAGGAAAAAAATCTTTTAAATCTTAAATGGCAAAAACAAGTAATGAAGGTGCCACTTAGAGCATACCAAAAAAGAAAAACTATACCACTGTTGGTGTGGGCTTTAGGACAACAAATTGCAGAAGCCTTAGACCCTTTACAGTCTAAAGAAGGAGAGAAAGATGAAATTACTATATTTTCTAAGCCCATAAGTAAATTTGAAATGAAAGAAAGTAAATTGGAACAAGAAGAGGAACTTGAGGCAAATGGGGAACCATCAGGTTTCTTCCCTCATCCTTGATATTAATGATGATATTAATCCTTTCATCAATAAAAGCTCAGTGAAGTGTCCTAATGAAATATCTTCTGTGTAGCCAGTACAACCCTCTGCACCTACTGAATTGCCTTTTGTTACTAAGCCTAACTTAGAAATGTTTTCAGATGTTGCTGATGCTTTGCCTTATGTTAAACAATTATTATCTGCTTTCCCCATAACATTACATGCCATACCACCAGATACAAAGAATCTGCAAGGGGATATCGAGTTTCATCCTGAGCCAATACCTTTTAAACTATTGAAAGATTTAAAATGGGCAAAGATACTAAATAAAGTCCTTGTTAGTGAAATCAGGCTTGTAAGACAGCTCTCTGTTGAAGTGTTAACTAAGATAAGGAAACTGTTCTGGCAGCAACTCTGCAAACCCCCTGCTGTCTACATGACAATGTAGCAGTGGGCTAGTGGGGGATAATAGAGTTAAGCCACTGAAAAAAAGAGAAAAACATGGCAACATTGGTGTTCTGTTTTGTTTCCATGCTTATTCTCATTGGGCTTATTTAACCAAGATAATAAAATTAGTACAAAATTTTTATCAAGGTTTAAAAAGGAATTTTCAGTTTTAAATCAATAGTTTAATCCTGAACTTCAAGTCTCAGTATAGTCTAACAGAATAATATTCCAAAAATGTGTGTTAACGGTCTGTCTAAACTGCTAAATACGAGGTTAACTACATTTATGCTGCTCAAATTATCTTAACTGATTGCTGATAACTAATAAAAATGTTTCTAAGCACAAGTTTGCATGTTACAGGCAACATGGATTCCAGAAGAAATCTTAAAAAGTAAGAATTATGGGTTAATTGTAAACTGTATGTTTCTGTTAATGTGTTGTAATTGTTTTGTGTCTGTTCGTTCAGTGTGAGTGTATATTTTGATACCTTTGGATGGTAATATAAATTAACAAAAAATTTTTTAAAAAGAGCTCTATTCAAATGGCCAAAAATTAAATAAATGCTTATATTAATACATAAGTTTAAATGTTAATAAGATCTCTACAATGATAAAAATTGTAAGTCTTGATTAACAAAATTACGACAGTCTTTTTATAAAAAGATGTTCTTGCCTAGATTGAAATGAATAGTTTATTTTTCTTCACAGGATAAAATGAAGGATGTAAAACTTAAATGAATATTAAAGAAGGTTAAAAGTTTGTGGAAATGCTGATTGAAATTTAATAAGGTTTTTCTAAAAAATGTGTTTTGTCTTAAAGTAGGATGGCTAATTTTCATAAACTCTTGGAACTTAAATGCATGTGGCAAGTTATAGAAATTATTGTGGTAACTTTAAGTAAGGAAATGTGTTCTGTAAAGGTAAAATTTGTCTTAAAATAATATAATTATAGTCTATATGGTTATAAATAATTATAAGAAATTTTATAAAGCATTGTTTAAATTAAAGTGTCTAAATGGCTAATTCCAAAAGGTATTTAATAAACAAACCTGAATTAATAATAATAATAATAGGGTGGCAGACTTTGTGCAGTGGTTAGGGCATCTGTCTACCACATGGGAGGTCCACGGTTCAAACCCCGGGCCTCCTTGACCCGTGTGGAGGTGGCCCATGTGCAGTGCAGATGCACACAAGGAGTGCAGTGCCATGCAAGGGTGGCCCCCACGTAGGGGTGCCCCATGCACAAGGAGTGCACCCCGTAGGGAGAGCTGCCCAGCATGAAAGAAAGTGCAGCCTGCCCAGGAATGGTGCCTCACACATGGAGAGCTGACACAGCAAGATGATGCAACAAAAAGAAAAAGATTCCCATGCCGCTGATAACAACAGAAGCGGACAAAGACAACGCAGCAAATAGACACAGAGAACAGACAACCGGGGTGGGGGGGGGGAAGGGGAGAGAAATAAATAAAATAAATCTTTAAAAAATAATAATAAAAGGTAATTTTATAACAGGAAAACTTGGCAGCAGCCAGCCTCCCCTGACAACTTTCTAGGAGACTGTTTCTGATATTGCAATTAACAATTAACAAAACGTCAAGCTCAAGAAATTATTCATACCTGTCCCACCTGTGGACCCTTAACTACAGTGCCTTTTCAGGATGGGACTAATCTCAGAAGCCTGGCTCCTAATCAACTGTGGCAGATGGATGTTACTCACATACCATCATTTGGTACATTATGATATGTCCATGTTTGCATTGATACTTACTCTCATTTTTTGTGGGCTACTGCACAAAGTGGTGAATGTTTTCATCATGTTCACTCCCACTTACAGTCTGTTTTTGCTGTGATGGAATGCTCCTTGAAAATTAAAACTAATAATGGTCCTTCTTACATAAGTAAGTCTTTTGCTTCTTTTTGTTCTATGTATGCTATAGAGCATGTTACTGGTATTCCTTATAATCCTTCAGGTCAAGTCATAGTTGAACGCAGCCATCATACCCTAAAAACTATGCTTTTAAAACAAAAAGGGGGAGATGATGGTATTATAACACCAAAAGATCAATTAGCAAAAGCTTTATTTACTTTAAATTTTCTTAATGTTTATAATTCATTGACACTTGCGGAATGTCACTTTAGAAAATGTCAAACATCTACAGTGGACATTAGAAATAAAGACCAACCAATATTCTGGAAAGATATTTTAAGTAATGAATGGAAAAAAGGCAGGAGGCGAGGCTATGCTCTTATCATTTCAGAAAATGGAGAACAAATTTAGTTACCTGAGAAGAGGATTAAACCTTGGAATGAAGAGATGGAGTCTCCTACAACTTCTTTTTTTTTTTTTTTTTAAGATTTATTTATTTATTTAATTTCCCCCCCTCCCCTGGTTGTCTGTTCTTGGTGTCTATTTGTTGCGTCTTGTTTCTTTGTCTGCTTTTGTTTCTTTGTCCGCTTCTGTTGTTGTCAGCGGCACAGGAAGTGTGGGCGGCGCCATTCCTGGGCAGGCTGCTCTTTCTTTTCACGCTGGGCAGCTTTCCTCACGGGCGCACTCCTTGCGCGTGGGGGCTCCCCCACGCGGGGGACACCCTTGCGTGGCATGGCACTCCTTGCGCGCATCAGCGCTGCGCATGGCCAGCTCCACACGGGTCAAGGAGGCCCGGGGTTTGAACCGCGGACCTCCCATATGGTAGACGGATGCCCTAACCACTGGGCCAAAGTCCGTTTCCCTCCTACAACTTCTGATGATGGTGATCCTAAGTAATGAGGAAGCTGCCGGTAATTATACTTATTGGGTCTATATACCTAACTCCCCATTACTTAGAGTGTTAACCTGGAAAGATCCATTCTTGCCTATATATCTAAATAAGACCCATATATTCCCCAGACCAATTGATGATCGATTGCCAATTAAACCCTATGAGGAAGGACAAAGAATCTATAATCTCATATTACCATTTGATTATCGACCCTTATGCATTGGTAATCACCCTTCCTGTATGTATGTTAAAAATTGGACCATAATTATCTTCAAAAATAATAATACTCAGTTTATTGTGACTTTATTTCCCTCTTACAATTTAATCATGACTAAAAATTCTACTTATGATTGTCCGCAAAAGGACAGTAGGGATAAAGAAGGATAACAAGAGTGCCGTATGGGAAGAGGATCTGTCGTTTTTACTGATTCCTATGGAATAGTGTGGGAGAGTGCCCCCATGGGGAGTCCCTCTCCATATAATGGCTGATTTATTTGGTATGGTTTAAATAGTAAAGGACAGCAAATTAGTAATATGCAATATCCATTTCATGAATCCTTAAATCATGATGAAAAAATAATCTTTACTAAATATAATAGTGATTGGAAATATATAGGAAAATGGATATCTACTCCATGGTGTAATGTTACATCTATACATATTCAAAGGAACTTGTGGAAAATTTTTCTAGGAATAGCTCCTACTATAGAATGGATTGGGAATAATAGTAAGTATGGTCAGTATTTGCATTTAAATCAAATTCATCATCTTCAGGTGTGTGTAAGAGATCCTTATGTGTTTGTGGTTGGAAAGTTAACTATAACCGAGAATGCTCTATTTTATAAAAGTGGGCCTTTGCATACCTGTTTGTCTGAGAACATTTTGCAGAATGGAGATCTCATTACAATGGCTCAAAGGCAGCGGGGAGTGTGGATTCCAGTGCAACTGAACTGAATTTGGCAATCGTCACCTGAAAGTTAACTGCTCTTCCATATGGCTCAAAAAATCCTGAAGCACTCAAAGTGATTCGTGGGACTGATAATAGCTGGCATACTAGGACTGATTGGTGTCATTGCAGCTGCTACTACAGCTACAGTGGCCTTGCATGAGAGAGTGCAGACTCAACAATACATGCATGATTGGCATAAGAATGCTAGTGGCTTGTGGCATAGTCAAGAATATATTGATGGAGAATTAAACAGTAGAGATAATGATTTAGACTCAGCAGTTTTACATCTTAGAGATCAAGTATATAACTTAAATCTACTTAGGGGATTGAAATGTGATTGGAATGAAAGTAACTTTTGTATTACTCCACTTGCTTATAAAAATTCTAAGTTTGGGAAAAGATTAAAAATCATTTGATAGGTCATAAAGGTAATATGTCATTAGAAATAGAAGAATTACAAAAAAGAATATTAGAAATGTCTCATAATCAAATTGATGTAGCTGATGATAAAGATATCTTTAATGATTTAATTTCTCATTTTAATAAGTTTAATCCAGTAGATTGGTGGAAGTCTCAACATTTTTTATCAGCATTAGAAATAGGATTTTGTGTATTAATCTTGATGCTCGTTGTTGTTGCTTGCCTGAGATGAGAGAAGTTTGTCAAAGACTGCACCATGTTGATGTGATGGGACAAGCTAATAATTTGGTACTTGCAAAAAATCTGATATAGTTCCCCATGGTCACAGCACTTGGCTGGTAGTCAATGATGGGTAAAACTCTCAGAGGAGAGCAACCTAAGACAGGCACAGCTACCCTGACTAAAACAAAAAGGGGGAAATGTGGGAAACAAAGGCATGCTGTTTCCATGGTAGCAAGTTCCTTTCTGACCACTGGGTCATGCTGCCCCTAGAGATGTACGTGCAGATGGCTAATCTCTCTGGGAAAAATAACATTCCAGCAGAACCCAGACTTGATATCTCAAGTAACCTGGGCAACAACATTTATGAGTATACTTGTTTTCATAACATAATAGAACATTTTGGGCTTCAGTTACTATCTTATCCACTGTGCCCTGTGTTTTTATTAATGAAATTATGAGAATAGTTAGCTAGGATAGTTGCTAGTTCTCACGACTGCTTGGGGTATATAAAGAAGCCCCTGATATTAATAAACTTGTCTGATGAGCTTGAGGCTTCAATACTCTCAGATCCCCTGATCCCAATCTCTCTTTGTCTTTCATTCCCGATACCCTTTGGGTCTGTGACTCCAACACACTCCTTTTTCATAAGCATTATATCCTAAACAACACTGTTTCTGAAGTATCGACTCATTTTTTTCTGGGGCATTTCTTTAGTATCTTTCCACATAATGTATTATTTTATGAACCACAGAACATTAACAAAAGCAATATCATCAATAACATTTTACAGATATTACATATTGTTATTAGCTGAGTATTACTAATAAATTTATACAACCTGGGACAGAAATAAGGATTTCATATTTATTATCTCCTTTTACTTTCTCACAACTCTTCTCTGGGATCACCAAGTGTGGAGTGATTGTGACACTTGAACGCAGATATGCTGATAGTCAGAGTTGTCTTTTAATGACTGCAAAATAATGCCTCCTTATTCATTTGAATTTTTTTTTTGTCATGTAGATAAATTCTGGTGCTCATGTATTCCAAATTAGTTATGTGCTGAAGAAATGTGAAGCAATCATTATGATATATTCCTCAACAGAGAATTGCTTAATAAAATCTTGCTTTTCAAAATGTGTTGGTCAGTATAACTACAGAAAGTCAGAAAAAAAAATTAGGACAAATTACTGATAATATCTGCAGTGATTATGATCATTTTAAGAGATTTTTATCAAATTTAAATGTTATGTACTGCTATAAAATTTTGAATTAAAAATATTTGATAATAAGAGAATTGTGAAATTATTTTATTTTGTATTATCTTTTATGTATCTTATTCCTGAATTTTATATTTTGCCCTTTTTAAATATTTCTTTTATGCCAAGCACAGCTTAAATGCAAGGAAAACCTAGATTTCACTAATTTAATTATATATTTTAATGTGCTTATTAATATTGGTTATAGTGTTATTTCAAAATAACACTGTGAGTATATATGGACAATATCATTGTGGTCATCAGGAAAATATAAACCCAATCCTCAAAATTAAAATTCCCCAGTCTTTTCTATTTTCCTGTGCATATTTCACAAATAACCCAATTTATAAGTATGGAATTCATTAATGTGTGTGTCTATGATATCTGGCTGAGAGCGTTTAAGTCTGTTTATGACACACATTCATATCAAGTTCAGTATATGCGGCATTATATTTCTGTAAAGATGTACCTTTGCAGTTTTTAAAAAAGTATCTCGGAGCTATGGTCAACCAGATTTGTTGATTTATTTTTTCAGGACCCTTGGCGCTAATCAGCTCCTTGTCTCCTGTTCTGAAGGCTCTTTGTCCTGTCCAGGGCTGCCCCCCAGGGGCACAGCCAGCGCACAGACCTGGCTGCCGGGGTGAGGCCACCCTGGTTTAGTCCCTGCAGCCCCCACCCCAGGCCCGCCCAAGGGTGAGGCCTCAAGTGCGTGCTCTGGGCAGCTGCAGGCCCGCAGGGGCTAAGGGCCAGGGCGCGGGGGCAGGGGCGCAGGCCGCTCCCGCGGGGCCAGAAACCCGGGCATCCGGACCGCCTGCAACGCCACGCGGGTGCACCCCGCCCCGCTTCCTGCCAGGGGGCCACCCAGCTCCCTCCCCGCTCTCCTGGCAGAATAAAACCCCAGGAAATAACAGAAACGGAGAGTCAAGGGGACTAGTTCCAACAGAGCCCCGCAAAGTGAGCAGCCCCTTTGGGGGGCGGAGGGCAGCCCCGCCCTGGGGGCTGGAGAGGCGCGGGCCGGGCAGGAGGTGGGGGCGGGGAGAGCCCCAAACCCAGAGCCGCGATCCGGCCTCAGCTGCGGGCGCGGCGGGAGCGGGACAGAGGCCGGTTCCAGCCCAGCCCCTCACTCCTGGGCTCCCCCAGTCTGTGGGGGGCGCCGGCCCTGCGCCCTCGCCTGCGCCGCAGCTGCTGCTCTCCCGCCTCCCACCTCCAGCCCGGGCCGGGCGGAGCGGCCGCCGCGGGAGGCGCAGGAGCTCCGCGGGGCAAGACCCGCACTCGCTGCAGCCGCGCGTCCTCCCCACCGCGCGCTGTTCCCGGGTCCCCGCCTCCCGCGAGGCGCCCGCGGCGCAGGAGAAGGGGTGCGGGCGCCCTCCCCGCGCCTCCGGGCCTAGCCAGGGGCCCCCCACCTCCGGCCGGTCGCGCTGCGGGGCTGGGACTAAACCCGGAGGCGCTGCAGCCCCAGGCGGCTTGAAGAAGGGGAGGCTGCGGGTGCGGGCTCCCCCCTCCGCCGCCGCCGGGAACAAATGCGGATCCAGATTTGTTGATTTTTCAAACAAATTTATAATTTATTCCAGTTTGTGAAAACCTCAACTTTCAAAAGTTTATGTTTTCAAAATGTAAACAGTATTTCCTTAATTGTAATGACCTGTCCACCACTATAGTTTCTCTGTTGTATATAAAAATGAAATTGCATCTTTTTTGAAACAAAATTTATAGATTTTTTTAAAAATCTACCTTAATGCGTTTGAAAAGGTACAGTTCATGGAATAAAGTGTCAATGCTAGCTTATTTCCAAGTTTATCTTCTATTTTCCCTACTTCAGGCCTGAATCAGCTGATTCTCCAAAGAATCCCGGATCCTTTTTGTGGGTAAAGTTCCTTAGAAACCAAGATTTAGCTTTTAAGAATATTGTTGCAGTTGGAATGCCAGTCCTTTTAGGCCCTTTCAGGATGTATTTTATATAGGCACATACATTCATAACCAGCATCATAGCCTCCAAATATACAAAGCATAAATTAAGTCAAAACTAAAAGACAAGAAATACACAACACTAACAAGAAACCTTAAACCTACTTTCATTCATAGCGTGTGGAACACACAAACAAAAACTGAGTATATGGAAGGTGTGAAAGGTATGCATAATGCATTTTATCTACTTGGCTTAAATATAACACTGCACCTAATAATGTTATACTTGTCACTTTTTCAAAATGACGTGGAAGGTTTATGAAAAGTGTACTTGTTAAAGGTTTCCCAAGAATGCTGTTTTTCTCCAACAATACTTTTGCTGGAGGTTAAAGAAAGCACCTACAAATTTCAAAATATTCAAAAATCCAATGTATCTATAAACTACAATGAGAGGAAGCTAGATGTCTATAACATGTGATAGTTACAGAACTCCAGCTTCATGAGTATCCACTATCAATTTGGACAGAATTCTCTATAGAATTCTGTAAAAGAGGAAACTAACTCCCTGAATGGAAACTAAGGGAACCTTCTTTGAAATGGACATGGAAGCAAAATCCACAACAAAATGTGACTGGAACTTAGAGAAATATTAAATGGATAATGCTTCCTAAAAAGTAGAATCAGTCATGTACATGATGTTTTACTTTTGTAAAAGCATTCAATGTAGTTCACTACATTAACAGGAATGAAGGAGAAAAACCTATTACCTCAATAGATGTGGAAAAGCACTTGACGAAATCCAGCCCAATCAATAAAAAAACATTTTAAAAACCTAGAAATAGACTAGGTTCCTTACAAAGAAACTGTTAATGGATTTTATCTAGGTTATTGGCCATGTTGCAGAAACGAATTTCAAGAGCACTACAGATGAGTTAGGTCAGTAATATATGCAGGTAGGGAGGGAAGAGAAATGGGAGAAAATAACAGAGCAGGGGTCCCAAGTAGAGAGGAAGGGGGTGAAAAGGGATAAACAGGGCTGATTTACAAGCTGTAATTCCCCTTTATAGATGATAAATCCCCACGTTTACTTGTGTGGCCACATGGCAGAGGAAAAATGGCGAGAGCATTGCACAGAGAGCAGGAGAGTGAGCTCAGGCCTGTGGTTTGCTTTATAAACTATTAATTATTCCACCCCTTTGCTAATTGGGGGAGGGGTTCCAGCTGTTGGCTGTGTTGCTTGATTACCCCACCCATCAATCCCTTAGTGAGCACCCAATGATAAAGTCCCTAGGGAACATCCTGGGCTTTTCTGTGCACCCAGGAGAAGTCTTTGTTCTGGACAGCAGAATCCTGGGGGTGGGGGCCTTCCAGCAGCCGTCTTGGGGGTTATTATTGTCCACATGGACTCTCTGCCAGGTTCCGGGTCAGTCTATTAATTTATTAGTTCCCTATCTTACTAGCCTGCTTCAATGCCTATAATAGAACTTGTTAACAACATTATAAGCAATGTTGGGATTTTGAAAACTTTCCACCTGATATTCTATATAGGAATGACCGCTACCATTATTGCTATTTAATTTGGTCAGTTGAGATTCAATTGCACAAGAACTTAACACAAGTAATAAATGGCATATAAAAAGGAAGACATAAAATTGTCATTATTTCCAAATATCGTAACCTATATCTAGAAATTTCAAAGTAATTTTTAATCTATTAGATTTAATAACTCATTACAAATTGGCTGGAAGGTCAATAACAAATAGTTTGTATCTCCATATTCTGTACACAAAAGATAAAATTTGAAGAAGGTACAATTTATAACACAATGAAACTATCAAATAACAGCCATAAAATGTGTTTAAAAACCTTACATTGACAACTACAAAGATTACTGAAAGAAGTGAAAGACACCTTAACAAATGGTGGCACATATCATATAATTGTTAAAATTCCATTAACTCCAAATTTTTCCAAGTATTAAATGAAATATAATTCCTCTTAAGATTGTAGGGTTTATTAATGTGAGTAGTTCACAAACAAATTCTAAGCTCATAAGCAATGACCCAAGGAGGGTGAAAGTCAACTTCAATTAGAAGAACCAAGTGGGAGGACTTAAGTCACCAAGTATGAAGAACTCTTATGGGATCTATTTTTTAGAGAGTATGTTAGTAGCTCAAGGGTAAATGAAATAATTAGCATAACAGGTTAAGGAGCTTGAAAGCATACCCAAATTATGCAACCATCTGCCTGATAAAAAAAGCAGACAGTGTGGTGCAGTGGGTCAAATGATGGCCTTTTTAATAAATGGTAATTGGTGAAGACGTTACCCATGATGAAAAAAAAATCAGGATTCCGATCTCATAAAATAAACCAACATCAATTCCAAATAGATTGAAGGTATAAAAGTTATAGGTAAGGCTTTTGTCTTCTCCACCCCTCCTCCCTCTCGCCCTCCTTCCCCCAGGGGGCGGGCCTGCGCCTCCTGCGGGACAGCTCCTGCCTCAGCGCCCTGCCCAGCTCCCGCTCCTCCTTTGCTCTCTCAGGCTCTTTCTCGGGTTCCGACTCTTCGCCCTCCGGCCTTGGCCTCCCTCCCGACCCCCTCCTCGTGGTTCCCGGGCGCCCCCCGCGCTGCCCCCTGCTCGCCCCCGCGCAGCTCAGCCCCGCTCGGTTCCACGACCCCCGCGACGGGCAGTGGAGTTACGGGGCGTCTCTGTGACTTCGCGTCACTCCGCACCCTGAGTCGGAGCTAAGGAAAGAGAGAGAGTGGGAGGGAGGGAGGGAGGGGACAGAGAGGGGGAGGCCGCGCGGGACGCTGGGGAGGGGCAGGAAGACCCCCAGCGACGGCTGGGTTCGCAGTCCCCGGGGCGCCCGCGCACCCCCGGCACTGGGCACCCCCGGAGCCCCGCACTCCCCTCGGCCCGGCTTTCGGCACCTGCGGCCCAGCCCGCTCCTCGGCTCGCTGGAAACCTTCCCGGGAGGCGGGGGGACGCGGACGCCCCCTCTCGTTGGGGTGAGTGAAGGCCGTCTCTCCTGCGGGGATTGAGATCAGGCGAGTCTGGAAACGTCTTCCACTTTGGAGAAGCTTCACCGCAGGGGATTTGTGGCTCCCGGGGCCGCGGTTTCCCCGGGTAACGCAGCTGGCAAAGAGACCTCCAAAGCCCTTTTCCCTTCGTCCCCTCAGACCCTAACGCTCTGGTGTGTTGAAGTCGAGTGGGAAGTAAAACTGTGGATGGCATTTAAAACGAGGCATCTTCCCTTAAGTCTCCGTGTCAACAGGGCAGAGACAAATCTTCAGGCCGAGAATGGCATTCTCAAGAGAAAGGGCCGGGTACAAAGTTTCCTAACTGAAAGATTAGCTATTTTCCAACTTGCTAAGAAAAAATTGCAATTCTAAACCTGAGAAATACGTCACTCGTTTTATTCCAGTTTAATCACTTGAGTTTGCAAAAGACTTTGAAATCAAACTGGCATGGGGTAGTGTAATTTTCACTCTCTTTTCTGTGAGCATGATCTTTTACTAAAAAACTAAATCGGAAAACGTTTACAATTATGGATTAAGGTAACAGAATTCATAAATTCTAAAATATTTTGATGAAAAAAAAACCTACTTTAGAGAGATCTCTATGCACTATTCCTGACATTAGTAAGAATTTGAAGGTACTTTTTATCACAAAAACTATCCGTTTGGAGGAAATCCATCTAAAATCCAATACCAATAATATTAAGGAAAGAAAGCATTTAAGCAAAAGTAGACTGAGGAGTTTTGTTGATATAATGTAAAGTAAGCACACAAAATTTCAATGATTAGTTTCCCTAAAAATTAAATAGCTACTTCATTTTTGGACTGTGTTACTTCACAAAACTATACTTAAACTACTCAGGTGCTTTAGTCCTTAAATTAAGTATGTTTGTCTTCAAATATTCCTATAGCATCAATATTAACTGGTTTTTAAAAAGGCTTAAACATGGTAAATATCAAAACTGCATTAAGTACCATTTCAATTTCCTTATATAATTACCCACTGCAAATTAATTTACTGGTTAATCTCACCATTTTAGTTCATTTACAGCTTGTGTTCTTGTGTATATATACACTTTCCATTAAAGATGTTGTTCTGAGTAACAAAGTAAATGGAAAAGGGAGAAATGTGAAAGGATTTGGAATTCTCAAAACTATGTCTTTTTCCTGCAGTGTTATTCTTAAGGCAATTGTCAGAAATTATTTTTAAGCAAGTTGTTTCATTTCTTGATGTTTGCCTACCCGCCTTGGCCAGTGTGCTTCATTGTGCTCCATTTGCTGTGCAATGCTTTTTAGCATGCTCACCGCCTGAAAGCCAAGTTGGTTAAAACAAGAGTGCCTGGCATGTACGTTCCAAACCCAGGATTTGAGCTTTTGGTGTAGGAAACAACTGCCCATCAGGTACAGTTGTGCATCTCAATTAGCCATTGAAGCCTGCCCAGAAGCCTGACAACCTAATTTGTCAAGCAGGATTTGCCTTGACAGGGCAAGTTTAAGGATGGTCAGGCAGGATTTGGAGGTCTTCTTTTAAAAACTATCCCCCCCAGGTGTTTCCACTCAATTCATCTACTAGGCCTGGTCATTGTATGAGCTTGATACGCAGGTCTCAGGGCTTATTTTGACTACAAAATAAATTCCCAAATCACAAGGACACGTAGGCATGAGCTAAGGAAGACTCCTTGTCCTTTTCAACCCTTAGAGCCCAGCCCTCTGAGTTCTTGAAGAGTTGCTTTGTATTGCTTTGTTTGGTCTTCAGCATTGAAGCATTGGGGTGTGGGGAGAATATGTAATAATTGGCTTTACACCCAGGGATCCCATTTTTCTCTTTCGTATAGTTCATTCTTTTAAAAATTAAACAGAATTTGCAGTTAAAAAAATTAATAAATGAAACTATATCAAAATTAAGAGTTCTTTTTCTTCAGAAGAAAAAGAAAAAGCTAAATTGGAAAGTCATAATCCACAATGTGGAAGAATGTAAAAAGTCTCCTACCAAAAAAATGAGAACAGGATAGGTGACCAAAATAAAAATTATTCAAAAGCTTGAACAAATAATTCACAAAAGAGCATGTACATGAGGCTAATAAACATACAAAAGGATGCTCTACATATCCAAGCATCAGAGAAATGTGAACAAGTCCATTATGAGACATTAGCACTTACGAAACTGGCTAATGTTGACATGACCTATACCATCAATTATTGGTTAAGATGTAAAACCATAACCAATGAATACCTTGCAAAGCAAAGTGTTTGGAGACATTTTTGCAAGCTCCTTGGAAGTTTGGGGGCAGTTCCAACAAAGACTGAACTTATTTTCAGTTTATAACCCAGCAATCCCCCCACACCAACAATTTATATTCTGCAAATTTAGATATGCATTACCAAAAGATCCATATTCATTTATATGTGCACAATTTAAAACAAACAAGCAAACAAACAAAAAAGAAACTACCAGAGCATCACCAAACCTAACATTGACAAATGCATTTTAGAATGTTCACACAGTGAAACAAAATACAGGAAGTAGCTTAAACTAAATGTAGTTATGATAAACAAAAGAGATAAATAGCACCAATATTCTGTAATAGGAGAGACAAAAAGAACTAATACAGACAATTTCATTTATATGAATTACAAAAATGTGAAAATAATATGTTCTGATGGACGTCAGGAAAATGGTTATCATTTGATATGGTATTGACTAGAGTGGGCATGAGGGGACCTCTGGGGTTCTAGAACATTTCTTAATCTGAGTGTCAGTTACACAAGTGTTCTGGATTTGCAAAAATTCATGAAGTTATCATTTTAATGAGAACATATTCTAGCATTTTCATAAACTGAATGCAAGTGGCATGAAGAATTTTACTACTATGACAGTAATTTCCAAAAGAGAAGTCCAATTATAAGAGTGAGAGGATTAAGCATGAACTATTTGATCTCTCCCCTGCCATTTTAGCAGGAAATTGTTGACAGCATCTGAGAAGACCTCCCAAAACACAGAAGTGGGATGGGTGGGTGGAGGTCAGCAAAACACAGCCCAAACAAGATCCTTACTCTCTTTCCTTAATCCCAGCTTTTCCATTACTTCTCACCACTCTCTTACAGGACAGGATGCTGGGAAATGGCTTTTTAAAAAGAAAATTAGCTTGAAATCAAAGACATTAATTTACACTTGGTCAGTTTGGCAGCACTTATGAAAAGAAACAGCTTATGAGCAGGAGAAGGAGGCATATAAAAGGAACTTAATCGGTCCCCAAATAGTTTCAGTGTACAATTTTTCAGGAAGTCTCTCCCATTATCCTTTCAGTGGAAGCTAGTTTCACCACCTGAGTCAACCAAATGTGCTGAATGTCATTTTTTCCTTACAGAATGTGCACAAAAACAGGTTCTACCTGGTTGGATACTAGATACACCCTTTCCAGAATCACAGAAAACAATAAACAAAGTTTCCCAGCTAAAATATGGCAGAGCCAGGGCATAAAAATGCTTTCTAATTCTGGAGGTCTGATAACAAATAGTTTCTTAATAGAATCATTCATGGCATAATTATGCTGTCAGTTCATCCTTAGTAGAGATCTACTGAAGTGAGTGGGTGGATAATACAGGCTCTGAATTGGCATTGTCTAGGTTTTGGCAAGGAAGTCTGACAATATATCCAAAGACTATTTTAATAGTTTGGATTGTTTACTTATTCACCAGAAAATATACTTCTCTAATTTAGTCTCCATCCCTTCTTTACAGTTGTGGGAGTTGGGGAGGTTTGCACAAATTTTTAAAAAATATATTTTTGTTAGAGATGTGAATTTACAGAACTATCATACACATGTGTGGAATTCCCATACAACCCCCCTCCACCAACACTACATTTTTGCAAAGCACTTGTTACAGATTATAAGATAGTACCATCATACTATTACCACTAACTATGCTCTATAGCGTGCATTCTGTATATTTCTCCACACACCCCTATTATTATCACAGTACATCTTTAGCATTGATGCAAGCATATTACAGTATTGCTGTTAACTATGGGCCATAGGTTACCTTCCCATGCTTCCTCACGTTCTTACCACCTTGCAATTGGGATGTACATTTGTTCTAGCTCATAGAAGGACATTCTTGTATTTGCACTATTAACCTCAATTCTCATCCACCTCTGGGTTCACTATGTTATTGACTTCCTAGATTATTCTCTAGCTTTCTTTCAATTGACATTTACATCCCTAGACTACCCTTTTCAGCCATAATCTCATTTATGAACTAGCTGCATTAGTCCTACTCACTATAATGTGTTACCATCAACTTTATCCACTGCCACACTTTTACAGTCAAGTTAGTTAAAAGTTCAACATATATTAAGCATCAGTATCCCTTCTCATCCCTTTCCTTGCAAGATTTTAATTAACAGATTAGTATGAAACATAACATCTGGAATGTAAGGTAAACATTTTATTTAATTTCTCTTATTTTGAGTTACTGAATTTTCATCACTCAATAGGTATTTGAGTCCAATTGCAGCTCAAGATTCAATAGTGTAACTTTCACAATATTGATTCAACAAAGAAGTTGACAGAGTAAAATATATTTTCCTAGAAGTCAGAAATCTAATTCTAAATTGCCGTGTATCTTCTATTGGCATAACTTACATATGAAGTGGGATGGACTGTGAGAAAGTGAGTCAACTGCATAGTGTAAACAGTCCATATGATACCTCATTTTTAAAAAATAAATTGCAAATTCGAGAGTCCCCAGGACCACCGTCAAGGTTTCATGACTTGCTAGAAGGACTCTGAGAACTCACTGAGAGCTGTTATATTCACAGTTATAGTCTATTAACTGGAATAGGACACAGATTAAAGTCAGTCAAGGGAAGACACACATAGGGCAGAGTGGAGAAAAAGAACCAGATACAGAGCTTCCTGTTATCCTCTCCCCAAGGAGTCAAGAGAGTGTTATTTCCATGCATGAATGTGTGAGAACACATATTGCAAACAAATGGAAGCTCATGTGAGCCTTGGGGTCATAGTTTGTGGGGTTCCATCACGTAAGCATAACTGATCTCAATTTATATTCACCGACCCCTCCGGAGGCTAATACTGTATAAGCCAAGCCACTAACCTAAATCACATTTTTATCACCTTTCTTACCAAAGTCCACAGGTCAGCAAGGATACTTCTATTTGCTATGACATTCCAAGGGCCTAGATAATGCCTTGCAGTAGCCAAGGGTAAAACTCAGCCTTTTCTTTGAGTACGACTTACTTGTTTACTAAAAGATGGTATGATATACAAAATCCTTTTTTGCTTAATTTATTTTTTCATTGATACCCATTAGATAATATTAAGCACTGTGAACCTTACAACACTTATATAAAGAATTAAAAGGTAACTATATATCAATTCAAATATAAATAGCGTATTTTTTCTTATGTTTTGATGATAGTGCAGAAATTTTAACAGGGCATAGTTGAAAGTTTTTGCCAAAATGGTGCTTATGCATTTTAGATATACCCCACTTTAGGGACAGACATACTAGTACATTTATATAATATTTTATTTATAGTCACTAAGATTTAAAAAGAGAAACATTGAATAGGAGATAACATTCAAGAGAAGAGATTTGCCAGAAAAAGGTAGAAGGAAATAGTGTAGCAAAGATATTTTCAAATTAAACAAAAAGGAATTTAGAATACATTCAGAAAGAAAAGAACTAATATAAGAATTATTGAGTTGTGAGGAATTTTCATTACTTCCTGACACTCAGAATCTTCCTTCATAATTTGGTCTGCAATATTGAAGGGTACAAATATTCATTTTGATTCCAGGTTTTCATCAGTGTATTAAATTTATACCTGATTAGAGCCCACGATAAAGAGTTCATGATTAAGTTAATATCTCTTCCAAACATAATTGCCCACAAACAACAGCAATACATAGAAACACATGCACAAAGTCACAAACACAGCACACAAGTCTGCCCTCTTTTTAAGTTGAAGAGCAACAACATAGTGGGCCTGTTGTCTTATTTAGTGTATTTAACCAGTTAAGTCAACTGAAAGATTCAAACTGTGTTTAAAGTCCAAGTCTAATGTTTAAACCTCTAAAAATTTTGTCCTTAGTAAGTGTGAGAAGGTGATGATCTCATTACATTTATTTGGGAAGACTATCCTGTCATTGCATGAGCAGGACGTTTTTCACAATTAATCCTTAGGGAAATTAACTTCCCTCCACTTTGTCTCCCCCTAATTACATTTCCATGGATATTTCCATTCTTGCCTGTAGTAATATATTTGTTTGCAGAATTGTTTAAATTACTATTAATAAATCCGTGTATTGTCAAACAGCCAGGCCCAAATTTATTTGAGAATTCCAAGTAAACAGTTGTAAAACTAAAAGTTAGAATGTTTTAATCTGATGTTTACCTGATTATGTTGCAAATTTTAGTCAGAATCAAGTTAGTTTCCAAAAGATTTTTAGCAGAGACTACACAACTGATTTCATAATTATGAATTCAGTTTGTTAACTCCATTACTGCTTTGGGAGAAACATCTCGAATTGGAAGTTGCAAAAGTAATAAATTAGTGGCAATATATAAATATTTTATTTGGGAAGAATTTCACACAGGTTTTTAATAGAGAAGTTGTGATTTTACAGACCAATCGAACATACAATACAGGATTCCCACACACGAGCCCACCACCACCACTACATACTGGTGTGGAACATTTGTTAGAATTGATGATAGTACTCTTTAGTAATTATGCTCTTTTCAACAGTGGTTACCTCTGTTACAATGGATGAAACCTTATTAAAATAGCACTATTAGCTATGGTCCATAATTTGTATTCAATTAATTTTTCATATTCCATCTATTATTAACATATTGTATTAGCATAATATCTTTGCTATAATTCATGAATGAACAAGTCTTGTGCTATTAACTATAATCCATTTCTACAAAAGGATTCACGGTGTTACAGTCTTATGGTTTATCTTTAAAGTAATATTCTAGTAACATATATCTAAAGTTTTCCCTTTTAACAATATTCACCTATATAATTTGGTGCTGTTAATTACACTCAAGATAATGGGCTACCGATACCACCATCCATTTCCAAACACTTATAATAAACATAAATACAAATTTTTTTTAAAGATTAAGCATCAACCCCCCTTTGTCTAACCACAGTCTATCCCCTTATAACCTATATACTGCATTCTAACTCTATGAGTTTGCTGATTATAATTCATTCATCACAAGAGAGATAATACAATAGTTGCCCTTTTCTTTCTGGCTTGTTTCAGTTAGTGTAATGTCCTCAAGATTCATGCAAGTTTAGCATGCATTAGGACTTCGTTCCTTAATTTGGCTGAAAAATAATCCATTATATGTACTTAACACCATTCTTTGTTTATCCATTCATCTGTTGATGGACACTGAGTTTGCTTCCATCCTTTGGAAATTCTGCAATTGTGAAAAATGCCTCTATGAACATTAGTGTGCAAATATCTGTTTTAATTCCCAATTTCAATTCTTGTGAGTGTATTCCTAGAATTGGGATTATCAGGTCTATGGTAATTCTCTATTTACCATGCTGAGGAATTATCAACCCTGTTTGACAGCAGCCACACCATTTTACATTGCCAGCAACAACGAATGAGTGTTCCTATTTCTCCACAAGTTCTCTAAAACTTGTAGTTTCCCTTTATATTTTAGTAATAGCCATTCTAGGAGATGTGAGATAATATCTCACTAGGGCTTTTAATTTCATTTCCCTAATAGCTAGTGAGGTTGAGCATTTTTTCATGTGCTTTCTAGTGAAATATATATCCTCTTCAGAGAAATGTCTATTCCAGACTTTGCCCATTTTTAATTATTTTTTTTGTCTTTTTAGTGTTGAGTTATAGGATTTCCTTATATATTCTTGATATTAAAACCTTAATGGATAAGTGGTTTCCAAATATTCTCTCTATTGAGTTTGTTTTTTCTTCAATTTCATGACAAGGTCTTTTGATGCACAAAAGTTTTAATTTTCAGGAGGCCCCATTTTTTTTCTTTTTTCGTTTCTTGCATGAGCTGTGGCTTCAAAGCCCAAGAAACCATTGTTCAAATCAAGGTCCCAAAGATGCTCTGCTCTATTTTCTTCTAGGAGTTTTATAGTCCTGGTTTTTACACTGAGTTATTTATATATTACTTTTTTATATGGTATGAGATTGGGGCCCTCTTTCATTCTTTTCACATGGATTGCCAATTCTCCTGTTTCTCTCTGTTGATGAATCTGTTTTTTTCCCAGTTGAATGGACTTGACAGTCTTACAAAATCAGTTGTCATACCACTACCATCTTGCCTCCATTCTTCCAGATGTGAAGTCATCTGAGTCCTGGTTTCGGGTGAGAAATCAACTCTTAATCTTATGGAGATACCCTTATACGTGGTGGATCTCTTTTCTCATGTGCTTTTATGATTCTGTTTGTCTTGAACTTTTGACAAGCTGATATGTATGTGTCTCAGAGTAGGTCTTCCAGGATTTATTGGGCTTGGAGTACATTGTGCTTTCTGTTTCCTCAAACAGTCCTACTGCCCCACTTTGCCTTCTCTTCACCGTCTGGACTGCCCATAATGCACGTTTGTGGTTTCATTTTGTCATTCAATTCCTTGAGTCTCTGCTGAATTTTTTCCATTTTTTAGTCGGTCTTTTCTATCTACACAATTCCAGATGTCCTATTTTCGATGTCACTAATTCTTTTCTTTGCCTAGTCAAATCTGCTGTTATGTGCTTCTAGTATATTTTTTCAAAGAATTATTTATTGGTTTTTATTTATTTCTCTCCCCTTCCCCCACTCCCCCCTCCCCCCCATTTTCTGCTCTCTTGTGTCCATTTGCTGTGTATTCTTCTGTGTCTGCTTGCATTGTCAGCAGTACTGGGAATCTGTGTGTCTTTTTGTTGCATCATCTTGCTGTGTCAGCTCTCTGTGTGTGTGGTGCTACTCCTGGACAGGCTGGGTTTTATTCATGCGGGGTGGCTCTCCTTGCGGGGCTCACTCCTTGTGTGTGTGGCTCCCCTAGTTCTAAAGATAATGAACTTGTGGCAACATATTTTTAATAACTACAAATTTCTTCACTTAAATTTAGTTAGCTAACAAGGTGAAGTTAACTTTTTAATGCACAGTTGCCTGCTTTCATTTCACTTGATTAGAAGAGATAATATTCATTCTTCATTTTGATAATATAAAAGTAAATTTTAACAAAATGTGCCTATGTGCATAAAAATTATGACTATTTAGACAAAGAAAAGCCACACTTGTAAAATGATTTTCAGCCTGTCTTTTTCACACATTTCCCTTCTTGGAATAGCACTACAGCACAGTTCTACACTTCCAATGATGGCATTCATGGATTTTCCTGTCAAATTCTAGACCACACTCTGCCTTGTTTTGTGATTTTCTCTCCTTAAGTAGCAGTATGTTTTCTCTGAAATAAGACAGTATACATGACTAAGTGTGGATAATTCTTTTGTTATCAAATATATACGGTATTGAAACTCAAGTTCATTGAGAAATTAATGCCAAAAAATATTTTTCAAAGATTTATTTATTTATTTATTTCTCTCCCCTCCCCGTCCCCCAACCCCAGTTGTCTGTTCTCTGTGTCTATTTGCTGCATCTTCTTTGTCCGCTTCTGTTGTTATCAGCACCATGGGAATCTGTGTTTCTTTTTGTTGCACCATCTTGTTGTGCCATCTCTGTTTGTGCGGCACCATTCCTGGGCAGGCTGCACTTTCTTTCACACTGGGCGGCTCTCCTTATGGGGCGCACTCCTTGTGCATGGGGCTCTCTATGCAGGGGACACCCCTGTGTGGCACAGCACTCCTTGCGCGCATTAGCATTGCGCATGGGCCAGCTCCACATGGGTCAAGGAGGCTCGGGGTTTGAACCACTGACCTCCCATGTGATAGATGGATGCCCTAATGACTGGGCCAAGTCCGCCACCTTAATGCCAAAATTAAGATGATTAGATAGATCTCAATAAACATTTTTGTCTTCATACTAATATGTCTGCAATATTATGTATCCCAAAGACTACAGTGGCCTTCACAGATCTTGTATAATTTGTTAGAAATGAGATTAAGGCTGTGCTTCTATTAACAATTGTTTAACTGTTTACACAAATTGAATGGCTGATTGGAAGAACTGTTTTCCAATTTATAAATAAAGACACTAAATGTGTTTTCTTTTTTATCCTTCACTTTTGTGTTTTTAAAAAAGCTTTAGATTACATAAAAGTTACATAAAAAATATAGGGCATTCCCTTATGCCCCACCCCTACACACTTTCCCATGAACAACATGTTTCATTAGTGTGGTACATTTGTTACAATTGATGAACACATTTTGAGGTATTGCTTTTACCTGTGGACTGTAGCACACATCATTGTTTACACTCTGTCCTACACAATTTTTAGGTTATGACAAAATATGTAATGGCCCGTATCCATCACTGTACAGTCATGCAGCAGAATTCCAACATCCTGAAATGACCCCATATCACTCTGATTTTCCCCTCTTCCTTCCTTTAGAACCTCTGGTGGCCATTGCCTATATATAAAAGATTACAGTTCTGTCATTGCTAGAAGAATAATAAGTTTATAATAGAATAATAATAAGTCAACTTTATTCCAGTTTTCATTCCCCAATCTTGAGAATTTTCAGATGGTGATGACCACCACCCTGTTTCTAATTGAGAGGGGGCTTAGGTCCCATGGAGCAGATGGATGGACTTACCTTGTTCACAGTTGCAAACACTCTGCTTCTTGGGATGGGCTTTGTTTATCCTCATCTCCTTGTTAGTTGTCCTGGGTGAGCCCAATGAACTGCAAAATATGAGTCCCTTTTATAACAGTATTTTTAAGTATCTAGTTTGCTCCAGCTATAGCTATAGAAAATGGAAAGAAATAAATGATAATTTACCAAAAAACCTCTAATGATTCTTACATTCTAAAGGGAAATAACTCATAAATGTATAAATTTATCATACTTATGTTAGTATAGTGATATATGCTATGAAATGAAAGAAGGCAGATTTAAATAAATAATAGCAAAAATACAATTTTGATAAAACTGTCAAGCCAAGTATTTTTGAATTTAACATAGTTTAGTGGAGATCTAGAGAAAATTAGGATATAAATATGTAAGGGAGACTCTTTTAAGCAGAAAGATCATCATGCACAAAGTCCCTGAATAAGAAATTAACAAGTGAGATGAAAAAGTGGAAATTAGAAATAGGTCAGGTTGGGAATAAGCAGGGTAGTTGAATCAAACACACTCATATAGACTTAGGTTTTCAGATTATTTTCTAAGTTGTCGAGAAATAATTTGAAGGGTTTCAATAATTGAATGAATTATACATAAGGAGAGATAGTATGGTAAGCATATTAGATATAATCCTCTAATCCAATTTATTGAAACAGCCATTGGAAAAGAAACTAGATGAAGACCAATGTCAAAAGACATTGAAGCATAGGGCACTCCCATATTTAGAGCTGGGAAAGAGAAGGAGGACTCATCAAAATGATTCTGAGAGGGAGTAGCCAAGGTAGTAGAAATAAAATATGATGGTGGGGAAATATGTTCTCCAATAATGGTGATTTAGATGATTCAGTCAATTGTCCCCAACGAAGACAAAATTTTGGCAACATATCAGAAACATGCTTTAGATGTCTTCAGAGAAGAAAAATAATATTGGAAAGAGATTTGATCAAATCTGTGTTCATAAGGAAACCCAGGACATTGACTGTGGAATTGGGATTTTTGCCCTTGAAGAATCCACCTATCTGGAAGAAGAAATGGAGTTGATAAGAAACCACTATGGTATTTGACCTGACATGAAAAGCATATGGACCAAAGATGGCATTAAAATACATAATGCTAAATTTTTTTATTTAATTGCCTTTTTAAAAAAAAAGATACATAGATCACAAAAAAATTACATTAAAAAATATAAGAGGTTTTCATATATCCCACTCCCCACACCCTGCACTCCTCCCACATAAACAACCTCTTTTGTCATTGTGGCACATTCATTACATTTGGTGAATACATTTTGGAGCAGTACTACACCACATGGATTATAGTTTACACTGTAGTTTATACTCTCCCCCAGTCCATTCAGTGGGTTATGGCAGGATATATAATGTCCAGCATCTGTCCCTGCAATATCATTTAGGACAAATCCAAGTTCCAAAAGTTGCCCCCACATCACATTTTAGCTAAATTGAGATGATAGACCTATACTCTAGGTTTAAGCATAAAACAGAAATGTAACTCTCCTTCCAAGACCTAGGCACAGTTTTGAGTGTTCTCAATCCAATTAGGTTATTCAGAATACTTTATCTGCCTTTTTAAAAAAAAGCAAAATTGTATCCTCCCAAATAAAAGGCTACATCTCAGACTGTCTTTTAAGTATTTCACTTACTACATACAGCACACATACACTCAAAATCAGTGACAGTGAGAAAGAATAAAATATTACAAATTCGAAGATTGTAAAAAATAAAAACTATGGAGGACACAGATAATGACAATACTTGCGAATTCTGTGGATGTGAGATGATTGCCATGTTCTCATTACCATAAAATTAGTTCCTTTTTCCAAAGTAATGTGTATCATGACTTCCTGTTCATTTTCAAAAGATTATAGAGGTTAATTGTCCCACCAAATTAAGTATTCAGTTGGTATTAGGGAGATAAGCTATTGTTAATTACATGCATGGCTTTTATCACTGTCCCATGCTGCAATTCAGTGAGCTCATTGAAAAAACACTAGTGCTTCTGTGCAGGGAAGTTGAATAACATCCACTGGTTTGGTCATTTTGTCTGCCTGCTAGTTAAGAGTTTGCATAGAAATGGCATAGCTCACCCAAGCAAGAATGGAACAAGGGGGATTAAAGCTCTAACTTCCCTCCCTTCTCACCTAATTTACTCAGCCAGTAGCTGCTAATCCAAACCAAACAAGAAATCAGAGTAAAGGGACCTCAAACTATGCAATCCAAAGAGCTCATTTTCCAGGAAATAAATCATGGCAGAGAAGGACATGGACAATATGGGGAGGGGTTAAAAAACAAAACGACCAACACAGATGGAGGAATAGTAAGGGTTAACGTAGAGAGTTTACTCCATTTGTTAATTAAGTAGATTTGAATTTTTAAAATTAGGCACTAGAATTCCATTCATTAGCATTCAAAGACAAAAGCAATCTTACTGAATTCAATTTAACTAGAAGAAATTGATAGTAAAAGAGGATTTCCTTAATAACCAAGGAATGAGGGTTTAGTGTTTGTTTCTATTGTGGAATAAAGGTTAAAGATAAGATCTGGAATGCCCCATTTTGTCCTAAGGTTTTAGACCATCACCCAGCGCAGTCAGCATAGTTCACTCTTTACACTTACTATTCCAGGACAAACTTTAATAGTGCATCCTTTATTTTACAATGTCATTAAATGCCTGTGTTCACCTTACCTCTAAAGCTGTTTATTGATGCAATTTTAGATGGGCACCTTTACTGACTGCAGGCATTTTACTCATTCATGTTCAAATCACCAAAGCCAGACCCCTTAGATTTCTTCCTTGTGCTTTTCCTTAGGAAAACAAAGATGTGAAGTTAGTTTCTCTTTGTTGAAAGCAATAATAAGCAGTTAATGAAATCCATCACTGCCTCTATTCCTCCCTTTGTATGGAAAACATTTTAAACAGAGATACATGAAATAACAAGCAGAGAAGTGCAGGGGACTGTGTATAGGAAATAAAATAGAGTTTCTCTGGTTAAGAGATTTACAGTGGAGACAAAGGCTCATCATGGAGTTTGCTCTTAAGTAAATATCAACAATATATCACAAACTGCCAAAGAACCCAAAACTTCAAGCAGAAATGTTCCTCAAAACCCCAAGGATATCTGGACACCATAAAAGAGACCACAAGATAAAGAACTCAGTTAACTATTTAAGCTGAAAGACAATTAAAGTACCCCAAATATCTAACAGTCACACACAACTTGTCTAATTTTCTTTTATTTTAAAAATATTTGCCTGGAAATAGCAAGATGGGACATGCTTTGGGTTGCAACCTGAAACTCTGCCCCCTGAATCAAAATTCAAAGGTGCACTGGGGGACAGTGTAAACTACATATAAACTATTCTCCATGCAGTGCAGCAGTGCTCCAAAATGTGTTCACCAAATGCACTGAATGTCCCATGATGATGAAAGAGGTTGTTGATGTGGGAGGAGTGGGGTGAGGGGGGTGAGGGGTATATGGGGACCTCTTATACATTTTAATGTAACATTTAAAAAATAGGGAAAATTTCTAAGACCTGAAATAAATGCCCTTGTTGCCTGCACCTTGGTTTGTTACTCACACCTGAGGTAGCGATCTGACCTGATGCTGTTCAACACAGAAGCCTGTGTTTTGCTTGTTGAAACTCGTACAGGCTTCTCTGCGCCAGCAAAATCTTTTCTTTCCCCTGACTGACAGAATTAGGTTTTAGTCACTTGCAAAAATTGTAGCTGAGTGATGTCAATTGATTTCAATTGAGTGAAATTAGCTGGATACAAAAGAAATAATGTATGATCTCACTGATTACAAATAACTAGAAAAACAAACCCATTGATTCAAATCTAGACTCTGGGTTTCCAGGGGATGTGGTGGAGATAGGGAGTGCAAAGTTCATGCTTAAAATATACAGGGTTCCTATTTGGAATGATGAAAATGTTTTGGTAATGGTGGCGATGGTAACACAACATTGTCCATGAAATTAACAGCACTGAAATATATATCTCAATGTGACTAAGAGGGGAAATGTTAGAGTGTACATATAGGAACTGAATACAAATTTTTGGAAAATCCACGGGACTACAAAAATAGTGAACCCTAAGACAAACCACGGATTTTAATTAATAGTGCAATTATAAAAATGTAGTATCATCAAATGTAACATATGACCCACACCAACGCAAGGTGTTGGTGGTGAAGTAGTACATGGGATCCTGTATTTTATGCATGATAGTTCTGTAAACTCACGACTTCTGTAATAAAGAAAAAAGTCAAAGCATTGTAAGTGATATGACCAAAACTATGCCTCTAGCAATATTTTATGCTTTAAGACAATGAGGATTTTCAGACTGGGCAGCTGGCCATGCTCATTATGCAAATATTCAGAAGTTCACTAAGTTTTTTCCATTGTTCAGTGATTATGGAGCTTTAGGAATATATTAGTACATCACAGTGGTTTTTTTTTTTAAGATTAAAAAAAAAAATTTATCTCTCCTCTTCCTCTCCCCACCAGTTGTCTGCTCTCTGTGTCCATTCGCTGTGTTTTCCTCTGTCACTGCTTCTATCCTTAACAGCAGCACCGGGAGGCTGTGTCTTTTTGTTGCGTCATCTTGTTGTGACAGCTCTCTATGTGTGCGGTGCCATTCCTGGGCAGGCTGCACTTTCTTTCACGCTGGGTGACTCCTTAACAGGGCACACTCCTTGCGTGTGGGGCTCCCCTACACAAGGGACACCCCTGAGTGGCATGGCACTCCTTGCGCGCATCAGCACTGTGCATGGGCCAGCTCTACACAGGTCAAGGAGGCCCTGGGTTTGAACCACAGACCTCCCATGTGGTAGGCAGGTGCCCTATCTATTGGGCAAGTCCGCTTCCCCATCACAGTGTTTTGAGTAAATCTTATGCATTTGAGTGGAAATGGAATGGGTTGAGAGAACAATTATTCAAGCAAACATTCCTGAAAGGGTACAGAAGGAGAATTAGCATACAGTAGGGTAAGGAAAGGCTTTTTACTCATAGATAGTTAACTTACCATTCATGGTGAAATACACCAGGGAAATTTCTTGGTTTCTTCCCTGTCTCAATATGCCAACCAATAGTTACCAAGACTTAAAGGCCAGGCAGAGACCAAGTCCCAATGAAAGAAGCTGAGATTAAGGGATTTTGTATAACCCTGGACATTGTGGTAGGAAACCTAAGTGCAGGGCCCACGTACAAAGGAAAAATATCAACAGCTTCTCTGATATTGCTCTTTGGCAATCTGAATTCCCAATGCTACCTCAATCCCACAACAAGAAAATAAACTTGACCTATTTCAACTAATGCTCAATGAACTGTATGATTAGGAAACAGGTCCTGGAGTTCCAGGACATTAGTTTTAGCTGACAACACAACAGGAAGCACACTTTTCAAGGCACTGTGCCTTCTCTAGAGCTTTCTTTGCAAATTAATTTTTCAAAAATTGACTTAAAAAACAGGAGAGAAATACTTGGAAAGGAAAAAATCAGTGGCAGGCAGGTTAATTGAGAAAATACTTTTCCTGAAGGAAAATGATCACCAAATGGCGATGACAGTTTCTCTTCTGTGATTGACCTTATTTGTCCTATATTGCAGTGGATGAGCACACCATGGAAGAATTAACACCCTTTAGTGCTTTCACTTTCCCCATCAACTCAATGGGAGGTAAACACTTCCCCCCATATCATACAATGTGTGTTTTCAAAGTTTTTACATCAATCCTTCGGTCCAAGAATGGCAGGACCCTAATGATGCACCCTGGCTTCCCCAGAAAGAAAGGACATCACCCAATGGTCCTTGTTTAGGGCATAATGCAGTGTGGAATGCTTTTGCATTTTCTCATCTGTAAATTGGCCATAAGATCAGTTTATGCCATGGGAAATCTCGGTTTTGCAACTTTTTCCCAACAAAAGAACACACAGAAACACATTTTAGTCTCAAAAGGAATCCAAATTTGGCAATATTACACATATACATTATCTATCGTGAAAAGGTTTGATTAAATGCATGACTGAATATGTGATGATACCATTATATAAACTAGTGGTAGATTTAACTATATGTGAGAAAGGACAGAGTGGACAACCGAGTTGTTCCTCCCTAGCATACATCTGTTTTATTCATTGATAAGGATGATGATGTATGGCTTGAGGAAGGAAAATTGTTAGATGTGGTTATGCCTTACATCATTAAAATGGTGAAATTTATAGTATATATATGTCAAGTTCCTTTGGGACAGAAGGGAAGGAAGTCTTTCTGAGTAAAACTGGAAGAGAATAAGGAATTCATTAATCGAAGATTGAATTTACATAAAATGTAAAGAAAATTTTAAAGGGAAATATGTATGGAAAAGTGTGATTCATAAATATAACTAAAATTAATAATGAAAAGGCAATGATCTTAATATTAATTGATAGTAGGTTACAGTTAAATTTAAATACATGAGAATGTATACCTTGATTACATTCTGTCATTTGTATATGTGAGTGTGTTTTTGTGTTTGTGAGAGCTTGTATGTATGTGTATACACTTGTCACTGTCCTTTCCGCAGGACCACTAAGCAGAACTGTTTCTTCTTTCTGAATTTGTAGGCATGTATTCAACCAATAATATGCACACGTATAAGTCTCCATTACTCCCCTACTATTACTCTGATCACTTAATCAACAGCACCGTCACCACATCAATTAGCTACAATATCTATGGCTACAAGTGTCACTATCAAAATCACTGTCTCAGTTTTCTAAAAGCTGCTGAAAGCAATATAGCAGAAATGGATTGGCTTTTAAAATGGACATTTTTTAACTTACAAGTTTACAGTTCTGAGGCTATGTAAATGTCCAAATTAAGGCTTCATCAGGAGATGCTTTTCTCTCTGAAGACTGGCTTTACTGATCTGGCAGAGCACATGGCAAGGCACAGGGCAGCATCTGCTGGCACTCTCCCTCCTTCTCTGGGCTTCTTTGCCTTCAGCTTCCTGCTCTGTGGTTTTCTCTCTGCTTCTGGGTTCAATTGACTTCAGCTTCTGACTTCTGGGGCTTTCTCAGGTTCTGGAGTTGCTCTTTATGTTTATCTCCATATTCGTTCTGTTCATAGAGGACTCTAATAAGAGGATTAAAACCCAGCCTGGGCCAGGCCTCATTGAAGTAAGTTTATCAAAAGGCCATTAACTGGAGATTCCTAATCAAAAGGCCCCACCTACAACAAGTTCACACCCACAGGAATGGATTAGCCCTACGGATGTGGTTTTCTGAGGTCCGTAAAAACCACAAACTACTACAAAACCACCAAATTATACTTTGACTATTTATTCATGAATCTTAAAAATAAGATGTATTTGAATCCAGTTTGGCTATATTATTATAATATAACACAATATGAAGGTTTAGCATAGCTATGCCCCCAATTATTATATCATCTTTTGGACTCATTCTCTAACGGGCTGTGAATCCAAGTCTGGAATGATTCTCAAAGACTCCCTCACTTGGACTTCATCCCTTTCAGGAAGTCACAGCCCTTAGCTAGGGTGTCCTTCAGCGCATCTTTCATGGTTTTTATTCTATAGTCTGAAAAGAAGGGATTCAGGAGAGGTGTGATGACACTGTGGAGGATAAAGAGGATCATGTTTAGGAGTTGGCTCCTCTTCTATGAGGACTGGACATTCACAGATGGAGCTTCCGTAGCCCATGGCGACCACAGTGAAATGAGAGTCACAGATGGCAAAGGCTTCTCAATGACCTTGCACTGAGGGTATATTCAGGATTGTGGAGATGATATAATATAAGAGACCACTATGAGTGAGAGGAGTTGATGAGCAGGACAAGGGAGCTGAGGAAATCCAATAGCTAAATGACAGTTTATGTCAGCCCAGTCCAAGTGGAGGAAGAGGGCACTGTTACAGAAAAATCGATCAATCTCACTGAGGCCACAATATGGCTGTCCCACCTTAAGGAAGGTGGAAGTGAGCCTGTGGAGAAACCTGCCTACCCAGGAGAGTATTACAAGATGAACACAGAATGAGCTGGTCATAATCAGAGGGTACTGAAGAAGACTACAAAATGCAATATAGTGATCGTGATTGCAAAAAGGATGAACTCAAGGCATCCAGAGAGGAATTAGAAATAAAACTGAGTAAAGCATTCACTCACTGAAATGTTCTTCTCTAACAGGAAACCTGATATCATTTTGGAACAACACATTTGATAGTTGATATTTCATTGAGAGAGAGATTGCTAAAGAAGAAAGACATGGGTGAGTGGAGCCTATAATCCATAAGAATCAGGACAATGGTGAGGATGTTTCCAAGGACAGTCACCAAATAAGCCAATAAAAAATGTAGAAGTGGAGGTTCCCAATAATTCTGGTGGCAGGTGTCCAGAAAAGAATAACTTCTCTCACCTTGGTCCAATTGTCTTTATCCACTATAGGTGGGGAAGCTTTTCTCTTGAGAGAGAAAAGAAAGCATAAAAAAGTCAAGAGTCTCCAATCATCAAAGAAGAATCTTCTTAGATAAGTGGAGTTAGGTAAGTTTATTTATTCTTCCATTTCTAGAAAAATTGAGCTACTTGACTGAAAAATATAGATGGGTTTATATTTTTATAAATTCCAAATAAGAATAGGTGAAAATTAATGTCCCTAATATTTAGATGTATAAAAATGATATTATTGTACAGTATTGAATGACTCTAGTCCTTCTTACGTGTTACTCAGGGAAGTGGATGAGAGAAGGTTAGGGGAAGAGAAAAAGAGAGAGGGAAGGGACAGAAAGGGACAGAGTTTAATTGATGTATTAAAGAAGGTATGATGGTTAGGCTCATGTGTCACCTTGGCCAGGTGATGGTGTCCAGTTATTTGGTCAAGCAAATAACTGTTTATTTGCTTGTTACTGTGAGGACATGCTGTGGACTGAAATCATCAGTAATTTGATTGAATCTGTGGCTGATTACATCTCTAATCCATTGAGGAGATTGCCTTCATCCATGAGAGAAGTCTCATCCACTCAGTTGAAGACTTTAAAGGAGAAGTGTGGATTTCAGCAGTCAGAAGGGAGAATTTCCACCTGTACTTCAGCCAGCCAGCTTCTCCTGGAGACTTCATCAAAGACCTTCATCAGAGTTCCTGACCTGCTGCCTGCCCTAGAATTTGGGATTGTGCATCCCCATAGTCATGTGAGGCAATCTTTAGAAGACTCTCGTAATGTTAGCAGATATCTCCAGTTGGTTCTCTTTCCCTTGAGAGCCGTGGCTAATATATGTGGATGCATGGAATAAACAGAAGTTATAAGGCCTTTGAGTGGGTCTTAAAGAAACTGATGAAATATGAGTACTAGAGAAATCAATCAATGGGTTAATTTCAGAAAGTGAAATTATGTTATTAAATCACTAATATATTATCCTTATTAGTTGTTTTTTAATTTAAATGCTTTCATTGTCTCTTCTTTAATGTGTACCCATTTGTACTTGTGAACTGCAAATAAAACTGAAATCTGCATGTGCTGCGGGTTCCCTCCCACATCCAAGTATCTTCAGAGATGAGGTCCTGGGAGGGGGAGAGAAGGTCTCCATGATATACAGGAAGCTTGGCAGGGGGCTGACAAGCTCAGGCTGCTCCTGAACACTTTAGCACATCCTTCTCCCAGTTCTGGGTTCCAATTCCATTTTCTCTTCTGCCCCATTCAGAGAGATGAGCTGAGGTTCCCTGGCTGCTATTGTGCCCCTGGCTCATCTCAGGCTCCAAGCTTCAGGGACTTTGTGTTGGCTCTGTGGGCAGCAGAGGCTCCAGCAGCTGCTCCAGGCAGGAGGTCCCTTGCAAAGAGGAGATATTTTGATGGCACAAATGTGTCCCAGGGCCCTGACACTGGTAGCTTCATTTGGCATGTGGTGTCCCCTGGGGGCCAGCTGGGGAAAGGAGGACAGGGAGGATGAGGGAGAGGAGGAAGAAGGTTCCCCCCCCCCATTATTGTTGTTGCTTGTATATAGCATTAAATTCCTCACAGTGTCACTGGATTTTATTTAGGTTCTCTGACTATGCTGGAGAAATGAATTTGAAGAGCACATCAGGTGAGTTAGGCAAGTAATTTATTCAGGCAGGGAGGGATGAGAAATGGGAGAAAGTAATAGATCAGGAGTCCCAGGTAGAGAGGAAGGGGTTGAAAAGTGATAAAGTGGGCTGATTTACAGGCTACAATTCATCATTATAGGTTATAAATTCCCAGGTTTACTTGCATAGCCACATGGCAGAGGAAAAACAGTCCTTTGTACAGAGGGCAGGAACAGGTTCAGAGGTGAGAGAGTGCATGAAAGAGAGAGAGAGCTTGGGCTCTGTGCCTGCCTTTTTGAACTGTTAATTATTCCACCCCTTTGCGAATGGAAGGGGAGGGGTTCCAGCTTTGGCTGTTTTGATTGATTACTCCACCCATCAATCCCCATGGGGGCCCAATGACAAAGTTCTTGGGGAATATCCAGGCTTCTCTTGGCTTCCAGAAGAAGTCTTTGTTCAGAATAGCAGAATCTTGGGGGGGGGGGGGGGGTGTGTCTTCCAGCAGCCATCTTGGGGGTTATTGATGTCCACATGTACTCTGCCAGGTTCCACATCTATCTAATGATTCCCTGTCTTATTAAATGGCTTCATTCCCCCCTCAGAGAATTTGCTCCTTTAATCTTAAAGGGGTGCTGAAGGGAGATGATCATTTTTCTGTAGCTACTTCCTGCTGGTTAGGGGCAGTAGGCCCTACTTGACAAGGTATAAAATCCTCTTGCTCTTCTATCTCTTTTGGAGGAAGATGGATCTGGCATTCTGGGCAAAGCTGGATGCAGTTCCTATATGGCTAACTGGATGTTGATTCTAGAAGAAAAAGGCTTACTTTTTAAAGTAAGTTTCAAAGTAAATTTCAAACATCTTACTGTGGGTGTGAGATCCTCTCAGTTTGAGTACATCACTGAGGTATGACTCAGGCTGTCTCCACCCCCTTGCTGGTCTTACATAAAAGGAGACACCCAGGAAAAGGAGCTCCACCAGGACTTTGCACATGTTCAATAATTAGTAGTAAGATTGTGACAATGTTCTTTCATAATCTGTAATGAACGTCTCATGACAATGCAAGGTGTTGGTGGAGGGTTGATGTGTGGGTCCTCTGTATAAGGTTATGCTTGTTTGCTTTGTAAGTCCACATCTTTTACTATACGCTTATTGTTTATATATGTTTATATATAAATGATGTAAAGATAATAATTATAGGGTGGGTTGGGGAAAATACTTTGGTTAGTAGTAATATTTTGACAATGCTCTTTAATTTTTAGTTTATAATGTTTAACAACAATGCAAGGTATAGGTGGTAGGTTGTTATGAGAGTCCTGTATTATGGCATGTATGTTAGTTTTGTAGGTTCACAACTATTGCTGCACACATATTGTTTATGTATGTTTGTTTATGTGTGAGTGACATACTTCAATTAATTTTTTAAAAAATAAAAAAAAAGTACAGCGGTCTTTATCCCCGTTCACTCCTTCCGCAACCACGGTCCCCATCCCCCTGCCGCCGCTGCCCAGACAGGAGAGGGCTGGATGATCAGAGGAGAAATCAAGAGGGGCTGAGCTCGCTCAGGAAGGAGCGGGGAAGGAGCGGGAAGGCGGGCAGCGGCAGCCGAGAGCCACCGCCCCCTTGGCAGCCCGAGGCTCTGCAGCGTTGGCAGGGAGGCAGCAGCGGCGAGGGTGGGCGGAGGGCTGGTGGGCGTGTTGTGTGTGTGTTTGTGTGAGAGTGTGTCTGAGCAGGGATCAGGCTGGGTGGGAGACCAGGCGGGGCGCTCCAGGGCGCTCCGGGGAGCCTTCCCCCGCCGCCCCGCAAGCATCCCTACTGGTGCCCACACAATAAACATTTATTTTTCAAACAGAGTTTCTGGACTAGAGGGGTTTCTGTTTTAAGTTTTACCACACTGTGTAGATGCAGATCTTTAAAAAGAAAATTAAAACAAAAACACGGCCCTCTTACAAAAGACTTTACTTCTCTTTTACCTAAATAATAATATCTAAATAAGTTCTACTGACATTTAAGGTCTCTGGAAAATTGACTCAAACTTACCTATAATTACCATTTCCTGTTACTTTATGTAGTCCATATATGCAATATCCCTCTCTAAATTTACTTGCTTTTTAAATTTTTTTCTTAGAGAAGTTGTGAGTTTACAAAACAACCATGCACAAAATACAGGGATCCTATTACCACTCTGCCACCAACACCTTGCATTGGTGTGGATTTTTGTTTCAACTGATGGCAGGATATTTCTATAATTGTACTATTAACTAGAGTCCATTGTTTAACATAGCATTTCACTGTGTAGTGTAGTTCCAAGGATTTTTTAAAAATTTATTCTATTTTATATATACAATCTAACATTTCCCCTTTTACTCACATTCAGATATGAATTTCGGTGGTGGTAATTGCATGTTGTGCTACCATCAACACAATCCAATACCAAAACCTTTCCATGATTCCATATAGGAACCCAGTACACTTTAAACTTTAACTTTCCATTAGCTATCCCCACCTCCTCCCCTAGTAACCTATACTCTAGGTTCTGATTCTAAGAGTCTCCTTATTCTAATTATTTCAAATCACTGAGTTATATGCTTATTTTTTTCTCCCTGTGCTACCTTATAACGTAACCTCCATTTCTGTGCCATGCAATTCTTTAGGCCTGGATGTTTAACTCTGCATCTCTTTAAGAGCAAGTTGTCATGTCACCCTAGAACTAACTTTGAACGTATCATTCCATAGGTTCCTCAGCCTCCTCTGCATTCTCCTAATGCATTGCAGGCACAAAGGTGATCGTGAACACTCTGATGTCTTTCATCATTGTGTCTACCTAATCCACCTATCCATTTGGTAGATTTTGTTAAAGCACTGTATTTCTCTATTTATAGTTCAAACAATTTCTACAAAATGCCATCACCTTTACATTGAAAAAGTTTATTTATGAAAAGGTGGGGGAAACCTCAATCTTTGTACATTCTAATGTTACAATCACTATGAACTTTTGTTTTGTCCTCAAGGTAATTGGAAAACCTATGGCCAATAGACCGTGTTCATGGGATAATCAAAGATATCACACAGTGGTATTATCTGCTTTGACCTTTTCTCTTCACCTATTTCCAAAGTTTGATTTCCCAGCACTGGGTCTTAATTGTCATGGATTAACATAAATCCCTGAGGTTAATACATTTTATGGCTTCATCTTTCAGGAGTGAATGAGCAAAGTGAGAGTAATGCAGTGGCCTAATGAGAGTGCCCTCCCTGGAGTCATACTGTTAGGTTTTTCAGACAAGCCTCAGATGGAACTGGTTCTTTTTGGAATAATTTTGTTCCTTTCCCTCATGACCCTTCTAGGCAACACTTATCATTCTAGTGTCCATCTTGGACTCCAAACTCCACACTTCTATGTACTTTTTCCTCTCCCATCTCTACTTCCTGGACCTCTATTTGACCAGCAGTAGCATTCACCAGCTTCTAGTCAACCCCGTGTGGTTCAGATAAGTCGATCACATCTGGACGCTGCATTTTCAACTCTATGTCTCCCTTGCACTGGACTTCAGTGAGTGTATCCTCCTGGCTGTGATGTCCTATGATCACTATGTTGCTGTTTGCCATCCTCTACATTATGTCATGCATCCTCGGCTCTGCCATGTCTTGGCTTCTATGGCATGATTCAGTGGGATGGCTTCCAAGTTTATTCAGTCTATACTCACCCTCCAACTGCCCTTTTGTGGTCATTGCCAGGTGATCATTTCTTCTGTGAGGTCCCTGTGCTCATCAAGTTGGCATGTGTGGACACCACATTCAACCAGGCTGAGCTCTTTGAGCTGGTATATTGTTCCTGGTGGTGCCTTTGTCACTCATCCTAACCTCCTATGGGTACACTGCTCAAGCAGTTTTGAAGATCAAGTCAGCCATTGGAAGACTTAAAGAATTTGGAACCTGCTCTTCCCACCTGATGGTGGTCATCATCTTCTGTGGAACCTTTATCTTCATGTATCTGCAGCAAGCCAGGAGTAGATCCAAAGACCAGGGAACGTTTGTTTTCCTCTTCTGCATTGTGGTGACCCCCACATTTAACCCACTCACTTATACCCTAAGGAACAAGGAAGTAAAGTCAGCACTGAAAAAATTTCTTGAGAAACTCGAATGACCCCATGGGACATGATTATCAAGAAACCTTTAGAAGAGGCTTATTAAGGATGAATCATTTAATGAATGGCAACTCAATAAATAATTTGGTTCTGTTCATAACCCTATCAACGGGATTCAGTAGAAGAGATTAAATTATAGCTTGAATTTCAGAGTCAGAACAATTTGAGTTGTAGTGCCCATTTGACCACATAAGAGCTGTGGGACTTGGCCAACTTGCACAACCATTACATTATCTCTAAATTAGGCTATATACTAGGACCTGAAATGGAACAGACCCAATTAAAACAGATCAGTATTCTAAGGATTTACTATTTTTAAAACTTGGTGTTATGAAGTTTATTCTACTTAATAGTCATAGCCATACATTAGATGACTTATAAAAATTACTGAATTATTATAAAATTATTACAGTTTTTCTTTTGCAAAGATCAAAGTATTTTGGTCAGTTGCTCAGGACAGAAAGAGCAAACCCTAAGTTTCAGTGACATTGTTCTATCAACTATGGATTGTTGAGCCCTTCACTTCCCCTCTGTAAGCCTTGTTACACTCTGGGTTCATCTGTAGTGCTGCACCCCAACTCCAGTCCTGTATTATAAGTTACTGATATTTTTTGCATTTCTCCCCTCACTAGGTTTTTGAGAACAGCAAGTACATTATGATTTAATCACAGTTTAAAATAAAACCTTTATATATAACTTTACAATGACTCCTACCTTTCTTTCTAAGCCGAAATCTTTTCCATTCAAAAGTTCATGTAAATTATGTATTTCTCTCTAGGTGCTTTTCCCATTAAAAATTTATTGAAGTATATTGGTCACAGATGAACATACATAAACAATAAATGTATAGTATAAGTTGTGAACTTACCAAGTAAGCATGCATAACATCATGCAGGGTGCCCATACATCACCCCACCACCAATACCTTGCATTGTTGTGAAACATTTCTAATAAATTATGAAAGAGCATCTTCAGTGTATTACTGTTATACTAACTATTGTACATAGCTTACATTTGGGGTATTTTTTCACCAAACCACCATATTTTTCATAAACCGTACAATTTATTAAAGTGTACATTAACAGTGTATGGTATAATCACAGAGTTGTGCATTTATCACTTCAATTAATATTAGACCATTTCCATTACTCAAAAAAAAATCAACAAAAAACAGGACCCATATGCTAGCACTACTCATTATAAGTCCTATGATGTGCTTTCACCATTTTAATTCATTTCCAAATATTTACAAATTTTTAAACAAATTCTGCAAAAATTAAACTTCAGTTTTCCATGCTGTAACCCCATTCTATTTTCTGATGACATATTCAAGCTATTAACTTCATGATTTTGCTCATCATATTTAGTTCATAATGAAATCATGCAATATTTTTTTCTTTTGTTCTTGGCTTCCTTCACTCAACATAAAGTCCTGTAGGTTCATCCATATTGTCATGTTTCCGGACTTAATTACTTTTTACTGCTGAATAATATTCCATTGTGTGTATATACCACAGTTTGTTTATCCGTTTATCAGTTGATGAACATGGGGGCTGATTCCATCTTTTGGTAACTGTGAATAATGTCACTAAGTACATCAGTGTGCAGATGTCTGTTCATGCCACTGCTTTCCATTCTTCTGGGTTATATACCTAGTAGTGATATTGCTGGGTCACATGGTAAATATCTAATTTCCTTAGGAACCACCAAAGAGACTTCCACTGTGGCTGTACTATCCTACATTACCACTAACAGTGAGTAAGCATTCCTACCACTCTACATTCCTCTCCAACACCTTTAGATTCCTGTTTTGTTAATAGTGGCCATTCCAGAAGGTGTGAAATGAAATCTCATTGTAGCTTTGATTTGTATTTCCTTGATAGCCAGTGATGTTGAATGGCTTTTCATGTGTTTTTACACCATTTGTATTTTTTTTAATAGAATAATGTCTATTCAGGTTTTTTGCCCATTTTTTAAATGGGTCATCTGCCTTTTTGTTGTAGGATCTCTTTATATAATGGATATTAGACTCTTGCCTGATGTGATTTCCAAATATTTTCTCCCATTGAGTAGGCTGCCTTTTTACCCTATTCACAAAGTCTTCTTTTGGAGGAGAAGTGTTTAATTTTGAGGAGGTCCCATTTATCTATATTTTCCTTTTTTGCTTATGCTTTGGGAGTAAGGTTTAAGAGAACCCCCCCTTCTACAGGATCTTATAGATGTTGCCCTACATTATCTTCTAGGAATTTTATTGTCTTGGCTTTTATGTTTAGGTGTTTGGTCCATTTGGAGTTGATTTTTGTATAGGGGGTGAGATAGGACTTGTCATTCATTGTTTGTTAATGGATATCCAGTTCTCCCAGCACCATTTATTGAAGAGATTGTTCTAATCCAGAAAAGGGGATTTTGTAGGTCATCAAAAATCATTTGACCTTAAAGGAAGGTCTATTTCTGAACTCTCAATTTCATTCCATTGATTAATACATCTATCTTCATGCCAAAACCCTGCTGTTTTGACCACTGTATCTATGTAATACACTTCAAGATCAGAAGACATGAGTCTTCTGACTTTGCTCTTCTTTCAAGGATGTTTTTGTTCAGGATTCATTTCCCTTTCAAATAAATCTGTAAGTGACTTTTCTATATCTGTAAAGTGAGTTGTTGGAATTTTGGTTGATAATGCATTGAATCTATAAATGAGTTTGGGTAGAATTGACATCTTCACAATGTTTAGTCTTCCAATGCATGGACACATAATACCCTTCCATTTGTTTGAGTCTTCTTTGATTTCTTTTAGCAGTGTTTTGTAGTTTTCTGAATAAAGATCCTTTACATTCTTGATTAAATTAACTTCTAGATATTTGAAACTGTTTTTGTTATTGTAAATTCAATTTTTTCTTGATTTCCTCATCAACTTGCTCATTACTAGTACTTAGAAACATCATGTTGTTTTTTCCTATTGATCTTTTATTCTGACACTTTGCTGAACTCATTTATTAGCTCTAATAGCTTTGTTGTAGAGATTTCAGAATTTTCTAAATATAAGATCATGTCATCTGGGAATAGAGAGAGTTTTACTCCCTCTTTTCCAATTTGGATGACTTTTCTTTCTTGTCTAATTGCTCTAGCTAGAACTTCTATCACAATTTTGAGTAATATTCAAATACACAAATAATAATATTCAAATTCATATCACAATATTGAATAACAGTGGCGACAGTGGTCATCTTTGTCTTGTTCCTGAGAGAGAAAGCTTTCAACTTCTCCCCATTGAGTATGACGTTGACTGTGGTATATTCATCTATGTCCTTGGTTATGCCAGGAACTGTCCTTCTATAACTATCTTTTAAATTGTTTTTATTAAGAAAGAAAGCTGTATTTTGTCACATGACTTTTCTGTGTCAATTGAGATTATTGTTTTTCCCTCTTCAATTTGTTAATGTGATGTATTTGATCTTCTTTGGTTAAAGCACACTTGCATATGAGGAATAAAATCCACTTGATCGTGGAGTATAGTTCTTTTAATATGCTTTTGGATTCTATTTACAAGTATTTTGTTGAGAATTTTTACATTTATGCTGATTAGAGAGATTAGTCTGTAATTTTCTTTTATTGTAGTGTATTTATCTGACTGTGATATTAGAATGATGTTGGCTTCATAAACTGTGTTGGGTAACTTTCCCTCCTTTTCAAGATTTGGTGAAATTTAAGCAGAATTGGAATTAATTCTTCTCAGACAGATGGTTCAATTCACCTGTGAAGCATCTCGTCTTGGACTTTTCTTTGATGGGAGAATTTTGATAACATTTGATTCAATCTCTTTTTGATTGGTTTATTGTGTTCCTGTGTTTCTTGTAGAGTCAATGTATGTTGTCCGTGCATTTCTAGAAATTTGTCCATTGCACCAAGTTGTCTAATTTCTTGGCATACAGTTGCTCATAATATCTATTTGTGGTCTTTTTTTTATAACTGTGGGGTCAGTCATATGCCCCCCCCCCCTTCATTCCTGATTTTATTTATTTACATCTTCTCTCTTTTTTTCTTTGTTAGTATAGATATGGGTTTGTCAATTTTATTGATCTTTTCAAAGAACCAGTTTTTGATTTTGTTAAATTTTTCCTATTGTCTTTTTTTCTTTATTTATTTTTGCTCTAATCTGTATTTTTAAACTTTCTGTTTGATTTGGGATTGGTTTGCTGTACTTTTTCTAGTTTCTCCATGCATTCAGCTTGATTTTAAACTTTTCTTCTTTTTTAATATAGGCATTTAGTACTATAAATTTGTCTCTTACTCCTGCCTTGGCTGTATCCCATAAGTTTGGATAAGCTGTGTTGTTATTTCATTCACCTTGAGATAGCTACTAATTTATCTTACAATTTCTTCTTTGACCCACTGGTTATTTAGGAGTGTGTTGATTAGCCTCCATGTATTTGCAAAATTTCCCCTTTCCCATCAATTTTTTTTTTTGACCCAAAATGTTAAGATTTTATTTACAAAGCTTCTTTTGTTGTACAGAAAGTAAAATGCTGTTACAACCTCAGTGTAGCTGGTAGCCATGGGTGGTTAGGAATCACCGGCACAGCTAGCCATGCTACAGCAAGTCTTACACAAAAACCTAACAACGCTTATAATTTTGTTGGGGTGAGGTCCCCCAGCTTGGTGGTAGATTTCCCAGAGGGACTAAATGGAGGAAGGCGGAATGTCACAGGAACTATTCTTTGGCTCTTTGGGTGGGTGGGTTTCCTGGGGCTTGTATCACAGCTACCTTTTTTTTTTTTTTTAAACAGCTACCGAATCCAAAGGAGCAGTCCAACCAATACTGAACAGTTCTTTTTCACGGTTTATTTGGGGTCTTAATCATCTTCTCCTTCATCGTCTGTTTCTCTCTTCCTCTTTTCGCCCTTCCCACTTTCTTCCTCGTCTTCATCCTCATCCTCATCGTCGTCGTCTTCTTCTTCATCAACTTCTCCATCGTGTCCAAACTCCTCTTCCTCCCCACTGACTTCATCTTCATCTTCCTCCCCTTCCACATCTTCATCTTCATCTTCATCCTCTTCATCATCAAACTCTTCATCTTCACCATCCTCGTCCTCTTCATCCTCCTCATCTTCTCCCTCTTCGTCCTCCTCCTCCTCGTCCACACCGTCCACCTCGGCATCAGAGTCGGGGGCTTCCCGGTCCTCTCGGTCGTAGCCATCCAGGTAGGTCAGCTGGGGCAGGAGCCTGAAGACGCTCTCGCGGTAGTCGTTAAGGTTGGTGACCTCGCAGTTGAACAGATCCAGGCTCTTCAGACAATCCAACTTTTTCAAAGGTTCCAAGGTGCTGATATCTTTCAGTTTATTTCCACTTAAGTTTAGATGTGTGAGATTCGGAAGTTTTTCTGCTAACATGTCCAGACCTCCAAAGATTCTATTGTCACTGAGCTCAAGCTTTTTCAATTTAGGTAGTTTGGGGAGATTTGAAACTGAAATCAAGCCTACATTTATTAAACTGAGGAACTCTAAGTTCACAAATTCAGCTGTTAAGCCCTCAATTTTCCCATCATTTGATTTGCAATTGTCCAGAACAAGTTCTCGAACCGCCGCCGGGGTCCGGTTCCTCAGCTCCAGGTGGATCCTCCTCTTCATGTCCATGGCTCCCTCTTCCCCCCTCTTCAAACTTAACTTTCCGCGGCGGGGGCGGAGGGGGGAGAGGCGGCCTGGCCGGCGCGGTGGGGTCGTCGGGGCGGGGGCTCTCCCATCAATTATTGATATCCATTTTTATTCCACTATTATCATCGAAGGTGCTTTGTATAATTTCAAACTTATAAAATTTATTCAGAGCTATTTTGTGCCCAACATGTGTTGTACTCTGAAGAAAGATCCATGAGTACTTGCAAATAATTTTTAACCTGCTCATTTGGGGTGGAATGTTCTGTATTTCTGTCTGGTCCAGCTCATTTATCACATTGTTCAAGTTCCCTGTTTCTTTGTTGATATTCTGTCTAGTTGTTCTATTGATGTGAGTGGCATGTTGAAATCTCCAAGTATTATTGTACAGATGTCTATTTCTCCTTTCTGTTTTACTAGAGTTTACCTCATGTATTTTGAGGAACGTAGGTTAGGTGCATAGATACTTATGAGTGTTACTCCTTCTTGTTGGATTGTCCCTTTTATTAATTTATAATGGTCTTTTGCATCTCTTATCGCCTTTTTAAATGTAAAATCTGTTTTGTCTGATATCAGTATAGCTACCCCTGTTCTCTTTTGGTTACTGTTTGTGTGAAACATCTTTTTCCAACCTTTCAGTCTATTTGTATCCTTAATCTAAAGTGAGTCTCTGCAGACAGCATGTGGAATGCACTTGATTTTTTACCCATTCTGTCAGCCTGTGTCTTTTGATTGATGAGTATAATCCACTAACATTCAATGTTATTACTGTGAAGGGATTATTCAACAATTTTTATCCTTTGGCTTTCATATGTCATATCTTACTTTTGTCTGTCTTTTTACCCTTTTGGTTACCCTTTTAGATAGTCTTCACTTCTGCACTCTCCTCCAAGCCTCTGTCTCATCTTATCATTCCTGGCTGCAGAACTCCCTTTAGTGTTTCCCATAGAGTTAGATTATTGTTTACAAATCTCTTAGTTTCTGTTTATCTGTGAATATTTTAAACTCACCATGCTATTTGAAGGACAGTTTTGCCAGATAATGAATTCTTGGCTGGCAGTTTTTCTCTTTCATTATCTTAATTATATCATACCACTGCCTTCTTACCTCCATGATTTCTGAAGAGATATCCCCACAAAGTCTTACTGGACTTACTGGACCTTGTATGTGATGTTTTGCTTATCCCTTGCTACTTTTGGAATTCTCTTTTTATCTTTTGCCATTTGGCATTCTGACTATTTTCTGCCTTGGTGTAGCTCTATTTGGGTTTATTCTAATTGGAGTACTCTGTGCGCCCTGGACACATATATACATATGTCTTTCAGGAGACTTTTGAAATTTTCAGCCATTATTTCCTCAAATATTCTTTCTGCCCCTTTTCTCTTTTTTCTTTCTGGAACTCCTATGAGGTATGTTAGGAACACTTCCTATTATCATTTAACTCCTTAAGCTCAAATTTTTCCAGTCTTTTCTCTCTCTGTTTGTCTTCTGTTCAATTTATGCTGGTCTTTCCTATACATAGTTGATGCTTTTCTCTATGATTTCAAATCTGCTGCTTTGTGCCTCTATTGTATATTTAATCTCACTTATTTTATCTTTATTCCCATAAGCTCTCCTATATTTCTATCCAAGGCTACAAAAAAAAATTTTTTTTTTGCACTCATCCAGTGTTTTCAAAATGTCTTTTATTTCTTTAGCCATGTTGTCCTTCAACTCTATGATTTGATTTAGGATATTTGTATGAAACTCATTGATGAGTTGTTTCAAGTCCTGCATGTCATCTGGAGCTTTGCTTTGTTCCTTTGCTTTAGTCATATCTTCCTTTTTCTTAGTATTGCTTGTAATGTTTTGCTGATGATTAGGAATCTGATTATGATGCTGAGTTTACTCTGATGTTCAGTTTCTCTCTTGCCAAGAGATTTACTGTTAAGTAGCTGTATGCTCCCACTGTTCTTTGATTCTTGGTTCAAATTCTTCTAGATATTTAGGACTACCTCTATTTCACTGCTCAAACCAGGGCTAAGGACTCAGTAATGGTGTGCAGGTCAGTTGCCAAGGGCCTTGGAGGGCGGCCTGTAAAAGCTGATTGCCTCCTTTATGTTCTTAGTATTATTTTTCCCTCATTTTCATGCACTTTTCTGGTCTTTCAGCAGATGGCGCTCTTTGGCAGACCTCTTAGTTTAGACCCCAGATGCTAGGGTGAATGCATTCATTGAACCCCCCCAGGGCTGACCTTGCAGAAACAATATTCTCAGGGCAGGTGAAGCTTTGCAAAAAAAAGTTTATCATAAGTTTTGCTCCTCCCTTGGCTGGCCTGTCCCTATGCCTGCTCAGCAACCAGCCCAGGGCAGTACAGGTGTTGGAGAAGACAAACTATCTTTAGCTCCCTGCTAGCTCCAGGGACAATTTCATGGCCCCACTGGTCTAAAAGTGTGTAATCCCTGGGATGAAGTACACCAAGTTCACTGACCAACATCGGAATTTTCTATAAACTGTGTCCCTCCATCTCCACTTACTTGGGGAAGAGGAGCCCTGCAACCCCCTCAGTCTGCTGTTTGCTCCGTGGGTGGGGGGTATGTGTACCAGCAGCTGCTGCTAAAGGTTTAATCTTGGGATTTTTCCAGCCATCTGAGACTCCTTTCCTTTGCCCCTCTCTCTTCTGTGTTCACCTTCCCCTGGTTTCCTGAGTCCTAAAGCTGCCCTGCAGAGAGTCCTCTAGACATTTTTCTGGAAGAGAAGGGATTCCTCTGCCACTCTAACTCTCCATTTCACTTGGGATTTTAAGCATTCTCAGATTAACACATCAAAACTAAAATCACAAGCTCTCTAAGTTTCTGCTTGCTATTCATTCTTTCTGATATCAGAATAAGGAAAACATTCATCTGTCACCTGTGACAGCATGTTTAACCTATTCCTCCCTCTCACTTGTTGTATGTAACCTCTCCACAATAAGGTCATTTTTTTCTTTTTAGTTATGTCTCTAATATATCCACTTCTTTCCAGTTTGTTTCAAACACCTGTCATGTGGACTACTAGAGAGAGATAATTAATTAAATAATTAATCAAGCATACCCTTTATTCTTTCACACATTACCAGGTCCACATAATTTTAATACATCATGGAACTTCCCTTGTCTTATTTTCTTCTTTACAAACTGGGTTCATTCATTTATTATTATTTTTTAAAGATTTTTTTATTTCTTAACCCACACCCTTGTTTTTTTGTACTTGTACTCTGCTCTGTTTCTACTCATTGTGTGCTCTCTGTGTCTGCTCATCTTTTAGGAGGCCCTGGTTCCTGAACCCAGGACCTCACATGTTGGAGGGAGGTTCCCAATCACTTGAGCCACATCTGCTCCATGCTTGTTGTGTCTCTCCCTGTGTCTCCTTGTTACACCTCCTTGTTCCTTTATCTCATTGTATAAGCTCAGTTTGCCAGCCCATTGCATCAGCTTGCTTTCCTGCTGGTCTTCTTTAGAATGCACTGGGAACCAAACCCAGGACACCCAGATGGGAAGCAGGTGCCCAACTGCTTGAGCCACATCCGTTCCTCCTGGGTTCATTTATTATCGATGCACTGATGATACATATGTGAACAAATGGTAACCATGTCTTAACAAAGCTACAAGCTAATGACCTAGCTAAGTTTATTGGTAGATTTTTACTGTATGGTTATATTTATTATGAAAAAAATGAAAGTCAACAATAAGGGAAAATTCTCTCATTTCAACAAATTGTCAGATATCTACCTTATTCTAACTAAAGATTGTTACATGTGATTTTAATTTTATTTTGATATTTGGTACTGAATTGACATTGACATTAGAGAAAGAAACATTACCTAAACAGTAAGCCTCATTTTGAAGGAGGAAAGAATTGTTTCTATTTGCTAATGACAAATATATTAATGTATGAATATGAACGGAAAAAACGTACAGGTGAGTTTTAAAGAGGTTGCCAGCTTATAGGATCCAAACGGTTTTTAGGTGGTATGATACATTTTAAGGGTAGGGACTAAATTTCCTTAAAAGTTATTAGAAGTGTCAGAGGATATATTCACACAATAAAGCAAGACATGGTTAGAAATGGAATGCTATCCCTTGTACTGAGGAAGTCACAAAAGTTTCTGAATTCCCAGTAAACTGAGAAATGGGAAAGCAAAAAAGATTTTTTCCCTTAAAATGCAGATTTTAGAAATTGCCAATAAGTATGAATAGATGATTATGGAACCATGTGAGAATAGAAATTCTATTTCAAATAACTCAATTTTTACAACTGAGATACTTTAATATAAGGAAAGAGGAATAGGAATAGAATTATTCATTTAACAACTGCTAAGAAATATAAAATGTACATTATAAAATAGTGAGAACAACACACAGTACTAGAATGCCTGACGTTTGCTGTTCAATTAAAATTCAGTCAGTAGCTTACTTGATATCCTGGGTCAGTTACTCAAGAGATTTATGCAAGAGACTACTTCTCTATAGACCACTCAATGATAATCTTTTTCTACTGCCTCATACAGACATTATCAAGGAATAATCAGAATGAATTTAATTTGCAAGTGATTACAAGCATGCCAGGTTAATTTACTGATATCTTACGGCAAGATGGAAGGTTTCTTTTTTTTCCCCCATGGCCATGTCCCAGGATCCTCTATTATGGACATTTTAATGAGCTACATATTTCCCACAGAGAAAAGATAGTAATTCTCTTACCCATCTTGGGAGTGATGATGCCACATCAACAAACCCTTTTTTTCCTTTCTTTCTTTTTCCCCCTGTATAAGCCCCATGCCTATCAAGGAGTAAGTCACTGGGGTTTCACACTTTCAAATTCTTTTCCTTATGAGTGAAGGAACTGGCTCAGTATCTTCAAACACATTCCCAGCAAGCCCCAACATCTAGTTTGAAAGTCATTTGATTCTTTCCATTATGTGGAATAGGCATATCCATGTTGTACCCCTGGCTGCATGTACCAAAAACATTATCTCTTGGGGCTTAGCTAAGATGGTTTTACTTTCTGTGTCCAAGTTTTTTATGAAATTTTAATGTATCAGGACATGATCTGTGGAACATATGATATAGGCTTATAGGAATTGCATAGTTTAGGATTGTACCTGTTTAGAGAGATATATATTTCTTCTTTATTTATTTTCTTTTGTTACAGTTATTAGATCTGAAGTGAGATGCTCCCAGGGTCCACAGGATGGAGGAATAAAATATGGATTAGGGTGGACTTACTGATATTCTACTATGGAAGTTCTGTGACTAGTAATGGAAGAAATTGTAGCATTGATGTGGAGAAAGTGGCCACGGTAGTTGGTGAGGGCAGGAAGAGGGAAGAAGAGATGTGCTGTGGGGGCATTTTTGGGACTTGGAGTTGTCCTAAATGATATTGTAGGGACAAATGCTGGACATTATATTCTCCCATAACCCACTCAATGTACTGGGGGAGAGTGTAAACTAAAATGTAAACAATTATCCATGTGGTGCTGCAGTGCTACAAAATGTATTCAACAAATGCAATGAATGTGCCACACACACACACACAATAAATAAAATAGAGAAGTTATAGAAATATTGCATTCACTCAACCAATATCTCTTTCTCCTTAAAAACAAAGTGTTTTTTTAGAATTCATTTCAAACTTTTCTGTGTTCAGTCACATAGGATATTTGTAATGAGTAATGAAGATATTTTATGTCTTCGAAAAATGTTTTTACTAAATAAGTTCAAGTTAAATGGTATGCTGTGTGGAATTAATAATTTTCCTTGTATTCTGTCATGGAAAAAGCCTGAATAATCCTATTGCTCTCTTAGTTTGCTCATGAATGTTTACTCTGAAGACTTTAATGATTCATAATGAATGGGGATATGTTCATCATGGAAATAAATGCGTGTGGAATAGTAAGCCAGATACTTGGGAGCTCAACAACAGGAGAGGACATCGGGTAGGGTCTGACTTGCAGGGGCAAAGGGAAGACTAATAGTAGTTAATTTTGCATAAAATTCACCAGAAGAAAATCAACTTTTAAAGGAAATATTTACTTTTGGAATATAAATGAAATCTTTGAAGCTTTCTATTGGAGACAGTGGGGGGTGGTAATGAAAAAGCTAATGATGAGGAAATTGCAGTGTATTTCCATTTTTGGAATGACAAATTTGAGGTGAAGTTGATGACAAGTTGCAACAGTTATAAGTGCCCCTTACTCACATTAATGCTAAGAAGAAGAATAGAACCACATGTGCTATGGCAGTTACTATTAATGGAGAATTCAAAATTTGAGAGAGATTTATGCAGAGAGTGAGGATGAGATCACAGGTAGGGGGATTAGGGTTATAAATTCAGGAAATTTTACTAAGTCATCTCACTGAACATTTAACAGGGTTGAGCAGGAATATTATATGTTCCATGGATCTAGCACAGGATTTCTCTATCAGTGTTGCTAGTTGTACTTAAGGCATCACTACGGACCCTTGAAGAGTACATGGTGATATGCCTTGTCCTGATGAGTCTATGAAGAACTACGAGGTGCTGGCAATTACTATCCCCACATCATTTCAGGTATTCATAAGGTGAGGCTCACCCAGAAGTATTAATAATAAGATAGATACAGCAGGAAGTTAGCAAAGTTAACTTTCATTTAATACTAGGAGAGCCAATCATATCTCTTGGGTTTGAAAAGACCTGGCTCTCCTTACTTCACTACTATATTGTTGAAATGAATTTAGTGAATAAAATGGAGATATGGGGATCTACAAAGGTCAGAGGGAAGAAATAAGATTTATCAAGAAAACGTCATGCCTAGGATTGGAGTTATCACAGAAGATCCATTTAAATAAAGAGGGTCTCTAATGTTATAGCTACTGTTGTTCAATGTTATTCAAATTAATTAAAATATTATTTTCAAAATAATTTAAATGAAGATATTCTGCTGAAATTCAAAAAATATGTATTTTGGAATTTCATTCCAACATAAAATAATTGGAATTACATTGGAAATAAGTTAAATATTAATTATCATTACCAGAAATTACATTCAGGAGAATTCAAAAGTTTTACTTTCAACCGTATTTTTAGGCATCTCTTCATTCATTCATTGGACAATGATATCAACTATCTAATAGTTGGCTTGAGCTGTTTCAGACTGTCTTGGGAAAAGCAAAGAGGTGTAAAATGAGGGATATAACTTGTACAGACTGCTTAATGTATTTTTGAGAGAGCACCGTGAGCTTGGTTGCTGTGAAATCACCAGCTATTGTGAAGAAACAGACATACAACTTAATCAAATCAAATATTTAAAAACAAAGGTTTTGGGAGTGTATCATATTAATGAACTATTTTATTTTTCAGCAGGATTGAGGGAAGGCTTCTTAGTAATATTAGATTAGAAGAAAGGACTGCAGCTTCTATAGTATTCTATAATTAATAGCTGACTGGGTAGTGCCATTTCATATATCATACATGGTTTCTTCATTTGTAAGTGAAAATCCTTTCACTTGCTCGCTTCTTTTACCTGGAAGCACATTTTTCATTCACACAGTGAATGATGGTTGGAATGCAAATGATTCCAGCAAAAGAAATTTAAGTACATAGGGATATAAAAATACCAGATACCATTTCATTTCCTAAAATTCAAAGGGTCTTTAGTCACTGAAAAAGAAAGCAGGAAAAACCAACAAAAAACAAATTAAAAAAACAAGCACCATGAGCCTCAGCAGAATTGCAGCTCCTACTCTCTGATTTGTTGGACTTGCACAGGTCAGCTAACAGGGAGGTGAAGATGGTCAACCACCACACCTGGGAACCAAGAGTGCCTACAACTCCAAGCAGGAGAATCACATCCATCAATCAAGTGGGATCTAAGCCCCCTCTGAATATAGAGGTGGAGTGGACATCACCATCCCAGGGTCCACAAGATGGAGGAATAAAATATGGATTAGAGTGAACTTACTGGTATTCTACTATAAAACTATTGTTACTAGTAATGGAAGAAGCAATAGCATTGATCTGGAGAAGGTGGCCATGGTAGTTACTGACGGCAGGGAGAGGGAAGAAGAGATGTGATGTGGGGGCATTTTGGGGACTGGGAGTTGTCTTAAATGATATTGCAGGGACAGGTGCTGGACATTATATATCCTGCTATAACCCACTGAATGCACTGGGGGAGAGTGTAAACTACAATGTGAACTATAATCCATGCGGTGCAGCAGTGCTCCCCAAAATGCATTCACTAAATGCAATGGATGTGCTACAATGATGAAAGAGGTTGTTGATGTGGGAGGAGTGGGTTTGTGGGGTGTGGGTTATGTGGGAACCTTCTATATATATATATATTTTACCTATATTTTTCAATGTAACATTTTTTTGTGATCTATGTACCTTTAAAAAAAGACAATTCAATAAAAAAATTAAAAAATAGAAAATAAGACAAGCACTAGGGGAAGGAAGAGGAAATATAGATAAATGGTAGAATGAAAATCAATTTTGTCATGGATTCAGAAGAAATGCATCCAAGCTTTCTACTTCTCAGTAAACATATGCCTTTGAGCAGGTCATATAAGCTCTCAGAAGTTGTTTTTTAGTTAATAATAGTTGCATCCAATTTAATTAACCATGTAATCTTAGAAATATTTCCCACAATTCTTGATTATGAGAGATGTTTTTCCATAATAGAAACTTTCTTAAAATACCAGTTTTAGTTGGAATTATTTGAATTTCCTCCTTCCTATAACTAGAAAAATCTGTTAATATAAAGGGATAACTTTGATGGATTGGAAAGAAGCAATGGTCTCAAGTGTTTCTCATAGCACATAATGGTGTTTGTTAATATGGCCATTGTTCTTTATTTTGAAGACCATTAGAAGAAAACTAAGAAGTGAAATGGGTACACTGCACACATTAGGAAAATGGATACAGGCATGTTATTAGCTCTAAGGACATATACTTATACCAGTTTAACATAGGACACTTTTATGAGAGGTGACATTGTTACTCACTTGACCTTATATAATATGTCATCTTTCTCAGCTGTGCCTTAGCATTCTGGAAACTGTTTTGCAAATGAGGATTTTGAGGAGTGTCAGTGAAAGCAAGCCTGACAGGTTTCATCTGTTGGGGTTTCTGATCCTCCTCAGTTACAGAAGGTTCTATTTATAGTTATTTTGGTTATTTACTAATCGTTTTGGGTAACACTACCATCATACTAATATCTCACCTGGAGCCCAAATTTCACACGCCAACGTATTACTTCCCTTCTCATCTCTCCTTCCTGGACCTATGCTTCACCAGCAGTGTGAATCCCCAGCTCCTGGTAAACTTGTGGGATTCCATGACATCCATTACCAATGGTGGCTTCATTGCTCAACTCTACGCCTCCCATGCACTGGGTGCCACAGGGTGTGTTTTGATCACGGTGATGCCCTACAATTGCTAAGTTGCTCTCTGCTGTCCCCTCCATTACACTGTCTTTATGCATCCCTGTTTCTGGATGGCTCTGGTTCCTACAGTGTGGCTCAGTGGGGTGGCCACCAGCCTGATACAGTGTACTCTTACTCTTCAGCTGCCTTTCTGTGGTCATTGCCAAGTGGACCATTTCATCTGTGAGGTCCGTGTGCTCATCAAGTTGGCTTGCATGGACGCCAGTTTCAATGAGGTTGAGGATTTTGTGGCTAGTGTCCTCTTCCTTGTAGTACCTGTCTCCTTCATCCTGGTCTCTCATGCCTACATTGCCCAGGCTGTCTTGAAGATCAAGTCAAGCACTGGGAGACAGAAGGCATTTGGGACCTGCTCTTCCCACCTGTTGGTGGTCATCATCTTCAGTGGAACTTCATCTTCATATATCTGCAGCCATCCAAGAGTAAATACAAAGACCAGGGTAAGTTTGTTTCCCTCCTCTACACTGTGGTGACCCCTATGTTGAACCCTCTTATTTATACTCTGAGCAACAAAGAGTTTAAAGGGAGTCTTAAGAAAGTTCTAGGGAATTCTTCGTATCAATTTTACATGATTCTCAAAGAATTCCTAAAAGTGATAATGTGATGAAGACCTTCCAGAAGGACCACACTTTGGCCATTTTATTACATTTTCTTTTAATTAGTTGCTTACTCAATTTTCAACATTCTAAAAATACTATGGACTATATGCACCTGGTCCTGACTTTCCTATGACCCAGCAGCAGCATATGGTAAAATGTTTACTCAACCTCTGTTTCAGTCTTTTTTTTTTAAAGATTTATTTATTTATTTAATTCCCCCCTCCCCCCCGTTGTCTGTTCTCTATGTCTATTTGCTGCATCTTGTTTCTTTGTCCGCTTCTGTTGTTGTCAGCGGCACGGGAAGTGTGGGCGGCGCCATTCCTGGGCAGGCTGCACTTTCTTTCGCACTGGGCAGCTCTCCTCATGGGCGCACTCCTTGCGTGTGGGGCTCCCCTACGTGGGGGACACCCCTGCCCGGCAGGGGACTCCTTATGCGCATCAGCACTGCATGTGGGCCAGCTCCACATGGGTCAAGGAGGCCTGGGGTTTGAACCGCAGACCTCCCATGTGGTAGACAGATGCCCTAACCAATGGGCCAAGTCCGTTTCCCAGTCTTTTCTGTATTATTTAAGTAGCTGTATTATTTAAGTAGCAAGACTTAAGACTGTATTATTTAAGTAGCAAATATGAGATTCCTTTTATACACTAAACCCTTTACAAGATTAAGATGAACATGCAAACATTCAAAGCATTCATAAGGCCATTTGTCCTGTCCATCGTTAATTTATAACCATGCAGTAGTTCAGTCTTGCAGCCTCCCCATAGCTATAGATGTGCAAGTAGCTAATTCTATCCAAAGTTTGAGCTGGATGTAGCTAGGATGACTGCATCTTTTTTTTTTTAAGCTTTTTTAAAAAAAAGATTTATTTATTTATTTCTCTACCCCCCCCCCCAGTTGTCTGTTCTCTGTGTCCATTTGCTGCATGTTCTTTGGTGACCACTTCTATCCATATCAGCAGCACGGGAATCTGTGTTTCTTTTTGTTGCATCATCTTGTTGTGTCAACTCTCTGTGTGTGCAGCGCCATTTCTGGGCAGGCTGAACTTTTTTTCACGCTGGGCGGCTCTCCTTATGGGGTGCACTCCTTGCATGTGGGGCTCCTCTACGCGGGGACACCCCTCCGAGGCACGGCACTCCTTGCGCGCATCAGCACTGCGCATGGGCCAGCTCTACACGGGCCAAGGGGGCTGGGGGTTTGAACTGTGGACCTCCCATGTGGTAGACAGATGCCCTAACCACTGGGTCAAGTTCGCTTTGCAGGATGGCTGCATCTTAAACAAACTGTCATGAAGAGAAAGAAGTTTTATTTCACCCTGTATTCCATCCACTTAGAACCTGGTAGAGATGTGTAGAGGGGCAAAAACACCATGAGAAGTAAAGCCATACATTAAAAATGGTAACAAAGCAGCTGGAGGGAGCCCAGTTCTCTAATTGTATAGTTGTATATATATAGTTGAATCAATGAACCAGTTCTAATCACCTAACTATGAATTCTATTTCCTGAGACAAATCACAACTCTATTGTATTTTGTGTCCTGAAAACACATATAATTAATATTTATTATTGCTATTATAACCTATATTTTGTATATAAAACATATTCTCTTCATTTTGAATTTTATTTTCTGGATAAAATCTGAATCAAAGATTTTCCCCTTTTTACTATTGAACACTGATAATCATTTCTCATGATTTTACTCTAAGTAGTCTTTTAATGTGCATTCCTTTTATGATAATGAAGAACTTTTGCATATTGATTTTGGGAAATTTTTGCAAATATATGAGTCTACATTCTACTTTTTTGCATGATAGCAAGAACTGGGTTATATAGACTATTGTAGGCAACAATGGTGGGTTCAAACATCCATCAAAATAAAGAAACATTTTAGTGAGCTGAGAAAGAATTTTCTCCTCTCACTAGAGTGGGAAGGTCTTGCTGGCCCAAGTTCATTAATCATTTCATTAAAAAGTAAGCAAGCCAAGGAATGACTGACCCATCACTTAGGACTTCTAAGAAGCAGAGAAAGTTGTTGTCCCAGAGAGACCAGAAGGATGTGGAAATTTAAGTCAACCTAAGAAGAGTTTTTAAGAATCATATATGTAGAGAGATTAGCATGTTTTATAGCTGAAGTAAATTAAAAATTAATTACAAAATAAAAGGTAGCACGGCTAGACAAAAGATTTATAATTCAGATGAGAAGACAGAAAATGGTCTGAATTGTTAAGTAATGAAGGGTCCTACATGTCAGACAAGGAGTTGGATCAGTATGAAATGGGAAGCAGAAATCTTGGGGTAATTAAGTAGATTTGTATTTTAGAAGCATGAGCTAGGTTAATGTTTTCATTCATCAAACTTGCTCTTCTCCTGTCACTGTCTGGGCAGGGGACAGTAGCAGAGTAACTTCCTTTCCCTGGCATCACGAGATTACCCACATCTGGTGTCAGGCCTAAACTTTGGGAAATTAATTGACATGAGGGTTGCTGATAAATGATTTCCCTATTCTCTTGGATGCATGTTGTGAAGAAAGGAGGGAATAATTTAAGGACAATCCATCAATTATGATAATACATGTTTGTTAAAAATGTCAAATGCCAAATTCCTTGAAGGAATTTTAAAAAAATGCTCTATGGTGATTTTTATTCCCAATCAATATTACCACAAACCACTCTGTTGTATCTCATATTAGGGAATGTATTAGTCAGCCAAAGGGGTGCTGATGCGAAGTACCAGAAATCTGTTGGCTTTCATAAAGGGTATTTATTTGGGGTAGAAGCTCACAATCACAAGGCCCTAAAGAGTTCAACTCAAGGTACCATAAGAGGTACTTTCTCACCCAAAGTCATTTGCCACATACTGAAGCAAGATGGTGAGTGATGTCTGTGAGGGTTGAGCCTTCCTTCTTCCTCATCAGACTCTGTGATCCCAACTTCTTTCTTTCTCAGCCATAGGCTGGTATAAGCCTCATCTCTCCCTCTGGGGCTTGTTTCTTTCCCACAGCAGGTGCTCTAGTCTCTTCACAAGGTCAGCTGTAGACTATCAGGCTCATCTTTCTTCCTGGGGCCTCTGCCTGTCTATTGCACTGCCTCTCTTCCTCTGTCATGTCTTTTTCTATGTGTCTGCCCACCAAGCAGGTGGGGATTCGACACCCTACTGAATCAAGCCCTAACTTTAATTTAATCAAGTAAATGTAACCTTTTACAGTTTACAAACATAAACTATATCTCTTTTTGAAATTCATAAATAATATCAAAATGCTACAGGCAGTATAAAAATAACAAACAGGCTATGTCTTCAGAACTGAGAAATTTCAAGGATGGCTAAACCAATATAGGGGTTATGTAAGGACCTGGATATTGAAGGAGGTATAGAATTTAGACTTATAAAAAGTCTCTTATTTCAACATGTCAGCTAATGTTGATGTAGTGAAAAGGACAACTGACTCAGAAAAGATGCCTTGGGTTTTAATCCTAATACTTCTTATAACAAGTACAAATCCCTACACTTATTTTTGACTCATTTTAACCTTTATTTAATGAGATAACTGCATCAGAATATAAGATATCTTCTTTCTGCTTAAAACTTGCAACTACCATTGGAGGTGTGAGAATTGTTGAGAAATATTTAGGTGTTATTTGTAATTTTGGGGACATCTTATGAAGGATAAAAATGATAAACTTATCGATGGCCACATTGATGAAGGGACTAATTTTCTACCTTGCAGAAATTGGGCTGATGATGATGCCATTTACTTTAGAAGAAATGTAACAGTGAAAGCAAGGGCTTAGATTTGAACAAAGTTCATTTGGGGTGCTTCTTCAAGTGGAGATGACCATTTGAAAGTTGAATATGAGGATATGGCCCTCACTAGATTAATCCACTCATAATAAATGCAGTTATTAGCAGATGGGCTCACTTAAGGAGAAATTAAATTGTGGTGAGATATGAGGATGCTGAATTGATGTTTGCATAATCCAACATTTAAATGTTTGGAGAAGAAGAATAAGATTACAAAAGAGCCAGTAAGTCTAAACATACCTTTAGATGATTTTACTGTGAAATTTCTTTGCACTAAGAAACAAAGACATGGCTAGTTATAGGGAGTTATATGATGTAGATAATCCAAGTTGCAGAAGGAAGGATTAGCTTTAAAGGGGATGAGAGAGATGTTCTTTTTTGTAGCTGAAGGGAAGGAGGAAGATGGCAACACAGACAAACTGTTTATTTTTTATGTTGGGAAGTCTGATGGCTTCCTTTTCAAAGTAGGAATTTCCAGAATGATACTATATCAAAAAAAGAAATACTCCACATTAGGGAAATATGCATATCCATTCTCCCTCATTGATCCCCTTGGGTTAGTTACTTCCTCTGCTAATTGCCTGCTGGGGACACAGTTCACCCCAGAAGATTTAGTAAATGTGAATAAACATGAGCTTGCCATAAAAGGATCCTGCCCTCTTTGGATCCCCCTCTCTCCCAAATCTCGTTATGACTAAAACAGTTTCTTCAACCTTTGCTCTGGCGAGAAACATGAGTCTTCAACAGACATTGTCCTAACACTAAGTTGTCTGGTGGGTCAGGACCAGGTTTGACACAGAAACAAAAAGCTAAGAAAATGCTATATAATGAGCTTTCTGAAGATGTGGAAAATGCCAACACATTTATATAGCCTTGGTAGTAAGACTTCAGTGGTGCTCAGAGATGTACTCAGCAAATGCAATGAATGTCTCCTGATAATGGAGGAGGTTGTTGTTATGGGGGAAGGAGTGGGGTGAGGAGGGTGGGGGTATATGGGGACCTCATATTTTTTTAATGTAACATTAAAAAATAAAGACAAAAAATAAAAAATAACAAGGCCTAGAGCAACATTGTGCCTGGGAATTTCCTCCTGTCAGCCTTCATGTTACTCAAATGTGGCCAGTCTTGAAGCCAAACTCAGCATGTAAATGCAATGCCTTCCCCCCAGCGTGGGACATGACACCCGGGGATGAGCCTCCCTGGCAACGAGGGACCACTATCAACTACCAACTGATGATGCAACTGGAAAAGGACCTTATACGGAAGGTTCAATGCGGATCAGCAGAATATCCATGTCTACATAAAATAACATGACTTTAAAATGCTGTTTGACCTAAAGTAAGGGGGAAATGGAAAGGAGAAATGAGTTTATATGGCTACGAGTTTCTAAAAAAGAGTCTGGAGGCTGGCAGAAGGATTGCCCTCATGCACAACTGAGCAGAGTCAGAGAGACAGATAAAGCAGATACAACCCCCAGATATTGGTTCCTTTGAGGGCTAAAGAGACCCATGGGAGTTATGGTCATGGCCGATGGGGTTAACTACCAGGGCAGATGGCCCCTCTTTGGAAATGGTGTTTATGTGTGATGAATCTGGACTCAGATGGGATCTCCCTTCATAAGACTTTCATGCTAATGTGCTGGAGGTGCAGTTAATGTTGGTGTTTAAGATATATTTAGGGGATTTGAATCTCTGGACTGACAATGTGATAGCCAGGTCCTGAGCCTCAACAGACTCCAGCACCTACAATCTGATTTATTGGACTTACCACACTCAGCTAAGATGGAGTTGAAGAAGGACAACCACCACACCATGGAGCCTAGAGTGATTACAACTGAAAATGGGAGGATTGCATCCAGCATCCATGTGGAATCTGAGCCTCCTCTTGACATAGAGGTGCAATGGACACAACCAATCCAATGTCCACATAGAAGAGGTGGCATTGGATTGGGAAAAGTGGACATGGTGGTCGATGGGTGTGGGGAAAGGCAGGAGGAGATGAGAGGTGGAGGCATCTTTGGGACGTGGAGCTGCCCTGGATGGTGCTTCAGGGGTAGTCACCGGACATTGTGGATCCTCACAGGGCCCACTGGATGGAATGGAGGAGAGTGTGGGCCACGATGTGGACCATTGTCTATGAGGTGCAGAGGTGCCCAAAGATGTACTTACCAAATCCAATGGATGTGTCATGATGATGGGAACGAGTGTTGTTGGGGGAGGGAGAAGGGGGGTGGGGGTGGGGTTGAATGGGACCTCACATATATATTTTTAATGTAATATTATTACAAAGTCAATAAAAAAAATAAAATAAAATAAAAAAATAAAATATAAATAAAATAAAAAGTGGATATTTAGATAAATACCTAGAAATGTACCTTTGTTTACCACGGAAAAGATTTCCCTTCAAAATAAAAAAAGAAGTAAACACCATATTCATCATTTTAACCAAAATCGGCATATAAAATCTAATACATTTAGGTTTCATTCTAGGTGCAAATGAGGATAGGAAATCTTCCTCATCTTGCCACCGCTGCGCACACACATTTAGATTCTCTTTATGTACTGCTTCAACAGGTATAAAATAGTTATTGATCTAATAGTCCATCTGGAGATAGAAAACAAAATTGAACAGGTACATAACAAATAATCTAAATTTTAAAAAAGAAAGTTAAAAAATGATGTTCTAAGGCTGAAAAAAAGTAAATAATTTTCAAATCAATTTTGAAAATAACAGATGAGAAAAAAATCATTTTGAAATGTGGAGACTAAAGAAGATTTTCTGGATGAAACTAATAAAAGCCTTTAAAAATGGATAATATTGGGATGGAATAGGGTAGGAGAAGATCACTTTTACTTGTGGGACGTATTATAATGACTGGAAGAAAAGGAAACGAGTTTGAGGAAGGAAGATGTATAAAATTCAACATATAGCATACATGTTCATACAATAATAGAAGTGTTATCAAAAATGAAAGTTTTAAAAGTATATTTTGAATCAATGTTATTTAAAACAACTGGTTTCAAGTCATTCATATTCATCATAAAACAAAAATATATTAAACAGAATACACAACTTAACAAAAGTTACAAGTAAATTCTCCTTAGAAATATATCATTTGTTTTAAAAAGATTATTGGTGAATCCTTTTAAACTTCTAAAGTTCAATATGACAAAAATTTTAAGCTACAATGACAAACGCGTATTTGAAAGGTGAAGCACATTTGAAGTCATTTGATCTATTGGGAGAACTGACTATTGGATGATTCACTTGTCTTTTTTCTTTTTTTTTTTTTTTGGTCTTTATTTTTTGAATGTTACATTCAAAAAATATGAGGTCCCCATTTACACGCCATCCCCCTCACCCCACTCCTCCCTCCCCCCAAAACAACAACCTCCTCCATCATCATGAGACATTCACTGCATTTGGTGAATACATCTCTGAGCACTGCTGCACCTCATGGTCAATGGTTCACATCATAGTCCACACTCTCCCACAGTCCACCCAGTGGGCCATAGGAGGACATACAATGTCTGGTAACTGTCGCTGCAGTACCACCCAGGACAACTCCAACCCCCCAAAATGCCCCCACATCACATCTCTTCCTCCCACTCCCTACCCCCAGCAGCCACCATGGCCACTTTCTCCACACCAGTGCCACATTTTCTTTGATTACTAATCACAATAGTTCATGAATAGAATATCAGTAAGTCCACTCTACCCCATACTCTATTACTCCATCCTGTGGACCTTAGAATGGTTGTGTCCACTCCACATCTATATCGAGAGGGGGCTTAGATTCCATATGGATGCTGGATGCGATTCTCCTGCTTTCAGTTCTAGGCACTCTTGGCTTCCTGGTGTGGTGGTTGAACTTCTTCACCTCCATGTTAGCTGAGTGGGGTAAGTCCAATAAAGCAGAGTGTAGGAGTTGCAATATGTTGAGTCTCAGGGCCTGGTTATCACATGGTCAGTCCAGAGATTCAGGTCCCCTGGGTACACATTAAACCCAGCACCAACTACAGTTCTGGTAAAAGTAACAGAAGAGGCTTATGGGCAGAGATCACATCTGAGTCCAGCTCCATCACACAGAAACACAAACTCCTAAGTGGGGCCAACTGACATGGCACTGAACTCCATCTGCCATGATCATAGAACCTGTGGGTCTCTGTAGCCCTCAGAAGAACCAATACCTGGGGTTGTATCTACTTTATCTGTCTCTGGGACTCTGCTCAGCTGTGCATAAGGGCAACCCCTCTAATAATCTCCTGGCTCTTTTTGGAGACTCACAGCCATATAAACTCATTTGTCCTTTCCATTTCCCCCTTTTATTCAGGTCAAAAAGCATTTTTAACTCCTGGTATTATATGTAGACTGAAATATTCTGCTGGTCCAAGTTGACCCTTTTATTCAAGGTCATTTTCTAGTTGCATCATCAGCTGGTACTTGGTAGTAGTCCCTCAGCACCAGGGAGGCTCATCCCCGGGAGTTATGTCCCACGCTAGGGGGAAGGCCACACATTTACATGGCTTTGAGTCTGGCCACATTTGAGCTACACGGAGGCTCTCAGGAGGTAACTCTTAGGTACCCTGCAGCTCTAGGCCTTGTTCTTATTTCAGGTGCACAGGCTCACAAGCATAGTCATTAGTATGAAGGGCTCATTGCTGGACCTTCCTTCTATTTTGGCCTTTGCCATTGGACTTGGGGGATTGTTGCTGTTCCTTTAGGGACTGAGATAGAGCTCCCCTGGCTAGGAACTTAGCACTACCTCACTTTAACAGGCTTTAATAATGAGTTCCCAGAAAACACTGTAATTGAAATTATTCATGATTTTCTAAGAAGAGGCATTAGACTGGATGGTATATGGACCACAGCAAGGGCAAAATGAGTAGTTTGGACAAATAGGTCTCCATGATCTCTCTGTTCTTACATTTTCTGATTCTCAGGTAAACTGTTCCAAACTTCTTATTTTTGTCTTAGCAGATGATGTTCCCCCTAGAGGTATGGGAAGGGCCAATGATAGCTCCCCCATGGGTTTCATCCTTCTGGGCTTCTCAGACCGCCCTCACCTAGAGGCTGTGCTCTCTGTAGTTGTCCTTTTCTTCTCTCTCCTGACACTTGAGGGAAACTTCATCATCATCATCATCTCATACCTGGATCCTCTTCTCCACACCCCCATGTACTTTTTCCTAAGAAACCTCTCCTTCCTGGACCTCTGCTTCACCATTAGCCATGCCCCTCAAACCCTAGTTAAGCAGGGAGGACCAGAGAAGACCATCACTTATGGAGGTTGTGTGGTCCAACTCTACACCTCTCTAGCCCTGGGCTCTACAGAGTGCATCCTTTTGGCTGTGATGGCCTTCGATCGCTTTGTTGCTGTCTGCAAACCCTTACCCTATGTAATCTTCATGAACATGTGGCTTTGTCAGCAGCTGGCACCTATCTCCTGGAAAAGTGTTCTGGCCAATTCTTTAATCCATGCTACCTTCATCTTGCAGTTGCCTCTATGTTTGGACAAATAGGTCTTTGGGAAGTATCAGCTCTCCTTAAATTGGCTGTGTGAACACCACCGTTAATGAATTGGTGCTTTTTGTCATTAGTGCCCTGTTCCTCCTAATCCTTCCAACACTCATCCTTATCTCCTACGGCTTCATAACCCAAGCTGTTCTGAGGGTCAAAACAGTGGAGGCAAGATATAAATCCTGTAGCACCTGCTCCTCCCACCTCATTGTGATGAGCATTTCTAATGGCACCATCATCTATATGTATCTCCAGCCAAGTGGCAGTTATAGCCAGAACCAAGGCAAATTTATCTCCCTTTTCTACACCATGGTGACTCCCACCTTAAATCCTATCATCTGTATTCTAAGGAACAGGATGTGAAGGAGGCTCTGAAAAAACTTCTCTCAGGAAAACTGTGTTCCCTCTGGATGTGATACACATGGAAGGGGTTACAAGTCATGTGGTTTTATCCAACTTTTATTTACACAAATTCATGGTTCTTAATTTTACAGCAATTGAATTAGTGCTCCCTTATTTTATCTCATAAGGGCTTTCCCCCTCTTATCTGTAAATAGGTAAATTGTATATAGGCTTATTTAAGTCAGTATTTGAGACACAGAAAAGAGACCTCTGCATGGTTATGTTATGATACTTGCCAGCAAACTTTTATTTCTGCCACTTATTTTCCAATGGTTAAAAAAGTCAAATAGTTGCCAACTGTTTGCCTAGGTAATATTTTTGTTTTTCTTTAATTTCATTGAATTCTTCAATTTTTTTTTCAGTCTTCTGCCAAACATGTTTACTTGAAAAATCTCCCATTAAAGCTTCATGCTGCAGAAGAAGAAATTTCTATGTTACCTTAACTACAGTAGAAAAATACTGCTCATAGTTCAGATTTATTAAGCAGTAGGATATCATATTAACTATTATTTCCCTTAACCCATTTATCACTAAGAATTCCTTCCAAGAAGGAGTAAGAGAAACAAAATATAACAAACATGTTATTTTACATAACTTAGTGAATGTATCTGATCATTTGGTCTGCAGTCACTACCAGTGTTTGGAAAATACAAACATTTTAAAAGTGAAAAGAATGAAATAATTTTATTCTGTCATTTAATATGTTAGGTGTATAAAAGTAAATGCAATTTAAAAATGACACTATGTTCTTAATAATGAATATTGTTTAAGGATAATAAAGAAATGTTATTTGTTTCAGCAAAATATATAAAAATCATCTCAGCAAATCAATAATATACTACAGATGAGATGAGCTGGCTTGTGATTTATTTTATTTTTTGGAAGTGAATGTACAGACCCCACTTCATAGATACAGTGTTAACCTGTGTTGGCTGCAGTAAGAATTCTGTGTGTATCTGGGTGATAGTATAGTTGGAAAAGATCATGGTGCACTCAGAAATATTATATAAATAAATAAATAAAGACAAATATTATTGGACTGAGAATTTAGTCTTTGTTTCTAGTGTGTTATCTCTTTTAAAAGATTGTGATGAGTTATTTGAAACTTTTTCTGTGTTTTTGTATAATTTACAAAAAAGCAGTAACTGTTCATAAATTAAGGTTTTTCTGTTATCAATATAGGCATGAACTAATGTGTATAACATGTTTTAGGTTGAAATGTATTGATTTTATTGTTAGAAGGGGGAATAAAACATTATTATAGCAAAAATGAGAACATCATCACACTATGAATATAAAGCAGATAAAACCAACTTTGAAAGAAATAAGTACAAGCAACTCATAACTTGTTTTATCAAAAGACAGGGTTGAGCTTTTTCACATTGTCAATAGCTTATAATACAGAAGAACATTAGTTACACAATTGGTTGATGCAAGATAATTCATGTTTACATTATTCAAAAGCAATGATGCACAGAGTAAAAAGTCAACAGCAGGTATACATATGGCATTAATGAGAGACATACTCAACTAACTTGGATTTTTTTTCCATGGAAATGTCATGTTACATATTATTTTGTGTTATTTGTTGTTGATGTTAGAGATGATGCTGTATGTAACATAGTAAAGATAAGAATAGTTGCTTTGAGATTAGAAGTAAAAGATTACAAGTCATACAAGTTTTTTATTGCAAGGAAGTAAGATTAGATATAAACTGAAAGGATTTGAACCTTAATGCTTTATTTCATTCTGACAAATGAACAGAGATTTTGGACTTTCACAACTATAATTCACTAATCTGTATCAGAAATAATGTATATAGTGAATCTAGTAAATTATATTAAATCAGAATCATAGAGTATTTATTTTTAGGGGGCTCGTGAAGTTACAAACAATGCATTCAAGGAATTGCTTGAAAGCACTGAGGTTTCTTTCTGTCCATGTCTATGCACTCAGGTGTCATAATTCAGTGAAATCTCATTAGATATTTAATTTAATATCAGGTAGATATATTACTCCAGAGATGAAAATTCACAAGATTTTGGTGAGGATATAAGTTTTTATTCAGAAGATCAAATTGTGGTACAAATAGTTTCCTTACTATGATGAAAATAAAATCTGCTATATAATCGATAATACTTTTCATTAAATGGGTTAAAATTGTGAAGTACTATTTGATCATTCTATAAATATAGCATCTAAACAGATATGTTTTTGGCACAACAGAGAACATGAATGACCACAATGAAAGTAGTTGTCTAAGATCTTCTAATCGAATATTGAGACTTCAAGAATATGAATTTGAAATTTTAATGCATTAGACTGCAAACAAAAGACTTCACTGGGATATCTCTCCATAATTCTAGGTTTTGACCTAGAAATAATCAGAACTCTCCGGAAAATAATCATTAATAATTACTTCCATTTCCAAAAATATATAAATTTAGGTGATAATTTTCTAAATTTAGTAATAAAAAAGAATACAGGGTAATTACCTTAAACTGTTCTTCATTATGCAAATCAGAGAAACCATGATGAAGAAATGATGTCATGCTTCTGATTATTTTGTTTATTTTATAGTCTTATTTATGATACATAGATCACACAAAATGTTACATTTAAAAATATAAGAGGTTCCCTTATATTTCACTCTCCACCCCCACTCCTCCCACATCAACAACCTCTTTCATTAGTATGGCACATTCATTGCATTTGATGAATACATTTTGGAGCACTGCTACACTGCATGGATTATAGTTTACATTGTAGTTTACACTCTCCCCCTGTACATTTGGTGGGTTATGGAAGGATATAAAATGTTCTGCATCTGTCCATGCAGTATCATTCTGGACAATTCCAAGTCCTGAAAATTCCTCCATATCACACGTCTTCTTTCCTCTCCCTGTTCCCAGCAACTCCAGTGGCCACTGTCTCCACATCAATGATACAACTTCTTCCATTGTTAGAGTCACAATAATTCTATAGTAGAAAACCAGTAATTCCACTCTAATACATACTTTATTCCTCAATCCTGCAGACCCTGGGATAGTGATGTCCACTCCACCTCTAAATTGAGAGGGGATTTGGTTCTTACATGGCTGAAGGATACAATTTTCCTGCTTGAACTTGTAGACTCTCTCGGTTCCCTGGTATGGTGGTTGACAATTCTCACTTCCCTGTTAGTTGACCTGGGGAAGTGCAATGAACTGGAGAGTAGATGTCGCAACTCTGCTAAGGCTCAGGGCCCAGCTGGCACATGGACAGTCCAAAGATTCAAATCTCCTGAACATAAACCAATCCCAGTACCAGTCACAGGTTCAGTAAATGTGACAGAAGAACCACATGTAGCGAAGTCATATCTGAGTCCAAATACATCACACTCAGGAGCACAAATTCCCAAGTAGGGCCCACTGGCAAGGCACTGAATTCCAGAGCCATCTGCCATGACTGTAAGGACCTGTGTGTCTCTGTAGCTCTCAGGAGCACCACTATCTGGGGTTTTATCTACTTTGACTGTCTCTGGGGTCTTGCTGAGATGTTTGTAAGCATGACCCCTTTGATGACCTCCTGACTCATTTTGAAGTCTCTTAGCCATATAAACTCATTTGTCTTTACCATTTCCCCCTTTTATTCAAGGTCTTTTTCTAGTTGCATCACCAGCTGGTGCTTGGTAGGTAATCCCTTGGTACAGGGAGTCTCATCCCTCGGAGTCATGTCCCACGTTGGGGGAAGATAATGCATTTACATGCTGAGTTTGGCTTAGAGAGCAGCCACATTTGAGCAATCTGGAGGTTTGCAGGAGGTAACTCTTAGGAACCCTGCAGCTCTAGGCCTAGTTGAAATTTCAAGCACACAGGCTCATAAGCATGGTCATCAGTATCAAGGGCACATCACTGGAAAATCCTTCTTCACTGTTCTTTGCCCTTGTACTTGGGGGATTGTTGCTTTTCCATTGGAGAATGTGGCAGAACTCCCCAGTATGTGAACTCAGCACTCCTTCGGTTGTCCTGTGTAACTCTAACCACTATGACAATACCCAAAGAACATCTGAACATATCAACCTACCCTATATGCATACACTGGAGAACTTCCTTCCACCCTGCATCCCCCATCAATGACACCCCACACCAGTGCTCCTCCCCTGCCATAGTTGAACCCCTCTGTGATCCAAAACTTCTTTAAAAATGAAGCCTAATATATTGCCAAATTCAATTAGTAGGAAAATGAAATAGTAATCATAGGTTTAAAGGTTAGAAATATAATACAAAATAGTTTAGAAAATCTAAAGTAAAGTAAAAAATAAATCGGGGTATTAAAAATGAAAAATATAATAAAACTTTTTTGACATTTTGCATTTCATCACTGTACATAAGTGTTGCCCTGTATGTACAGTGGCAAGGCAATCTTTCATTTCTTCCTCAGTGTCTTCATGCTTTTTTGAAAAAATTTTTATGTCTTCAAAAAAGTTTTAGGTCACAGTAAAGTCACATATAGAATACAGAGTACTCATGTATACCCAACATGAAACCCTTTTGGCCTTCACCCCCAATGATCTTTTTACATGTGGATATTACATTTGTTATGACTGATGTACACATATTGAAATATAGCTACTAACCATGGTTCCATTATGATTTACATTATGGTTTACTTTAGACTATATACTTTTATAAATTTTTGGTGAAATTTAACATGGCCTGTATCCATCATTGCATGATATGGTGGAACACTTCCACTGCCCCCAAGTTACACCCTCTTCCATCTATTCTATTCCTCTCTTCCCTCCACTCAGGGATCACAGTGACAACCAAGCCTCAATGCTTGAAGGACAAGATTCATAGATACTTGCAACAATACTGAGGGGTTGACGCACTAGTTTGTCATCTCCCATTGGGAGCCACCCATGCTCTCAAGAGACACCCTCCCCTCTGTTTGAGAACATCATACCTCCCCAGGATGGGAGCACATCTTCCTACTCATTGTATGGGTCTCCACCCACTGATAGAACATACTATGACAAAATGAGCACTCACTCACTCCATAGAAACCTGTCCCCAGAGCATCCTGTGCCAGATGACCCCCGTCAAAACCCTCAAAGCAATAACCCCTCATAATATTTTCTAAAGAGTTATCTCAACATTATAGTTTCAACCATATTCCTGACAATCTCCCATGTTCATCTGCTCCCCCGCAACTGTCCCACCAATTCCGTGGACAATCTGACCTATCCTCTCAACCCTAGCCCCCCTCAAGTCCACAAAGCCCAACCCAATATTTTCCCTATGCCCACATTTTAATTCTTCACTTCACAACTGCTTACCTCCACTTTACCATAGATTTCGCCTGTGTAGGCATCAGCACACAAAATTCCTCTCTCCCTTCCCCTATTTTCTGTAAGTCTATCTTCCAGCCTCTAGCTCTCTGAAACAGCTTGGTTCGCTTAGTTCATATCAGAGAGGTCATGTAGTATTTGTCCTCTAATGTATGGCTTGCTTCGCTTAACATAAGGTCCTCACGATTCATCCATGTTAGTCCATGTGTTCGTACTGTATTCCTTTTTACAGCTGAGTAGTGTTCCAATGTATGTATATACCACATTTTAGATATCTATTCTTCTGTTGATGGGCATTTGGGATGATTCCAACTTTGGGCAATAGTGAATAATGTCTCTATGAACACTGGTGTGCATATGTCAGTTTGTGTCCTTGTTTTTAGTTCTTCTGGGTATATACCCAGCAGAGGAATTGCTGGGTTATATGGTACATCTATAGTTAGTTTTTTGAGGAACCACCAAACTGTCCTCCATAATGACTGGATCCTTCTACATTCTTACCAGCAGGGGATGAGGGTTCCCACTCCTCCACATCCTCTCCATACTTGTAGGCCTCTGTTTTTTTAATAACCACCAGTCTAATGAATACAAGATGGTTTCTCATTGTAGTTTTGATTTGCATTTCCCTAATAGCTAGTGATGTTGAACCTATTTTCATTTGCTTTTTATGCATTTGTATTTCTTCTTTGGAGAAGCATCTGTTCAAATCTCTTATCCAATTTTTGAATGCATTGTTTGTGTTTTTATTTTTTGAGATATATTATTTCTTTATATATGCTAGATAATAGGCTCCTATCAGATGTACGGTTACCAATTTTTTTCTCCCTTTGGATAGGCTATCTTTTCACTTTCTGGATAAAATGCTTTTAGGTGCAAAAGGATTTAATTTTGAAGAAGTCCCATTTATCTATTTTTTCTTTCTCAGCTTTTGCTTTGGGTTTGAAGTTCACGAAGCCATTTCCTCTTACAAGGTCCTGTACATGCTTCTTTACACTGTCTTCCAAGGACTTTATGGTATTGGCTCTTATATTTAGATCTTTGATCCATCTTGAGTTGATTTTTTATAAGGTGTGAGATGCTATTCTTCTCTCATTCTTTTGCATTTGTATATCCATTTCTTGAAGCACCAATTGTGAAGATACTATCTCTCCAAGTTGAGTGGATTTGGTGGCCTTGTTGAAAATCAGATGACTGAGTATGTGAGGATCTATATCAGAATTCTCAGTTCAGTTCCATTGGTCAATATGTCTATCCCTGTGTCAATACCATGCTGCTTTGGCCACTATAGCTTTGTAGTTTGTTTTTAAGTCAGGTAGTGTAATTCCTCCAATTTCATTTTATTTTTCAATATGTCTGTGGCTATTCAGGGCCTCTTTCCTTTCCAAATAAATTTCATAGTTTTTCCAGTTCATTAAAAATGCTCTGCTGCTTTTTATTGGGATTGCATTAAATCCATAGATCAGTTTGTGTAGATAGACACTCTTGATGAGATTTAATCTTTCCATTCATGAACAGGGAATATTCTTCCATTTATTTAAGCCTTCTTTTATTTCCTTTAACAGTGCTGTGCAGTATTCTGTGTATAAGTCTTTTACATCTTTAAATTTATACCTAGATATTTCATTTTTGAATTTACTGTTGTAAATGATATTTTTTCTTGATTTCCTCCTCAGATCACTCATTATTGGTGTACAGAAATGCTACTTTTTTGTGTGCATTTATCTTATAACCTGTGACTTTACTTAACTTGTTTATAAGTTTTAGAAGCCTTATTGTAGATTTTTCAGGGCTTTTTATGTATAGGATCATGTTGTCTGCAAAGAGTGATATTTTGACTTCTTCCTTTTCAATTTGGATGCCTTTTATATCTGTTTCTTGCCTCAGTGCTTGAACAAGTACTTATAACACAGTGTTAAATAGGAGGGGTGATTGTGGGCATCCTTGTCTTGTTCCTGATCTTAGAAAGAAATATTCTAGGATTTCACCATTGTAAATGATGTTAGCTGTGCGTTTTTCATATATACCCTTGATCATGTTCAGAAAGTTTCCTTCTATTCTGTTCTTTTGCAGTGTTTAATCAGGACAGAAGGCTGTATTTTGTCAAATGCTTTTTCTGCATCAATAGATATAGTCATTTGATTTTTTTCTTTTGATCTGTTTATGTGGTGTATTACATTGATTGATTTTTTAATGTTGAACCATCTTTGCATACAGGGGATGAAACCCACTTGGTCATGGTATAATTTGTTTGATGCACTGTTGAATAAGATTAGCAAGTAATTTGTTGAGGATTTTAGCATCTAGGTTCATTAGAGAGATTGGTCTGTAATTTTCCTTTCTTGTGGTATTGTCTTTTTTTGGTCTTGGTATTAGAGTAATGTTGGTATCATAGAATGAGAGAGGCAATGTTCATAATATTTTGATTTTTTGGAATAGTTTATCAAGACTGGTGTTAGTTCTTTCTGAAATGTTTGGTAGAATTCACCTATGAAGCCATCTGGCCCAGGGATCTTCTTAGTTGGGAGGTTTTAAATGACTGATTCTTTTTCAGTTGTGATTTGTTCATTGATCAATAATTTCTTCTTTCATCAATGGAGGTTGCTTATGTGTTTCTAGGCATTGGTCCATTTCCTCCAAATTGTGCTTCTTGTTGGCATATAGTTTTTCAAAGTATCCTCTTATGTTACTTTTATTTCTGTGAGGTCGGTGTTAATATCCCTTTTCTTATTTCTTATTTTTTGTATTTGCATCTTTGATCTTTTTTTCTTTGTTAGACTAGCTAAGGGTTGTCAATTTTATTGATCTTCTAAATGAACTAGTTCTTTGCTTAATTTTTTTTCGGGCTTTCTTATTTTCTATTTCATTTAGTTATGCTCCGATCTTTGCTATTTCTTTCCTTCTTCTTCCTTTGGGGTTAGTTTGTGTTATGTTTTGTTTTTTTCTATTTCCTACAAGTGTGCAGTTAGGTCTTTAATTTTAGCTCTTTTTTCTTTTTTGATTTATGAATTTATGGCTATAAATTTCCCTCTCAGTACAGCTTTTGCTGAATCCCATAAGTTTTGATAGGTTGTGTTGTAATTTTCATTAGTTTCAAGGTAGTTACTGTTTTTTTGGGATTTCCTCCTTGACCCACTGTTTTTCTAAGGGTGTGTTGTTTAAATTCCATATATTTGTTCCTATTCTTGTTCTCTGGTCCTTGCAGATTTCCAGCTTCTTTCCACTGTGGTCAGAGATACTATTTTGTATGATTACAATCTTTCTGAATTCATTTATTCTTTCTCTGTGACTTAGCATGTGGTCTCTCTTGGAGAATGACTCATGTGCACTTGAGAAGAATATCCTGCTGTGTTCGAGTGTAGTGTTCTGAATATGTCTATTAGGTGCAGATCCTCTAATATAGTATTCAAAGTATTTGTTTCTTTATTGATTCTCTGTTGAAATAGTCTGTCTAATGGTGATAATAAATTTGTTGAGGCATCTAGTCCTTCACTTAGTTTTTCTAGTTGTTGCCTCATGTATTTTGAGGCAAACTGTTTAGGCAATTAATATTTATGATTGTTTTTTCTTCTTGATAGATTACCCCATTTACTAATATGTAATGTACATCTTTTTCTCTCACAATAGTTTTGTATTTAAAGTGTATTTTGTCTGATATTAGCATAGCTACACCTGTACTGTTTTGGTTATTGTTTACTTATAATATTATTTTCCAGACACTTACTTTTAACCTCCTTGAATCCCTGGTTCTAAGGTAGATTTCTTGTAGATAGCATATAACTGGGTCATATTTCCTTATCCATTCTGTCAATGTTTCCCTTGACAGGTGAGTTTAATCCATTAACATTCAGTGTTGTTAGTCTCTAGGAATTACTTATATTATCCATGTTTTCTTTAGATTTGTATATGCTGTATATTGTTTTTATTTCTCTTTTTGTTTTTTTTTTTACATTAGACAGATTATGTTTCTCTAATCTGTCTCTCCTGTTTTTTTTCTTTCAACCTGCAGAACATCATTTAGTGTTTCTTGAAGGGCAGGTTTCTTATTGGCACATTCTCTTAGTTTCTGTTTATCTGTGAATATTTTGAACTGTCTGTCATTTTTGAATGCCATAAAAAACATAAAAATACACTTGGATTTATGGTGTTGGACATAAGAAAATTCATAAGGAGAAAAAACTGACATCTTGATTTTTAACAAATAAATCATTATATGTTCAGCTAAAATCTTCACAATCCTTTCCAATCATCCCTTGCTAGATGAAAACACTATCTTAAAGTTGCTATGTATCATTCCTAAGGGTGTTTTATGTATTCTTTAGATGTATTTATCTACATGCTGCATGTGCTATTTTAGGACTTAATTTAGATACTAATATAAATTGCATTATGTAATAGATATAATTTTAAAACTTTTAAATTCAATATTGTCTTAGATTTAACAAAGCCAGTATATGGAGGTATAACCAAATAACATATTTCTTTATAGCATTTGAGTCTATGATTAAACTGCAGTTTAATTTCCTTTCTGATGTTTCAGGTTTATTGTTTCTATTGTTGTGGCATTTCAGACACTGTGGCCGTTAATTTCTTTGACTATGTCACCTTTTACACAAGTGGAGATATTCTCCAGAGATAATTGGAAGCAGAATTTCCATGGCTTTTCAAATGAGTGGGACCCTTAAGTTAAACACCATAAATGTATAGAAGTACCCCTTACTTATATATTTGTCTACACTTACAATTATCAGCTTTCCTAAAGATTTTAAATAGGATGGTTGTAGAAGTATATCAGATTATTTTATTGTCATATTCTAATTACTGACAAGAGAGAAAAACTTTTGGGTTCTAGAAATGACCCTGATATTTAACTCTTGTGCAAAATTGGGCACATTCCAGACTCCAAGACACACCTTAAAGATCTGTCAAGTGGAGTGTATAGTACCAACAAGTTTGTTTGAAAATTAATTCCTATTAAACATATAGAATTACTAGTAGGTTTAATAGCAGCCAATAAATAATTACTGTGGGAAAATCTTTTAAAGTTTTTAGGCCTTGAGATCTTATATTAATCAAATTAAGAGTTGAACAATTCTCATTAATTTCCTTTCCAACTCTAAATTATTATGATTTGCAAAATGAAGACAATTATCTTGAGCATTAAATCCTGATACATGTCATCTGTCTTCATTTCCCTTCTGTAGCTATTTAACTGTGGACTATGCAAAGTGACATTCATGGGCATCCAGATTATACAATGTCTGAGGAAAAAACATTCTTTGTTAGCCAGGTCCTCTAGGTGCATGTCTTGGTTGGAAATGACTGTGGTTGGAAATGGTGCTGACATTTTAAAGTTCATATGTATATAACAGAATGGATAAGGATTTAATCCTTTTGCCCTATTTCCATACCTCATTTATTAGTTACTTTGCTTCTCCTGAAAACATCCTTCTCCAATGACTAATTTTTAGAGAGGTGAAGCCAAAGGGAAAATATCAAAAAGCTGCAAGACAAATGCAAAGTAGTGCATTTGTGTTGATTTGTACATGAGTTTAATGGCAAGAAAATCATTAGCTTTGAAATTTGAGTTCACTCACCTTTCTTCATGTTGATAGAGTATAGAAATTATATTGTACAAACCCTTAGCTTCATGTTCACAATTTTTGGTTGTACAACCAAGGATTCTGAAATGTTTAGCCTCCTTATTACAATGATTCTCATTCTCATCATTTCTCAGACCAAGAAACTCCTTTTTTGCCCCAACACTGGAATATTATATTTAAAAGATTTCTTTATATTTGCCTCATAAAATTAATTAGGGATTTGTAACTGCTTATTTGAGGTAACCAAAACCTAGGAACAACCAAATTATAAAATCAATAGATAAACTATTTCATTGGTACATTCATACATTGGAATTCTACTCAGCAAGGAAAAGGAATGAACTACTGAAACAAAAGAACATGGACTAATCTCAAAATAATTATTGAGTGAAAGATAATTAAATATTACATAGTATATAATTTCACAGATAAAACTCTAGAAAATGTGAACTAGTTTATAGTGGCAGAAAGAAGTTCAATGTATGTCTTACAGGTAGTGGGAAAGAGTTAAAGGGAAAAATGCACAAAGTTGTTTGAATTGTCAGGTGATGGCCATGTTCAGTATCTTGATATTCTGATGATTTTATGGGTGCAAATTAACACTTCTGAAATTGTGTATTTTATATATAGGCAGTTTAATGAATGCCAATTCTACTTCAATAAAGTCATAAAAATGAAACATGATTTAGCACATTTTTACTTTTTTTGTTCCCAGGAAGAATTTTTGTTAAGATTTTAATTACTGTATTCTTTAAAGGTTTGTAGCACATTCCTCTAAGTGATTTTATAATGATTTTATCTGTAAAAATATTATTGTAAATTATTCAAGATATTGATTATTAAAGGATTATCAGATTCTCTATACATCTGTATTGGAGGTGAAATAAAATATACAGAAAAGATCATAAAATACAAACAAATGTACAGTATAACAAATAGTTCTAAAATTAATCCTATATGTAAGTGCAACCTAGGTAAAAGACATAGAAAATAATTAACACTCAGGAAACCATTGCATTCCACTTCACAATCACATCTTACATCCTGCATCAGGGTGACAGTAATTATCCTAATATAATTATTGTAACGAGATATCCTGCTTCTCATGAAAGTTTTAAAAATATAATCAACTTTATTTTAAAGAGGTTTTATATTACAGAAAAGTTACATAAAAAATACAAGGGGTTCCCATGAACCTCACCTTCTTCCCCTTCACACATCTTCCCCTATGAATAGCGTCTTATAATAATGTGGTAAATTTCTTACATTTGATGAATAAATATTGAAGCATTGTTGCCAACCAAGATTAAGTTTACACTATGGTTTACATTGAATTCTAAAGCCCTAAAATGCCCTATGACTTGAGTGAAAAATATAGGCATTTATATTATTCCTTCCCCTACCGTTAGAGCCTCTGGTAACCATGTCTTTATATCAATGTTACATGTTCTTCCATTGCTACAATATTAATAACTTTACTTTGTTCATGGTTGCATTGCCCTCTTATGACTCTTCATTCCACAGACTTAGGGATTTGGGGATGGTGCTGCCCATTCTGCCTCAGATTTAGATGGGGCTTAAATATTATGGAGCAGATAGAAAGAACTGTATTGCTTGCAGTTGTCAATACTCTGTTTTCGCAGATAGTAGTTGGCCAACATCATTTTGGTCGTTGTCCTGGGTGAGTCCAATGATCTGGAGAGTAGTTGTTGGCAGAAACTCTTCTGAGATTCAGGGTTCAACTGGCATATGAACACATCAGAGATTTAAGTCTCTGAGACACATTTAACAGGTATAGTGATAATTATAAGCTCAAATAAAAAGAGGAGAAGAATCATGTTTAGGGAAATTTTAAATGAGTCTATCTCTGCTACATTGGGGAAATAGGTGGTCATATATTCCAAAATAAGGCCCACCAGCAGGGTGCTGATTTCAAGGACTTGTGTGTCTTGCTAATAGTGTCCAAATGGTTCTAGAGCCCTTAGGAGCACATTTATTTGAGGCTTTTTTCACAAGAGCAGCTTAGTGAGAGCTCCTGAGACTTGTATAATTGTACCCCCTTCAATGAACACCCAAATCATTTTGAAATCTCAGCCTTAAAAACTCTTTTGTATTTGATGTTTCCCCCATTGGGTCAAGGACATTTTCTAAATGCATTGCTGGTTGGTGCTTCCTATTAATCCAATGGTGCCAGGAAGGCTCATGCTTGGGAGTCATGTCCTAAATTGTGGGAAAGGTATTACATTTATTTGCTGAGTTTGGCTTAGAGGGAGCACACATTTGAGTAACAAGGATGTTTCCAGGAGGTAACTCCTAGGCAACTGTAATTATTAGGCTAACTTTCAATATTACAAGAATAAGGTTCATAGTCACATGCATTAATGTTGAGGCCATGGCATATTCTTCTGTTTCCTTTTATTAAACACTGCCTATGTGCTCAAGAGAGTCTTGCCTACTTGAGGACATATCAGGCCCTCCCAGGTTGGGAGTTTAATATTGTGTTGTTTATTGTGTGGGTGTCCATCCACTGAGATAACAACCTACGACAAGATGAATGCCTTCATATTACATAGAAGTATGCCCTAGGTGCACCCTTTCCCATATATACCTCCACTACTGACACCCTGCACCAGTGAATCTCCCTGTCATATTTGCCAAAAGAATATTCTCACAACTGTACTTTAAACCATACCTGCAAATACCCAGAATTCACCTGATCTTTTCTCTAGTACTTGCCCCATTTGATGGAGAGCCCAAATCACTACCCCAACACTGATCACACTCACACACCAGCACATTTGACCCCACTCACATCCCTGCACCACTATCAACCCCATCCACTGACAAACCTTACCCTTCCACCATATCATAGGTTCTGCCCATATTGAGCATCAGCTTACCACTATCTATTCTCTATCTCTTGGTACTCTGTCTCCCAGACTATATCTGTGAGTCGGCTCAATATGTTTAGGCCATACCAGAGACATCATGCAATATTTCTCGTTTAGTGGCTGGCTTACTGCATTTAACATAAGGGCTTTGTGATTAATCCATGTTATCACATATGTCAATCCCTCACTCCTTCTTCCATCTTATTAATAGCCCATTGTATGTATATACCACAGTTTGCTTATACATTCCTGTTGATAGACACTTGGGTTCCTTCCAGTCTTTGGCAATAGTGAACAATGCCACTAGGAACATTGGTGTGCATATATCTAGTTGTGTCCCTGCTTTCAATTCTTCTGGGTATATGCCTAGTAGTTGGATTGCCAGATCATAAAACAATTCTATATTTAGCTTCCTGAGGAACCACCAAAACATCCTTCAAAATTGCTGCACCATTCTACATTCCCAGCTGGATGAATGTTCCCACTCCTACAAATCCTCTCGAACATGTGATGCTTCCTGTTTTTTTAACAGCTGCCAGTCTAATAGGTATAAGATGGTAACTCATTGTATTTTTTTGAATATTATTTTTAATTTTTTAAAAGATACTTAGATTATACAAAATGTTACACAAAAAATACAAGGGATTTCCATAAGCCCTACTCCCCACACCTCCCACCCTTCCCCACATTAACAGCTTCTTTCATTAGTGTGGTACATTGATTGCAATTGATGAACACATTTTGGAGCACTGTCACTAATCATGGATTATAGTTTACAGTTTACACTCTTTTCCACTCAATTCTGTATGTTATGGCAGGATATATAATGGCCTGTATCTGTCATTGCAGTGTCATTCAGGACAATTCTGAGTCCCCAAATGCCCCATAATACACCTCTTTTTCCCTCTCCCTGCCTTCAGCACCTCCAGTGGCTACTGTCTCCACATCAAGGATATTTCTTCCATAGCCAGCATACCAATAAGTCTATAGTAGAATACCCGTAAGTCCACTCTAGTCCATGTTTTATTCCTGAATCTTGATAATTCTGGGATGGTGATTCCCTCTCCACCTCTAATTGAGAGGGGGCCTTGATCCCATATGACTGATGGATGGGACTCTCTTGTTTGCAGTTGTAGACTCTCTTGGTTCCTTGGTATGGTGGTTGTCCATCCTCATCTCTGTTAGTTGTCCTGGGTGAGTCCAATGAACTGGGGAGTAGGTGTTTCAACTACACTGAGGCCCAGTGCCCAGCTGACACATGGACATCCCAAAGATTCAAGTCTCTTGAACATACACATACCAATGCCAGCACCAACTATAGGTTCCAATAGAAGGGACAGAAGAGGAGTGTGGAGAGAAATCACATCTGAATCCAACTCTGTCACACTCAGGAGCAAGAACTCCAAAGTAGAGCCCATTAGTGAAGCACCAGACTCCAGAGCTATCTGCCATGACCTTAGGACCTGGGTGTGTTCTGAGCCCTCAGGAGCCCCACTATTTGGGGCTCTACTTTGGCAGTGCATGAGATTCTGCTACGATGTGCGTAAGCATTACCTCCGGGATGACTTCCCAACTCACTTTGAAGCCTCTTAGCCATGTAAACCCATCTGTCTTTACCTTTTCCCCCTTTTATTCAAGGTCTTTTTCCAGTTGCATTGCTCACTGGTGTTTGGTAGTAATCCCTCAATGCCAGGGAGGTTCATCCCTGGGAATTGTGTCCCACACTGGGGGGAAGGTAATGCATTTATATGTTAACTTTGGTTTAGAGAGAGGCCACATTTGAGCAACATGGAGGCTCTCGGGAGGTAACTCTTAGGCATCCTACAGCACTAAGCTAAGTTGCAATTTCAAGAGCTAAGGCTCATAAGCATAATTGTCAATATCAAGGGCCCATCAATGGACCATCCTTCTTCAATAGCCATTGCCCTGAACTTGGGGGCTTATTGTTTTTCCATTAGAGAGTGTGGTAGATCTGCCCAGTATGGGAATTCAATATTCTCTCAGTTACTGTGTGAATCTCTACCCATTGTAACAATGCCTCATGAACATTTGAACACATTTATGTACCGTACATGATTCATTGATTTTGATTTGCATTTCCCTAATAGCTAGTGAGGTTGAGAATTTTGAGGTTGACGTTTCATGCTATTTTCAGACATTTGTATTTCCTCTTTGGAAAACCATGTATTTAAGTCTCTTGCCCATTTTTAGAATAGGTTCTTTGTTTGTTTTTGAGATTTAGAATTTCTTTATGTGCTGGATATTAGTCCCTTATTATAAGGCACTCCCAAATATTTTCTCCCATTGTGTAGGCTTTTTTGACAAACTCCTTTAAAGCACAAAAATTTTAAATTTTTAGGATGTACCGTTTATCTATTTTTTTTTTTCATTGCTTGCACTTTGTAAAGTTCATGAAATCATTTCCTACTACCAGCTCTCATAGACACTTTCCTACATCATCTTCTTGGAGCTTTATGGTCTGAAATCTTGCATTTATGTCTTGATCCATCTAGAGTTAATTTTCGTATAGGGCATGAGATGGTGATCCTTTCTAATTCTTTTGGATATGGCTATCCAGTTTTCTCAGCAACATTTGTTGCAGAGGCTGTTCTTTCCCAGTTAAGTGTCCTTGGTGTGGTCTTGCCAAATATCAGTTGGCCATATATTTCCAGGTCTATATCACTACTCTCAATTTGGTTCCATTAGTCTATCTAATAGAACCTCTGTCTATCCTTGGGCCAATACCATGTACTTTTGATGACTCTAACTTTAAGTAAGGAAGCTTTAAAGGAAGCATGATTGCTGCTATCTTGATTTTCTTTTTCAGTATGTTTTTGGCCACTCTGGGCCACTTGCCTTTCCAAAAAAATTTCATAATTGGCTTTTCCAGTTCAGTAAAATAAGCTGTTATTATTTTTATTGGGTTTGTGTTAAATCTGCAAATATATTTGCCTAGGATAGGCATCTAATAATATTCAGTCTTCCAATTCATGAACATGGAATATTCTTCCATTTATTTAGGTCTTATTTGAATTCTTTTAGCAATGTTGTATAGTTCTCTGTGTACAAGTCCTTTTCATCCTTCATTAAGTTTATGCCTAGGTATTCGATTCTTACAGTTGCTATTGCAAATGGAATTTTTTTTCTTGATTTCCCCCTCAGATGCTACTGTACAGAAATGCAACTGATTTTTGCAAGTTGATCTTATATCCTGCCACATTACTAACCTCATTTATGAACTCTAGAAACGTGACCATGTTATCTCTAAATAGTGAAAGTTTTACCTTTTCCTTTCCAATCTGGACTTGTTTTATTTCTTTTTTTATCTAAGTGCTTGAACAAGTACATATAATAAATAAATAAATAATAATAAATAACAAGTACATATAATAAATAAATAAAAGTAGAGACAGTGAGCATCCTTGTCTTGTTCCAGATCTCATAAGGGAAAGCCTTTAGCATTTTACCATTGATATGATGTTAGCTATGGGTTATTGATATATACCCTTTATCATGTTGAGGAAGTTTCCTTCTTTTCTACCTCTTCAAGTGCTCTTATCAAAGGAGGATGCTGTATCTTTTCTAATGCTTTTCTGCATCTATAGAGATGATCATGTGATTTTTAAAATCTGCTAATGTGGTGTATAACATTGATTTTCTTATGTTGAGCTATCCTTGCAAGCTTGAGATGAAAACCCCCTTGATCATGGTGTATAATTCACTTGATTTGTTGTTGAATATGATTAGAAGGTGTTTGTTGAGGATTTTAGTATCTAAGTTCAATAGAGAGACTGGTCTGTAGATTTATTTTTTTGCATGGCACTTTCATGTGGCTTTGTTATAATGGGATGTTGGCATCATAAAATGAGTTAAGCAATGTTCCTTCTTCTTTTCTTTTTTTGGAAGGATTTAAGAAATGCTAGTTCTTTCCAGAATGATTGGTAGAATTATCCCACAAAGCCATCTGGTCCTGAGCTTTTCTTGGATAGAAGATTTTTTATGACTAATTCAGTCTCACTACTTGTGACTGGTGTGCTGAGGTTTTATAATTCTTTCTTTAATGTAGTTTTCTTGTTTCTAGAAATTTGTCCATTTTCTATAAGTAATCCACTTGTCGGTATCCAATTTTTTCAAAGTGTCCTTTTATGATACTCTATTCCTATGTGATCTGTGGTAATATCCTCTCTATTTTTAATTATTTTCATTTTCTGTCTTTTTTTTTTTTTTTTTTTTTGTTCGTCTAGCTAAGGGTTTCTCAAAGAACCAGCTTTTGGTTTTGTTTATTTTTCTAATTATTGTTTGTTTTCAATTTCCTTTAATTTGCTCTAATCTTTGTTATTTCCTTCCTTCTGCATGCTTTAGGATTAGTTTGTTTTTTCTTTTTCTGTGTCCTCCAGGTGAGCAGCTAGATCTTGATTTTAGTTCTTTCTTCTTTTTTAATGTTGGGATTTGTAGCTATACATTCCCCTCTCAGCACTGTCCTTGCTGCATCCCATAAGGTTGATATGTTGTGATTTCATTTTCATCCATTTTGTGGAAGTTTATTAGAATCCCAAAAGAAATACTGATTATGTTTGGAAACTGATTTGTCCTCTAGGCTAGTGGTACCCTTAGATTGTATTGAATTCAGAGGTGTCACTTTTACTTGATTAAACTATGAGTAGCACTTTGATTGGACCACATCAGTAGGATGTATTTGGTGGGCAGGGACACACAGAGAAAACAATATGTCAGAAAAGAAAGTTAGAGTTTTGATCCTGGAGCCCAGGAAGTAAGCACACAGAGAAGCAGATACATGAGGAAAGAGATGTCTCCATTAGACATGGCAGAAGCCCCAGGAAGAGAGTTGAGCCATTCACCTGACAGTTTACAGCTGGCCTTTGTGGAGAGAAGAGAGCAGCTGAACCCAGAGAGAAACAAGCCCCAGGAGAAAGACAAGATTTGTCCGAGCCTGTGGCTGAGATTGGAAGCTGGGACCATGGAGCCTTGGGAAGAGGAGGAAGACGGAATCCTCGCAGACATCACCCACCTTCTTGTGTCAACACATGGCAACAGACCCTTTATAAAAACCAACTGATTTCTAGTATTTTGCATCAGCACCCCTTTCCACAATATAGATTTCAAGGAAGTTACTTATTTCTTTTGTAATTTCCTCCTTGACCCAGCGGTTGTTTAAGATTGTGTTGTTTAACTTCCATGTATTTCTGCCTGTTCTAGTTCTCCGCTCCTTATTAATTTCCAGCTTCATTTCATTGTGATGAGAGCAATTGGGGGGGGTATAATTTCAATATTTCTAAATTAATTGGGAATTGTTTTATAACGAAGCATGTGGTCTCTTCTGGAAATGACCAATATGCACTTAAGAAGAGTGTATATGATGCTGTATTTGAGTAGTGATTTCTGTATATGTCTATTAGGTGTAGTTTCTCTAAAGAATTATTTCAGGTCTTTGTTTCATTATTAAGCCTCTGTTGAGATGTTCTCTCTAATGGGGATAATGATGTATTAAAATTCCCTACTATGATTGTAGAAGCATCTAATTCTTTCCTTAGTTTGCCATTGTTTCCCTTGTGTATTTTGGGGCACCCTGGTTAGATGCATAAATATTTAAGATTGTTTTGTCATGACAGATTACCCCTTTTATTAATATGCATGTCCTTCTTTGTCTCTTACAAAAATTTTGCATTTAGAGTCTATTTTGTCTCATATTAATATAGCTACTCCTGCCCCTTTTTGGTTATGGTTTGGGTGTAAAAATCATTTTCCAACCTTTCACTTGCAACCTCCTTGCATCCCTGGCTCTAACATGAGATTTTGTAGACAGCACATACATGGATCATTTTACTTTTCCATTCAACCAATCTGAGTCTTTTGATTGGAGATTTTAATTCACTAACATTCAGTGTTATTACTGTAAATGCAGTAATTAATTTAGCCATTTATCTTTAGGTTTATATATGTCTTATTTTATTTTTATTTTGCTATTTATTATTTTAGTTACTTTTACCAATAATCTTCCTTTCTACATTCTCCTTCAACGCTCTCTCCTGTTTTGTTCCTTTCAACCTGCAGCACTCCCTTTATTTTTACTTTCAGGGCAGGACTCATGTAGACAAACTTTCTCAAACTTTGTATATCTATGAATGTATTAGCCAAAGAGGTGCTGATTCAAAATAGCAGAAATCTGTTGGCTTTTATAAAGGATAATTAACTGGGTACAAGCTTACAGACACCAGGACATAAAGCATAAGTTACTTCCCTCACCATAGTCTACTTCCACGTGTTGGAACAAGAAGGTTGCCGAAGTCTGCCAGGGTTCAGGCTTACTGGGTTCCTCTCTTCCCAGGTCTTGCTTCTCTCTGGGCTCAGGTCCCCTGTTTTCTCCACAAGGTCAGCTGTAGACTATGAGACTTTCTAGGCTTTGTTTCTATCCACAAGGTTAGTTGTAGACTATCAGGCAAATGGCTCAGTCTCTCTACCAAGCATTCTGCTGTGTCTAAGGAGCTGTCTCTATTCTTCTTTGTTCTTCTGGTTCAGGTCCTCTCTTCCCAGGGCTTGCTTCTCTTTCCTCTGTGTGTTTACTTCCTGGGGCTTCAGTTCAAGGATTCAGCTCAAGGCTCCAGCATCAAACTCCAAATCAAAACTTCAACATCAAAATCTCCCAGGATCGAAAAGCTTCAACTCTGCCCTTTGTCATGCCTTTTTTCTGTGAGTCCCCACCCACCAAGGAATCCAATATAATCTAATATGCCTAGAGGAAAAAAGACCAGTTTACAAATATAATCCAATATTTCTTTTTGGAATTCATCAATAATATCAAACTGCTACAATGAATATATTGAAAGCTCTCTCATTTTTGAAGGTGAGCTTTGCTGGTTACAGAATTTGTGGCCAGCAGTTTTCTCCTTTTAGCACTTTATGTTATACTACTGCCTTCTTTCCTCCATGGTTTCAGATGAGAAACCAGCACTTACTCTCATTGTGCTTCCTGTATATGTGATGAATCTGTTTTCTCTTTCTGCTATCAGAATTATTTTTCTTGAGCATTTGATAATCTGTTAAGTAGGAATCTCAGGGTAGTCCTGTTAGTATTTATTCTGTGTGCAGTGTACTGTGCTTCCTGGACATGTACATCAGTATTTATTCTGTTTGTAGTGGGCTGAGTTCCCTGGACATGTATATCTATGTACCTCATAAGACATGGGAAAATTTGAACCACTATCTCCTCCAACACTCCTTCTGCCCCCTTTCCAATCTCTTCTCCCTCTGGGGTGCCTTAAAAGTGTATGTTTATGTGTTTTGTATTGTCATTCAATTTTCTGAGTCCCTGCTTAATTTTTTCTGTATTTTTAATCTATCCATTTTACTATCTGTGTGAGATCAGATATTCTATCTTCAACATCATTAATTATTCCCTCTGCCTGTTCAAACCTATGTGCTTTCAGTGTATTTTTAATTTCTTGCATTATGCCTTTTATCACTATCAGATCTGTTATCTTTTTTAATGCATATGATTTCTTCTCTATGTTCCAGTCTCTTCTTAATATCCTTTATCTCTTCCCTCACTTCATTCAGTTTATTCATGATATAGAGTTGGACATCTTTATTAGTTGTTCCACATTCTGCATCTTCTCTTGCTTTTTCATTTGTTCATTATACTGGGCTGTATCTTTCTGTTTCTTAGTATGGCTTGTAATTTTTTCCTGGTATCTATCCATCTGTTTATCTTAATGGGCTTATTCAGTTGGTTAACCTCTCTTTCTAGTCTAGGGTTTTATTTCATTTTGTTTCATGATAACTGTCCTCTTTGACACTTGGTTCCACTTATTCTGTATCTTCCTACAGTTTTTGGAGGAGTAGTACAGCCTGCCAACCTCTCCTCTGCCATCTTGGATCTTCTTACTATGCTGTTATTACTTAACTGTACATCCCCAAATAGCTAATATTTTGGTCTATATTTTATATGTGCAATTAGAGTATATTGGTTCTAAAGTATCTGGGAACCTTTACTTTAATGATGTCTTTAAGATATATCTGAGCAATTATATCTGTATGCAGTTTGTTCATTTTTTATTGCACTATGGTGTTTCAACATGAATAAGCCACAATTTATTAATTGTACTCTTGATAAACATTTAAATTTTTTCAATATTTTACATGTTAAGAGCACATTCTCCTCTGAAAATTCTTCAGTTTTCTAACACTTTCTGTGTTCTATAATTTCAGAAGTGGAATTCTATAATTTCAGAAGTGGATACTGAGTCATAGGATACCATTATTTTTCTCTTTTTTTTTTTTAAGGAAAAATACATTTATTTTTAGTCAAACACATGCACATATACTAAGAAGTATTTATCACTTTCAGGAATTTTCTGAAAATTTTTCTAAAGAATCTTATGTACCATTCCCCAGGCTTGGTATTGGACATTTCTCCAAGAAGCCTTGAATCACATCTGTCAACCATGTGTCATCTAAGCCTCCTCTTGATATAGAGGTGCAGGGGACATCACCACCCCAGGGTCCACAGGATGGAGGAATAAAATATGGATTGGAGTGGACTTAATGGTATTCTACTATAGAACTATTGTGACCAGTAATGAAAAAAATTGTAGCATTGTGGCCACGGTAGTTGCTGAGGGCAGGGAGAGGGAAGAAGAGATGTGATGTGGGGGCATTTTTGGGACTTGGAGTTGTCCTAAATGATATTGCAAGATAGATGTTGGACATTACATACCCTGCCATAATCCACTGAATGTAGTAGGGGAGAGTGTAAACTACAATGTAAACTATTATCCATGTGGTGCAGCAGTGCTCCAAAATGTATTCATCAAATGCAATTAATGTGCCACAACGATGAAAGAGGTTGTTGATGTTGGAGGAGTTGGGGGGTGGGATGTGGAGCATATGGTACCTTTTTTTTTTTAATGTAACAGTTTTTGAGATCTATATATTTTCAAAAAATGCAGTAAAAATAAATAAAAATAAATAATATAGCAATAATTTAAAAACTGTGCTTTTGTAGCATATTGATGTGATATATATGACAATAAAATGCAAAAATGAGGAAGAGAACTGAGGTGCACAGAGCAATGTTTCTATATCTCACTACAATTGCCAATATAAATCCAAAGCTGATTCTGTTAAGTGTTTAAGGTAAGCCCTAGAGCAACCACTAAGAAAAATAACTGAAAAAATATAGCGAAAATGCCATTAAAGGATAAAATATTATACCAGAAAATATTTAAAGAATGCAAAAGAAAGCAGTAAAGTAAGAATATAGGGGAAATGACATGTGATAACAACACAACTACATCAGTAATAACATTAAATGTGAATGGAAGAAAAATAATCCAAAGTCAGAGATTAGCAGGCTGGATGAAAAACACAATCTAAATATACGCTGCTTACAGGCTGCCTATGGGTGCTGCTGGAGCCTGAGGGGGTGGAGGGGTTTTCCCCAGGGTGAGTTGTGTGCCTCTGCCCTGCTGGTTCCAGACTCCAGGACCTCTGTCAGCCCCCCCTGGCCTCTGTTTTCCTGCAGTCCCTCTCTTATGTAGCAGGATCAGTATGGTGGCTTCCCTTTCTTCTGTGTCTCTCTAACACCCAGCAAGAGGGTGGAGATTCAGCATGAGCCATGCTTCACTGACATAGCCCAGGAACAGCAACCTCATTAGGTGACCTTGAGTGAATTTCATGCGAAGACTTCCACCCCCACAGAAGGAGGTTAGTTTAAGAACATCATCTTTCTGTCTTTGGGATTCATAAAGAACAAACTGTCACAATGGTGAAGATAGGTATCATTGACAAGGTTCAGCTTCTGCAAAGATGTCAATATGGGTAAGGAGGCTATTGTGGATACTCTCAAAATAAGCAGCCCAGGGAAAACTGGATGCTTCCCCATCATGTTCAAGGACCAAAAAGCTAGAGTGGAGTTAGATAGGGAGAAAGTATTAGGGGATAAGGTCAGAGCAGTAACAGAAGGGCCATGTAGGCTTTGTGGGAGATTTTAAGGATTTTAGTATTTACTCTGTGTGAAGTTGGTTAACATTTCAAGGTTTTGAGCACATAAATAATAGTATCTTCAGTTTTAATAGAACTCCAACCACTTGTCCTAATAATAAATCTTTTGTAGGGGGTAAGAAGTTAGAACCATAGAGTCCAGATAGGAGATTGTTGCCAATATTGTGCCTTGACATGACAGTGTTCAAGGTGGTGGAACTGGTAGAAATCTGGATACATTTTGAGTTAGAGCCAGCGGAATATGCTGAAAGATTGAATGTGATATATGAAAAAAGGAGAGTGATAAGTATTATGATAAATTTTTTAACTTATCAATCAGAATGCACATGGCTGTTGGAGGAGTAGGTTAGAGGGATTATTAAACTTAGGTGTTTGGTTTGGGACATATTGAGTTTTCAATGTCTTTCAGACATAAAGGAGAAGATACTCTATAGGTAGTTACATATGAGTATGGAATTTTGGGCAGAATCTGATTGCAGCATAAATGTAAGAGTCATAACCATATAGACAACATATAGTGCCAGGAAACTGGATGGTATCACCCTCCCTCCTACCCAAATGAATACACACAGAAGAGGTAAAACCTATAAAATAAAAGCTGTGATATTCCAAACTAAATGTCAAGAGAGAAAAAGAGAAGATGGCAAGTGACCGAAAAGGAGCAAACAATAAAGGAGAAAGAAAATTGGGAAAGTAAAACAATGACAGGTAATCTGGGTAGAGAGACAAGGAAAACAGAAAGATGGTAGGATAAGTGGGTTGAATGGATACAAAGCACAGGACAACATCAGCATTTAAGAAAGGAAAGATGACAAGTCAAACTTTGGTAGCCCATGACTATTAGATTTTTGAAAATATCAATATATTAATAGATTACAGGAGAAACACATATGATCACCTTTATATATGAATAACATCTCTTTTAACAAATACTTAAATCATACTTATTAGGTGCTTTTAAATACTTGGAAAGTACTAACCCAGGTAATTTTTAGAAGGAAGTATGAGACAGGTTCTATTTCACAGGGAAGGAAACGGGGCCCAGAGAACTGCCTAAGGTCTCCACGTATGAAGTTTTGTGCCTAAGGTCACAAACTTAATACATGGAGGAGTCAGGCTTGACTCTAGAATTAGGGTGCTAACTCTCAAAAACTGTTTATGATAATACCTGTAATAATTTACTAACAGAAGATAATTTCCTGTATCTAAAATGGGTATTTACCAAAATCCTATAGCGAATATTAATCCTAATTATTAGAGGTTAGAAGCAATTCATTAACATTGTGAAATGAAGGTATATGTCAAATTCTCCTTTCCAAATAAGAATACACCAGTATCTTCTATCTGAGATGGTATTTTACAATGTGACCTTGACATGTAGGGTGAGTCTATGTCCTCTCCCCTTGAATCTGTGAGGGCTGTGTCTCTTAGACCAAGTGAGATCTGCCCACCTGAGTCTTTACTAAATTCGTGACCAACAAAATCACTATCTAAATGGTGGTTTTAGCCCCAAGGCTTTGGGTAACTGGTTATGCAACAATAGTAACTATAATAGAATACCACTTATGCCTGACACATTCTACTAGACCTGGCTTACATAGTAAGATAAGTAAAAAAGATGAAATGTGAAAGGATTGGTTGCATATGTCAGTCCAAAGTATGTACTTTCTCTCTGTAAATGGTAAAAAAATCTACAGATAAAATGTTAGGATGAAAAAGCTACAGTTTATAAATGCAATAGATGCTAAAACCAGTATGTGAAGGTCAATTATATTTCTGTAAACCAGCAACATTAAAAAATATAACTTAAAAATTAACTGGGAATGAACATAAAAAGACATTATTTAAGGTAATTTAATCTTGTGTGATACAGAGACCTGAAAATAGTAGCTTTAAATGTGAAAACTTCTTTCTTTCTCAGTTAACACAAAGTGACCATGAATTTCAATAGGGTGACCCTTTCACCCTATTTTGATGCTCTTTGTTCCCATTCACTAGGACATACTAATTTTGTGCATTTTTGGAACAGTGTTGAAGCAGGCAAAGTTCATGGGATGGGATAAAGAGAACAAAGAGATGGAGATGGAAATCACTCTCAGATTTTACTGGTAAGCACATGAGACACTTTGAGAAAGTATGGGGAGTGTAGAGTAGTTGGGAAATAATGGAAAAGATATCTCAACAGAATGAACATATTATATTAGTTCTCTCCAAATTTATCTATGGAATGAATGCAACTTTATTCAATATGTAAAATTCATAAAGCAAACAAAGGGCTAAGACTAACTAGAGGTGGGACTTTCCTTGTCCAGATATCAGGCTTTTAAAAAAATGTTTGGTAGCATTTTAATTTTAAACAAATCAAGACTGAATGGTTTTGCCTCATAGACTGTAGTTTGGGACTGTTGTATGCACCATAGAAGATAGTGTTTTTAAAGTTAATCCATTTCTGTGCATGTAGGACCATTTGATGAGGTTTCTTCATTTAAGACATGGCCCAGCAGGGTTCTCAATCCTATTATTGGAGTCCTTTATAAATGGAATGTACATAAAGAGAGAGAACAAGAGAATGCCACAGAAGCAAGAAGCTGAAATGAATGAAACCCAGAAGAGAAGTTTCTACCATGTGCCTTACCATGTGGCAAAAGAAACAAGGATCTCCAGCAGCTGGACTTCAGGAAGAAAGCAACAACTTGATGATGCCTTGATTTGGACATTTTCCCAGTCACTAACCATAAGCAATAAATTCCCATTCCTTAAGCTGAACCCGTTTCAAAATATTGCTTTGAGCAGCCTAGGAAACTAAAACAGATTTTTACAACAGAAGAGTGGGGGTGCTGCTGCTGAAAATACAAAAAAAAAAAAAGGTGAAATGGCTTTGGAATTGGTCATGAGTAGAGGCTGGAAAAACTTTTGAGCCATTTGATATAAAGATTGCTTTGAAGAGACTGTTGGTAGATATATGAAAGATTATGATACTTCTATTTATACCTTAGACAGAAATGATGAATGTTATTGGAAATGGGAAGAAACACACTCTTTCTTTTAAAGTGGCAAAGAACTTGGCAAAATTAAGTTCTGATTATGGGTGGAAGGCAAAATTTGATAATGGTAAAGTTGGATATTTAACTAAGAAAATTTTGAAGCTAAGTTTGGACAATGTAGACTGATTTCTCCTTGCAGTTTATAAACAAATGGAAGAGTAACAGGATAAGCTGAGAACTGAACTCCTGGGCACAAGGAAGTCAGAAAATGATGGTTTGGAAAATTCTGATCTCCCAAAAAGTGAGTCCCCAGAAAATAGTGCTCCAGCAAGGGTTTAACTGAATGTCTCATTGCATGCCAGGAGTGGAAATGCAGTTGCTCAGGAAAGATATTGAATAGAATTACTAACAGCCTGGACTAAAATGGACAGAAAAGGGACAGACTGAAGGAAAAATCACTTTAAAGGCAGAACCACTGAAGCTGATGTCTGGACTGAAGACATCTTCTCAGGCCAAGAGAGAGAGTGAACCCACGTGTGTGAAAAGGGAAGTCTGTGCCAGCCCTTAGAGTAGGTGTGCCTCCTGCACCATTGTTCAGGAAGGTTGCTACCACAGAGGAGGTGAACACATTACCTGGGGAGAGTCTGTCTGAACACATTACCTGGGGAGAGTCTGGCTGAACACATTACCTGGGGAGAGTCTGGCTGCCACCTCAGTGATCTGAGAGGGTTGAGCCTCTGTTCCAGAGTGCAGAGAGGATGGCTGCCACCCCAGTTTTCTCAGAAAATAGAGGCTATTACCCAAGGATTGTGACAAGCCTGGCAGTCACCTCAGTGCTTGAAGAAGGGGGACCCTTCACCCCAGTCTCTGGGGTGAGCCTGGTCAATGTTCAAGAATATTGAAGGAGTGTGGGGCTGATGCTCCATTGAGCCCACAGGTTAAAACATTGTTCCATGGATAACTCTAAGACCTTTATATCTAACAGATTATGCTCTTCAGGGTTTCAGAATTGTTGAGACCAATGACCATTATTTTCCTTCCAATTTCTCCTCTGGGAATGGGAATGTTTTTTCTATGCCTCTTCCTCCTTTTTATATTGGAAGCAGATAACTTGTTCTTTAGTTTTCACAGGTCCACAGCCAGAGAGGAATTGTGATCCAGGACAGACCACACCAATCACTGATTTTGATGAGACTTTTTAGTAGTATTGTTACTGAAATGACTTAAGGATTTTGGGATATTGTAAGGGCATGAATGTATTTACATACAGAAAGAACACATGTTTTGGGGGTCCACAGGGTAGTATGTGGTGGTTTGAAGCTGTAGGTATGGCAGAAAAACATGTTCTTAAACTTAGTCCATTCCTGTGGGTGTGAATATCCATTGTAAGTAGAAACTTTGGTGATGTCATATCATTTAAAATGTGGTCCACCTCAATCATTATGGGTCTTAATCCTTTCACTGGAGTATTTTATAAGCAGAATGAGATTCAGAAGAGAGAGAAAGTCACAGGAAGCAAGATGCTGGACATTAAACAAAGCCTGGAAGAGAAGGGAGGGACAAAGAGAGGCTACTATGTGCCTTCCCACATGGCAGAGAAGCCAAAGATCACTGGCAGCCAGGCGCAAAATGCCAGACTTTGAGGAGAAAGCATCATCTTGAACATGTCTTGATTCAGACTTTCTTTTAGGTTCAAACCCATAAGCTAATAAATTACCATTGTTTAAGCCACCCATTTAATGGTATTTGCAACAGCAGCCCCAGAAACCATAACAGATTTCTATAAGCTAGGATATATGAGAATGCATTCTGAAAAATCTGATGGCATCAAGCATTGGTGTGACTGAAGGGCTGCTAGGACACATATCATACTGTTAATTGTGCAAACATAGAGGCATATTTTGCCATTTATCTAATAAAGTTAACAATGTCTTGTGTTCATTGCAGCATTTGAGATTATTTTATGAAGACCAAAAAGAGAAAGATGATGTTTGTAAAGTAATCTATTCTTCTGGATACGATACCTGTCAATTGTATTGAATTCAGTTAAGGGGTTTTAATTAGATTACTTGCTAAGATTGCATTAGGGCTTTTGATTGTACAATATCCATGAGGTATGATTTAGGTTGAGCCCCCACCCCCTTGCTGGGTCTCATATAAATGGACTTACTTGGAAAGACTGAGGGAAATAAGGGAGCTGTCGTGTTTTTTTTAAAAAGAAGCTTTAGATTACATAAATGTTACATAAAAATATAGCAGATTCCCATATGCCCCATCCTCTCCCCCTCCCACACTTTGCCATATTAACAACACCCTTCATTAGTGTGGTATTTATTAGACCTGATTAACACATATTGAAGCATTGCTACTAGAAATGAACTATAGTTTACATTATAGTATACAATCTGCCCTTCACAATTTTATAAGTTATGACAAAATGTATAATGATCTGTATCCACATTGCAATGTAATGCAGGACAATTCCTATGTCCCAAAAGTGACCCCAGGTTACAACTATTCTTCTGATTCCTCACGTCAGAACCTCTGGCAGCCACTGCATTTATACCAACAATAACAGTTCTTCCATTGCTACAATAATAATAACTGTACAGTAGAATAATAAGCCTACTTTCATCTATGGTTCATTCCCCAATCTTGATGCCCACTTTATTTTGAATTAAGAGGCGACTTAGATCACCTGAGGTGGGTGGATAGAGTTATCTTTCTTGCAGTTGCAGATACTCTATTCCTTGGGATGGGAGTTGTCAATCATGATCTCCTTTCTAGTTGTCCTGGGTGATTCTTATGAACTGGACAGTAAATATTACAACTCTGCGGATTCAGGACTCAACAGCATATGAAAAGACCAAAGGTTTAAGTCTCTGGGCCATATATTTAATATGCATATGCTAATTGTACATTCAAATAAAAGGGGCAGAAGAGCCATGTATGGGGAAACTATAAATGAGTCTAACTCAGTTATACACTGGAGCAAAAATTCCAAAGTAAGGCCCACTGACAGGGTGCTGAATTCTTGAGCTTGTCTGCCTTGCTGATAGTGTCTAGTTATCTCTAGAGCCACCAGGGGCCCCACTATTTGAGGCACTGTTTGCTGCAGCAATGAGATGCTGCTGAGACATGCATTAAATATACTCTTTGGAATGACCTCCAGACTCACTTTGAAATCTCTTAGCCATAAAAACTCACTTATATTTACTATTTCCCCATTTTGGCCAAGGTCTTTTCCAAATGCTTGTTAGTTGTGGCTTGGAAATAATCCCTCAGTGCAAGGGAGGCTCATACCCAGGAGTCATGTCCCACACCAAAGAGAAGGTAGTGCATTTATATGCTGAGTTTTACTTAGAGTCCACATTTGAGCAACAAGGAGGCTTTCAGGAGGTAACTCTTAGGTAACATAAAATACTGGGCTAACTTTGAATTTCACAAGAAAACTATCATAAGTACTGTCATCAACATCAAGGACCTAGCATAATGGCCTGTCTTCCTTCACCAGGTACTACCCATGTACTTGGGGGATTCTTGCTGTTCTATTAGAGAATGTAGCAGGAATCCCCAGGATGGGAATTCAATATTTTTTTGCTTATTGTGTGGGTCTCCACCCACTGAGACATGCCCCATGAATACCTCAACATACACATATGTCTTAGAGACATGTCCCAGGTATGCTACTCCCCACACATCCATCCATCAAAAACACTCCACAGCAGTGATCCTTCCCTGCCACTCTTGTGACCTTTTTGTGATCCTAAACTGCTCCGAAAAGGAAGTAAAAAAAAAATCAAATTAATAGGAAAATAAAATAACAAAAATTTTTTAAAATAATGAAAAAATTAAAAAATGTGAAATAAAACAAAAACTTTTATACATTGTCTTTCAACACTGTAAGACTTGTTATCTTGTAGGTACAGTGGCAATTTCTTCTGTATATTCCCCCAGTGTCTTATTTTTCTCACTTTAACTTCAAAGAAGCTTTAGATTACAGAAAAGTCACATAGAAAATATAACGGATTCCCATACACCCAACACCCTCCTACTTTTCCACTCCCCCCAATAGCATTTTATATGTGGATGGTACATTTATTATAAGCGATGTATAAATATTGAGTCCTTGCTCCTAACCATGGTCAAGGGTTTACATTATGGTATTCATTTTAAACCATACACTTTACAGATTCTGATGAAATTTAAAATGGCCTGTATCTGTTTTTGCAAGATCATGAAGACCAATTTTAATGCCTTAAAAATGCCATATGTTCCACTATTCTATTCTTCCCCCTCCCTCCCCTCAGAACCTATGGTAACTGCAACGTTTCATTTTTGAAGAATAAGATTCATAGTTATGCAATAATATTGAGGGCTTGTCACGTTGGTCTGTTTTCTTTTTTTAGGCACTGGCTATGTTCTCAAGGGATTCTTGTCCCTCTAATTGAGAACATAGCAGGACTCCCATCTTGTTTATGGTGTGTGTCTCCATCCACTGATAAAATACACTATGACAAAATGAACTCATATATTCCATTGAAGCATGCCCTTAGTATGTCCTATCCTGTATATCCCCACACACCCAGTAACCCTTCCCCGCTATATTTGCCAAAAGAATGTACCCAACACACCATGATCCTGTAAATTCCCCAACTTCACCTGCTCATTCTTCCAACCTTCCCCCCAGTTCCATGGATATTCCAACCAATACCCAAGCCTACTGCCCCTCACAGACCAGCACCACAAAACCCAATCACATCACTGCACCACTCTCACACCTGTCCACTGCCCAAACATGCCATTCCACTTTATCATAGATTTTGCCCATATAGGCATCTACTCATCACCCTCTAATCCCTTCCTGTCTTTGTTAACCTATCTTTTAGACTCTAACTCTGTGAGTCTGCTCATTATGCTTAAGACATATCAACGAAGTCATGTAATATTTGTCCTTCAGCGATTGCATTACTTCACTCAACATAAGGTCTTTAAGATTCAGCCATGGTATCCTATGCATTAATACTGCATTCCTTCTAACAGCTGAGGAATATTCCATTGTATGTGTACACCAGAGTTTGCTTATCCACTCATCTCTGATGGACATTTAAGTTCCTTGCAACTTTTGGCAATAGTGAATAATTTCACAGTGAACATTGGTGTGCATTTATCTGTTCATGTTCCTGCTTTCAACTCTTCTGGGTATATACCCAGTAGTGAGATTGCTGGATCATATCGCAGTTTTATAGTAAGCTGCCTAAGGAACAGCCTTACTGCCCTCCACAACTGCTGCATGATACTACATTCCCAAGAGTGGATGAGTGTTCCTTTTCCTCCACAACTTCTCCAACACTTGTATTCTTCTGTTTTTTTTAATAGTTGCCAATCTATCTCATTGCAGTTTTGATTTGCCTTTCCCTAATGCTAGTAATGTTGAACATTTTTTCATGTGCTTTTTAGCCACTTATATTTCTTCTTTGGAGAAGTGCCTATTCAAATCTTTTGCCCATTTTTAAAATGGGTTGTCTTTTTATTTTTCAGATGTAACATTTCTTTATATATGCTGAATATTAGGTCCTTATCAGAAAGGTTACTATATTATGTCCGCCAAAGGGGTGCTGATATAAAATACCAGAAATCTGTTGATTTTTATAAAGGTTATTTATTTGGGGAAGAAGCTTACAGTTACCAGGCCACAAAGCATAAGTTACTTCCCTCACCGAAGTCTGTTGCCATACATTGAAACAAGATGGTTGCTGATGTCTGCAAGGATCCAGCCTTCCTCTTCCTCTTAAGGCTCTGTGGTACTAGCGTCTTACAACCTCAGCTGTAGGCTGGGGTAATTCTCCTCTCTCGTGGGGCTTGTTTCTCTCCAGGCTCAGCTGCTCTGTTCTCTCTGCAAGATCAGTTATAGACTATCAGGCTCTCTCTCTTCCTGAGGCCTCTGCCATGTCTGTGGAGCCATCTTTATTCCTCTGTGTTCTTCTCTTGTGTGTTTACTTCCTGGGGTTCCAGCATCAATAAATTCCCCAACTAACTCCTCTGCTGGGTTGTTTCCTTGGTGGGTGGGACTCGATGTCCTGCTGACATGGCCAATCAAAGCCTTAATCATTATTTAATCAAGTACAACTTAAACCTCTGAATTTATGCAATCTCAACTATGCCCAGAGGAACAGTCCAGTTTACAAACACAATCCAACATCTACTTTTGGAATTCATAAACAATGCCAAACTGCTTACAGTTACCAAATGTTTCCTCCCATTGAGAAGACTGCATTTTCACTTTCTTGAAAAACTCCCTTGAAGCATAAAACTTTTTAATTTTGAGGAGGTCCCATTTATCTGTTTTCTCTTTCATTGTTCATGCTTTGGGTGTAAAGCATATGAAACCATTTCCTACTAAAATATCTTGTAGATATGTCTCTACATTGTCTACTAGGAGGTTTATGGTCTTGGTTCTTCTATTTAGATCTTTGATCCACCTTCAGTTAATTTTGGTTTAGGGTGTGAGATGGTGATCCTCTCATTCTTTTGGATATGGATATCCAGTTCCCGAAGCACCATTTGTTGACGAGGCCATTCTCTCCCAGTTGAGTGGGCTTGGTGGCCTTGTCAAATATCAGTTAGCCATATATGTGAGTATCTATATCAGAACTCTCACTTCTGTTCCATTAGTCAGTATGTTTATCCTTGTGCCAAAACCATGCAGTTTTGACCACTATGGCTTTGTAGTATATTTTAAAGACATGTAGTATAATTCTCCAATTTCATTTTACTTTATCAATATGTCTTTGGCCATTAGGAGCCATTCCCTTCCAAATAAATTTCATTGTTAGCTTTCCCAATTCAATAAAAAATGATGGTGTAATTTTTATTGGGATTGTGTTAAATCTGTAAAACAGTTTGGGTAGGACAGATATCTTAATGATATTTAGTCTATGAACCCATGAACATATATTATCCTTTCAACTATTTAGGTCTTCTTTGATTTCTTTTAGCAATGCTATATAGTTTTCTGTGTGTAAGTTCTTTATATCTTTAAGTTTATTCCTATATATTTGATTCTTTTAGTTGGTATTGTAAATTTTTCTTGCTTTCCTCTCAGATTGCTCATTATTGTTTTATAAAAAGTCTACTGATGGTTGAATGTTGATCCTACATCCTGCCACTTTTCTGAACTCAGTTATTGGTTCTAGAAGCTTTGTTGTAGATTTCTCAGGGCTTCCTATATATAAGATCATGGCATTTGTGAATAGTGCATTTTTTTCTTCCTTTCCAACTTATATGACTTTCATATCTTTTTCTTGCCTAATTGTTCAAGAAAGTACTTCTAACTCAACATTAAATAAAAGCTGTGACAGTGGGCATCCTTGTCTTGTTCCAGATTAGAGGGAAAGACTTTATCATTTCACTGTTGAATATGGTGTTAGCTATGGGTTTTACATACATATCCTTTATCATGTTGAGGAAGTTTCTTTCTATTCCTATATTTGAAATATTTTTTATCAAGGAAGTGGAAAGGAGGAATGGAGTGTGACTATTAATAGATATGGAATTTCTTTTTGAGTGATGAAAATGTTATAGGATGATGATGAACAAGTCTGTTAGTATATGAAAAAGCACAGAATTTTATACCTTGAAGGGGTAAATTTTATGGTAAGTGAACTATATCTCAAAAAAGCTGTTATTTTTTAAAAACTTAATAGCGACAACCTGTATAAAGCTATAAGGCAAGGAGAAGTATTTAGGTACTATACCTGGAATAATCTGGTTTTTACTACTGAGGGTGCTTTCCTGCCCTGATACCCACACTTGCAGTCTGAAGGGATTGGAGGATTCCTAATGAATCCAGGATCTTAAGAAGGAATTTGTCTTGGCCCCTTGACTTTAATACACAACCCACCACATCTGATGATTGATTCCAGCCCAGACCTTTATTATGAACACACATCACCATGACTTTAAAATTCTCAAAGCATTAAATGCCCTTTCTGCTTCTACCCATGACACAAAGCCAGGCCCTGAGACCTGCAGAGGATACTGGTGAGTCACCCGGTCAAGAGCAGTGCTTCATGCCAAGATAAAACACAGGTGCTGGCAAACCTACATAAGGGAGATATATAACCAGATGAATACATGCACAATTAAGATTAAATATCCATGATGTATGCAAGAAAAGAGTAAACACATTCAGAGGGCAGGACAGGAGAGCTCGAGAGAATGTCATGTGAGAATCAGTTTCATAGATAGGAAATCTGCTCCTCTCTAATCCTCTGGAAGAACAAAGGGAAGGCAAGGACAAGTCCAAGCCTGAGGGATGTGGCTGTTAGTTAGGATCAGTTGAAGGAACCCTTCATTCAAAGGCTTCATGAAGGCTTAGAGAGGGCAAAGAAGTGAGGTAAGGTCCTGAAAGGGCAGGAGGAAAACACACACTGGGGGATGGCAAGGGACTGCTCACAAATGGGGCCAGGAGGAGAGCAGCTTTATGGGAAGGAGGGGAGGAACCACATTCTGCTAAGTACCTTCCTATTCAATCTCATTTAAATGCACAGCCTCCATATGAGGGAAGTTCTATTATTTTTTTAAATTTATGGATAAGCGAACAAAATTCCAAAGTCAGATGTTCTGTGTGTGGCCATGAAAAAGTCTTGGGATGGATGGTGGTGACTGTAAGACTATAATTACTACCACTGAAGAGTATGCCTAAAAATGGTTAAAATGGGTATATTTTTTGTTTTATATATGTTACCATAATTAAAAAAAAAGAAGCCCAACAAGGCTGAGTAACTTGTCTAAGATCACACAGCTAAGAAAGTCACACTCTTTCCCAAACCTAAATAATTCCATTGTTCTAACCCTTACTCAATAATAGCCCCTCTCAGAAAACAAAGTCACAAGGTCCTAGAAAGCACCAATGCTCAGCACCTACCACAGCCCTAAACTAAGAGGATGGTTCAACACATCTTTGGTTGCTCTCAGGTGGCAGGGAAATATGAACAACCTATGAACAATCCCTTAAATAGTTAAGGCAACAGGTGACAGGTTGTAGGTGGGAGGAATAAGGCAGCCAAAGATGAAATTTATATTTCTACCTGCAGGCCCCATGCACAACTCACTGCCCAACAGGCCATAAAAGAGAACAATTATTTACAGAGCACCAGTGGCTCACTTGGTGCCTTCCAAGAAGATCCTGTGGAGGGGGAGACAACTCTTCATTAGTCCTCTGAAGGAACTAACCCCCTTTAACTAGGTTTCTTATTTGGAAAAGCATTCCAAAGCCCTGACCTTCACAAATTGACCTCTTCTTCTGTTGACCAATCCATAATTACAGTCAACTATACCAGTTTCTTTCTCATGAACAGAGAAGCACAATGTTGTCAGGGCTGGCAGGGACCTTGGAGATGATCTTGCCACTTAATTTTTAAAGAGGAGACCCTTGGGGCAAAGGGCCTGGTGCAGGGTTACACAGCCAGAGTGTGAGACTGAAGAAGACTGTGTCTCCAGGCCTAGCCCATGCTAGTGTACTATTCTGAGCCCATCCTTTAAAGCTCTAAATGGGGCAATTAATATAGCTTGTGCCTGGACCCTTTCAAAAACCCCTGGTTTTTACAAGTTCAGGAACTGGATCTGTATGATTTGGTTAAAATATCCAAACCTTCACAAAAAGGAAACCAACCTAACTGAAGTGCAGTTTCAGGTTTCTCCTCATGATTCTGCTTCTCTCTGATTTCATAAACTATGTGCTTTACCCACATTTCTTTTCCACCAGTTGACAAGCTCATCAGGAAGCAAGGACAAGCTATGCTCAGCAAGAGCATCAAGCTGCCATCCATGCCTCCCTTACCCTGGAGTCAGGCTACATCAGAGCCAGCAAGCATCATGTGGATTGGTGGGTGCTGGTGACTTAGGACTCTGCAGAGCCTGCACTGGTCAGAGGGCCAAAGACACCCACCTGCACACAGTGTGTGGGCATGGGGAGGAAGCTGCAGCCACGTGTGGATCCAGCTCTAAATGATTGAAACTGTCCCAACCATGAAAATTAGCATGGATGTACGAGGACTTAAAGGTTTCTGTGGATCCACGGTTCTGAAACTCTCCATAGTCAATTATAAAAGGGAGAAGTTGGGGTAAGACACAAGGCTAATGCCAGTCCAAAGGGCACATGTGTTGAACTAAGAAAAGGCTCCCTCCTTCTGGGCAACCACAGTCCCACACCAGGGCAAACAGTTTTTCCAACTGAGGGACATCTGGATTTCTGCCCCTATCCATCCCCTTGATTAGATGCCCTTGTGCAGCAAACAACTAGCACAACTTCAACAGGGTAGCCCTGCTAAGAGGAAGGAGGAGAAAAACAAAAGCTCTTAACATGGTATTTCTTAAAACTCAGGCTGCAACCCATTGGTGGGCCATGAAATTTGAGAGGGTGAGAGTGTTTTTAATATATTAGGAAATATAAGAAATCTAAAGTGTCTCATACTTAATTTTTATATGCATATATACATACACATTTGTATGCATGTGTACTGGGTTGAGATGTAAAATGCATTTCCTAGTATTTGAAAGTCACTGACTTAACAAGGTCTAAGTTGCAATGTGAAACTAATTTGGAGGCTTGCTTTTGGCTTTATTCTGCACTGCCCTGGGAGAAGCACTAAGGTATAAGAGAACTAGCATACATTTTGGAATCAGATAGATTGAAGTTCATATGCAGTTTAAATACCACTAAGTTTGGACCTTAGGCAAGCCTTTTATGTTTTCTGATCCTCAGGTTCCTGATCTGTAGATAGGTCTGATAATATCTGTTTGAGAGGGTTGATGCAGTGCCTAGTTTTCAGATCCCTCTCTCCTTTTGACTCTGAAGAGGGGCTGATCCCCAGCAGATATCAACCGTCCAAGGTGCACATTTAGCTGTAAAGAGGGTTTTCAATGCCAGGAGCCATAAATGCTAAGGAGAGCCAGTGTCCTGTATTAAGTGAAAAACGTTAAATGACTTTCTCCCATACAAGTAGCTCTGTCTTTCTGGAAGAGTACATCCCACAGCATGCTTGAGCTAAAATTATAGCTTGGTCCAGCTAATTAAATAATTTAAGTGAAAATGCTACATGTAAGCTGGTTTTGAAAAAGAGAAGTTTGGTAATATGGACACAGTTAGAATTTGGTCTTTTGTTTACAGTAAATGTATTAGATTGCTACTTTGATATTGTTAGGGTACTCTACAAATTAAGTATTAGGCCTTCCAAGGACTAAAATGGAAAACGAAAATCAATCTTTAGGTCACGTAGGTCAAGCCTCTCATTTGCCAGTTGGGAAAATAGGGGCCTTGGGAGTTGCAGACTTCCCCAAGGTCAAGTGGCCAGAGAATGCATGGACTGGGAGTCTTGTCTACGAATTCCTCATCACAAGGCAACCTTTTCTAGAATAATCCATGCACTGAAACAAAAACAAAGAACTGAAAAACTTTTAGGCTTTATTCAGGTGTGTTAATATGAGGAGAACTAAAGTTATTGATTCTCAGCATCTATTTGTAGGATCTCTGCATTAGTCATCACAGAAAACTTTAAAAATGACACCAAGTATGCACAGGAAACTGGCAATCCATAAAAGAAAATTTTAATTCTCAATAAACATATTTTTCAAAACAACTTCCTAACTAATCAACAAAATGCAACCTAAAGCAATGAAATGCCATGTTTCACCTATGACATTGGCAAAGATTGAAAATCATTAGAGTCAATAGTATCATAAATTTTACTCCATAATTCCTACTTCTAAGAAAGCAGAAGATTCATGTGTAAGACTATTTCTTGTAACATATTTTCAGCAATAAAACATTGGAGTGAAAATGGCTTTATGTATTGTAATACTAGACAGTAAATAACATCTTAGAAAAACATTGATGATGTGGAAAAATGCTTATGTCAAGGTAAAAAAAATACAGTAAAATTGTGTATTCTCTATATGCCAAGGCACCATTTATATTATATATATCCAATATAACATCAATTTACTTAAATATGTGTGTTTGTGAGAGAGAGAGAGAGAGAGAGAGAGGGAGAGAGAGAGAGAGAGAGAGAAAAGTTGGTAAGAATATGTGCAGAAATGTGCACGGTTAACTTTGGACAGTGCAATGGGGGGATTATAGACCATTTTAATTTTCTTTTTTATGTATTTGTGTTTCTTATGCTCCTATAAGATGAACATATATTACTTTCAGTATGCAGTAACAATATTATTTAACAGGCTTGTCTAAAATCTAAAGTGACCTTTATCAAACTTCCTCAAAGAATTGCCTCAGACTTGATTGGACTAAAAAAATTCCTGTTGGTAGGATTTTTGTCATTGAAGAACATTCCTATGACTGTCTGCTTGTATTAAGCATTATGAGAGAAAACAATTAAGATTCCCTTATTATATGCATTCTCTTTTGCCAAATCCTGAAATATATTTCTGGCAATATGATGGTTTAAGCATATTCAGAGAATATTGCACAACAAATTGATAGATACTATATTTTAAATCCCCTACTATGTTAGTGAAGATAAGGATTTCTTAGAACCCAGGACATCAAGGAAGCTCCAATCTGGAGGTGTCTGCATTGCTTTGCCGTTCCTCAGTAACCAAGACATGAGGTGTTTAGAAGCTAGAGACGTGAGGCCTAAACAGGGGAGTCAGTTCAGAGACTCCTGTCCTCACAGGAAGATGAAAACCCTGAAAGGCTGACACTGTGAGTGGGGTGATAAGGAAAACATTCTGCCTAGCAAAGGGAGACGGAGGGATGGGAGGGAGGAAAGAAGAGAGGGGAGAAGGAAGGAAGGGAGGGAGGGAGGGAAGGCGGGATGTAGGAGTCTCCCACAAGAATTCCTAACCACCTTCATTCCCACCATCATTTAGGGTGGAATGGCTCTGGGCTGGTCGTACCCCCAGGCGCCTGACAAGCAGACACAATCCTCTCTGGAGGAAATGTACTTTTAACCCAGGCCTTAATGAAATCCCACAAGCAAAGTTCCAGGGAACATGCATTCAAAAGTTTGAATAAAAAAATCACTAAATATACAAGGAAACAAATTCGTATGACTGAGAATCAATAAATGGTACAACCAGAGTTGTAAGGATATTAATAATTGAATGACCAGATATGAAGTACAAAATATATTTAACATATTTAAAGGAATTAAAAAAGAATTAAAAGAATGAAGAAATATAGAACAATGAAAACCTTGGAATATTTGAAAAACAGTTAAAAAGAACTTTTAAAAAATGCTGTTACAAAACATCAAGGTAGAAATTAAAACCTAAACTTAAAACCATTGACAATGGGGGAAAGGTGACTGAATTAAAATGTTCTAAAATCCTTAGGATGTTCAACATTTATATTAAATTAAATATAAATGTTATATTAAAATTTTCTAGGGAAAGCATAAAAAATAGAAATAGGGAAAAACAAATTTAGGAAAAAAATTCAATCCAAAAAAGAAATTTAAAAATTTAAGAAAAAAAATGAAAATTTATGTCCCAAACAAAAACCTGCATAGGAATGTTTATAGAAGCTCTATTCATAATTGCCAAAACTTGGAAGCAACCACAATGCCCTTCCACAGGTGAATGGATAAATAGCCTCTGGCAAATTCATACAATGGAATATTATTCAGTGATAAAACAGAAATGTACTATCAAGGCATGATAAAACATGGAGGAAACTTACATGCATATTATGTAAAAGAAAGTCTGAAAGAGTACAAACTGTATGACTCCAACCATATCAACCATATCACACTGTGGAAAAGGTAGGACTATAGAGACAGTGAAAAGATCAGTGGTTGCAATGGTTTCAGTGGGAGTGACGACTATGGAGAGTACAGGGCATTTTGGGAGCAGTGAAACTATTCTGTATGAGACCATAGTGGTAGATACGTGATATTACATATTTGTCAAAACTCATAAATCTGTATAAAGAGAGAATCCTATTGAAAACTATGGATGTTAGTTACTAAAAATGTATCAGTATTGATTCATCAATTATAAGAAATTTACCACATTAAGCAAGATGTTACTAACAGGGAAACTGTGTATATGCATGTATGGGCAGGCAAGAGAATATGGGAAATCTGATTTCTCTGCAATTTTTCCGTAAACCTAATACTGTTCTCTAATATAGAACACTTTTGGGGTCACAAAACAAGTCTCAATAATTTTTAAAAGCTGAAATTATATAAAGCATCTTCTCTGACCATAGTGGAATGAAGCTGGAAATCAAGAACAAGCAGAGAATCATAAAATTCATAAATATATGGAAGTTAATACTCAAACAATCAGTGGGTCAAAGAAGAAATTACAAGGAAAATCAGTAAATGCCTTGAGACTAATAAACACAAGAAAAAAACATATCAAAACTTATGGGACATAGCTAAGACAGTGCTCAGAGGAAAAATTATAACCCTAAAGGGTAACATTAAAAGAGAAGAAAGCTAAAATCAAAACCTAACAGCACACCTGGAGGAACTGGAAAAAGAACAGCAAACTAAACCCAAACAGAAGGATAGAAATAACAAAGATTAGACCAGAAAGAAATGAAATTGAGAATATAAAAACTAATAGAGAGGGAAGTGGCTGTGGCTCAATGGAATGGGCTCCCATCTACCATATGGGAGACCCTGGGTTCGTGTCCCAGGGCCTCCTTGAGAAGGCAAGCTGGCCTGCACCCACGGAGAGCTGATGGCCCATGCCCATAGAGAGCTGGCACAGCAAGATGATGCAACAAAGGGAGACAAGCAGACAAGCAGAAGAACGTGCAGTGAATGGACACAGAGAGCAGACAGCAAGCAAGCCACAAGGAGTGGGGGGATAAATATATATATATGTATATATGTAACACTACATACATATATATATATGTAACACTAGAAAATTTAAAAAGGAAAAACTAATAGAGACATTAACAAAACCAAAAGTTGGTTCTATGAAAAGGTGAATAAAATTGAAAAAGCTTTAGATAGAATGATGAGGGAAAAATATGCAAATAAAATGAGAAGTAAGGGGTGGCATTACTATTGATGTCACAAAAATAAAAATGGACCATAAGAGGATATTTTGAAAAACTACATAACAAATTAGACAACTTAGATGAAATGGACACATTCCCAGAAATGCACAAACAACCTACACTGACTCTAGGAGGAAGATCTCAGAAGACCAATTACAAATAAAGAGATTGAGTCAGTCATCAAACCTCCCAACAAAGAAAAGCCCAGGACCAGACAGCTTCACAGGGGAATTCTACCAATCATTCCAAGAAGTAATCCCCATTAAGCTCAAACTCTTCCACAAAATTTAAAAGGAGGGAACCTAACTTATATTATGAGGCCAACATCACCCTAATTTCAAAGCCAGATAAAGATACTACAAGAAAAGAAATTTACAGACCAACTTTTCTTATGAACGTAGATGCATAAATCCTCAACAAAATACCAGCAAAGTAAATCAAACAGCATATTGAAAGAATTATACACCAAGGACAAGTGAGATTTATCACTGGTATGCAAGGATGAGTGAACAAAAGAAAATCAATTAATGTAATAAACTATATTAACAGAACAAAGGTAAAAACATATGATCACTTTTATAGATGTAGAAAAGATGCCTGACAAAATCCAGCATCATTTCTTAATGAAAACACTTAGTAAAACAGGAATTAGAAGGAAACTTCCTCAGCAAGACAAAGGGCTAACATAATTCCCAATGGTGAAAGACTAAAATCCTTCCCTCTCAGATCTGTAACAAGACAAGGATGTCCACTGTCACTAGTGTTATTTAGCTTTGTACTGAAAGGTCTAGCAAGTACAGTTAGGCAAGAAAAATAAATAAAAATGATCCAAATTGGAGAAGTAAATCTTTCATTCTTTACAGATAACATGATCCTATATGTAGAAAGTCCCAACATATCAATAACAAGGCTACTAGAGATAATAAATGAGTACAACAAAGTGATGGGGTACAAGATCAACACTCAAAAGTCAGCAGTGTGTCTATACACTAGCAATAAGCAAGCTGAGGAGGAAATCAAGAAAAAAAAATCCATTTACAATAGCAACTAGAAGAATCAAATATCTAGGAAGAAATTTAACCAGGGATATAAAGGAACTTTACACAGAAAACTACAAAATATTTCTAAAAGTTTTCAAAGAAGATCTAAATAAATGAAAGATCATTCCATGCTCTTGAACTGGAAGACTGAATAGCGTTAAGATACCAATTCTACCCAAAGTGATTTACAGATTCAACACAGTCCCAATCAAAATTCCAAGTTTACTTTGTAGAAAAAGAAAGGCCAATTATCAAATTTTATTTGGAAGGATAAGGCCCCCAAATAGCCAAAACTATATTGAAAAAGAAGAGCAAAGTTGGAAGACACACGTTTCCTGACCTTGAAACTTAATTATAATTATGCAGGGGTCAAAAGAGTATGGTACTGACACAAGGATAGATATATAAACCAAAGGAATCAAGTGGAGAGTTCAGAAATAGGTTCTTATCTCTGTGGCCAATTGATTTTGGACAAGGATGCCAAGTACACTCCATTGGGAAAGAATAGTCTCTTCAAACAATTGGTGTTGGGAGAACTGGATATCCATATGCAAAAGAATGAAAGAGGACCCTTATCTCACACCATATAAAAAATTAATTCAAAATAGATTAAAGACCTAAATGTAAGAACCAGGACTATAAAACTCCTAGAAGAATATGTAGGAAATCATCTTCAGGATCTTGTGTTAAACAATGGTTTTTAGACTTTATACTCAAAGCACAAGCACCAAAGAGGGGGAAAAAAAGATAAATGGGAACACATCAAAATTTAAAACTTTTGTGCATCAAAGCATTTTATCCTGAAAGTGGAAAGACAACCTACTGAATGGGAGGAAATATTTGGAAACCACATATCCTATGAGGTTTTATTTATTTAGTTAGTTATTTAGCTATTTTAGGAAGTTCCAGGGATTAAACTTGGGACTTTGTATATGGGAAGCAGACCCTCAACCAAAGAGCTACACCCACTTCCCTATAAGGGTTTAACATCCAGAAAATATAAAGAAATCCTACAACTCAACCAAAAAAAGGCAAACAACCTAGTCAAAAAATGGTTTGAATATGCATTTTTTCAATGATACACAAATGGCCAAAAAGCACATGGAAAGATGCTCAACATAATTAGGTATTAGGGAAATTAAAGTCAAAACCATGAGATACTGTTTCACACTCACTAGATAGGTTACTACATTTTAAAAAAGGAGAAAATTACACATGTTGGCAAGAATGTGTAGAAATAGGAAGACATTTATTGCTGGTAAAATGGTGCAGGCACTGTGGAAGACAGTTTGGCAGTTCTGCAGAAAGCAAAGTATAAAATTAACATTGACCTGGCAATCCCACCCAGGGTATATATCCAAAGAATTGAAAGCAGGAAATCAAACAAATATTTGCAAACTGATGTTCACAAAGGCATTTTTCACAATTGCCAAAAGATGGGAGCAACCCAAGTTCCCATCCACCAATGAATGGATAAATAAAATGTGGTGTACAAATACAATGAATATTACTTGGCATTAAAAAGGATTGAAGAGGAGGTGGGGCAAGATGACATCTGAGTGAAGGGACCTCACAGTCTCTCCTGCAAAGAAGCGGCAAGTGGGGTTGGAGTCTTGCTGGAGTGGGTTGTTTCGGGGGCTTGCAAGGCAGGAGGTGTATGGACGTCGATTTGGAGAGACTGTGACAGAAGCAGTGTCTGCTAAAGGGAGAATTGCGGGTTACAAGCACAGAGTTCGGAAGCTGTGGAGAGGCGGGACTCTTCCCCCTAGGGTTGGGGGCCGCAGTGTTCCCTGAGAAGTGTAAGTTGTGTGGAGGCATCCTGGGCCCCGTGATCCCCAGATGCATGGTCCCAGGTCAGTGTCCCCTAAGCCCCCATAGCCCACAGTCCACACACCTACACACCCTGAATCTGCAGTGTCCTGGACTCCCCTTTCCTGAGTCCAGAGCTCCTAGAGGTCCAGGATTGCCCTAGCCCACCGGTTTTGGACTGACTCCCTGAGTGGGAGGGATTCAGTGGGAGGTGCAGCAGAGGGGCCAGGCGAGTGTGGGTTCAATTTTCTGGTCACCTCCCCACCTTTTTAAAATTTTTTGTGGAGGAGCATAGCAGCTGGCTTGGGAGAGCCTGGGAAGAAAGGAGTGGTGAATCTGCTGAGAAAGAAAAATTTACCTAAATACCCTTGGATAGAAAAATTTGTCTGGGAGAAGGTGGAGTCAGAAAATCAACTAGCCCTCTGGTAGCACACCTAAGGGAGAGGGACTGTAGGAGGTGCTTCAAAGCCTCCAATAGCTTACTTGGGGTTCCTGGTGAGGTATGGGTGCTCTCTCTCTGGAAAGTAAGAGTCATTGTTTTCTGTGCTGAGCTGATTTAACAAGGATGCACTTGAATCCCTTACTGGATCTCTCAGGTAGCTTTCCTGCTGCCCTGGGAGAGAGGGAAGTGAGGAAGGGAGAAAGGGGAACGTCAGATTCCTAAGCATTTCATTTAACTGCAAAGAGGATTCTTGCTTGAAACTTTGTCTGGTATTTTGTTGGTTTGTCTTCTTGTTTTTCCTTCCTATTTATTCCCCCAAAGCCTTTCTTTCTTTCTTTTTTTTCCTTTCTCTTTCTTTTTCTTGGTTGCTTCCACTCCCTTTGGCCTCCCACCCCCTTTTTTTCTTTCTTTCTCTTCTTCTTCTTTTTTTTAAAATATATATTAGATGCTGCAGGGAGCACTTCACATTTGTTGTATTTCCTCATCCTCCATTTCCTCTTTTCTCTGTGTATTGATTTTGGCCACCAACATTATCCCCTTTCCTCTACATCTTTCTATCCTCCATCATTTATTGTTTCTCTTACATTATACCTCTCTTTGTCCCCCCCCCATTTTTCTGACTTTTTATTTCTAAACCTTTGTTCTGTTTTCTGTCTTATATTCACTCTTTATATTATTGTCCTTTCTTTTCTCTTTCCCTCTCTCCTGAACACACTGGACTTTTAATTCACACTATATTCCTCCCCATATTCAGTTTACTGTCTCATTATACTTATTCTACTTTTCTTATTGTTATAAGTCTGTATAGCTTACATGAGTCTAATATCCATTCTCCTAGATCTCACATGGTTCCTCAGTTAAAATTTACTATCAATACTACTATTATTCATTTCCTTTTCTACTCCTTTGCTTTCTCTGGCCCTAATATTTTTCCTTCAAGTGCATTTAGCCAACGTCAAGGAAATAGAATAAGATGAACAAAGTGACAAATATAAGACTTAACTCGCATGCAAAAACAACTAATTAAACCCCAAACTACATAAGAAGCTAAGCAACTGATTAAACCCATCAAGATAAAATGATAACCAGAGAACAACAAAAACCTACAAACCAAACAAATAATCAGGAAAACATGCCCCAATTCAAAGAACAAACTAAAAACCAGGAAGAGAAGCTGAACATCAAACAAATAATTAAAGCTTTCAACACATATATTAGGGACCAATTTGATGAAGTGAAGGAAGAGATTAAAAATATGAAGAAAACACTTGGAGAGAATATAGAAGAAATTGTAAAACTACATAAAGGATAATGAATATAATGGTGATGAACAGCACAATTCAAGAAATCAAAAATACACTGTCAGCAAAAGACAGCAGATTTGAAGAGGCAGAGGAGAGATTAAGTGATGCAGCAGACAGTACATCTGAAATCAAACAGATAGTAGAAATGATCGATAAAAATAGAAAAAATCCAGCAGGGACATAGAGACCTGAATGACAATGCAAAATGCACAAACATATGCATTATAGGCATCCCAGAAGGAGAAGAGAAGGGAAAGGGGAGAGAAGCAGTGTTGGAGGAAATAATGGCTGAAAACTTCCCAAACCTATTGAGGGAGATGGATGTACATGTCCAGGAAGCATACTGCACCCCAATCAGCATAAATCCCAACAGGCCTACCCCAAGACATATATTTGTCAAATTATCCAATGCTCAAGACAAAGAGAAAATACTAAAAGCAGCAAAAGAAAAGAGAAAAATCATATACAAAGGAGGCTCCAAAGATTAAGTGCTGATTTCTCATCTGCAACCATGAGAAGGCAGAGGTATGTCATAGTCAAAGTACTAAAAGAAAAAAATTGTCAACCAAGAATACTCTACTCAGGAAAGTTAGCATTCAAAAATGATGGAGAGTTCAAAATATTCACAGATAAACAGAAACTAAGAGAGTGTGCCAACAAGAACCCTGCCCTTCAAGAAATACTAAAGGGAGTTCTTCAGGAAGAAAGAAAAAAACAAGAGAGACAGAGTTGGAGGACTGTGTAAGAGCAACTAAAAATACAAAAACAGAAAAAAAATATGACAAACACAAATCCAAAGAAATATGGCTAATATAAATAATTCCTTGAAATTAATAACACTGAATGTCAATGGATTAAACTCCCCTGTCAAGACTCAGACTGGATGATTGGATAAGGAAATAGAACCGTCTATATGCTGTCTACAAGAAACACATCTTAGACCCAGAGATTCAAGAAGGTTCAAAGTGAGTGGCTGGAAAACAATCTTACAAGCAAAGAATAACCAAAAAAGGGCAGGAGTAGCTATATTAATATCAAACAAAATAGACTTTAAATGCAAACAATTGTGAGAGACAGAGATGGACACTACATGTTAGTGAAATGGATAATCTTTCAAGAAGAAAGAACAATCAAACATTTATGCTCCTAAATAGTGTATCCTCAAATACATGAGGCAAACGGTGGAAAAACTAAGTGAAGGAATAGATGCCTCTACAATTATAATGGGGGACTTTACTACACCACTATCAACTTTGGACAGAACATCTCAAAAGAGAATCAATAAAGAAACAAAGACTTTAAACAATATATTAGAGAACTGGACCTAACAGACATATACAGAACATTATACCCAAATAGAGCAGGATAGACATTTTTCTCAGGTGCACATGGATTATTCTCAAGGATAGACCACATACTAGGCAACAGAAAAATTCTCTATGAACTCAGAAAGATTGAAATCATATGAAATAATTTCTCTGACCACAATGGAATGAAGCTGGAAATTTGCAAGCGCCAGAGACCCAGATTTGGCACCAGGATTTGGAAGTTAAACAGCATACTCTTAGAAAAACAGTGGATTGAGGAGAAAATCTCAAAATAAATAAATAATTACTTTGAAACAAATGAAAATGATAATATAACATATCCAAACTTATGATATGCAGCAAAAACGTAATGAGAGAGGAATTTATAGCCATAAATTCAGACATCAAAAAAGAAGAGCATCCACTGCTGGTGGGAATGCAGAAGGATCCAACCATTCTGGAGGACAGTTTGGCGGTTTCTTAAAACACTAACCATAGATTTGCCATATGATCCAGCAATACCACTGCTGGGTATATACCCAGCAGAACTGAAAACAAGGGCACAAACCGATATATGTACACCAATGTTCATAGCAGCATTGTTCACTATTGCCAAAAGTTGGAATCAACCCAAATGCCCATCAACAGATGAGTGGATCAATAAAATGTGGTATATACACACAATGGAATACTACTCGGCTGTAAGAACAAATACACTACAAACACACGTGATAACATGGATGAATCTTGAGAACCTTATGTTGAGTGAAGCAACCCAGGCATTGAAGGACAAATACCACATGACCTCAATGATATGAAATAAACAAGCTGCCTCAGAGAGCTAGAGACTGAATGATAGGCTTACAGGAAATCAGAGGGTGGAGGAAGGATGTGAGCCGACGTCTGCAGGGGTGGAATTTATGATGAGCTGGTGGTAAGTATGAACACAAAGAAGAGATAAAATGGGGGCAATGGGCTGCCTTTGGGGGGGCTTTGCGGGTTTGAGGGGGGCTGGGGATGGGCAGATGAGTAATATTGCCCAAAAAGTAGGGGTAGGGAGGGGTAGCATACGAACACAGGAGAGTGTCAGGTGTTGGTTGAGAGTAAAATGCTGAAAAAATCGTATCAAAATATAATTAAGAGGGTTACCTGTTTAGGATGCTCGGAAGGGATGGCCCGATGCGGGACAGGCTCCTGGGGAATGTCTGAATGCTCATTTTGCCAGAGTGGGTGATACCATTGGGTAGAGACCCAAGTAGTGAGAGTGGGGGTGGACCCACATCCTGGGGAGGACTAATGCCATCAAATAGAGGGAACTGTATCTCTCTGGAGAAAGGGTGGCTCCCAGGGCATTGGGGCAGCTGAGCAATTTAGGACCTGAACACTGTTGCAAGTATCTCTGGACGTGGCACCTCGGGAAACGGAGGTTGGCTGTCACTGTGGGCACCAAGGGGATGGGAAAATGTATGTTAAATGTGTGAAACCAACGTAAATGAGGGGTAAGAGAGGAGTTTCGTGAGAATACACAAGGAAGGATATAAAATATGTAATATTACATCATAAACATATAGGGGACAACAGAATGACAATGTAAACCATAATGTAAAACATAGGATAACTAAAAATGTTAGAAAACTGCGTGTCCTAAAGTATGCACCACAATGTAAGCACAGATGTCACCTGGTTTGAAAGCTATTGTCTCAGACTATGTACATCACTTTAAGTAAATACGTTGTGATAGGTTGTAAGAGTATCGCTGTGGAAGGGAAAAGGTTTTGTAATGGACGTGTGGGAGTGCTGTATATTGCATACATGAATTGCTGTCGTCTAGGGCTCTTGTGAAGAGAAGGTCAATAATTAGGGGGAAAAAAAAGGAAAAAAAAAAAGATAGGATGTAGAATTTTTCCAAGTCAACACGTATTCTATATCTAACCTTTAAACCCATTGCTATATTCCATTTTGCTAGTAAGAGATCCTGACATGATATTGGGGCTTCAATATTCAGGAAGTTCTGGATCCCAGAGTGGTCCAACAATGGCAGCGGAGAAATACTGGTATGGGATACTATTGACAGGAGATATATGGCTGACAGGGAGCTATACAGGACATATGTCCAGGGTGCATGGTAATGTTTGGATATACTCATAGTGGCAACAATTAAAAACTAAAGCTGGGGGGGTACTGGGTCCCTGGCCGGGGGTGCTGTGCCGTGGTCCCTAGGGGAGCAGCGGCAGTTCCCCAAGTGCAGCAGCAAGGACCGAGAAGGAATGAAGGTCCAACAGTAAGCCCCTGATACTAATGACTATGCTTGTGAGCCTATAGGCCTGAAATAAGAACAAGGCCTAGAGCAGCACTGTGCCTGAGAATTTCCTCCTGACAGCCTTCATGTTACTCAAATGTGGCCAGTCTCGAAGCCTAACTCAGCATCTAAATGCAATGCCTTCCCCCCAGCGTGGGACATGACACCCGGGGATGAGCCTCCCTGGCACCGAGGGATCACTATCAATTAACAACTGATAATGCAACTGGAAAATGACCTTGAATTGAAGGTTCGATGCGGATCAGTAGAATATCCCTGTCTACATAGAATAATATGACTTTAAAATGCTGTTTGACCTAATGTAAGGGGGAAATAGAAAGGAGAAATGAGTTTATATGGCTATGAGTCTCTAAAAAATAAAAGAGTCTGGAGGCTGTCAGAAGGATTTCCCTTATGCACAACTGAGCAGAGTCTAAGAGACAGATAAAGTAGATACAATCCCCAGGTATTGGTTCCTTTGAGGGCTAAAGGGACCCACGGGTTCTACGGTCATGGCAGATAGGGTTCACTGCCATGTCAGATGGCCCTTCTATGGAGCTGGTGTTTCTGAGTGATGAAACTGGACCCAGAGGGGATCTCTTTTCATAAGACTATCATGCTACTTTACTGGAATTGTAGTTGGTATTGGGGTTTAAGATATATTTAGGGGATTGAATCTTTTTACTGACAATATGATAGCCAGGCCCTGAGCCTCAACAGACTTCAGCTCCTACAATCTGATTTATTGGACTCACCTCACTCAGCTAAGATGGAGTTGAAGAAGGACAACCACCACACCATGGAGCCTAGAGTGCCTACAACTGAAAGCAGGAGGATTGCATCCAGTAACCATGTGGAATCTGAGCCTCCTCTTGACATAGAGGTGCAACGGACACAACCAATCCAAGGACCTCAGAGAAAAGGTGGCAATGGAGTGGGAAAAGTGGACATGGTGGCTGTTGGGTATGGGGAATGGCAGGAAGAGATGAGATGTGGAGGCACCTTTGGGACTTGGAGCTGCCCTGGATGGTGCTTCAGGGGCAATCACCGGACATTGTAAATCCTCCCAGGGCTCACTGGATGGAATGTGGGAGAGTGTGGGCCATGATGTGGACCAATGACCATGAGGTGCAGAGATACCCAGAGATGTACTTACCAAATGCAATGGATGTGTCATGATGATGGGAGTGAGTGTTGCTTGGGTGGGGGGGGGGAGGGGTGCGGTGGGGGTGGTGGGGTTGAATGGGACCTCATATTTTTTTAATGTAATATTTTTACAAAATCAATAAAAAAAATCCAGTGAAACTGCACAACAGGGAGCATATTGACATCCTCTTTGTAGTAGCTTTTATTGGATCTCTTATTTAAACAACAAAAAAAGGATCCTTTTTTACTTTCCTTATTTTACTCACTAAAACATAATATATCCTGCCATAACCCACTGAATGTACTGGGGGAGAGTGTTAACTACAATGTAAACTATAATCCATGCGGTGCAGCAGTGCTCCAAATGTATTTGCCAAATGCAATGAATGTGCCACAATGATGAAAGAAGTTGTTGATGTCGGAGGAGTGGGGTGGGGGGTATGTGGGAACCTCTTATATTTTTTAATGTAACATTTTTTGTGATCTATGTATATTTTTTAAAAAGATAATTTAATTTTAAAAACTAAAAACAAATAAAAATAAATAAACTTTTAAAACCTGAAAAAAAAAAGAAGAGCAAAAATTGAAATACTAACTGCACACGTGGAGAAATTAGTATTAAAAAAAAAAAACTAAACCCAATGGAAGAAAAAAGAAAGACATAACAAAGATCAGAGCAGAACTAAATGAAATAGAAAATAAGAAGGCACTTGAAAAACTTAAAAAAAAAAAAAAAAAAAAACCAAGAGCTGGTTCTTTGAGAAGATCAATAAAGTTGACAAACCCTTAGCAAGACTAACAAAGAACAAAGAGAGAAGATGCAAATACTCAAAATAAGAAATGAGAAAGGAGATATCACCACTGACCCCAGAGAAATAAAGACTATCATAAGAGGATACTTTGAAAAACTATATTCCAACAAGGACAACTTAGAGGAAATGCACAAATTCCTAGAAACACATAAGCAGCCTACATTGATGAAAGAAGATATTGATGATCTCAACAAACCAATCACAAGTAAAGAGATAGAATCAGTCATTAAAACCCTCTCGACTAAGAAGAGCTCTGGACCAGAAGGTTTCACAGGTTAATTCTACCAAACATTCGGGAAAGAACTAACACCAATCTTCCTTAAATTCTTCCAAAAAACAGAAACAGAAGGAACATTGCCTAACTCATTCTATGATGCCAACATTACTCTAGTACCAAAACCAAACAAAGAGACCACAAGAAAGGAAAATTACACACCAATCTCTCTAATGAACATAGGTGTGAAAATCCTCAACAAAGTACTTGCTAATCATATTCAACAACACATTAAATGAATTATACACCATGATCAAGTGGGTTTCCTTCCTGGTATGCAAGGATGATTCAACATAAGAGAATCAATTAATGTAATACAGCATATAAACAGATTGAAGGGGAAAAAATCATTGACAAATACAGCATCATTTCTTGATTAAAATATTGCAAAAGGTCAGAATAGAAGGAAATTTTCTCAACATGGTAAAGGGTATAATTGAAAAACCCACAGCTAACATCATTTACAATGGTGAAATCCTAAAATCTTTCCCTCTAAGATCAGGAATGAGACAAGGATGCCCACTATCACCCCTTCTATTCAATATACTCTTAGAAGTACTTGCTCGAGCACAGAGGCAAGAACCTGACATAAAAGGCATCCAAACTGGAAAGGAAGAAGTCAAAATTTTACTATTTGCAGATGATATAATCCTATACATAGAAAACCCTGAGAAGTATACAACAAAGTTTCTAGACCTTAAAACAAGTTCAGTCAATTCACAGGGTACAAGATCAACACACAAAAATCAGTAGCATTTCTGTACACCAATAATGAGCAATCTGAGGAGGAAATCAAGAAACAAATACCATTCACAATAGTACATAAAAAAATCAAATGCCTAGGAATACATTTAACTAAAGATGCAAAAGACTTCTACACAGAAAACTGCACAACACTGTTCAACGAAATCAAAGAAGACCGAAATAAATGGAAGAATATTCCCTGTTCATGGATAGGAAGACCAGATATTATTAAGATGTCTATCCTACCAAAACTGATCTACAGATTCAATGCAATCCCAATAAAAATCAACACAGCATTCTTTAAGGAACTAGAAAAACTATGAAATTTATTTGGAAAGGAAAGAGGCCCCGAATAGCCAAAGACATATTGAAAAAGACAAATGAAATTGGAGGAATAACACTACCTGACTTCAAAACATACTACAAAGCTACAGTAGTGAAAATGGCAGGGTATTGGCACAAGGATAGACACACTGACCAATGGAACTGAATTGAGAGTTCAGATATAGATTCTCATATATACAGCCATATGGTATTCAACAAGGCCACCAAACCCTCTCAACTGAGGGAGAATGGCCTCTTCAACAAATGGTGCCTGGAAAAATGGATATCTATAGTAAAAGAATGAAAGATGATTACCAACTCATACACTTATACAAAAATCAACTCAAGATGGATAGAAGACCTAAATATAAGAGACAAGACCATAAAGACCTTGGAAAGCAATGTAGGGAAGCATCTACAGTACCATGTAATAGGAAACATCTTCATTCACTTCACACCAAAAGCGCAAGCAGCAAAAGAACAAATAGATAAAAGGGACTTCCTCAAAATTAAAGCCTTCTGCACCTCAAAGGAGTTTGCCAAGAAAATGAAAAGATAGCCTACACAATGGGAAAAATATTTGGTAACCATATACCTGATAGGAGACTTATATCCTGTATATGTAAAGAACTCCTGTATCTTGAAAATAAAAAGACAGACACTTCTCCAAAGAAGATACAAATGGGTGAAAAACACATGAAAAAATGCTCAAAACCGCTAGCTATTAGGGAAGTGCAAATCAAACAACAATGAGATACCCTCTTACTCCCATAAGACTCATAAGACTGGCAGCTATCAAAAAATCAGAAGACTAAAAGTGCTGGAGAGGATGTGGAGGAATAGGAACACTCATCCACTGCTGGTGGGAATGCAGAAGGATCCAGCCATTCTAAAGGACAGTGTGGCAGTTTCTCAAAAAACTATCTATAGATTTGCCATATGACGCAGCAATTCCACTGCTGGGTATATGCCTAAGAGAACTGAAAACAAGGACACAAACTGATATATGCATACCAATATTCATAGACGCACTATTAACTATTGCCAAAAGTTGGAATCAACCCAAATGCCCATCAAAAGAAGAATGGATAAATAAAATGTGGTATATACATACAATGGAATACTACTCAGCTATATGAACAAATACAGTACAAACACATGTGATAACATGGATGAATCTTGAGAACCTTACGTTAAGTGAAGCAACCCAGGCATTGAAGGACCAATACTACTTGACCTCTCTGATATGAAATAAGAAAACCAAGCTGCCTCAGAGAGCTAGAGACTGGATGATAAGCTTAAAGGAAGCTGGGGTATAGAAGAAGTTTGTGAGCTGACTCCTACATGGGTGAAATCTATGACAAACTGAAGGTAAGTATTTGTACAGAGACAGGATAAAATGAGGGGGGCATAGGGACACCTTTGGGTGGGGCTTTGTGGGCTTGAGGGGGACTAGGGATGGGAGGATGGTTCAGATGCCCCAAGAAACTGGGGGGAGGTAGTGGAGGAATATTTGAACATAGGAGATTGTCAGGTATGTGGTTGAAATTATAATGTAGAGAAAACTCTTTAGAAAATATAATAAGGAAGGTTACCTGTTTCAGATGCTTAAGGGGGGGCATCTGACACAGGGCAAGCTTCTAGGTAGTATGTGAGAAGTGATTTTTTCATAGTGGGTTTTATCATTGGGTGGAGACCCATACAATGAGAGTGATGGTATACCCACATCCTGGGAAGGACTGATGTTCTCAAACAGAGGGAATTGTATCTCTTGGGAGAACTGGTGGCTCCCAAAGGATTAGAACAGTCCAGTATGTCAAGCCCTCAATATTGTTGCAAGTATCTCTGAATATGGTCCTTCAAGTAATGAAGACTGATTGTCACAGTGGGCCCTGAGTGGAGGGGAAAGAGGTATTGAATAGATGGAATCAGTGTAACTGTGGGGCAATGGAAGTGTTCCACAAGATCATGCAATGATGGCTATAGCACATGTTAAATTACATAAAAAATGTATAAAAGTCTATAGGCTAAAATGTAAACCATAATATAAAACATAAGATAACTAAAATTTTAGACAATTGTATAGTCTGAAATATAAACCATAATGTAAACCCAAATGGAACCAAGTTTGACAGCTATTGTTTCAATATCTGTACATCAGCTGCAGCAAATATAATATGAACATGAAAAAAGATCTTTGTTTCAGAAGGGACAAAGCGTTTGATGTTGGATATGTGGGAGTAACATACTGTATATGTGAACTACTGTGATCTAAAACTTTTGTGAAGACAAACTTAATAATTAGGAAAAAAAAAGAATAAAGGATGTAGACACTGAGGAAGAAATGGAATAAATTGCCTTGCCACTGTACATATGGGGTAACACCTACAGCAGTGATGAAAGGCAAAATGTCAAAAATAAAGCTTTTTCGTTCTTTCATTTTTTTTTTTAGAAATCAAAGGGACTATTTATTCAGAGCTTATCAAAATATTAAAATCAATTATAATCCATTCCATGACCAATAAATGATTACACTGAATACCATCAAACATTTCTCATGATTCTCTATGTACACCTTGCAAGTACATTGATGCTTAGTTTTCTCTGTTTAAAAGAATCTTTTGCAACTTTTTTTCTTTCTTTTTTTTTATTGACTTTGTAATAATATTACATTAAAAATATATATGTGAGGTCCCATTCAACCCCACCCCCCCACCCCCCCTTTTCCCCCCCTTTCCCCCCCCCCAACAACACTCGTTCCCATCATCATGACACATCCATTGGATTTGGTAAGTACATCTTTGGGCACCTCTGCACCTCATAGACAATGGTCCACATTATGGCCCATACTCTCCTCCATTCCATCCAGTGGGCCCTGTGAGGATTTACAATGTCCGGTGATTACCTCTGAAGCACCATCCAGGGCAGCTCCATGTCCCAAAGACGCCTCCACCTCTCATCTCTTCCTGCCTTTCCCCATACCCATCGTCCACCATGTCCACTTTTCCCAATCCAATGCCACCTCTTCTATGTGGACATTGGATTGGTTGTGTCCATTGCACCTCTATGTCAAGAGGAGGCTCAGATTCCACATGGATGCTGGATGCAATTCTCCTATTTTCAGTTGTAATCACTCTAGGCTCCATGGTGTGGTGGTTGTCCTTCTTCAACTCCATCTTAGCTGAGTGTGGTAAGTCCAATAAATCAGATTGTAGGTGCTGGAGTCTGTTGAGGCTCAGGACCTGGCTATCACATTGTCAGTCCAGAGATTCAAATCCCCTAAATATATCTTAAACCCCAACATTAACTGCATCTCCAGCACATTAGCATGAAAGTCTTATGAAGGGAGATCCCATCTGAGTCCAGATTCATCACACATAAACACCATTTCCAAAGAGGGGCCATCTGCCCTGGTAGTTAACCCCATCGGCCATGACCATAACTCCCATGGGTCTCTTTAGCCCTCAAAGGAACCAATATCTGGGGGTTGTATCTGCTTTATCTGTCTCTCTGACTCTGCTCAGTTGTGTCTTTCATTTTTTGATACCCCAATTTATTTTTACTTTCATTGTTCTAAATTAGTATGTATTCTATGTCTAACCTTTAAAACCATCACTATATTCTATTTTACTGTTAATGGAACCTGGCAATATATTAGGCTTCATTTTTAAAGAAGTTTAAAGCTACAGAGAAGTTCAACTATGGCAGGGGAGGAACACAGGTGTGGGGTGTTATTGATAGGGGGCACATGGGTGGGAGGGAGTTTTCCAGGGCATATATACAGGGTACATAAAAATGTTTGGATATTTTCATAGTGGTTTCAATTAAAAATGACAAGTGAAGTAGTGCTGAGTTCCTAGCCAAGGGGTCTCTATGACATTCCTAATGGAATAGCAACAAAGCCCCAAGTACAATAAAGATGGTAGGTCCAACAATGAGCCCTTGATACTGATGGCTACAATTGTGAGCCTGTGTGCTTGAAATATGAACTAGGCCTAGAGCTGCAGGGTGCCTAAGAGTTACCTCCTGAGATCCTTCATGTTGCTCAAATGTGGCTACTCTTTAAGTCAAACTCAGCATGTAAATGCATTACTTTCCCCCCAGCGTGGGACATGACTTCCGGGGATGAGCCACCCTGGCACCAAGGGCTTACAACCAAGCACCAGCTGATGATGTAACTGGAAAAAGACCTTGAATAAAAGGGTCAACTCAGACCAGCAGAATATCTCAGTCTACATGTAATATCAGTATTAAAAACTGCTTTTTGACTTTGGAAAAAAGGGGGAAATGGAAAGGACAAATGAGTTTATATGGCTATGAGTCTCCAAAAAGTTGGGAGGTTATCAGAATGGTAACACTTACACATCCTTCAGCAGGGTATCAGAGACAGCCAAAGTATATAAAAACTCAGGTACTGATTCTCCTGAGGGCTACAGATACCCACAGGTTCTATGGTCATAGCAGAAGACTCTGGAGTTCAGTGCCATGACAGTTGGCCCTACTTTGGAGTTTTGTATTCCTGAGTGTGATGGAGTTGGACTCAGAAATGACCTTTCTATACATGCCTCTTCTGTTACTTTTCCCGGACCTGTGGTTGGCATTGGCATTGGTGTATACTCAGAAGACCTGAATCTCTGGACTGTCCATGTGACAGCTGGGCCCTGAGCCTCAGCAGATTTGCAACTCATATCCTTTGGTTTATTGGACTTACCCTGGCCAGCTAACAGAGAGGTGAAGAAGGTCAACCACCACACCAGGGAGCCAAGAGTGCCTACAATTGCCTGCAGGAGAATTGCATCCATCATCCATGTGGAACATAAGCCCCCTCTTGATGTAGTGGGGAACTGGACATAACCATCCCAGTGTCCACAGGATGGAATAATAGAATATGAATTTTGAGTGGACTTACTGGTGTTCTTCTGTGGAACTACTGTGATGAGTAATGGAAGAAATTATAGCACTGATATGGAGAAAGTGGCCACAGTAGCTGCTGATGGTAGGGAGAGAGAAGAAGAGATACCATATGGGGGCATTTTCAGGACTTGGAGTTGTCCTGGGTGCTGCTGCAGGGACAGATGCTGGGTATTGTGTGTCCTGTCATGGCCCACTGGTTGGACTGAGGGAGAGTGTAGACTACAATGTAGACCACTGTCCATGTGGTGCAGCAGTGCTCCAAAATGTATTCACCGGGTACAATGAATGTGCTACGATGATGGAAGAGGTTGTTGATGTGGGAGGAGTGGGGTGAGGGGAGCTGGGGATATATGGGGACCTCATATTTATTTTTTTAATGTAACATTTAAAAGAAATAAAGAAGAAAAAAATGAAAAAAAAAAAAAGAAAGGAATGAAGAAGGAAGTGCATTTGGCTAAAGTGATTGAGCTCTTGCCTACCACATGGGATATTCCCCTTGCCTTCTAAAGAGATGAGCAAGACAGCAAGCTGATGTGGTGGACTGGCCTGGTGAGCTGACACAAGATGACACAACAAGAGACATAAGGAGGAAAAAATAAGGAGAGATACAACAAAGCAGGGAGTGGAGGTGGCTTAAGCAATTACATGTCTCCCTCCCACATGGGAGGTCCTGGGTTCAGTTTCCAGTGTCTCCTAAAAGGAAGACAAGCACACAAAGAACAGACACACCAAGTGAAAATAAGGCGGGCTGTGGGGGGAGCAGAAATAAATAAATCTATCTTTAAAAAAATAGAATGAAGTTCTGATTCATGCAACAGTATGGGTGATCCTTGACCATATCATATTGAGAGAAATAAGCCAGACATAAAAGGAAAATATTATATGACATAACTTATATGAAATAATTAGAATACGCAAGTCATAGAGTCAGAATCTGGAATAAACATTACTAGGGGCTGCGTTAGAGTAGGGAATGGAGTTAATACTTAAATTGTACAGAATTTCTATTTCAGGTAACTGTAAAGTTTTGGTAATGGATGGTGGTGACTGTAGCACAACATTGTGAATGTAACTAACAGCATTGAATTATATATGCAAATGTGGTTAATAGGGGAACCTCTAGTTCATATGTATACTATTAGAATAAAAATTAAAAGATAAAATGTAGGACTATACAACACAGTGAATGAATTCTATTTGTAAACAATGGAATATAGTTAATAGTATAATTATTAAAATGTTCTTTCAGGAATTATAACAAATGTACTACACTAATGCAAGATGTTAATAATTGGCTGATAGAAGGAAACTGTATTTTATATATTTTATACATGAAAGTTCTGTAAACCTACTTTTCTAACAAAAATTATTAATAAAAATACAAGATAGAAAAGAATTCAATGTAACTGTAATCACAATCAATATAAACAACCTAAACTTTCCAGTCAAAGATAATGATTATCAAATTGAATTAAACAAAATTCACAGTATTCTATTCACTAGAGGCTTACCTAAACCAAAACAAGGTTGAAGATAAAAGAATGGAAAACCAGAACATTCAAATACACATCATTAAAGCACTTGCCTCCCAACAGCCAGAGAGCAGCTCTCTCCTTAAAAAAGAGAGAAATAAAGAAAAATCCTAAGATTAGGTGATCCCTGACTCTTTTGGGGCAGAAGAATTCATAAAGTTCAGGGTGCCTCTTGTTGGGGAAACCAGAGTAGCAATGAGCTCTGAACTTCGTGCCTTAAACTCCACTGGGCTCTTTCAGGTCTCTTCAAATGCCTCCTTCACTTTCTGCACAACTGCATTAGCAGCAACTGATTTCTAAAAAATATAAGCAGATGAAAACAAAACAAGGAAAATATTGGCATAGAGGGTCCATCCCTAGATACACCCCACACACACACATTCACAGGCATCTAGTCAGTTAAGAAATTTAATGCCTATTTTCTTTCTTTTGAGAAAAAAAGGAAATTAGTTTCCAAGACTATCTATTAATAGCATCTTTTATTTACTGTAAGAATGATTTTACCTTCCTTGAAGTTTGTACATTAATTTTACTAATTTATATATAAGAATTTGAGAAGGAACAAAAGTTGAGTCTTATAATGGAGCCTGTGTCTTAAACAAGTTTGGGGCTACATATTTATGCTCACAAAATTACCTATACACCTATAAAAGAAGATCCTTCACTTTATGAGTCATGATAGCATTTCAATTTATACTTTGAATTGCAAAAATTCTGTTTATAAACAGCTTTCCAAGACCCCACAAACTGCATAAAACAAGGCATCCCTGTGTTACTGTCTCGTGTCCAACTCTCAGCTTTAAGAATCCTTATTTAGACCATTCCCTGCATTGAACTGGACCTACCAGCTGTCAGATTACAGAGCCAGCTCTAACAGGAAGTTACACACCATGGACAACTGCTTTAGGGGCCAGCGACCTCCCAGCACTTGAACAGCTCAGTGGGCCCCAGCAGCGAGGCCAGGCAGAGCAAACTCCACTGAGTCAGACGGAGTTTCTGTGTGTGCTGAACGCCACTGCTTCACCTTCCATGGGATTCTTATTTATTCCTAAACAGCTATGGAGAAGTTTTAAGAAGAGAGCACCAATCACCTATGAGTAAAAATACCCTTAAAACAAAAGTCTCTGCTTGGCATAGTATTTATCTCTAAACACCAGCCAGTGTCCTACTTAGTCAATCAAAATTCTACACAATAAAATTTCAGAGCAACAAAGGTATTTGGATGTCCCCTTGGAGTTTACAACCCTATTTGGCTGCATATATTCACTATATATGAACTGAAGCTTAAAAATATTATAATATGAAAAACAGGTGCTTTTAAGCGGGACAATGGCTTGCTTAACTCACCAGGTCAGTGGAGGGAATTCAGTCCTCAAAGAATGTTTTGAAATTCTCAAATTTGAAATAATTTTTTCTGATTCACCTTTTGTTTAATTAGAGAAAAGAAAGGGAAGTAACATTTATTGAACAGCCCACATTTGCCAAGGACAGTTAGCCACTTAACATTCATTTCTACATTTAAATAAATGTCCCCAACCTTATGAAGGAGGTATTAGTCTCATTTTCCAAATGAAGAAACTGAGGCTCAGAAGGTTTAAGTGATTTCTCTGAGGTCACAGGGCTTATTATAGTCCTGGGATTAAAACCCTTTCCTCCGATTACTACCTGTCACTAACTGGTGATGCAACTAGAAAGAGACCTTGAATAAAAGGGTCAACTCAGACCAGCAGAATATCTCAGCCTACAAGTGGATCCGGTATTAAAAACTGCTTTTTGACCTTGAGTAAAATGGGGAAATGGCAAAGACAAATGAGTTTATATGCCTAAGAGTCTTCCAAAAAGAGTCGGGAGGTCATCAGAGGGGTCACGCTTATGCACACCTCAGCAGGACCCCAGAGAGAGCCAAAGTAGATACAACCCTGGGTGCTGGTTTTCCTGAAGGCTATGGAGATCCACAGGGTATATTGTCATGGCAGATGGACTTGGAGTTCTGTGCCATGTTGGAGGGCCCTACTTTGGAATTTGTGCTCCTGAGTGTGATGGAGCTGGACTCAGATGTGACCTTCCTACACACACCCCTTGTCACTTTTACTGAACCTGTGGTTGGTGCTAGGGATGGTGCATACTCAGGGGACTTGAATCTCTGGACTGCCCATGTGCCAGCTGGGCCCTAAGCCTCAGCAGAGTGGCAACTCCTACTCTCTGGTTCATTGGACTTACCCAGGTCAGCTAACAGGGAGGTGAAGATGGTCAAACACCACACCAGGGAATCAAGAGTGCTAACAACTATAAGCAGAGGAATTGCATCCATCATCCATGTGGAATCTAAGCCCCCTCTTGATCTAGAGGTGGAGTGGACATCACCATCCCAGGGACCACAGAATGGAGGAATAAAATATGGATTAGAGTGGACTTATTGATATCCTACTATAAAACTTTTGTGACTACTGATAGAAGAAATTTTAGCATCGAGGTGGAGAAAGTGACCACAGTAGTTGCTGAGGGCAGGGAGGTATAGAAGAAATGTGATGTGGGGGCATTTTTAGGATTTTGAGTTGCCTTAATGATATTGCAGGGTCAGATGCTGGACATTATATATCCTGCCATAATCCACTGAATGTACTGGGGGAGAGTGTGAACTACAGGGTAAACTATCATCTGTGTAGTGCAGCAGTGCCCCAAAATGTGTTCACTGAGTGAGATGAGGGTGGCACAATGATCAGGGGGTTGTTGGTGTGGGAGGAGTGGAGGGGGTATATAGGAACCTCTTATATTTTTTAATGTAACATTTTTTGTGATGTATATATCTTCAAAAAGTACAATTTACAAAAATGATGGGGTAGGGGGTGGGGAGCAGGGTATATGGGAACCTTTTATCTTTTTTAAGTTTTTTGTTTGTGTTTTTTAATGTGTCCTTCTTTGTGATCTATTAACTTTAATTTAAAAAGTGTAAAAAATAAAATAAAATAAAGTATATCTTCACTAAAATAAAAACAAAAAACTTTCCTCCCTGAGTCAAAGCTCTGCAATGGCACTACAAAACTTTCATAAAGAGAAATGGTGTCACTTAAAGACATAATAATAAATACACACACACACGGTAGAGCAGTTAAAGGGGACGAGAAACTACTGTTATGAAAAAAAAAACCCACGTCACATTTTTTCATGCTTCAAAGTGGCCCCATGACATACATCATCAATAATGGAACCAAATTAAAGTTTCCAACTTGTCCATGAAGTAGTTCCAAAGATATTTCACTGCCCAAATTCCAACAGAGTTGATGCTTTTATTTTTCTTTTTTTTTTTTTTTTTTAATTTTTTTTTTATTGACTTTGTAATAATATTACATTAAAAATATATATGTGAGGTCCCATTCAACCCCACCCCCCACCCCCCCTCTTCCCCCCCCAACAACACTCGTTCCCATCATCATGACACATCCATTGGATTTGGTAAGTACATCTTTGGGCACCTCTGCACCTCATATACATTGGTTCACATCATGGCCCATACTCTCCTCTATTCCATCATGTAGGCCCTGTGAGGATTTACAATGTCCGGTGATTACCTCTGAAGCACCATCCAGGGCAGCTCCATGTCCCGAAGACGCCTCCACCTCTCATCTCTTCCTGCCTTTCCCCATACCCTTTGTCCATTATGTCCACTTTTCCCAATCCAATGCCACCTCTTCTATGTGGACACTGGATTGGTTGTGTCCATTGCACCTTTATGTCAAGAGGAGGCTCAGATTCCACCTGGATGCTGGATGCAATCCTCCCATTTTCAGTTGTAATCACTCTAGGCTCCATGGTGTGGTGGTTGTCCTTCTTCACCTCCATCTTAGCTGAGTGTGGTAAGTCCAATAAATCAGATTGTAGGTGCTGGAGTCTGTTGAGGCTCAGGATCTGGCTATCACATTGTCAGTCCAGAGATTCAAATCTCCTAAATATATCTTAAACCCCAACATTAACTGCACCTCCAGCACATTAGCATGAAAGTCTTATGAAGGGAGATCCCATCTGAGTCCAGATTCATCACACATAAACACCATTTCCAAAGAGGGGCCATCTGCCCTGGTAGTTAACCCCATCGGCCATGACCATAACTCCCATGGGTCTCTTTAGCCCTCAAAGGAACCAATATCTGGGGGTTGTATCTGCTTTATCTGTCTCTCTGACTCTGCTCAGTTGTGCATGAGGGCAAACCTTCTGCCAGCCTCCAGACTCTTTTTTAGAAACTCGTAGCCATATAAACTCATTTCTCCTTTCCATTTCCCCCTTACTTTAGGTCAAACAGCATTTTAAAGTCATGGTATTTTATGTAGACATGGATATTCTGCTGATCCGCATTGAACCTTCCGTATAAGGTCATTTTCCAGTTGCATCATCAGTTGGTAGTTGATAGTGGTCCCTCGTTGCCAGGGAGGCTCATCCCCGGGTGTCATGTCCCACGCTGGGGGGAAGGCATTGCATTTACATGCTGAGTTTGGCTTCGAGACTGGCCACATTTGAGTAACATGAAGGCTGACAGAAGGAAATTCCCAGGCACAAAGTTGCTCTAGGCCTTGTTATTATTTTGGGTTTATCAGCTCACAAGCATAGTCATTAGTATCAGGGGCTCACTGTTGAACCCTCACTCCCTCCCGGTCCCCACCACTGTACCTGGGAGACTGTCGCTGCTCCCCTAGGGACCACGACAGAGCACCACTGGCCAGGAACCCAGTACCCCCCCTACTGTGGTTTTTAATTGTTGCCACTATGAGTATATCCAAACATTACCATGCACCCTGGACATATGTTCTGTACAGCTCCCTGTCAGTCATATATCATCTGTCATTGGTATCCCATACCAGTATCCCTCCATTGCCATTGTTGAAACACTCTGTGATCCAGAACTCCCCGAAATTTGAAGCCCAATATAATGTCATGGTCCCTTACTAGGGAATGGCATATAGCGATGAGTTTAAAGGATAGATAAAGAACTTGGATAAAGTTAGATAAAGAACTTAGATAAAGAATGTTGACTTGAAAAAATTCCACATCCTATTTTTTTCTTTTTTTTTTTTTCCCCCCCCCCCTAATTATTCAGCTTTTCTTCACAGGAGTCCTAGACCACAGCAATGTATATATATAATATACAGCACTCCCACACATCCACCAGAAAACCTTTTCCCTTCCACAGTGATACTCTTACGCCCTATTCATATCATATTTACTTAAAGTGATGTACAGAGTCTGAGACATTAGCTTTCTAACAAGGTGACATCTGTGTTTACATTATGGTGCATACTTTAGGATACACAGTTCTTTACATTTTTAGTTATCCTATGTTTTACATTATGGTTTACATTATCAGTCTGTCATCTCCTATATGTTATGGTGTAATATTACATGTTTTATATCCATCCTTGTGTACTCTCAAGAAACTCCTCTCTTACCCCCCATTTACTTTGGTTCCACACATTTAACGTCCATTTTCCCTTCCACCTTGGTGCCCTCAGTGATAGCCAACCTCCGTTTCCTGAGGAGCCACTTCCAGAGATAGATGGAATAGGGCCTAACTTGCTCAACTGCCCCAATGCCCTGGGAGCCACCCTTTCTCTCGAGGGATACAGTTCCCTCTATTGGATGGCATTAGTCCTCCCCAGGATGTGGGTCCACCCCCACTCTCACTACTTGGGTTTCTACCCCATGGTGTCACCCACTCTGGCAGAATGAGCATTTAGACATTCCCCAGGAGCCCATCCTGCATCAGACCCTCCCCTCCGAGCATTCTAAACAGGTAACCCTCTTTATAATATTTTGATATGATTTTCTCAGCATTTTACTCTCCACCAACACCTGACCCTCTCCTGGTTCGTATGCTACCCCTCCCTCCCCCCACTTTTGGGCAACGTTACCCCCCCGTCCCTCCCCAGCCACCCTCAAACCCGCAAAGCCCCAAGCAAAGGCAACCCCTTGTCCCCCTTTTATCTCTTCTTTGTGTTCATACTTACCACCATCTCGTCTTAAATTCCACCCCTGCAGACATCGGCTCATATCCTTCCTCCACCCTCCGATTTCCTGCAAGCCTATCGTTCAGTCTCTTGCTATCTAGGGCAGCTTGTTTATTTCATATCATTGAGGTCATGTAGTATTTGTCCTTCAATGTCTGGGTTGCTTCACTCAACATAAGGTTCTCAAGATTCATCCATGTTATCACATGTGTTTGTAGTGTGTTTGTTCTTACAGCCGAGTAGTACTCCATTGTGTGTATATACCACATTTTATTGATCCACTCGTCTGTTGATGGGCATTTGGGTTGATTCCAACTTTTGGCAATAGTGAACAATGCTGCTATGAACATTGGTGTACATATATTGGTTTGTGTTCTTGTTTTCAGTTCTGCTGGGTATATTCCCAGCAGTGGTATTGCTGGGTCATATGGCAAATCTATGGCTAGTTTTTTGAGAAACCGCCATACTGTTCTCCAGAATGGTTGGATCCTTCTGCATTCCCACCAGCAGTGGATGAGTGTTCCCCTTCCTTCACATCCTCTCCAGCACTTGTATTCTTCTGTTTTTTTCATAGCTGCCAATCTTATGGGTGTAAGATGGTATCTCATTGTGGTTTTGATTTGCATTTCCCTGATAGCTAGAGATTTGGAACATTTTTTCATGTGCTTTCTTGCCATTTGTATTTCTTCTTCGGAGAAGTGTCTGTTTAAGTCTTTTTCCCATTTTTTAAATGGATTGTTTATCTTTTTATTTTCAAGATGTAGGAGTTCTTTATATATGCAAGTTATAAGTTTCTTATCAGATATGTGATTGCCAAATATTTTCTCCCACTGTGTGGGCTCCCTTTTTACTTTCTTGACAAACTCCTTTGAGGTGCAGAAGGCTTTAATTTTGAGGAAGTCCCCTTTATCTATTAGTTCTTTTGCTGCTCGTGCTTTTGGTGAGATATTCATAAATCCATTACCTATTACAAGGTCCTGTAGATGTTTCCCTACACTGCTTTCTAAGGTTTTTATGGTCTTGGCTTTTATATTTAGGTCTTTGATCCATCTTGAGTTGATCTTTGTATAAGGTGTGAGATGGTAATCCTCTTTCATTCTTCTACATATGGCTATCCAGTTCTCCAGACACCATTTGTTGAATAGGCCACTCTCTCCCAGTTGAGAGGGTTTGGTGGCTTTATCGAATATTATGTGGTTGTATATGTGAGGTTCTATATCAGAGCTTTCAATTCGATTCCATTGGTCTATATGGCTCTCCTTATGCCAATACCATGCTGTTTTCACCACCGTAGCTTTATAGTATGTTTTGAAGTCAGGTAGTGTGATTCCTCCAATTTCGTTTTTCTTTTTCAGTATGTCTTTGGCTATTCGGGGTCTCTTTCCTTTCCAAATAAATTTCATAGTTAGTTTTTCTAGTTCCTTAAAGAAGGCTGCATTGATTTTTATTGGGATTGCATTGAATGTGTAGATCAATTTTGGTAGGATAGACATCTTAATAATGTTCAGTCTTCCTATCCATGAACAAGGAATAGTCTTCCATTTATTTAGGTCTTCTTTGATTTCCTTGAACAATCTTGTATAGTTCTCAGTGTATAAGTTCTTTACCTCTTTAGTTAAATTTATTCCTAAGTATTTGATTTTTTTATTTACTATTGTGAATGGTATTTGTTTCTTGATTTCCTCCTGATCTTGCTCATTATTGGTGTACAGAAATGCTACTGATTTTTGCGCATTGATCTTATAACCTGCGACTTTACTAAACTCATTTATGAGTTCTAGAATCTTCGTTGTAGATCTCTCAGGGTTTTCTATGTATAGGATCATGTCATCTGCAAATAATGAAATTTTGACTTCTTCCTTTCCAATTTGAATGCCTTTTATTTCTGGTTCTTGCCTCAGTGCTCGAGCAAGTACTTCTAAGACAATGTTAAACAGGAGCGGCGACAGTGGGCATCCTTGTCTTGTTCCTGAGTTTAGAGGGAAGGAGTCTAGGATTTCTCCATTGTAAACAATATTGGCTTTAGGTTTTTCATATATACTCTTTATCATGTTCAAAAAATTTCCTTGTATTCCAATCATTTGGAGTGTTTTTATCAAGAAAGGGTGCTGTATTTTGTCAAATGCTTTTTCTGCATCAATAGATATAATCATGTGATTTTTTTCCTTCAATCTGTTTATATGGTGTATTACGTTGATTGATTTTCTTATGTTGAACCATCCTTGCATACCTGGGATGAATCCCACTTGGTCGTGGTGTATAATTCGTTTAATGTGTTGTTGAATACGATTAGCAAGTATTTTGTTAAGTATTTTTGCGGCTAGGTTCATTAGAGAAATTGGTCTGTAATTTTCCTTTCTTGTGATGTCTTTGTTTGGCTTTGGTACTAGGGTAATGTTGGCATCATAGAAGGAGTTGGGTAATGTTCTTTCTGTTTCGATGGTTTGGAATAGTTTCAGCAGGATTGGTGTCAGTTCTTTCCGGAATGTTTTATAGAATTCACCTGTGAAGCCATCTGGCCCTGGGCTCTTCTTAGTTGGGAGATTTTTAATAACTGATTCTATCTCTCTGCTTGTGATTGGTTTGTTAAGATCATCAATTTCTTCTTTTGTCAATATGGGCTGTTTATGTGTTTCTAGGAATTTGTCCATTTCCTCTAGATTGTCATTTTTGTTGGAATATAGTTTTTCAAAATATCCTCTTATGATAGTCTTTATTTCTGTGGGGTCAGTGGTGATATCGCCTTTCTCATTTCTTATTTTGTGTATTTGCATCTTCTCTCTTTTTTTCTTTGTTAGTCTCGCTAAAGGTTTGTCAATTTTGTTAATCTTCTCAAAAAACCAGCTCTTGGTCTTGTTTATCTGTTCAAGAGCTTTCTTATTTTCTATTTCATTTAGTTCTGCTCTTATCTTTGTTATTTCCTTCCTTCTTCTTCCTGTTGGGTTACTTTGTTGTTGTTTTTCTAATTCCTTCAAATGTGCAGTTAGTTCTTCAATTTTTGCTCTTTCTTCTTTTTTGATATATGAATTTATGGCTATAAACTTCCCTCTCAGTACTGCTTTTGCTGCATCCCATAAATTTTGTATGTTGTGTTATCATTATCATTTGTTTCAAGGTAGTCATTGATTTCTTTTGAGATTTCCTCTTTGACCCACTGTTTTTCTAAGAGTGTGTTGTTTAATTTCCAAATCGTGGTGTGAAATCTGGGCTTCTTTCCCTTGCAAATCTCCAGCTTGACTCCACTGTGGTCAGAGATAATGTTTTGTATGATTTCAATCTTTCTGAATTCGTTCAGCCTTTCTTTGTGGCCTAGCATATGATCTATCTTGGAGAATGATCCATGTGCGCTTGAGAAAAATGTATATCCTGCTGTGTTTGGGTGTAGCGATCTATATATGTCTATTAGATCGAACTCCTCTAATATACTATTCAGATGTTTTGTTTCTTTGGTGATTCTCTTTTGAGATGTTCTGTCCAGAATTGATAGTGGTGTATTAAAATCCCCCACTATAATTGTAGATGTATCTATTCTTTCACTTAGTTTTTCCAGCGTTTGCCTGACGTATTTAGAGGCACCCTTGTTAGGGGCATAGATATTTATGATTGTTCGATCTTCTTGACAGATTTTCCCTTTGACTAAAATGTAGTATCCTTCTTTGTCTCTCACAATTGTTTCACATTTAAAGTCTATTTTGTCTGATATTAATATAGCTACTCCTGCCTTTTTTTGGTTATTGTTAGCTTGTATGATTGTTTTCCAGCCTTTCACTTTCAATCTCCATGCGTCTCTGGGTCTAAGATGTGTCTCTTGTAGACAGCATATGGATGGGTCATATTTCCTTATCCAGTGTCCCAGTCTGAATCTTTTGATAGGTGAGTTTAACCCATTGACATTCAGTGTTATTACTATCAAGGAATTATTTGTGTTAGCCATATTTTGATTGGATTTGTGTTTGTCATATTTTGTTTGTATATTTTTTTTTTGTCTTTTTTGTTGTTGTTGTTGGTCTTATACTCTCCTCCAACTTTGCCTTTTCTGTTTTTTCCTTTCTTCCTGCAGAACTCCCTTTAGAATTTCTTGAAGGGGAGCTTTCTTGTTGGTATACTCTTTCAGTTTCTGTTTGTCTGCGAATATTTTGAACTCTCCATCATGTTTGAATGCTAGTTTAGCTGGATAGAGTATTCTCGGTTGGAAATTTTTTTCCTTTAGTACCTTGACTATATCATACCACTGTCTTCTTGCCTCCATGGTTTCAGAAGAGAAATCAGCACTTAATCTAATTGAGCTTCCCTTGTATGTGATGGTTTTCTTTTCTCTTGCTGCTTTTAGGATTTTCTCTTTGTCTTGAGCATTGGATAATTTGACAAGTATATGTCTTGGGGTGGGCCTGTTGGGGTTTATGACTTGTGGAGTGCGCTGTGCTTCTTGGATATGTACATCTGTCTCTTTCAGTAGATTTGGGAAGTTTTCAGCCATTATTTCCTGCAACACTCTTTCTGACCCCTTTCCCTTCTCTTCACCTTCTGGAATGCCTATAATACGTATGTTTGAGTGTTTTGCATTGTCATTCAGGTCCCTAAATCCTAATTGGATTTTTTCTATCTTCTTATTGACCCCTTCTACTATCTGTTTGATTTCTGATGTACTGTCTTCCACATCACTAATTCTCTGCTCTGTCTCTTCTAGTCTGCTGATATTTGCTGCAAGTGTATTTTTGATTTCTTGAACTGTGGTGTTCATTCCCATCATATCTGTTATGTTTTTGCGTATGTCTGCAATTTCCCCTCCAAGTGATGTCTTCATGTTGTTAACCTCTTTCATTACTGCATCAAATTTCTCGGTGATAAATGTTCTGAGATCTTTCATTGCTTGTGCCAAGTTTTGCTCCCCTTCGTGATTATTGGTTTGTTGATTGGATTCAGCCATGTTTTCCTGATTATTGGTTTGGTTCGTAGATTTTTGTTGCTTTCTGGTCATCTCTTTATTTTGACGAATTTAATCAGTTCCTTAGCTTCTTTGTCTACTCTTGGAGGTTAATTAGTTGTTATTTTTGCACAGGTGTTATATCTTCTCTTTGTCACTTTTTTCTTCTTATTCTAGTTACTTGTTGTTGGTTAAGTTCACTTTAGAGGAAAGTATTAGTGTTGGGGAAAGGCAATTGTGTAAGCAAGGGAAAAGTGTAAAGTTGTATTGGTGATGTATGTTAATAAAGCAGGAATATGAGATCTGGAAGGATGGAGGTTAGATTCATGTAGAATGTATAGGGTTATAGCTGTAGGTAGAGTACCTTTTATGAAGTTGATGACTGAATTTGGGAGGAATATGGTATGAACTACACAGCTATTGTTTTCATGAGAGAGGGAAAAAGAAAAGAAAGGTAATAGTTTCAAGAGTGGATAATAGACAGAAAACAGAACAAAGGTATTAGAAATTAAGAGTTAGACACTTTGTGGATCAAAGAACGGGAGGTGGGGGGCTCCATACCCGCCGCGGCCTGACCCGGGCCCGCCCGGCTCCAAACGCTACCGCGGCCCGCAGCCGGGGCCTGAACCGGCCCCACCCGGCTCCAAGCGCTACCGCGGCCCGCAGCCGGGGCCTGCACCGGCCCCGCCCGGCTCCAAGCGCTACCGCGGCCCGCAGCCGGGGCCTGCACCGGCCCCGCCCGGCTCCAAGCGCTACCGCGGCCCGCAGCCGGGGCCTGCACCGGCCCCGCCCGGCTCCAAGCGCTACCGCGGCCCGCAGCCGGGGCCTGCACCGGCCCCGCCCGGCTCCAAGCGCTACCGCGGCCCGCAGCCGGGGCCTGCACCGGCCCCGCCCGGCTCCAAGCGCTACCGCGGCCCGCAGCCGGGGCCTGCAGCGGCCCCGCCCGGCTCCAAGCGCTACCGCGGCCCGCAGCCGGGGCCTGCAGCGGCCCCGCCCGGCTCCAAGCGCTACCGCGGCCCGCAGCCGGGGCCTGCAGCGGCCCCGCCCGGCTCCAAGCGCTACTGCGGCCCGCAGCCGGGGCCTGCACCGGCCCCGCCCGGCTCCAAACGCTACCGCGGCCCGGCCCGGCCTGGCTCAGCCCCACCCAGCGGGGCTAGATGCCTCGTCTCTGCCTACCCAAGAAGGGAGTCCTCTACAGGTAGCTGGGATCTCCGTGTATATTTCACAGACGAATCCTCTCTGTTACCTTCCCTCCAAATCGATGTCCAGACACCTCCGGACCAGCAAAAATCCCGAAACAATCCGGTCCCAAAGAGTCTCCAACGCCGCCCAGCCGATTCCCTGCAGAAGACTCTAACAGGGATGTTCACTCAGCCGCCATCTTGCCCCCTCTCAGTCCTTTTATTTTTCTTTAAACAAGAACCTTCTGGTGATTTGTAAAAGAATACCTAAATTGTGTTCCATCCACTTTCTCAAACTCCTATCTCCCATATCCCCCATGATTGGAGAAATAAGGCAATGATACTGCTTTTGCATGAAAATATTATTAGCATTTCCTTCCCTAAATCCTTGTACAGCACATCTCTCCCTATGAAGACCCCACCGAGGGCCACACCTGAACTGCGGTCTTTTCTCCCAGTGTCTGATGACGTCAGACACACTGAGTTCTGTGGGAAAGTGGGGTGAACCACCAGAGACAACCCCTGGACCACAGAACCAGATGGCCACACCCAGGAGCTCACCCCTCTTCAGGATACCTTATGCCCTGGGCTTGGGGAGTGAGACCTCTACAAGATTCTGAAATTGGGCATACGATAAGGCTAGAATTGCTGAAAAACATTCTTTTCATAGCAGTGGTTCAAACGTGAAATTGGCAAGGTGAGGTTTTCTGCAGGAAATCATGCAGCATTACCCACCGTTCCACCCACAGATGTAGGACTGTGTTCTGGCATTTCCCAGGACTCCCAAGCAGGTCATAGCTATGATGTAGAACTTTCCATTCCCCTGATTTATAGCTCATTCTAATTAGTGAATGCCAGGAAACTATAATGATTAAGTGGAATAAATTATAACTATTTGGTGATAAAAGGAAAATAATACATGAACAGGTTTTGGGTAAAATCAGACACAGGAGATATAGTCACAAATAAAACCTGCTTTCTTTTTAAACTGGGTAACCCTACATTTCCAAATAAAGGAATGCACAATATTAAGCTTAGCATAATTATGGATACAATTAGCAGTACAGGAATGTCACCCTGAACTGATGATTTTTAAAATTATTATATGAAATGACATGACAGTCAATTAAGTGAGCAAGTGAAGATCCTGCCAGAATTGCTTAAAGAAATGGTTCATAATTGCATTAATATGATCAGAAAAGTGTATTTAAAAAGTTATTTACCAAATGCCTGAAACCAGATTTCCCTCTGCTAGGAATTCGGCGTTATAGCACCTCCCACCCAGGATTGCCTGGAGGATGAAATGACTTAAAACATATTAATCATGTAGAATAGGATGTGGCACATACTAGGCATTTATGGTCATGTATGTATAAACCCAAACACTTTAGTAAAACCAATGTTAGGTATAGACTGCCATTGTGTGTGAGCAGAAAAATCTTATAGATGGAAAATATATGGGTTCGTCCCACCTTAAATCATGCAACAAATAATCTACCAGTGCTAAAACTATCCTATTTCTCCCAGTACTATGTATTTGCCAACTGACAATTATTCGATTTGTTTTCTTTTAGTCCAATTACATAATTCCCAGTTACAAGCAAACTTTTCTGATCTAATCTTTCATTAATCACTCATGAAAGATTTAAATAAACGTGGAAAAGTTTGAGTATTAGGGGAGGTAGAGCTCATTTTCTGCAGATATAAAGATCCCATATCAGATGCAGAAAAACAGCTCTTCAAAATTTAAGTTTACAAAAGAATGCTCTGGTGACAGAAGAAACTGTGGTCCTTAAACATTTCGATATTATTTTCAGTTAAAGATTAAAAAACCACAAAATTTTAGTCATATAAAAAATAGATGAATCAGTAAATTTAACTCCTAATGCAGTGAAAGGTCCTCTAACAAGTCAGCTATTTCGAGACACCAATGTGCATTTCAAAATCAATATGCAAGCTGCAGCAATACCTCTGTCCAAAAAAATCTATCAAAAATAGCCCCAACACTGAAATCTAGATTAGATATGGAGAGAAGAATTTTCATTCTCTACCCACAGGGAGATGGGTAAAATGTCAGGACAGGGAAGCAGATAATCAGATTCCTTTTTAAATCGTTTTTCTTTGAAAACATGGATTTTTAAAATTCCATATTGGAGCCGTGTTTAATCTGATTAAACACACGCCCGTGAAACACTGAGATTTGGGGGAGCTCAGGTTTGCAGAGCAGAGCAAGCGCATCTGCACAGGAGAAACCAGGCTGCGCTGCTGCTCAGAGCTGACCCGCCCCGCCCCTGAGATCCCCGCGCAGCAGAGGCCGCGCTGAGCACCACGACGAGCGCCTCCCCCGGCCCCGGATCCCCACCACGCCCGGCGGCAGAAGGACCCACGCGGCTGCGGGGACCGCCCAGCTCCCGCCCACCCCCGCGCCCTGGGGCTGCCTCCCCGGGGAAGTGCCCCTAGCCGCGCCCTAATCTGCCCTGTAGGCCCCAGCTTTCCCTGGTTGGTTAAAGGAGAATAAAGGACAGACGCCCTCCTTGAGAGCCGGAGCCGGGATCCGGGAGGCGGCTTGGGAAAGGCTGGGTGTGCGTCTCCCCGGGTCGCTGTGGGTGGGGAAAAGGGGGTGACCTCTGCGAGTCTCCTCCGACGGCAGGACGTGCCCCGCGCCCCCACCACCGGCCTAAAGGAAGGCTGGCTGGAGGGAGAGGCGGGGCCGGGAAACCCGACCTGAGCCGAGAGAGGCAGCTGCGCGCCAGCCCGGCCTGGGGGCGCAGAGCCGCGGAGGAGCCACCTGTGCGCCTGCGCCAGGAGGGGTGTACGCAAAGGGGCCCGGGGACAGCGACCACCAGGCCGCCAGGCCTGGCCCGGAAGGGAGTCATGTCCCAAGCTGGGGGAAGGTAATGCATTTACATGCTGAGTTTGGCTTAGAGTGTGGCTACGTTTGAGCAACACGGAGGCGGTCAGGATGTAACTCTTAGGCACCTGCAGCTCTAGGCCTAGTTCACATTTCAGGCACACAGGTTCATAAGCATAGTCATCAGTATCAAGGGCTCATCATTGGACCATCCTTCTTCACTTTCTTTGCCCTTGCACTTGGGGGATTGTTGCTATTTTGATAGAGCTCCCCTGGGTAGGAACTCAGCACTCCCTCAGTTGTCATTTGTAACTGTAACTGCTATGAAAATATCCAAGATATATCTGAATATTTTTATGTACCCTATATACATACCCTAGAGTACTTTCTAACCATGTGTCCCCCATCAATAACACCCCACACCAGTGTTCCTCCCCTGCCATAGTTGAACCTCTCTGTGGTCCAAAACTTCTTCAAAAATGAAGCCTAATATATTGCCAAATTCAACTATTAGGAAAATGAAAAACAGTGATGGGTTTAAAGATTAGAAATAGAATACATACTAATTTAGGAAAACTAAAATAAAGTAAGAATAAATTGGTGTATTTAAAAAATGGAAAATATTATAAAGCTTTGTTTTTGGCATTTGGCCTTTCATCACTGCAATAGGTGTTGCCCTATAGGGACAGTGGCAAGACAATTTCTTTCCTTCTTCCTCAGTGTCTACATCCTTTTTTCTTCTTCTGATTTTTCATTTTGTCTTCTCACAGAAGTTTTAGAGCACTGTAATTCAGATATGCAATATAGGGGACACCCATATATCCAGCATCAAACGCTTTACCCCTTCCCCAGCAATGATCTTTTTACATGTTCATGTTACATTTGCTGCAGCTGATGTACAGATATTGAGGCATAGCTTTCAAACATGGTTCCATTTTGTTTCACATTATGGTTTATGTTTTAGACTGTATAATTTTCTAAACTTTTAGTTACATTATGTTTTACATTATGGTTTACATTTTAACCTATAGACTTTTATACATTTTTTGTGTGATTTAACATGTCCTATATTCATCATTGCATGATCCTGTGGAACACTTCCATTACGCCCCAGTTACCCTGATGCCATCTCTTCTATACCTCTCTCCCCCTCCCCTCAGGGCCCACAGTGACAATCAATCTTCAAAACTTGAAGGATCATATTCACAGAAACTTGTAACAGTGCTGAGGGCTTGACATACTTGATTGCCCTAAACCACTGGGAGCCACCAATTCTCTCGAGAGACACAATTTCCTCTGTTTGAGAACATCTGGCCTCCCCAGGTTGTGAGTACACCTTCACACTCATTGTGTGGGTCTCCACCGAATGATAAAATACAATATGATAAAAGGGGCCCCCACAGACTCCCTAGAAGCCTGACCGTATGCCAGATGCCCCCCTCCCATGCACCTTAAACAGGCAATCCTTCCTTATTGTATTTGCTAAAGAGTTTTCTCAACATTATAGTTTCAGTCACAAACCTGACAATCTGCCATGTTCAACTGTTCCTTCCAGCCCTCCGCCTAATTCCTTTAGCCATCTGACCCATCCTCCCAACCCTAGCCCTGCTCAAGTCTGTAAAGCCCCACCCAAAGATATCCCTATGCCCCCATCTTATCCCTTCCCTGTACAAATAATTACTACCAGCTTATAGATTTCACCCATGTAGGTGTCAGCTCACAACCTTCCTCTCCCCCAGCTTCCTTTAAGCCCATCATCCAGTCTTTAGCTCTCTGAGACAGCTTGGTTTGCTTGTTTCATATCAGTGAAGTCATGTAGTATTTGTTCCTCAGTGCCTGGCTTGCTTCACTCAACATAAGGTCCTCAAGATTCATCCATGTTATCACATGTGTTTGTATTGTATTCGTCCTTAGAGCTGAGTAGTATTCCATTTAATGTCTGTAACACATTTTATTTATCCATTCATCTGTTGATGGGCGTTTGGGTTGATTCCAACTTTTGGCAATTGCAAATAACACAGCTATGAACATTGGTGTCCATATATCAGTTTGTGTTCTTGTTTCCAGTTCTTCTGGTATAATCCCAGCAGTGGGATTGCTGGGTCATATGGCAAATCTATAGTTAGTTTTTTGAGAAACTGCTAAACTCTCCTCCAGAATGGTTGGATCCTCCTGCATTCCCTCCAGCACTGGATGAGTGTTCCCATTCCTCCACATCCTCTGCAATGCTAGTAGCGTTCTGTTTTTTGCTGCTTGTGTATTGTGTATGAAGTTCATGAAGCCATTTCCTATTACAAGGTCCTGTAGATGCTTCCCTAAATTGTTTTCCAAGGTCTTTATGGTCTTGGTTTTTATATTTAAGTCTTTGATCCATCTTGCATTGATTTTTGTGTACAGTGTGAGATGTGAATCCTCTTTCATTCTTTTGCACATGGATATTCAGTTGTTCAAGCATCATTTGTTGACGAGGCCATTCTCTCCCAGTCTACTGTGCTTGGTGGCCTTGTCAAATACCATATGACTATATGTGAGGATGTATATCAGAACTCTCAATTTGGTTCCATTGGTCAGTGTGTCTATCCTTGTGCCAATACTATGCCATTTATAGTACTGTTGCTTTGTAGTGTGTTTTGAAGTCAGGTAGTATTATTCCTTCAATTTCATTTTTCTTTTTCAATATGTCTTTGGCTTTTCAGGGCCTCTTTCCTTCCTAGTTAAATTTCATAGTTAGTTTTTCTAGTTCATTAAAAATTGCTGTGTTGATTTTTATTGGGATTGCATTGAATGTGTAGATGAGTTTTGGTAGGATAGACATCTTAATAATATTTAGTCTTTGTATCCATGAACAGGGAATATTCTTCCATGTATTTCAGTCTTCTTTGATTTCCTTGAACAGTGTTGCATAGTTTTCTGTGTATAAGTCTTTCATATCTTTAGTTAAATTTATTCCTAGGTATTTGATTTTTTAAATTTACTATTGTAAATCATATTTGTTTCTTGATTTCCTCTGCGTATTGCTCATTATTGTTGTACAGAAATGCTATTGATTTTTGCACATTAATCTTATAACCTGAGACTTTACTAAAGTAATTTATAAGTTCTAGAAGTTTTCTTGTAGACTTTTCAGGGTTTTCTATATATAGGATCATGTTGTCTGCAAATAGTGAAATTTTGACTTCTTCCTTTCCAATTTGGATGCCTTTTAATGTCTGGTTCTTGCCTCAGTGCTCGAGCAAGTACTTCTATCACAATGGCAAATAGAAGGGGTGATAGTGGACATCCTTGTCTTGTTCCTGATCTTAGAGGGAAAGAGTTTATGATTTCACCATTGTAAATTATGTTAGCTGTGTGTTTTTCATATATACCCTTTATCATGTTCAGAAAGTTTCCTTCTATTCCTATCTTTTGCGGTGTTTTTTTATCAAGAAAGGGTGATGTATTTTGTCAAGTGCTTTTTCCACATCTATAGATATGATCACGTGATTTTTTCCTTCAATACGTGGTGTATATTACATTAGTTGATTTTCTTATGTTGAACCATCCTTCCATACCAGGAGTGAAACCCACTTGGCCATGGTGTATAATTTGTTTAATGTGTTGTTGAATATGATTAGCAAGTTTTTTTTGAGGATTTTTGATAGGTTCATTAGAGAGATTGGTCTGTAATTTTCCTTTCTTTGGCTTCGGTATTAGGGTCATGTTGGCATCATAGAATGAGTTAGGCAATTTTCCTGCTCTTTTGAGCAGAGTTTCAAGCAAGATTGGAAGAGTTTAAGCAAGATTGGTGTTAGTTCTTTCTGGAATGTTTTGTAGAATTCATCTGTGAAACCATCTGGCCCAGGGCTCTTCTTAGTTGTGAGGGTTTTAATGACTGATTCTATCTCTTTACTTGTGATTGGTTTGTTGAGATCATCGATTTCTTCTTTCATCATTGTAGGCTGCTTATGTGTTTCTAGGAATTTGTCCATTTCCTCTAAGTTGTCCTTCTTGTTTTGAGATTTCCTCCTTGACCCACTGTTTTTCTAAGAGTGTGCTGTTTAATTTCCAAATCGTGGTGTGAAATCTGGGCTTCTGTCCCTTGCAAATTTCCAGCTTGTTCTCTTTTGAGATGTTCTGTCCAAAGTTGATAGTGGTGTATTAAAGTCCCCCACTATAAATGTAGAAGCCTATATTCTTTCACTTAGTTTTTCCAGTGTTTGCCTCATGTATTTGGAGGTGCCCTTGTTAAAAGCATAAATGTTTATGATTGTTTGTTCTTCTTGAAAGATTATCCCTTTCACTAATATGTAGTGTCCATCTCTGTCTCTCACAATTGTTTTGCCTTTAAAGTCTATTTTGTCTGATATTAATATAGCTACTTCTGCCCTATTTTGGTTATTGTTTGCTTGTAAGATTGTTTTACAGCCATTCACTTTCAACCTCCTTGAATCCCTGGGTCTAAGATGAGTTTCTTGTAGACAACATACAGATGGGTCATATTTCCTTATCCAATCTTCCAATCTGTGCCTCTTAACAGGTGAGTTTAATCCATTGACATTTAGTGTTATTACTTTCAAGGAATTACTTATATTAGCCATATTTTCTTTGGATTTGGATTTTTCTTATGTTGTTTGAATTTTTTTTCTCTTTTTGTAGTTTTAGTTGTTCTTACACTCTCCTCCAACTCTGTCTATCCTGTTTGTTTCTTTCTCACTGCAGAACTCCCTTTAATATTTCTTGAATGGCAGGTTTCTTGTTGGCCTTCTCTCTTAGATTCTCTTTATCTGAGATTACTCTGAACTCTCCATCATTTTTGAATGCTAGCTTTGCTGGATAAAGTATAGTTGGTTGGAAATTCTTTTCTTTTAGTATCTTGACTGTGTCATACCACTGCCTTCTTGCCTCCATGGTTTCAGATGAGAAATCAGCACTTAATCTTAAGGAGCCTCCCTTTTACATGATGGTTCTCTTTTCTCTTGCTGCTTTTAGGATTTCCTCTTTGTCTTGCACATTGGATAATTTGACAAATATATGTCTTGGGGTAGGCCTGTTGGGATTTATGCTGTTTGGGGTGCATTGTGCTTCCTGGACATGGACATCCATCTCCCTCAATAGGTTTGGGAAGTTTTCAGCCATTATTTCCTCCAACACTTCTTCTGTCCCCTTTCCCTTCATTTCTCCTTCTGGGATGCCTAGAATGCATATGTTTGTGTGTTTTGCATTGTCATTCAGGTCCCTAAATCCCTGCTGGATTTTTTCTATCTTTTTATCGATTAATTTTACTATCTGTTTGACTTCAGATGTACTGTCTTCCACATCACTAATTCTTTCCTGTGCCTCTTCAAATCTGCTATTATTTGCCGAGTGTGTATTTTTAATTTCTTGAATTGTGCTATTGATCCCCATTATCTTTGTGATTTTTTTGTGCATGATCACAATTTCTTTTGTATGCTCTCCAAGGGTTTTCTTAATATGCTTAATCTCTTCCTTCACTTCATTGAATTGGTCCATGATACATGTTTTGAGAGCTTTAATTACTTGTTCAGTGTTCCACTTCTCTTCCTGGGTTTTAGTTTGTTCATTGTATTGGGCCATGTTTTCCTGATTATTGGTATGGTCTGTAGTTTTTTGTTGCTCTCTGGTCATCATTTTATCTTGTTGGGTTTATTCTGTTGATTATCTTCTTATTCTAGCATTGGGGTTTAATTAGTTGTTTTCATGTGCGTGTTTTAAGTCTTCTCTTTCTCACTCTTTTCTTCTTATTCTATTTTCTTGTTGTTGGCTAAGTTCCCTCAAAGGAAAATATTAGGTCCAGAGAAAGGAAAAGGGGTAAGAAAAGAAAAATATAATAGTAGTATTGATAGTGATTGTTAGCAGAAGAACCATGTGAGATCTAGGAGAATGTATATAGAACTCATGGAATCTGTGTATAGTTATAACCGTAAAAAAGTGGAGTACCTATAATGAGATATTAAACTGAATATGGAGGAGAGGAAGCAAGATGGTGGCTGAGTGAACTTACCTTGTGGTCTCTCCTGGGAAGAGGCAGCTGGGCGCCGCTGGAGGTTCTCCGAGACCAGGCTTTTCCAGGATTTTTGCAGGCTAGGAAGTGTCTGGACATCGATTTGGTGGGAAGGTATAGGAGAGGATTGGTCTATAAGATATAATTTGGGTTCTATTTCCCAGAGGTGAGACCTGCACACGGGTTGTTCCCTCCTTGGGGGTGGGAGGAGCCGCAGTACTGGCACTGCAGTCGCGCTTTTTGGTGGCTCTGCGGTGCTGGGGAATTCGCGAGTCCTGGGCAGGCTGTTGGGGGGTTGATGGGATGGGACGCCTTTGCGGATCGATTTGGGGAGACAGACCGTGTTTTGTTGTGAAGCAGGGGAATTTTTGATTGCGGACACAAGTAATAGCGCTTCCACCTGGAGCCCCACCCTCACAAGCCTGGCTGCCGATCTGCAACGGATTTAGATTGTTGGGAATAAAGGGACGTAATTGGGAGGTTGTTACAGGGTGCGGCGAGGGAGGGGGACACGTCTGGAAGCCGATTGGGGAATATTTTGCGAAGCTTGGGAACTCCGGTTTTGGAATCTATTGTCGGCGTTTCCAACTGGAGCCCAGCCCACAGCCGGGCTTCTGATCTGCATCATTAAATTGGCTGCGGTGTAGAGGCGCCCTCAGGTGGCCGTTTTGTGGGATCACAGGGTGGGAGCTGTCCAAAAGCTGAATTGACGATATGTTCACAAAAATAAACCCTAGTGAGTAAGTGAATTGCAGGGTTCAGACATAATATAGTTTGCGGATCCAACTAACCCCATAGGGCTGGCACACAGCTGCGGGGATCCCTGAGGGTTGTGTTACACTGCGGGGTTCCCAGGCTTCCTATTGACCAGATTTGAGGTTGCCAGGTCTGAATCCCCTAAACTCCAGTGGCAAACACCCTAGAGACTCACACCTCTTGAGTCTTCAATATCTCAGACTTTCCACCCCTGAATGCATCATGCCCTGAGGTCCAACTGAGGTCCTTGAAAGCCCTAGTCTTCAACATATGTGTTTTTTCTTTATCGTTTCATTTTGTTTTGTTTTTATTTTCATTTTATCTTATTTTTTACTTTTTTTTAATGTCCTGATTGCTAATATTGCATTACCCCCTAGTCTTTCCTCCCAGGGTATCCCCCAAAGTCTTTTTTTTTATTCAGTTATTTAGGGTCTTTTTTTTGTTGTTGTAGTTGGTGTTGCAATTGTGGTTCGTGTAAATCTGTTTTTTTTTCTTTCCCCTACCTGTTCCCCACCCTTTGCCCACCCCCTTTTTCTTTCTTCCTTTCTTCTCTTTTCTTTTTTTATTTTTTATTTATTTTTCTTTTTCTGTTTTCTCTCTCCCTCTTGTCCCTCATTTTCTACTTATTTTATTTTAACTCAATTATACAATAAGTGCTGCAGGGAACACCTCACATTTGCTGGGTTTTCTCATCCGCCACTGCCTCAATTCTGTGTGAACTGATTTAGGCTACCTACACTATCCCCTTTCCCCTACATCTTGATATCCACCATCATTATTGTCTATCCTATATTCCACCTCCCACCTCCCTTTCTTTGATCCACAAAGTGTCTAAGTCTTAATTTCTAATACCTTTGTTTTGTTTTCTGTCTCGTATCCACTCTTGAAACTATTACCTTTCTTTTCTCTTTCCCTCTCTCACGAAAACAATAGCTTTTTAGCTCATACCGTATTTCCCCCATATTCAGTCATCTATCTCATAATAGGTACTCTACCTACTGCTATAACTCTACACAATTTACATGATTCTAACCTCCATCCTCCCAGATCTCATATTCTTGCTTTGTTAACATATATCACCAATACTACTTTACACTTTTTCCTTGCTCACACAATTGCCTTTCCCTGGCACTAATACTTTCCTTTAAAGTGAACTTAACCAGCAACAAGAAATTAGAATAAGAAGAACAAAGTGACAAAGAGAAGATATAACACTTATGCAAAAACAACAGCTAATTAATCTCCAAGATTGACAAAGAAGCTAAGGAACTGATTAAACCTGTCAAGATAAAATGATGACCAGACAGCAACAAAAATCTACAAATCAAACCAGTAATCAGGAAAACATGGCTGAATCAATCAACAAACTAAAAATCAGGAAGGGGAGAAGATCTTCGCACAAGCAATGAAAGATCTCAGAACATTTATGACCGACAAATTTGATGAAGTAAAGAAAGAGGTTAACAACATGAAGACAACACTTGGAGGGGAAATTGCAGACATACGCAAAAAGATAACAGATATGATGGGAATGAACACTACATTTCAAGAAATCAAAAATACACTTGGAGCAAATATCAGCAGACTAGAAGAGGCAGAGCAGAGAATTAGTGATGTGGAAGACAGTACATCAGAAATCAAACAGATAGTAGAAGGGGTCGATAAAAAGATAGAAAAAATCCAGCTAGGATTTAGTGACCTGAATGACAATGCAAAATGCTCAAACATACGTGTTATAGGCATTCCAGAAGGAGAAGAGAAGGGAAAGGGGTCAGAAGGAGTGTTGCAGGAAATAATGACTGAACACTTCCCAAATCTACTGAAAGAGACAGATGTACATATCCAAGAAGCACAGCGCACTCCACTAGTCATAAACCCCAACAGGCCCACCCCAAGACATATACTTGTCAAATTATCAAATGCTCAAGACAAAGAGAAAATCCTAAAAGCAGCAAGAGAAAAGAAATCCATCACATACAAGGGAAGCTCCATAAGATTAAGTGCTGATTTCTTATCTGAAACCATGGAGGCAAGAAGGCAGTGGTATGATATAGTCAAGGTACCAAAGGAAAAAAATTTCCAACCAAGAATACTCTATCCAGCTAAACTAGCATTCAAATATGATGGACAGTTCAAAATATTCGCAGATAAACAGAAACTGAAAGAGTATACCAACAAGAAACCTCCCCTTCAAGAAATTCTAAAGGGAGTTTTGCAGGAAGAAAGGAAAAAGCAGGACAGGTAGAGTTGGAGGAGAGTATAAGAGCAAAAAAAAAAGAGAAAAATAGAAGGAAAAAAATACAAACAAAATATGACAAACACAAATTCAATCAAAATATGGCTAACACAAATAATTCCTTGAAAGTAATAACACTGAATGTCAATGGATTAAACTCACCTATCAAAAGATTCAGACTGGGACAGTGGATAAGGAAATATGACCCATCCATATGCTGTCTACAAGAAACACATCTTAGACCCAGAGACATATGGAGATTGAAAGTGAATGGCTGGAAAACAATCATACAGCAAACAATAACCAAAAAAAAGGCAGGAGTAGCTATATTAATATCAGACAAAATAGACTTTAAATGTGAAACAATTGTGAGAGACAAAGAAGGATACTACATTTTAGTGAAAGGGAAAATCTGTCAAGAAGATCGAACAATCATAAATATTTATGCTCCTAACAAGGGCACCTTTAAATATATGAGGCAAACGCTGGAAAAAGTAAGTGAAACAATAGATGCATCTACAATTATAGTGGGGGATTTTAATACACCACTATCTACCTTGGACAGAACATCTCAAAAGAGAATCACTAAAGAAACAAAACATTTGAACAGTATATTAGAGGAGCTGGATATAATAGACATATATAGATCATTACACCCACATACAGCAGGATATACATTTTTCTCAAGTGCACATGGATCATTCTCCAAGATAGACCATATGCTAGACCACAAAGAAAGGCTGAATGAATTCAGAAAGATTGAAATCATACAAAACAATATCTCTGACCAGAGTGGAGTCAAGCTGGAAATTTGCAAGGGACAGAGGCCCAGATTTCACACCATGATTTGGAAATTAAACAGCACACTCTTAGAAAAACAGTGGGTCGGGAAACGGACTTTGGCCCAGTGGTTAGGGCGTCCGTCTACCATATGGGAGGTCCGTGGTTCAAACCCCGGGCCTCCTTGACCGGTGTGGAGCTGGCCATGCGCAGTGCTGATGCGTGCAAGGAGTGCCCTGCCACGCAAGGGTGTCCCACACATGGGGGAGCCCCACGCGCAAGGAGTGCGCCTGTGAGGAAAGCTGCCCAGCATGAAAAGAAAGAGCAGCCTGCCCAGCAATGGCACCACCCACACTTCCTGTGCCGCTGACAACAACAGAAGTGGACAAAGAAACAAGACGCAGCAAATAGACACCAAGAACAGACAACCGGGGGGGGGGGGAATTAAATAAATAAATAAATCTTTAAAAAAAAAAGAAAAAAAGAAAAACAGTGGGTCAAAGAGGAAATCTCAAAATAAATCAATGACTACTTTGAAACAAATGATAATGATAACACAACATACAAAATTTATGGGACACAGCAAAAGCAGTACTGAGAGGGAAATTTATAGCCATAAATTCATATATCAAAAAAGAAGAAAGAGCAAAAATTGAAGAACTAAATGCAAATTTGAAGGAATTAGAAAAACAACAACAAAGTAACCCAACAGGAAGAAGAAGGAAGGAAATAACAAAGATAAGAGCAGAACTAAATGAAATAGAAAATAAGAAGGCTCTTGAAAAGATAAACAAGACCAAGAGCTGGTTTTTTGAGAAGATCAACAAAATTGACAAACTGTTAGCGAGACTAACAAAGAAAAAAAGAGAGAAGATGCAAATACACAAAATAAGAAATAAGAAAGGAGATATTACCAATGACCCCACAGAAATAAAGACTATCATAAGAGGATACTTTGAAAAACTATATTCCAACAAAAATGACAATTTAGAGAAAATGGACAAATTCCTAGAAACACATAAGCAACCCATATTGATGAAAGAAGAAATTGATGATCTTAACAAACCAATCACAAGCAGAGAGATAGAACCAGTCATTAAAAATCTCCCAACTAAGAAGAGCCCAGGGCCAGACAGCTTCACAGGTGAATTCTACAAAACATTCCGGAAAGAACTAACACCAATCCTGCTGAAACTATTCCAAAAAATCGAAACAGAAGGAACATTGCTGAACTCCTTCTATGATGCCAACAATACCCTAGTACCAAAGCCAAACAAAGACACCACAAGAAAGGAAAATTACAGACCAATTCTCTAATGAACCTAGACGCAAAAATACTTAACAAAATACTTGCTAATCGTATTCAACAACACATTAAACGAATTATACACCATGACCAAGTGGGATTTATTCCAGGTATGCAAGGATGGTTCAACATAAGAAAATCAATCAACGTAATACACCATATAAACAGATTGAAGGAAAAAAACCACATGATTATATCTATAGGTGCAGAAAAAGCATTTGACAAAATACAGCACCCTTTCTTGATAAAAACACTCCAAAAGATCAGAATACAAGTCAATTTTTTGAACATGATAAAGAGTATATATGAAAAACCTACACCCAACATTGTTTACAATGGAGAAATCCTAAAATCCTTCCCTCTAAACTCAGGAACAAGACAAGGATGCCCATTGTCTCCACTCCTATTTAACATTGTCTTAGAAGTACTTGCTCGAGCACTGAGGCAAGAACCAGATATAAAAGGCATTCAAATTGGAAAGGAAGAAGTCAAAATCTCATTATTTGCAGATGACATGATCCTATACATAGAAAACCCTAAGAGATCTACAACAAAGCTTCTAGAACTCATAAATGAGATTAGTAAATTCGCAGGTTATAAGATCAATGCACAAAAATCAGTAGCATTTCTGTATACCAATAATGAGCAAGATCAGGAGGAAATCAAGAAACAAATACCATTCACAATAGTAAATAAAAAAATCAAATACATAGGAATAAATTTAACTAAAGAGGTAAAGAACTTATACACCGAGAACTATACAAGACTGTTCAAGGAAGTCTACTAAGACCTAAATAAATGGAAGAATATTCCTTGTTCATGGATAGGAAGACTGAATATTATTAAGATGTCTGTCCTACCAAAACTGATCTACACATTCAATGCAATCCCAATAAAAATCAACACAGCCTTCTTTAAGGAACTAGAAAAACTAACTATGAAATTTATTTGGAAAGGAAAGAGACCCCGGATAGCCAAAGACATACTGAAAAAGAAAAACGAAATTGGAGGACTCACACTACATGACTTCAAAACATACTACAAAGCTACAGTAGTGAAAACAGCATGGTATTGGCATAAGGAGAGACACACAGACCAATGGAATCGAATTGAAAGCTCTGATATAGAACCTCACATATATAGCCATATAATATTTGATAAAGCCACCAAACCCTCTCAACTGGGAGAGAGTGGCCTATTCAACAAATGGTGCCTGGAGAACTGGATAGCCATATTTAGAAGAATGAAAGAGGATTACCATCTCACACCTTATACAAAGATCAACTCAAGATGGATCAAAGACCTAAATATAAGAGCCAAGACCATAAAAACCTTGGAAAGCAGTGTAGGGAAACATCTACAGGACCTTGTAATAGGAAATGGATTCATGAATATCACAGGAAAAGCACGAGCAGCATAAGAACTAATAGATAAATGGGACTTCCTCAAAATTAAAGCCTTCTGCACCTCAAAGGAGTTTGTCAAGAAAGTAAAAAGGGAGCCCACACAGTGGGAGAAAACATTTGGCAACCATATATCTGATAAGAAACTTATAACTTGCATATATAAAGAACTCCTATATCTTGAAAATAAAAAGATAAACAACCCATTTAAAAAATGGGAAAAAGATTTAAACAGACACTTCTCCAAAGAACAAATACAAATGGCTAAAAAGCACATGAAAAAATGCTCCAAATCTCTAGCTATCAAGGAAATGCAAATCAAAACTACAATGAGATACCATCTTACTCCCATAAGATTGGCAGTTATGAAAAAAACAGAAGAATACAAATGCTGGAGAGGATGTGAAGAAAGGGGAACACTCATCCACTGCTGGTGGGAATGAAGAAGGATCTAACCATTCTGGAGGATAGTTTGGCAGTTTCTCAAAAAACTAACCATAGATTTGCCATATGATCCAGTAATACCATTGCTGGGTATATACCCAGCAGAACTGAAAACAAGGACACAAACTGATATATGTACACCAATGTTCATAGCAGCATTGTTCACTATCACCAAAAGTTGGAATCAACCCCAATGCCCATCAACAGATGAGTGGATCAATAAAATGTGGTATATACACACAATGGAATACTACTCGGCTGTAAGAACAAATACACTACAAACACACGTGATAACATGGATGAATCTTGAGAACCTTATGTTGAGTGAAGCAACCCAGGCATTGAATGACAAATACTATATGACCTCAATGATATGAAATAAGAACGCTGCCTCAGAGAGCTAGAGACTGAATGATAGGCTTACAGGAAATCGGGGGGTGGAGGAAGGATGTGAGCCGACGTCTGCAGGGGTGGAATTTATGATGAGCTGGCGGTAAGTATGAACACAAAGAAGAGATAAAATGGGGGCAAGGGGTTGCCTTTGGCGGGGGCTTTGCGGGTTTGAGGGGGGCTGGGGATGGGCGGATGGGTAATATTGCCCAAAAAGTGGGGGTAGGGAGGGGTAGCATACGAACATAGGAGAGTGTCAGGTGTTGATTGAGAGTAAAATGCTGAGAAAATCGTATCAAAATATAATTAAGAGGGTTACCTGTTTAGGATGCTCGGAGGGGATGGTCTGATGCGGGACGGGCTCCTGGGGAATGGCTGAATGCTCATTTTGCCAGAGTGGGTGGTACCATTGGGTAGAGACCCAAGTAGTGAGAGTGGGGGTGGACCCACATCCTGGGGAGGACTAATGCCATCAAATAGAGGGAACGGTATCTCTCGAGAGAAAGGGTGGCTCCCAGGGCATTGGGGCAGTTGAGCAAGTTAGGTCCTGAACACTGTTGCAAGTATCTCTGGACGTGGCTCCTCGGGAAATGGAGGTTGGCTGTCACTGTGGGCACCAAGGGGATGGGAAAATGGAGGCTAAATGTGTGGAAGCAAAGTAAATGTGGGGTAAGAGAGGAGTTTCGCGAGAGTACACAAGGATGGATATAAAACATGTAATATTACACCATAAACATATAGGGGACGACAGACTAATAATGTAAACCATAATGTACAACATAGGATAACTAAAAATTTAGAAAACTGTATATCCTAAAATATGGACCACAATGTAAGCACAGATGTCACCTTGTTTGAAAGCTATTGTCTCAGAGTCTCTACATCACTTTAAGTAAATATAATATGAATAAGTTATAAAAAATATCGCTGTGGAAGGGAAAAGGTTTTATGGTAGATGTGTGGGAGTACTGTATATTGTATATATGAATTACTGTGGTCTAGGGCTCTTGTGAAGAGAAGTTCAATAATTAGTGGAAAAAAAAAAAGAAAAAGATAGGATGTAGAATTTTTCCAAGTCAACATGTATTCTATATCTAACCTTTAAACCCAGCGCTATATGCCATTTTACTAGTAAGGGATTCTGACATTATATTGGGCTTCAATTTTCAGGAAGCTTTGGATCACAGAGTGGTTCAACAATGACAGTGGAGGAATACTGGTATAGGATACTATTGACAGGTGATATATGGCTGACAGGGAGCTATACAGGGCATATGTCCAGGGTGCATGGTAATGTTTGGATATACTCATAGTGGCAACAATTAAAAACTACAGCTGGGGGGTACTGGGTTCCTGGCCGGGGGTGCTCTGTCATGGTCCCTAGGGGAGCAGTAGCAGTCACCCAGGTGCAACGGTAAGGACCAGGAAGGAATGAGGGTCCAACAGTGAGCCCCTGATACTAATGACTATGCTTGTGAGCCAATATGCCTGAAATAAGAACAAGGCCTAGAGCAGCACTGTGCCTGGGAATTTCCTCCTGACAGCCTTCATTTTACTCAAATGTGGCCAGTCTCAAAGCCAAACTCAGTATGTAAATGCAATGCCTTCCCCCCAGCGTGGGACATGGCACCCGGGGATGAGCCTCCCTGGCACCGAGGGATCACTATCAAGTACCAACTGATGATGCAACTGGAAAATGACCTTGAATTGAAGGTTCAATGCGGATCAGCAGAATATCCCTGTCTACATATAATAACATGACTTTAAAATGCTGTTTGACCTAATGTAAGGGGGAAATGGAAAGGACAAATGAGTTTATATGGCTACGAGTCTCTAGAGAAGAGTCTGGAGGCTGTCAGAAGGATTGCCCTTATGCACAACTGAGCAGAGTCTAAGAGACAGATAAAGTAGATACAACCCCAGGTATTGGTTCCTTTGAAGGCTAAAGAGACCCACGGGTTCTATGGTCATGGCAGATGGGGTTCACTGCCATGTCAGATGGCCCTTCTTTGGAACTGGTGTTTCTGCATGGTGAAACTGGACTCAGATGGGATCTCTTTTCATAAGACTTTCATGCTACTTTACTGGAATTGTAGTTGGTGTTGGTGTTTAAAATATATTTAGGGGATTTGAATCTCTGGACTGACAATATGATAGCCAGGCCCTGAGCCTCAACAGACTTCAGCTCCTACAATCTGATTTATTGGACTCACCTCACTCAGCTAAGATGGAGTTGAAGAAGGACAACCACCACACCATGGAGCCTAGAGTGCCTACAACTGAAAGCAGGAGGATTGCATCCAGTATCCATGTGGAATCTGAGCCTCCTCTTGACATAGAGGTGCAACGAACACAACCAATCCAAGGTCCACAGAGAAAAGGTGGCATTGGAGTGGGAAAAGTGGCCATGGTGCCTGATGGGTATGGGGAATGGCAGGAAGAGATGAGATGTGGATGTGCCCTTTGGGACTTAGAGTTGCCCTGGATGGTGCTGCAGGGGCAATCACCAGATACTGTAAATCCTCACAGGGCCCACTGGATGGAATGGGGGAGAGTATGGGCCATGATGTGGACCATTGACTATGAGGTGCAGAGATGCCCAGAGATGTACTTACCAAATGCAATGGATGTGTCATGATGATGGGAGTGAGTGTTGCTGGGGGGGGGAGTGGTGGGGTGGGGGTGGTGGGGTTGAATGGGACCTCATATTTTTTTTTAATGTAATATTTTTACAAAATCAATAAAAAAAATAAACTGAATATGGGGAGCAATATACTATGAATTAAAAGGTCAGTGTGGTCAGGAGAAAGGGAAAAAGAAAAGAGAGGACAATAACATAGAGAGTCAATTGGTGATAGAAAACAGATTAGAGGTATTAGAGATAAAATGTCAGAAATATTGGGGGTTAAACAGAGAGAGGTGGAATGTAAGAGAAACAACAAATGATGGAGGAGAGAATGATGTAAAGGAAAAGGGATAGCATTGGTAGCCATAATCAGTACACCAGAAAAGAGAAAATTGAGGATGAGGAAGCACAGCAAATAAGAAATGTTGCCTGCAGCACTAATATAAAAAAAGAAAAAAGGAAAAAACAAAAGGAGAAAGAGAGAAGAAAAAAATGCAGAGAGAGAGGGGAGAAAAAAGAAAAAAAAAAGGGTGGAGGGGGGATACAGAGGAAGAAAAAACAAGAAAACAGACCAAGAGAAAAGACCAGACAAGGCCCCAGGCAAAGAATTCTCTTTGCAACTGAATAAACTGCTTAGGAGTCTGACCTTCCCCCTTTCTCCCTTCCTCCCTTCCTTCTCTCCCAAGGCAGCAGGAAGGCTGGGTGAGGGCTCCTGTAGGAAATTCAAATGGGTCCTCAGGTGAACTCACCTGAGAAAATAATGACTCTTAATTTCTTGAGTGAGTACCCACCCCTTGCCAGGAACCGTAAATATGTTATTGGAAGCTTGTTAAGCACGTCCTACTGTCCCTCTCCCTTAGGTGTGCTACAAGGTGGCTGGTTAATTTTCTGACTCCACCTCCTCCCAGACCAAGTTTCCTATCCCAGAGCACTCAGGTAAATTGGACTCTCTCACCAGATTTGCCTCTTTTCTATTCCTAGGCTCTCCCCAGGTCACCTAATATCTCCTCCAAACTCAATGAAAAGGGGGGTCCAGAAAATTGAACCTGTACTCCTTGGCCCCTCTGCACCTCCGACCTAAACCCTCCCACTTCCAGAGTTAGTCCACGTCCTGAGGGGTAGGGCAGTGCGGATTTCCAGGAGTGCTGGGTTCAGGAAACAGAGGCTTGGGAGAATGTGAACTCAGGGTGTTTAGTGTGGGCCACGGGGGTTTGGGGGACACAGGCTTGGGGTTCATGTGTTTGGGGGACACAGGGCTTGGAAACTCTGCCCCATGACTGGCAGTTCTCAGTGACCTCCGCGGCTCTTAGCCCTAGGGGGAAGGGGCTTACCTTCCCATGGCTTCTGAGTTCAGTGTTAGAAACCAGCAGTTCTACCTTGAGCAAACACCAATTCTGCTGCAGTCTCCCCAGATTGATGTCCAGACACCTCCTGCCCTGCAGCTTCCTGAAATTGCCTGCTCTGCTAGGACTCTGTCACCATAGAGCCGGTATCTTGTAGGAGAGATGATGATGGTGTACTTACTCAGACGCCATCTTGCCCCGCCTCCTCTCCATCATTTTTGAATGCCAGCTTTGCTGAATAGAGTATTCATGGTTGGAAATTTTTTCTTTTAGCACCTTGTCTATATCGTACCACTGCCTTCTTGCCTCCATGGTTTCAGATGAGAAATCAGCACTTAATCTTATGGAACCTCCTTTGTATGTGATGGTTCTCTTTTCTCTTGCTTCCTTCCGTATTTTTCTTTGTCTAGAGCATTGGATAATTTGACAAGTATATGTCTTGGGGTAGGCCTGTTGGGATTTATGCTGTTTGGAGTGTGTTGTGCTTTCTGGACATGTACATCCATCTCCCTCAATAGGTTTGGGAAGTTTTCCGCTATTATTTCCTCCAACACCCCTTCTGTCCCCTTTCCCTTCATTCCTCTTTCTGGGTTGCCTATTTGTTGAAGAGGCCATTCTCTCCCAGTTGAGTGGGCTTGGTGTCCTTGTCGAAAATGAGGTGACTCTCTATGTGAGGATCTGTATCAGGACTCTAAATTCAGTTTCATTGGTCAGTATGTCTATCCTTGTGAGAACACCATGCAGTTTTTACCACTGTAGCTTTTTAGTATGTTTTATGGTCAACTAGTGTGATTCCTCTGATTGGATTTTCTCTTTTCAATATGTCTTTGGCTATTCAGTGCCTTTTGCCCTTCCAAATAAATCCCATAGGTAGTTTTTCCAGTTTATTAGAAAATGCTGTGTTGATTTTTTTGGGGATTGTATTAAGTCTGTAGATTTGTTTGGGTAGAATAGACATCTTAATGATATTTATTCTTCCTTTCCATGAACAAGGAACATTCTTCCATTTTTTTACTCTCAATTTCCTTTAACAGTGTTACGTAGTTTTCTGTTTATAAGTCATTTACGTCTTTAGTTAAATTCATTCCTATGTATGTGATTTTTTTTTAGTTACTATGTTAAATATTATATTTTTTCTTGATTTCCTCCTCAGATTGATCATTATTGATATACGAGTTTGAATTTTAAGAGCATGTCGGACAGCACGTGATTCGGTGCCTCATGCTGTCTGGTCAAGGGTAGGGCCCCTCCCCCTTAGGGGCAAGGAGACCCTGAGCGGGCAGGACCTCATTGGCCCAGGCGCTGGCGTGGAAGCTCTGCCCCTCAAGTCCCGCCCCAGACACGTCGTGGGGGGCTCCTCTAAGAGCTCGCGGTGTTTGGGAAGCTCGCGGTGTTTGGGGAGCTCGCGGTGTTTGGGGAGCTCGCGGTGTTTGGGGAGCTCGCGAGAACCTGCTGGCGTGTTCCTGGTAGGAGGACGTGTAAGCCGGCGTGGGGACTGCGGAAGCACGCGGCCCATCGCACAGGGACCCCGCCTGTGGACCCACCCCACGGTAATGGTAAGTTTGGGGACCCAACTTGGCGTCGGGGTGGGGCGCAGGTGGGCGGGGACCCCCAGAGGCGTGGAAAAGCGGGCGAGCCAGTCTCCCCTTGCTGCGTCGAGGGGGCACCCGCGCCGCGACCCCTAAAGTTCCTGCTGGCTCCCCTGTGGGGGGTGCGGGGGGCGGAAAGTTGTGCGCGCCTCCCGGGTCCCGGAAAGTTGTACGGGGCGCCCGGGTCCTGCGCGCCCTCGCGGCCTGTTGGGGACCAGGCAGGGCCGCCCCGGGTGGGGGCGCTGCTTCCGCGGGCGGCACGGGGCGGGGGGCGCAGGGTGTAGTCGGGGGTCCCGGCCCAGCCCAACTGTCCTGCGGCGCAGAGCCCTGTGTCAGAATAAGGGTCCCGCGGCCCACGGGAAGGGCAGCCTGCCCCTCCCTCCCACAGCCCTACCTTTCCCCCACCATGGTCATGTTCCCCCCCACTGTCCCCCCTTTACCCCCACGGTCATCCTGCCCTCACCACGGTCCCTCTTGTCCTACCCATGGCCCCTTCTGCTCCCCCACCTACTGTCGCTGCTCTCCCCCACGGTTCCTGTTCCCCCAAGATTCCTCCTATCCTCCAGGATCCCTCCTCCCCTCCATGGTCCCTTCTCCCCCTCCACAGTCCCCCCTCCCTCCCTGCATTCCCCAAGGTCCCCCCGGGGTCCACCCCTTTGCCCCTCCCTCTGCCCTCCTGACCCTCCCAGGTGCCTGGGGACCATCCCCTTTCAGTGCCCACTTCCCAGGCCCTACACTTTGAATTTTCCTCTGGAGCCAGGCAGAGGCTGCTTGGCTTTCTTCTCCTCCCACGTGGGAGGTTAAGGCTCAGGGCCTGGCCTGCAGCAGCTGGCTCTTAAAGGGGTTACTGCTGAGGGGACTTGATGGCTCCCAGGGGAAGGGCTCCTGGGAAGGCCCAGGGGGAGTGTGACTGACACCTGGTGTGTGCCTGCAGGGAGCCCAGTGAATGGGGACCCCTCCCGGGTGGGGCCTCTGGGTGCAGGTTTGTGCCAAGCCTGGGAGTTTTGCAGGGATCACAACAGTTTGCAACTAAAAGTGTGTATCCTTCCCCAGTGGTCTGCAGGTGTGGGCCCCTCCTCCTCTTAGGCACTTGCATTCTTTGGGTCAAAGCCCTGGTGGGTCACTTGAGCCTTTAATTGTGTGTCTTTCCTGTTTTACTCCTTTCTGCTCTCTGAGATTCCACAGGGCAGGTGAGGTCTGGATTCTAGGGGCCCACTCCCACTGTGTCCCCTCCTGGCTGTGGCTGCACTAGAAGCCCTGGGACAGCTTCAGCCTTGGCTTCCCTCAGAGCTCCCCATGGTCCCAGGAACACTCTTTTCCTTTTGTTAGTGGTTATAAGTTTTCTTAAAAGTTTGATTTCTTGGGGTAATGCTGGGTAGACATGGTTGGTGAACTCTTGCTAAGGTGGTAGCTTGCTAGGGCTGGAGGAGGGCAGCTGGCCAGTGGGGGCCCCTGGATTTGGGTGCCTGCTAGGACCCTCTGCGCAGACTGGGGAAGGGCGCCGGCTGGTCAGGCCACCTGCCGGAGGCTGCTGAGGGAGCCCAGGGGTGTGCTGAGTGTTTCCAGGAGCTCTAGGGAGCCTCTCCTTGGCAGGGAGGTGACTGGGTGACTTGGGGACACCATTCTTGCCCTGCTTTGTCTGCCAAGAGCAGTCACCCACCTGGCCTTAAAGGAGCCGGGCTGCAGAGGAAGCCTCTGTGTTTACTGTTCTCAGCCTCTTAGAAGAGTTGTTCCCGTTCTAGAGGAGCAGTTGAGGGCTGTGGAGCTGCTGTTCTTAGGACAGATGGCCTGGACCTTCTCAACCCCCAGCCCCTTCTTTTGTCCCCTGCAATTCCCCCTGAACTTCTGCAGGTGGTTTTCACAGGGTTGCCACCCTGGAGGGGAGTTGCCAGGCAGGGCTCCTGGGTGCCCTGTCACTTCCGTACAGATGACCACACTGTTCTCCTAATGCACTATCACTCAGCAGATCCTAAGTATGACCAGGAAGAATATAATGCTATTCTCAGTGGAAAAATTCGGGAAAGTTTTATACCAAAACCTTAGCAATGACATTTTTGGATGAGGATTAGCAGTCTTATTTTTTAATTTTCAAAGAAATTAATTTTATTGATACACCTATATTTTTTAACAAATCAGTTTTATTGATAAATGTTAATAAAGCATACAATTCATTTAAAGTGTCTAATGCATGGCTTTTGTATAATCATGTGCATTCATTACCTCAGTCATTGGAATATTTTCATTATTTCAATAATAAGAAAAATAAACTAATGAAATTCTTCACCCCTCTATTTGTTTTCCCTGCTGGAAATAGCTTCTATTTCTTGCTTTTCTAGCACAATTATTTATGTTTTAAGCAGTTTTATTGAGTTTTATTCACATACCATACAGTCTATCCAAAGTGTATAATCAGTGGATTTTAGTATTATCACAATGTTGTGCATCCATCACCATAAAATATTTTAAACATTTTCAGTACTCTAAAAAGAAAAACCCCATGTCCTTTAGCAGTCCTTCCCCAGCCCTACATAACCACAAATCTAACTTCATCTTTATAAACTGATTTACATTTTTCATAAATGGAATCTTGCAATATGTCGAACTTTGTGTCAGGTTTCTTTCGCTTAGCATAAGTGATATTAACATTTTGTAGTGTGAACATACATTTGTTCAGTTTCAAAGAATAGATTATCTCTTTTTTGTTACCTCTTTTTCTTGAGTTATAAATTACATCTTAAGTCTCCAATTTTCAACTCTTCAGTGTAACGTCACTTTTTTTTAACTTTATTTTGTACATTTAATAATTGACTATATAAACAATAGTTTTAAAAAAGAAAACACTTGAATAAAAGCATACATTTCTAAATTAAATATATTAGAAACATATAAATTTTTTTCAATCATATAATATATTACACGGTATATTTGGTTCATAGTAACGCAGTCATATGGTATTTGTCCTTTTGTGTCTGGCTTGCTTCCCTCAACGTAGTGTCCTTTAGATTCATCCATGGGGTCACATGCTTTCCGACTTCATTTCTTCTTACTGCTGCATAATGTTCCATCACGTGAATACACCACAGTTTGTTTATCTCTTTATCAGTTGATGGACACATGGGTTGTTCCCAACTTTTTGCAATTGCAAATAATGCTGCTATGAACATCCGTGTGCAGATAGATGTCTATGCCTCTGCTACAGATTTTCTGGCTATATTCCCAGTAGTGATATTGCAGCATCATGTGGGAAGTTTATATTCAACTTTAGGAACCACCAAACAGTCCTCCACAGTGGCTGTAGCATTCTGCATTCCCACCAACAGTGAAGAAGTGTTCCTATCTCTCCACGTCCTCTGTAGTACTTTTGGTTCTCTGTCTGTGGCAGGGGAGGATCATTGGTGCAGGTGTCAGTGATAGGATAACATGGAGGAAGCTCACCTGGGCATACATATAAGGCATATAAATGTGTGTTTATGGAGCATTGCCACGATGGATGGAGATTCATACAATAACCAAAGAAATATCAAATTCCCATTGTGGGGAGCTCTGCTACATTCTCTAAGGTCAGCAAGAATCCCCCGAGTACAGGAGCAGTGACTAGTGAAGGAGGATGTTCTACTAATGGACACTTGATATAGATGACTGTGCTTATGAACCTTTACGCTCGAAATTGAAACTTAGACTAATATTACAGGGTGCCTAAGAATTGTCTCTTGGGAGCCTCCTTGTTCAAATGTGGCCTCTCTCTAAGCCAAACTCAGCATATAAATACTATACCTTCCCCCCAGTGAGGGACATGACTCAAGGGTATGAGACTCCCTGGCACTGAGGGATTACTACCAAGCACCAACTAGCAGTGCAACTGGAAAAAGACCTTGACCAAAATGGGGAAAAGATAAAGACAAATGGGTTTATATGGCTAAGGTACTTCAAAGTGAGATGAGTCCAGAGATCATCCCAGAAGTAATGCTTCTGTATGTATCAGCAGGATCTCTTTGACTGCCAAAGTAGATACTGCCCCAAATAGCTGGGCTCCTGAGGGTTCTGGAGGCATCTAGACACTTGAGTCAGGGCAGATAGCTCAGGAGTTTGGTGCCTTGCTGGTGGTCCCTACTTTGGAATTTATGTTCCCCAGAGTGACAGAATTGGACTCAGTTGTGGTTTCCCTACACATGGCTCTTCTGTCCTTCTATTTGAATCTATAATCAGTACTAAAGTTAGTCCTGTAGAGCCATGCGTACCCTCCAGGTAGGATGTGGACAGGCCCTGTGGGGTTGTTTCCAAGGATAGCGTGGAGCGGGGTATGTGCCTGAAATTAGATAGTTGAAGGTGCAGATCTATTTATGGATGTACCACCTTTTGTTATCCATGCACCAGCTAATAGACATTCGTGCGTTTTCCCCCCCAGTTTTGGCTGCCATGCACTTGCCCTAGGAATTATTGCATGGATATGATTTCATTTGTCTTGGACAGATTTTTTGAAGTGGAATTAGCAAGAATTATGGTAAGTTTATATTTTTAAGAAACTGATAAGATGTTTCCCAAAGTGGCAGCACCATTTTGCATTCTCACCAGAAATGTATGAGGGCTACAGTTTTCCTACATCTTCTTTAACAGTTGGTATTATGTCTCTTGATTTTAGCCATTCTAGTAAATATAGCAGATTTTAATGTGTATTTCCCTTGTGATTAAAAGAATGGAACGTTTCTTCTTTTGCAAATGTGTATTCACATATTTTCCCATTTTTAAGTGTTGTTTGTCTTTTTTTTTTTTTTTTTTTAAAGCGTCCCATTCATCCACAGTGCACAATCAGTGGTGGTATTCGGCACTGTCACATAGTTGTGCTTTGATCACCTCAGTCATTTTTACAGCATTTTATTTCAATAATAATAATAATAAATGAAAAATCAAATAAGAAAATCCATCACCTCTCCATCTCTCTATGCTTCCACTGTCCACAGATCCCGTAGCTATTTTTGCCCAGATACTTTTTTTCCTCTATAAATTGATTTATATTTACATTTCATATAAATGGAATCCTACATTATGTTACACAATATACGTAGGTCATAGTAATGAAAGGTTCCTGTATTTGTCCTTTGGGTCTGGCTTGCTTCATTCACCATACTGTCCTCTAGGGTCATCCATGTTGTCATATGGTTTATGACTTCATTTCTTTGTACCACTGCCTAATATTCTATCATGTGAATACATCATAGTTTGTTTACCATTCATTGTCTGATGGACACGTAGGTTGTTTCCATCTTTTGGCAATTGTGAATAACGCCACTATGAATGTAGGTGTGCAGGTGTCCGTTCATGTCATTGCTCTCATATTTCTGGGTATATACCCAGTAGTGGTGTTGCAGGGTCACGTTGCAAATCTATATTCAACTTCTTTAGGAACTGCCAAATAGTCCTTCACCATGCTGTACCATTCTGCATTCCTACCAACAGTGAATAAGTGTTCCTATCTTTCCACATCCTCTCCAACACTTGTAGTTCTCTGACTTTTTAATAGTGGCCATTCTGATAACTGTGAAATGATATCTAGTTTTGATTTGCATTTCCCTAATCATTAATGACATTGCATATTTTTTCATGTGTTTTTTGCCATTTGTATTTCTTCTTTGGACAAATATCTATTCATGTCTTTTGCCATTTTATAATTGGATCATTTGTTTTTTTATTGTTGACTTGTAACATCTCTCTATATATCCCGTATATTAAACTCTTATCTGACATGTAGTTTCTAAGTATTTTCTCCCATTGAATTGGCTGTCTTTTCACCCTTTTGACAAAGTCCTGGGAGGTGCAAAAGTGTTTACTTTTGAAGAGGTCCCATTTATCTAATTTTTCTTTGGTGTTTGTGCTTTGGATGTTAAGGTCTAAGAAACTTCACATACCACAAAGACTTTAAGATGCTTCCCTACATTTTCTTCTAGTAGTTTCATGGTATTTGCTTTTATATTTAGGTCTTTGATCCATTTTGAGTTGTTTCTTGTATAGAGAGTGAGATAGGGGTCCTCTTTAAAAATTCTTTTAAGTATAGACAACCTGTTCTCCCAGCAGCATTTGTTGGAGAGTCTGTTTTTCTCCCATTAACACAGACTTGGTATGCTTGTCAAAAACTAGTTGACAATAGATGTGTGAGGGTTTATTCCTGTACTCTCAGTTCTATTCCACTGATTGATATCTCTCTCTCTATGGCAGTATCATGCTGATTTGTCCACTGTAGCTTTGTAATATGTTTCAAGGTCAGGCAGTGAAATTCCTCCTTTGTCACTCTTCATTTTAGAATGCTTTTGGGTGTTCATGTGCACTTTCCCTTCCAAATGATTTGGTAATTGTCTTTTTTGGTTTTTTAAAGTAGGCTGTTGGAATTTGGATTGGTATTGCAGTGGATCTATCAATCAATTTGGGTAGGATTCACATCTTTATGATGTTTAGTCTTCTAGTCCATGAACATGGAATGTCTTTCCAATGGTTTACGTCCTGTTAAATTTATTTTGGCATTGTTTATTAATATTCTCCATATAGGTCCTGTACTTCTTTTTTTAAATCATCTTGCTAGATATTTGAGTCTTTTTCTTCCTATTGGAAGAAAATGGAATTTTCCCCTGGTTTCCTCCTCAGATTGTGCAATAGTAGTGTAGAAAAATATTACTGATTTCTTCATGTCGATCTTGCTGCCTGCCACTCTGCTGAACTCATGTATTAGCTCCAGTAGCTTTGTTGTAGATATTTCAGAATTTTCTAAATATAAGATCATGTCATCCAGAAGTAGAGTTTTACTACTTTTCTTAATTGGATGCCTTTATTTTTTCTTCTCTAATTGTTTTACCCAGAGCTTCTATTACAATGTTGAATAACAGTGGTGCTAGTGGGCTTCCTTGTGTTATTCCGGTCTTAGAGGGAAAGCTTTCAACCATTGCCCACTGGGTAAGATGTTAGCTGTGGGTTTTTCATCTATCCTTTTTATCAATTTAGGAATTTTCCTTCTATTCATCTCTTTTGAAATGTTTTTATAAGAAAGGATGCTGGATTTTGACAAATGCTTTTTCTGCCTCGATTGAGGTGATCGTGTTTTCTTTCCCTCGGTTTGTTAACATGGTGTATTACATTGATTTTCTTGTGTTGAACCAGCCTTCTGTAACAGGAATAAATCCCACTTAGTCTTTTGATATGCTGCTGGATTTAAATTATAAATATTTTGCTGAGAATTTTTGCATCAGTATTCATTAGAGAGATTGGTCTGTAATTTTCTTTTCCCTACAATGTTCATGTTTGGCTTTGGTATTATGGTGATATTGGCATCCTACAAAGTGTTGGGTTATTTTCCCTCTTCTTCAATTTTTGAGAAGAGTTTAAACAGGATTGGTGTTAATTCTTTTTGAACCGTTTGGTGGAATTCACCTGTAAAGCCAAATAATCCTGGAGTTTTCTTTGTTGGGAGATTTTTGAAGACAGTTTCAGTGTCTTTAAATGTGATTGGTTTGTCAAGTTCTTGTATTTTTTCTTGTAGTGTCAATGTAGATTGGTTGTGCATTTCTAGGAATTTGCCCATTTCACCTAAGTTGTTTAGTTTGTTGGCATACAGTTTCTCAGAATATCATCTTATGATCCTTTTTAGTTCTGTGGGATCAGTCATAACTTCCCTGTCATTGAAAATTGTTTTTATTAGGTTCTTTTTTTTTTCTTTGTTAATCTTGCTAGGAGTTTGTGAATTTTACTGATCTTCTCAAAGAACCAGGTTTTGATTTTCTGTATTTTATTTTTCTCAATTTCATTTATTTCAAATCTAATTTTTATTATTTCTTCTGTTTGCTTTGATGATTGGTTTGCTGTTCTTTTCCTAGTTTCTCTTGTTATTCAGTTAATTCTTTGAGCTTAGCTCTTTCTTTTTTAATACCTTCTAGAAGTATAAATTTCCCTCTCAAGAATACTGCTTTAGTCAGCCAAAGGGGTGCTGATGCAATATACCTGAAATTGATTGGTTGTAAAGAGTGTTTATTTGTGTTAGGAGCTTACAGATACCAGGCCATAAAGCATAAGTTACTTCCCTCTGCAAATTCTATTTTTACGTGTTGGAGCAAGATGGCTGCTGATGTTTGTGAGGGTTCAGGCTTCCTGGGTTTCTCTGGGCTCAGCTCCTCTGTTTTCTCCGCAAGGCCAGCTGTAGACTATGATGCTCTCTAGGCTTTGCCTCTCTCCACAAGGTCAGCTCTAGACTATCAGATGAATGGCTCTGTCTCTGTACCTGGGGCTCCAGCTTCAGCATCGATCTCCACCATCAAAACTCGAATTTTTTTTTTTAGGAAACAATAGAAATGGAGAAATTTAATGAAGATAAAGGGACAAATAAGCTTAATGAAAAATAGATCGAAGAAATTTGATAGTGTTGTATATGTAATATATTTCAATAAAATATAAACCATTAGATATTCCATATTATTTTTACTCCATTAAAATATTTTCATTAAAACTTCTAGGAGAAAGACCGGTTTTGGAACTCTGAGCTACCATCTTAATTTTGAACATCATGTATGGAATTTCTTTTATTCTTTTTTAATTAAAACTCGAATATTAAAAACCCCAATTCTGTCCTTTACCATGCTTTTCATCTGTGAGTCCCCGCCCCCTGGGGCCCATCAATGCCTAATGACATGGCCAAATCAAAGCCCTAGTCATAACTTAATCATGTCCACGTATAGACCAGATTACAAATATAATCCAATATCTATTTTGGAATTCATAAGTGTTGGAGAAAGTGGCGCTTACTGGGACATGGAGACTGATATAACCATAGGCAGAGAAAGAATTTACTGGGAAGCTCTCCCAAGAGAGGGGGTCTGAAGAACAGACTTCAACCCCCCATCAGCATGGCGGGGGTCTGAAGAGAGTCTTCAGCCCGCCCCTGGAATGGGGGATTTGAATTTATATAGAACTTTTCTAGGTGGGGACATGGTAGTTGATGGGAGGGGGTTGAGGGTTCGAGTGAGGTGCAGGGGCCAATAGGAAGCCCTAGAGGTGAAAATTTTCCCTGATAGTGGCTAGGAGATAGTGGGTTAGGGAGTTATGGTTTCTTGGCATGCTGCAGGAGCAGATGTTTCTTTGATCTGTAGGGATTTTATCTCCCTCTGATATGCAGGTAGGGAAGGTTTCCATTTCCCTTTACTCCCGCCTGTATGTGATGTCTTTGTTTATCCTGTGGGGTAGTGCTGTGCCCTTAGACACGTAGGCTTATGGGGGATGGAGTTAGCCTTTCCCCAGTGCATATCAGGGGAAACTGAGTTACAGCTTGTTAATTATTGCAGGCCTATAACAATAACCATATCAAACTGCTACAGGTGCCTTGGCTGTATCCCATAAGTTTTGATAAGTTGTGATCTCCTTATCATTTGTTTGAATACATTTACTACTTTAACTTGTGATTTCTTCCTTGACCCACCGATTATTTAGGAGTGTGTTGTTTAGCCTCCACACATTTGCCAATTTACCTTTTTCCTGTCTGTTATTGGTTTTCAGTTTCATTCCCTTATGATCGGAGAAGATGCTTTGCATAATTTCAATCTTTTTATATTTATTGAGAGCTGTATTGTTCCCTGACATGTGGTCTATTCTAGAGGAGGATCTATGGGCATGTGAAAAGAATGTATAACCCACTGAGTTTGGATGCTGTGTTCTGTATATGTCTGTTAGGTTTAACTTATCCTATTGTTTAAGTTCTCTATTTCCTTGTTGATCTTCTATCTAGTTCTACCTTATGATGTGAGAGGTATGTTGAAGTCTCCAATGATTATTATAGGGATACCTATTTCTCCTTTCAGTTTTCCCAGAGTGTGTTTCATGTATTTTGAGGGAACTTAGTTAGGTGCACAGATTTTCTTTTTTTCCTCTCCCCTTCCCCTCCCCAGTTTTTTTGTTCTCTGTGTCCATTTGCTGAGTGTTCTTTGCCCGCTTCTGTTGTTGTCAGTGGCATGGGAATCTGTGTTTCTTTTTGTTGCATCAACTTGTGTCAGCTCTCCGTGTGTGCGGCACCATTCCTGGGCAGGCTATACTTTCTTTCGTGCTGGGTGGCTCTCCTTTTGGGGTGCACTCATTGCGCATGGGCAAGGAGTCCCTTGCCCTACACGGGGGACACCCCTGCGTGGCAGGGCACTCCTTGCGTGCATCAGCACTGCACGTGGGCCAGCTCCACAGGGGTCAAGGAGGCCCGGGGTTTGAACCGCGGACCTCCCATGTGGTAGACAGATGCCCTAACCACTGGGCCAAGTCCGCTTCCCAGGTGCATAGATATTTATGTCTGTTACATATTCCTGGTTGATTGTCCCTTTTATTAATATTTAATGGTCTCTTCTGTATCTCTTCTGACTTTTTTGCATTTATAACCTGTTTTGTCCAATATTAGTATAGGTAACACTGCTCTTTTTTGGTTACTATTTGGATGGCATATCTTTTTCCAGCCTATCACTTTCAGCCAGTTTGTATCCCAGGGTCTAAGGTTGGTCTCTGGTAAGCAGCATATGAATGACACATCCTTTCTTTTAATACATCCTATCAGCTTATATCTCTTGATTGGTGAGTTTAATCCATTTACGTTCAATGATTTTACTTTATTTTATTTTATTTTTTTAAAGATTTATTTTTTATTTATTTCTCTCCCTTTCCCTCCCCAACCGCCCCCGCCCCATTGTCTGCTCTCTGTGTCCACCTGCTGCGTGTTCTTCTTTGTCCGCTTCTGTTGTCAGCGGCACGGGATTCTGTGTTTCTCTTTGTTGCATCATCTTGTGTGTCAGCTCTCCATTGTGCGATGCCACTCCTTCACGCTGGGCGGCTCTCCTTACGGGGCGCACTCCCCCCATGTGGCACGGCACTCCTTGCGTGCATCAGCACTGCGCGTGGGCCAGCTCCACAGGGGTCAAGGAGGCCTGGGGTTTGAACCGTGGACCTCCCATGTGGTAGACAGACGCCCTAACCACTGGGCCAAGTCCGCTTCCCAGGTGCATAGATATTTATGTTTGTTACATATTCCTGGTTGATTGTCCCTTTTATTAATATTTAATGGTCTCTTCTGTATCTCTTCTGACTTTTTTGCATTTATAACCTATTTTGTCCAATATTAGTATAGGTAACACTGCTCTTTTTTGGTTACTATTTGGATGGCGTATCTTTTTCCAACCTATCACTTTCAGCCAGTTTGTATCCCAGGGTCTAAGGTTGGTCTCTGGTAAGCAGCATATGAATGACACATCCTTTTTTTAATACATCCTGTCAGCTTATATCTCTTGATTGGTGAGTTTAATCCATTTACGTTCAATGATTTTACTTTATTTTATTTTATTTTTTTAAAGATTTATTTTTTATTTATTTCTCTCCCTTTCCCTCCCCAACCGCCCCCGCCCCATTGTCTGCTCTCTGTGTCCACCTGCTGCGTGTTCTTCTTTGTCCGCTTCTGTTGTCAGCGGCACGGGAATCTGTGTTTCTCTTTGTTGCATCATCTTGTGTGTCAGCTCTCCATTGTGCGATGCCACTCCTTCGCGCTGGGCGGCTCTCCTTACGGGGCGCACTCCCCCCATGTGGCACTGCGCGTGGGCCAGCTCCACATGGGTGAAGGAGGCCTGGGGTTTGAACCGCGAATCTCCCATGTGGTAGACGGATGCCCCATCCACTGGGCCAAGTCTGCTTCCCTGATTTTACTTTAAATGCATTATTTATTTCTACCATTTTCTTCATGTGTCATGTCAGATTTTAGTCTGTCTTTTTACTCTTGTTGTTATCCTTTCTGGTATTCTTTCTTCTCTGCTCTCTTCCAAGCCTCTCCCTCCTGTCTTTTCTTTCAGGTTCTAAGGCTTCGTTTAATATATCCTTTGAGGTGGATTCTTTATTGTGAACTATCTTAGATTCTCTTTGCTTGTGAATATTTTATACCCATATTCCTATGTAAAGGACAGTTTTGCTAGATGCCGAATTCTTGGTCGCCAGTTTTTCTCTTTCAGTCTCATAATCGTGTCATTCTGCTGTCTTCTCACCTCCATGGTTTCTCATGAAGAATCTGTATGAAGTTTTACTGGGTGTCCCTTGTAAGTGATGTTTCCCGTCTCCCTTACTGCTCTCAGAATTTTCTTTTTATCTTTGACATTTATGACCTTCTGAGTAGAATAGACTAGGTCTATTTGGATTTCTTCTGATTGGGGTACAATGGGCTTCTTGGACATGTAGGTTCATTTCTTTAATAAGAGTTGGGAAATTTTCACCTATTTTTCCTCAAATACTCCTTTTCCCCCTATCCTTTCTCTTCTCCTTTTTGAGCTCTTATGACATGTTGTCATTCTTCTCCCTGATCTCATACTCATTTTTTCCCTTTTTCTCTCTTCTTCAGTTTCAGCTGTTCTGTCTTCAGTATCACTTATTCTTTCTTCTGTCATTTCAAGTTTGTTGTGTGTGCCTTTAATGTGTTTTTGATCTCACCTATTATGTCTTTCATTCACATCAGCTCTTTTTTTTTTAAGATTTATATTTATTTCTCTCCCCTCCCCCCCGTTGTCTGTTCTCTGTGTCTATTTACTGCGTCGTCTTTGTCCGCTTCTGTTGTTGTTAGTGGCATGAGAATCTGTGTTTCTTTTTGTTGCGTCATCTTGTTGTGTAAGCTCTCCGTGTGCATGGAATCATTCCTGGGCAGGCTGCACTTTCTTTCTCGCTGGGTGGCTCTCCCTACGGGGTGTACTCCTTGTGTGTGGTGCTCCCCTACGCAGGGGACACCCCTGCGTGGCTGGACACTCCTTGCGTGCATCAGTGCTGCGCATGGGCCAGCACCAGACTGGTCAAGGAGGCCCGGGGTTTGAACTGCAGACCTCCCCTGTGGGGAGACGGATGCCCTAACCACCGGACCAAGTCTGCCGCCCACATCAGGTCTTTTTACTTTTTTTCACCTGAATTTCAAATATTTCTCTGTGCTTGTTCAGTATCTTCTTGATCTCATTCATTTCTTTAGCCATATTGTCTTTCATCTCATTAATTTCAGAAATTTGTACAATCTTGTTAACTAGTTATCTCAAATTGTGCATCTCTTTTGGGGCTTTGATATATTCCTTTACTTGGCCATTCTTCCATTTTCTTAGTCTGGCTTGAAAAGTTTTGCCAATGTCTAGGCATCTGGTTAAGGTGCAGTTTACTGAAATGCTCAGTTTCTTTCTCATTTTGGGATTTAGTGGCAGGAGGCTGTGAGTTAGTCCTGCTCTTTGATTCTTGGTTCAACCTGGATCATTAGGGTTGTCCATGTTAGTTGTCAAAACTAGGGTCTGGACCCAGTGTATTAGTCATCCAAAGGGGTGCTAATGCAAAATACCAGCGATGTATTGGACTTTATAAAGGATATTTATTTGGGGTATAAGCTTAGTTACCAGGCCATAAACTGTAAGCTACTTTCCTCATCAAAGTCTTTTCCAACATGTTGGAGCAAGATGTCTGCTGATGTCTGCCAGCGTTCAGGCCTCCTAGGATCCTGTCTTCCCACAGTTCATTTCTCTCCAGGATCAGCTTCTCTGTTTTCACCAGAAGGTCAGCTGTAGACTCTGAGGCTCTCTAGGCTTTGCCTCTTTCCACAAGATCAGCTGTAGACTATCAGGCAAATAGCTCTGTCCTCTCCTTGGGGCTTCTGCTGTGTCTAAGGGGCTGTCTCTATTCCTTTGATGATGTTCTCCTGTGTGTTCATTTCCTGGGCTCCAGCTCAAAAACTCCAGCCATCTTTTCTGCCGTGTCGTTTTCTCTGTGAGTCCCTGTCCCAATGGGGCAGGGATGCAACATCCTACTGATGTGGCCCAATCAAAGCCTTGACCATTATTTAATCATGTAATCCTCTGAATTCAATATAATCTAATATGCCCAGAGAAAAAGACCAGTTTACTAACATAATCCAATATATATTTTTGGAATTCATCAGTAGTATCCAAGTGCTACACCCAGTAATGGGTTGCAGACTTGCTTCATAGGGCCTTGGGAGGGAAGCTATAAAGGCCAACAAAAGCCTCTCTAACATGCTTATTTTTCATTTTCTCCTGTGTACTACCTAGTTCTGCTAGCAGATGGCACTCTTTGGCAGCCCTTTCAGTTCAGTGCCTGGTTGGAGTGTTCTTGCTGTAACACAGACTGGATCAATGTGATAAAAGTTCCTGCCTGGAGATTTTTCCTCAGAAACAATTCTCCAGCCTTCTCTGGTAGCCCCCTCCCTTTTCCTGGGTAGGAAACAATTCCATTCCCCTCTGTGTCCTCAACAGTCATTCTTGTTTAGTAGAGAAGTAGATCGAGAGGGTCAGATCTCTTTAGTCCTTTGCAGGCTCCCAAGGCCAATGATAGTATGTCTTCTCCAGCCAGGTGGGGCTCATGGGACAGTGCAGACCAAATTTGTGGGTCAAAAACTGAGCCAGCCTTATGCTGTGTCCCCCTCTCTCATTTCCTGCAGAGGTGCCTCCTCAGCAATCAGTCCTGGCCATAAGAGAGGGAGACTGAGTGTCAGATTTCTCCATTTCAGTTAGGGTCCCAAGGTAAACAACGGGGCTTTCTCACCCAGCCTGGAAAGGGTGGTGGAACACAGCAGACCAGATTGGAGGGTCAGAAGCTGTCAGCCCTAGGCTGTGTCCCTCTTCCTCCCCTTGCCAGGGGTGGTAGATCCCTGGAGACCCCTTTGTGGGTGGCCAGCTCAGAGCCTGGGTATTCTAGTGTCTTTAGTGTGGGGAGGTTCCAGCAGTAGTAGCCCCTCCTTCATCCCTCTATGTTCTGGGTGGTGTCTGGCCTTCACCTGCTGTCCTAAACTCTGGAAGATCTTTTTCTAGTCCATTTCACTCTGTCCTCCACCTAATTTTCTGGAGGAGGAGAGAGTCCCATGTCTTTCTAATCCACCATGTTCCCAGAAGTCCTCAGTAGTATCTTCTTTTTTTTCCCCCCTCCCCTGCTCCCACCCTGCTGTTTTTGCTGTCTGTGTCCATTTTCTGTGGGATCTTCTGTGTCTGTTTCTGTTTTTGTCTTCTCTTCTCATTTTCTCTTCTAGGCTTCACCAGGATTCAATACTGGGTACCTCGGATGTGGAGAGAGGTTCCCTGTCACCTGCGCCACTTCAGTTCCTGGTTTCTTTTGTGCCTCGCCTTGATTCTCCCTTCATCTCTCTTTCCTGGCATCATCATCTTGCTGTGTGACTCACTTGCTCAGGCCCTTGGCTTGCTGCATCGACTCTGGCTCATCACGCGGGCACTTGGCTGGCTGCATGGGTGCTTGAATTGCCACGCAGGTACTGGCTTAATGCACAGGCACTTGGCTCCAAGCACCGGCACTCCTTTCCCAGGAGGCCTCGGGGATTGATCCCAGATTCTACCATATGATAGGCAGAAGCCCTGTCACTTGAGCCACATCTGCTTCCTGCTAGTATCTTCTTGACATCGCCAGTGAATTCATTCTCCATGGATCTGTGTAAACTGACACTGCATTTACCATATATACTACAGGAATTTCTACTTGATTAGAAGCAACCTTTTTTTGGTGGAATCAGTTCAATCCTAGGCAATCCATTCTAACACATTTATTCACTAATGTTTGTATTAAATATAATAATTACAGGTATGAAAATATTCATATCTTACCATTTAAAAATGGTCACTTAATAATAGTGTATTTTTCCATCCAGTCTTCCTTTCTTCCACCATGTGTGTTTGTTCATTGAATTACTGGCCATTAACAGTGGGACAGTCATTATGGAGGGACGCAGAGGGTCAATGCTGACTCCCTCTGAAGTTGCTCTTTAGTTGTATTTCAACCAAGGTTTTGGACACTAGCTTAAGAACTGAGTGGAGGGAAGTGGACTTGGCCCAGTGGTTAGGGCATCCATCTACCACATGGGAGGTCTGTGGTTCAAACCCTGGACCTCCTTGACCCATGTGGACCTGGCCCATGCACAGTGCTGATGTGCCCAAGGAGTGCCGTGCCACACAGGGGTGTCTCCCGCAAGGAGTGCACCCCATAAGGAGAGCCGCCCAGCGTGAAAGAAAATGCAGCCTGCCTAAGAATGGCACCGCCCACACGGAGAGCTGAGACAAGATGACGCAACAAAAGAAACACAGATTCCCGTTTCTGACAACAACAGAAGCAAACAAATGAAGACGCAGCAAATAGACACAGAGAACAGTCAACTGGGGTTGGGGGGGGAAGGGGAGAGAAATAAATAAAATAAATCTTAAAAAAAAAAATGAAGAACTGAGTGGAATCAGAATTCTTATTTGTCACAGACCCTACTGTGTGACTCATAGCATTTTAACATCGAAAGGGTCCGTGGCACTGATATAATCCAGTGCACTAACTTTTCTTCCCAATACCTATATGCTGTGGCAGAGCTCCTGGCTGTGACATCAGCGTGAGGGTTGACAGGTCATTCTGTGTGATGCTTCACAACTCTCAGGATTTTGATCTAACCCAGAGTCCTATGAGTTTTCTTTTTGTTTTGGACATCAGGAACTATGCTAGAGTCTGAGGTGATCTGCTCAGCTAGCTTCCCTAGACCCTGTGATCATGGATGGATAGTTTGGTCTCTCTGTAGAGTCAGGTAATTGTAAGCACATGCACAGATGGTGGAACTCCCTTGCATGGTTTCTTTTTTTTTGCTGTAGTTGTTTTAATGGTTTTTTGGTTCATTTTGGTGATTTTTTAAAAAGATTTCTTTTCATTCATTTATTTCTCCCCACCCCCTCATTGTTTACACTTGCCGTCTCTATGTGTCTTCTGTTGTTTCCTTAGGAGGCACTGGGAACTGGACCTGGGATCGCTAATGTGGCTGGGAGGCATCTAATTGCTTAAGCCACATCAATTCCTTGCCATTGTTGTGTCTCTCATTATGTTTTTCCTTTTGTGTCTTTTGTTGCATTGTCTTGTTGTGTAAGCTTGCCATGCCTGCCCAATGTGCCAGCTCACTGTCTTTTTTAGGAGGCACTGGGAACCAAACCATGAACCTCCCATATCATAGGTGGGAGCTCAGTCCCTTGAGCCACCTCCACTTCCCTGGGTGTTTGCTAATAGTCCCGTGACTGAGTGATAACTGCAGGTCTGTAGTGCAGAGCATTGGAGCCACATGCCTGGGTTCACATTAAGGCCAGTCCCCTTGGAGCACAAGAGCTTGAGCAGTCCATCTCACCTGGGAGAAATGCACACAGTCGCCCCACAAGCTCACACACAGTCTCACAGTCACACCACAGGGACCACACATGGATTGCCTTAAGCCTCCACACAGCCTAACCTGTAACTTCCAAAAGGAACAGATCCACTCCTGGGGACTGTTAGGAAGGACAGAAGTCCTGAATTGAAAATCTTTCATCATATCCCATATCCCCATTTTACAATGAGGATGGGATCAGGCTAGGTCTACAGCCTAAAGCTTGCAGGAAGCCCCCTATTTTATGTCACCTTTTCCCACATTACTTCTATAAGCCCAGAATACCTACCATTTTCATTTGCTCTCAAGGTCACCTGCAATGGCAGAAAAGAAAAAACAGTGAGGATAGGATCATGTTGTGTGTTTTCAGGTCTTCATGATTTTAAAAAACAGTTGGGAAACAGTGGTAAATTCAAAGACCCCATGAATAAGCTTGGAAACACCTGTGGGGAAGGCTCCAGCTCTTCCTGGAGGATGCGATTTCCAAGTCTATTTACCAAAATAGGCAATTACAAAAGTCTTAGTCAAATAAGAGAAAATGTTGCTCTGATAATTAACACAACCTTTCTATTTGGTTTATAACCAGATGCTGCCATTTTTAAAGCCCTCTTGTGTCAGGGTCTGTTCATAGGATTCTTACTTTCAGTTCTTCCTTCCCCAGAACAGCAGCTAATGTCTATAGGTATAACATATAGTAAGATCTGTACTCAATGTGAAAAGGAATGTGAGAAAGAAACATTTCTGTCTTAGAAAAAAACAGATGGCCTTACCTCAGCATTAGAGGGAGTCTCCTCATCTGCTCTGTCACTAGCAGCCCCTCCATCAGGTCTTCCATGGAACTAGAGGGACACAGAGTAGCCGTCAGTACACTGGGTGCAGTTCATGCATTACCTGGGGAACTTTAACTAGGACAAGGGGCTACAGTGATCAGGGCTGGTTGGGTAGAAAGTACATGTGATGCTACTCAGACTTCCTTTGTGCAAGAAAGAGAGACTAATGAGAACAGGAAAATTAGAAGTAGAGCCCTTGGCTTTGGAGCATAAAGGCAATCTAGTGAAATAGTTCATCTAATATTGGTTCTAAATTACACACTGAGTCAAACACAGAGCCCCTATCCTTCTGCCCATTTCGAAGCGCAACTAAATTTCCATTATCTCATTGACATCAAGTTCATTACTGATTTGCCTGTCCCACGTATGTTATAAGATTTTTTAAAATTTCATAGGTTGACATAAGCATAATAAAAATTCCCATTTTAACCCTTTTCTACTGGTACAATTAACTCATTCACCTTAATTACATTAACTATTTTTAATATCACCATTAATCTCCAAAATTTCTTCATGACCTGAAACAGAAGCTCTTTATCTATTAAATATTAATCTCATTGTCCTTCCCCCAAATTCCTATTAATAATCCTTAATTGCCTTCCTTCTGTTTTCTTTTGTAGATGTTTCACATATGCAGAATCATACACTCTTTGTCTTCTGTGTCATCTAATTTCACTCAGTATAATCATGTGGATGTCATCCCTACAGTAGGATGTCTCAGAACTTCCATTGCTTGCTATGGCTGAATTCCATTGTATGGATGTAGCCGTTTTTCCTTTTTTTATCCATTCATCTGTTGATGGACACTTGCATGGTTGTGAGCATTGGCTGTTGTGAATAATGCTGCTGTGAACATCGGATTGCAAGTATGTGTAGTCCTGTTTTCCAATACACAGATATATATCTATGTGTATATATGTATGTATATAGATTTGTTAAATTGCTGATTATATGGTTACTCTATATTTCACTTTTTGAGGGATTGCTCAAAACTCTTTTCCACAGTACAGGACAGTATGCCTTGGTCAAAGCCTACAGAGCTTTTCAACAGATATTGAACCTTCCTAGGGATGTATTGATACTGGCCCTTGAATTGTGCTTCCAACTAAACAATGAATGTAGTATGCTGAGCAAGAAGAGGAAAGATGGGAGGGGAGGATGCAGGAACCTCAGAAGTATCTTTTCATTTTTATGTGAATCTAAAACTGCTCTACATAAAGTCTGTTAATTTTTTCAAAGTATGGAAGCATTATTTCAGGACGTGTTTTAGTCAGAGGGGTGCTGATGCAAAGTGCCAGGAATCTGTTCTTGCCATAACCTAGAAAATTGTAGGAGAGAGTGTAAATTACAATGTGAACTATATTCCATGTTTAGAGAGAATGCACCGAATGTTCTCACTTTCATTCCTTAAATAATTATTTGCTTCTCTCTTCTTTCTCTTTGTCTGGATAAAGGTTTGTCAATTTTTATCAGTCTTTTCAAAGAACCAAATTTTGGTTTCATTGATCCGTTCAATTGTTTTTCTGTTCTTTATCTCACTTATCTCCACTCTAATCTTTATTATTTCTAGTAATGTTAAGTTTGGCTTAGTCTTCTTTCCTTGAGATATGAAGTTAGGTTATTGATTTGATATCATTCTTTCTTAATGTAGGAATTTATAGCTATAAGTTTCCCAATGAGCAGTGCCTTGCTCCTTCCCATAGTTCTTGGCATGTTTCTTTATTTTTTCCTCTAAGAATTTTCTGATTTCCCTTGTAGGTGGATTTCAGAAAATTATCCCATTGTTTATTTAAAATGGGTCATATATTTTCCACTTAAGAATACAATTCCAGTTTTCCTTCTGTTATTGATTTTTATATCATTTAATTGTGGTAGGAGGGAAACTTCGTGTGATTGCAGTTTTTTCATTTTTATTGTCTTGTTCCCTAACATATTGTCTAGCCTGGAGAAGGACCCATGGACACTTTAGAAGAATGTGTATTATACTGTTGTTGAGTGATGTTCTGTATATGTTTGTTAGGTGCCGTTTTTTTTTTCTTTTGTGTTATTGTTCACATCCTTATTTTCTCTCCTGATATTCTGTCTTGATAATCGATTCATTCTTGAAAGTGGTGTTTTGAAGTCTTCAACTATTATTTTACAAGTATTTCTTCTTTCAGTTTTGCCAGTGTTGTTTCATGTATTTTGTGGCTCTGTGCATATGTGTTGATGATTGTTATACCTTCTTGGTGGATTGACCCTTTTATTAATATATAATTTCTTCCATTTTCTTTTTTTGTAGTTTCATACTTCAAGGTTATTTTTTTGTTAGTAGTATAGCCACCCCAGCTCCCTTCTAGTTACTCTTAATATGTAATATTTTTATTCACCTTGAAACTGTTTGTTTCTTTGCATCTAAAGTGAGTCTCTTTAAAATAACATAGGTATTCCAAATAATTTTTTAATACGTTCTGTCAATATCTGTCTTTTAATTTGTGAGTGTAATCTATTTATTTTTTAAAAGATATTTAGATTATGTGATATATAAAAAACATAGCAGATTGCCATATGCCCTGCTCTACATCTTTCACATTTTCCCACATTAACAACATCTTTCATTAGTGTGGTGCATTTGTTACAATTGAACATCCTTTGGTGCATTCCCTCTAAGCATGGAATATAGTTCACGTTATAGTTTACACTCTCTCCTACAATTTTGTAGGTTATGGCAAGATACATAATGGCTGGTATCTGTCACTGGAATGTTATTCAGAGCAATTCCATGTCCCAAGAATGCCCCCCCCATATTACACCTGTTCTCCCCTCTCCCTTTCCTCAGAACCTCCAGTGGCCACTGCCTCAACATCAATGACACAAGTTCTTCCATTGCTAGAATCACAATAATTCTACAGTAGAATACCAGTAAGTCTACTTAAATCTGTAGTTCATTCCTCAGTCCTGAGGATTCTGGGATGGTGATTCCCAATCCACCTCTTGTTAAGAGGGGGCTTCTGGAAGGGGACATGGCCCAGTGGTTAGGGTGTCTGTCTACCACATGGGAGGTCCATGGTTCAACCCTGGGCTTCCTTGACCCATGTGGAGCAGGCTCATGTGCAGTGCTGATGCACGCAAGGAGTGCCCTGCCACGCAGGGGTGTCACCCATGTAGGGGGCCCCATGCGCAAGGAGTGTGCCCGGTAAGGAGAGCCGCTCAGCGCGAAAGAAAGTGCACCCTGCCCAGGAATGGCGCCCCCCACAAGGAGAGCTGACACAAGATGATGCAACTAAAAGAAACACAGATTCCTGTGCCGCTGACAACAGAAGTGGACAAAGAACACGCAGCAAAGGGACACAGAGAACAGACAACTGGGGGCGGGGGGAAGAGGAGAGAAATAAATAAAAATAAATCTTAAAAAAAAAAAAGAAGGGGCTTTGATCCCATAGAGTAGATGGATGGGACTAACTTGTTTGCATTTGCAGACTCTCTCTGTTCCTTGGGATAGGCATTGTCCATCATCATCTCCTTGTTGTTTGTCCTGGGTGAGTCCAATGAACTGTAGAGTAGGTGTTGCAACTCTGATAAGATTCAAAGCCCAGCTGGCACATGGACAGCCCAAAGATTTAAGTGCTTGTATGTACCCCTTTAATATATTTATTTCCACGCAATTACTTTGAACATCAGGATTTATTTAACCATTTTAATATTCATTTCCTGTTCATCTTATACTTTTTACCCCTCTTTTCCTCCATTGCTGCCTACTTTTGTGTAGAGTTGATCTTTTGTCATAGAACAGTTTGATCCCATTCTTATTTCTTTGTATATTTTTTAGATATTTTCTTTGTGGGGTTATATTGTAGTTTATATTTAACATCAGAAATTCATAATAATCTTGTTTGAGTTGACACAAACTTATCTTCAATTTCAACACAAGAGAAGCTAAAAGTTAATAATTCTTAGATAAAACACTTATAAACAAAATTTAATTCAGAAATGAATTACATTTTAAGATATATAAGTGAAAGTACATTTAAAGCTAATTTATTCTGAAAATACATGTGCATTTAAAGGCAATGACTAGATTTTGTCAAGGTGGTGGCATTTTTTTCCTTTCATAACAGGAACTTAGGGGTAAAAATTAATAATCAAATACAGAATGAAAAAAGAAAAGGACAGGTAGAATAGAGTGAATGAAGACCCATATTTAAGGTTGGGAGAGGTACAGAACCAGGAAATACCCAGAACTAAGCGGCCATATTTTTGAGCATTTTACAGAAAGAACAGGAGAGTCAGCTTTGTGAGGTTGGGAACACTCTTCTGAATCATAGTATTACCTACAAATTCAAGGGAAAAAAAATCATATAAAATAGCCAATAGAAAAAATACTGATGTCAGTTGGCATAAGGCAAAAATGGAGTAAGTGCAGAGTAACAGCACCACAAAGAAATGAAAAATCATCATTTTGATGTACTTTTATGCTGTACCTTTTGAAAAACAAGGTGTATAAGGTATTCAGAAAACAAAGTTAGATGTGAAAAGACATCAGATAAGAAATACTCAAAGAATGAAGGGAAAGGAATGAGGAAAGCATATGAAAAAAAAAGGAAAATCACTTCAAAATATAATGTAAGACTAGAAGAAACACAGTGACTGATAATGCTTTATAAGAAATAGAAGGTGAAATAGGAAAAAAATATTCAAGAGAAATTAACAAAGATTGTAAAGATTTGGGGAAAAGTGTCAAAAGTTAACGATAGGTACAGAAGAGCCAATATGTAAATAACTGGAGTGCATCTAAAGAGAAAACCAAAGCAGAGACCCGAAAGAAATTTAAAAGTTATCCTTTTTTTTTCTGGAAGTGGGAGGAATGTGTTGAAGCCATTTAGGAAAAGTGCAAACTGAGCACTGGAAGAGAATGATTATAAGGGCAATATATATTCTAGTCAAATTGATGGGCTTTAAAGAAAAAGAGAAATCCTTTGTGCATCTGGGAAAAAGTAAGTGGCATGAACAGAATATTAGAATCTCATCAAGGATTTTGAAACCATGCATCATGTCGAAGGAAAATGGAGTCATTAGTTTTGTATCAAAAAAATTGACCTGCAAGTATGAAAGTCATGGAAGTTCCAAGTTTTGTAATCAGACCGTGGGCCATGTGTAATATTATTCCAATGTTCCCTTCCATGTGAGTGAGCAGCAGAGTTCAGTAAAGGAAGTGTTTTAACTATGACTAAATGAGGGTTCTATGAGAGAGGGAGTGTCCTTGGTGGAAGCCACTAGGAAGACTGACTCGGGATAATTCAGGAAGTTCTAACTCTCTTTAGATTGCTTATTTGTGTTTGTGTTTATTTTATGGATAAATATTAAGAAAAACAACTAGTAGGGCCTATTTCTAAAACTCACTTTAATCTATCAAACTAAAAACTAAACTTTCACTGAATTGGCTGGTTAGAGAAAGGGTATAAGGGGTTGAGTCATGAGACTTCTCCATTTCTTTGCTTTTATGCCTTCTTTCAGTCTCCAAACACCACCTCCTCTCAGGCTCCAGCAAAGACCATCAGTTCATGCATGGTTTTTGTAGCTGTCAGTACTAGGACCTGCAACGCAAACACAGGTTCTGGAATCTGGAAAGGCAGAGAGATGAATGGAGGAGGAAGCTGTACATGTTGACCCTACAGACACCTATAAGCCCTCTTCTCTATATTGAGGAGCTCTTGGATGGATGATCAAGCACCCTAGGGGCTTATATGGAATGGGTTGCTGTCCCTGGGTAGAAGTTCTCGGGACATCCTTCACTTCCTGTGCCTGTTTTTACCAGCTAGTTCTTATCTCCACTTGCATGTTCACATAAAATATTAATTGCAGCCACCCTTGTGTTCCCCTCAGTTTTGCTGAATTTCCTGAAGTGCCAAAAAGAGAGCTAGAAAAGCAGTGGATTCCGTATTCATTTGTTTCCCTTCCCCTCTTCTGACCTGCTCCACATTTCCTCTTCTTTCTCTTCAACTCTTTTTAGTTCCCAGATCTTTTCTCTTGAACCTAGTACAGGATAATTTCTGGAACCACACTTGTTCTGGAAAAGTGTTCACAGCTGGGAGAGGGAGGGAAGGAAACATTTATGCGTGTCCCAGTTACCCAGGGCAGGAATACACCCAGTGGCCTGAGGAAAGCTCACAGGGAGGGGCATGAGTAGAGTTTGGGGGACAGGGCAGACTGTCTCACTGGAGCTGTGGGTTCTGAGAGAGCAGGGGGCCCTCAGCCCTGTGGTCCAGAGATGCTGTGGTGGGCCCGGTTGATTCCAGGAGACCAGGTCAGCAGTGTTGTGGAGCCAGTGTGTTAAACAAGGCAGTCAATAGCCCCTTCACCAAGTCCTCCAGAAACCTTGCCAGGCCTTGGAAAGTACTGAGGGGCAGCTGGACAGCAATCTCTCTCAAATGGGAGTCAATTCAGGTTTTATTCCTAACCCTGGAATTTTGGATTTGGGTGAAGAGTGGAGGCTAGAAGTGAGTTCAAGGATATGCATCCCCCTGTCCCGCACCAGGACACACACTCACACCCCTCCCCTGCCCCGCACACTCACCAGCACACCACACAGACTTACACAGACTCCCCAGTCCCTGCACAGAATCCATGCCACCTTAGGGGAACACTGATGCTTAACAAGAACTGTAGTTCTTTACCTGGAAAACGACTTTCTTTAACCACACTGGAACCATTGTTTCTTCTAGGAGATGGAACCAGAATGATTCTCCAGACAAAGCCAGCAAGAATGCTCTGATTTTCTTATGCAGAATTTTTCTCAAATGTGACTGATTTCAGAAAATGTACTGTTTTTACTTGTTCTTAAGTCATACCAAATTACAGAAAGGAAAACTGCATATCAGATCATTCAGTGTAGTGTTTGCTCAGGTACTTAGTTCTCTTGATGCTTTAGAAGAATAGATGGGAAACGGTGGTCAAGTCAGAGGCCCAATAAGGAAGTATAGGGACATCTGTGGAAGGGCACTTGTTTTGCTTGAAAATAAATCTCTCAAGTCCATTTTGCTTTGCAAATGCGAAATTCTTAATCAGTGGAGAAACAAATGCTGCTGAGGTAACGATCCTTACCATGTAGTTAATAATCTGCTGTTGCCTTTTGTGATGCCTTTTTTAAAAAGGGGTCAATTTGAAGACCCCAAGCACATTGGGGTTTTAGCCATGAACTACTCAGGGAGTATTCTGGCCTTGGACAAGAGGGTAGAGTGTTTAGAGTGTGTGGTTTAACAAGTACAATATAAACTGCTGCTGGGCCATCCTTCTTACTATAAGAAGAATAGCAAAGACAGTAGGATGAAAGAATTGTGAATCAGAGTGCTTGGTTTTGTAGTTAATGGCAACCTAAAATAACTTGTAATAAGCAGTTTACAAATGGTACAAAAATTCAGTGACAATGTCCCTTGGTGCCTCCCATTTGTTCTGTATCTCACCTAAATTTCCAAAATTGCCAGTGTTTTCTTGACATCTTTCAGATCATTTCAATCTCCATGTATCCACATATGCTGACCAAGCATTTACCATATGTTCTACCATTTTGGTGGACTGAATTCAATCCTGGGCAACACAAATGCTCTGAATTTGAAATCATCTCATTTTTTTCCCTCAAAACTGAGTGTTTCCATAGCATGTACTGATTTTGCTTGGTCTTGAGGCATCCTGCATTTACATAGAAGAAAATGCTGTGAGAGTTCATTCTGTATAGTGTTTGCTCAGATCTTGGTGATTTTAGAAAACCAGATTTTGGTGATTTTAGAAATAGCAGTAAAGTCAAAGACCAGAAGAATAAGTGTAGAGCTGTTTCTGTCCATTTGGTGGTAATTATAAAAGTCTTATTCAAGGAAGAAAAATTGCTTCTGAGGAAAAGGCTCCTTACCATACAGTTTATAAGCTGAGGCTGCCTGTTTTATTAGGAGTCCCCTCTCCAAAATTTCTCCTCCCCAAAAATGGTAGGTAGCATTTGCAATGTACGTAGTCATATTTTCATGTCTATACTCAATTGAAAAAGAATGAATCCAAGGAAGGAACATATCTGTCTTAGAGAAAAAGAGGTGACTTTATCTTGGCATTAGATATGGCCTTCTCATCTACCCTGTTAGCCCGAAGCTCCTCTAATATGCCCACCAAGGGAGCTAGGAGGCAAAGAAACTGTCACCTTGCTCAGGGAACTTGACTTGACTTGGGCCAGGAAGGGGCTAGAGTGTATGGAAGCTGTTGGTTAACAACCGTGGACTGACGTCCTACTCAACATTGCATCATAGAAGAAAGAGACCAAGGAGAGGAGCAGGAAAGAAATAAGAAATAGACTTCCTGGTTTTGTCGTTAAAGACCATTCGTATTAGTGTAAAATAATCAGCAAATAGTCCTGTGGGACTGTGCTAAACTATGATTCAATGACAGAGTCCTGTTACTCCTCCTGCCCATTTTGAAACCCAGCTAAATTGCCAGTATCTTTTTTATTCCATCTAAGATGGTTTCTGCCTACATTGCATTTCTCATACATAGGATTTTAAAGAATTACTAAGGTAATATTTAAATAACATAAAATTTGCCACTTCAGCCACCTTTTTTAGATTTATTTTATTTCATTTATTTCTCTATTCCCCTCCCCCGCATTGTCTGGTCTCTGTGTCCATTCACAGTATGTTCTTCTGTATCTGCTTGTATTCTCATTAGGTGGCTCCTGGGACCTTCCTGAGTGGGAGAGAGGCAATCATTCTCTTGCTCCACCTCAGCTCCCTGATCTGCTGCTTCTCTTATTGTCTCTTCTCTGTGTCTCTTTTTGTTGCTTCATCTTGGTGTGCCAGCTTTCCGCATGGGCCAGCATTCCTGCATGGGGCAGCACTCTGTGTCGGCCAGCACTCTGCTCAGGCCAGCACTCTACATGGGCCAGCTTACCACATAGGTGAGCTTGCCTTCACCAGGAGGCCCTGGGTTTTGAACCCTGGACCTCCTATATGGTAGAGGAGGAACCCAATTGCTTGAGCCACATCCACTTCCCTCATCAATTTTTATGCGCGTAATTCAGTGGGATTAATTACATTTACACATTGTGTTTCCATCACTACCGTCCAATACTAAAGCTTTCTCATCACCCATACATAAACTCCATATATAGCACTCCATTCCCCCTGACCCAATAACTTCAATCTGCTTAGAAGTCTTTGTGAATTTATTCTAGAAATTTCCTATAAGTGGAATCATACAATATTTGTCCTTTTGAGTCTATCTTATTTTACTTACTATAATGTTTTCAGGTTCATTCATGTATTAGCATGTATTAGAACTTGATTATTTTCAAAGACTGAATAATGTTCTATTATATGTATAGAACACAGTTGGGTTGGTTCAACTGTTTGGCTGTTGTGAATAATGCTTCTAGGGATATTGGTGTACAAATGATTGTTTGGGTCTCTATTTTCAATTCTAATATACCTATTAGTAGGGTTGTAGGTCATATGGTAATCCTTTTAAGTTTTTGAGGAGGTGCTATGCTGTTTCCAGAGTGGCTATAAAATTTTTCATTCCCACCAGCAATGTATGAGGAATCTTATTTATTCACATCCTAGCACTTGTTATTTTCCTTTCATTTTTTTAATATTGGCTATCATAGTATAACTCATTTTCATTTCCCTAATATATAATGTCTTTGAATATCTTTTCATGTCCTTATTGGTCATTGGTATATCCTCTGGAGAATTATGTTTTCAAGTCCTTTGCCCATTTTTAATTGGGTTGTTTTTCTTTCTGTTGTTGTGTGTGTGTTTTTAAATTTTTATTCCCTTTTTTTTTTAAGATACATAGATCACACAAAATGTTACATTAAAAAGTATAAGAGGTTCCCATATCCCCCCACTTTCCATCCTCCCCATTCCTCCCATGTCAACAACACATTCATTGCATTTGATAAATACATTTTCGAGCACTGCTACATAGCATGGATTATAGTTTACATTGTAGTTTACACTTTCTCCCAGTGCATTCAGTGGATTGTGGCAGGATATATAACATCCTGCATCTGTCCCTGCAGTGTCATTCAGGACATGTCCAAGTCCCAAAAATGCCCCCATGTTACACTCCTTTTCCTTTTCCCTGCTGTCAGGAACTCCCGAGGCCACTGAGTCCACATCAGTGAGATAATTGCTTCCATTGCTAGAGTCACAATAATTCTGTAGTAGAATACCAGTTAAGTCCACTGTAGTCCACATTTTATTCCTGTATTCTGAGGACCCTGGGATGGTGATGCCAACTCCTCTTGATTGAGAAGGGGCTTCTTTCCCACATGGCTGGTGGATGTGACTCTCATGCCTGCAGTATGCTCTCTTGGTTCCTGGGTGTAGTGGTTGTCCATCCTCACCTCCATTTCAACTGACCTTGGTAATTCCAATGAACTGGAGTGTAGGTCCTCCAACACCGCTGAGGCTCAGGGCCCAGTTGGCACATGGACAGCCCAGAGATCCAAGTCCCGTGGGCATATAGCATTCCCAACCCAAACAGAGGTTCAGTAAAAGGGACAGAAGAGGCATGTGTAGAAAGTCACATCTGAGTCCAACTCCATTACACTTAGGAGAACAAGTTCCCAATTAGGGCCCACTGTTAAGGCACTGATTTCTTGAGCTATCTGCCATGACCATAGGACCAGGGTGTCTTCATAGCCCTCAGGAGCACCCTGCTGAGATATGCATAAGCACGATCCTCTGATGACCTCTCAACTCATTTTGTAGTCTCTTAGCCATATAAACTCATTTGTCTTTACCATTTCCCCCTTTTAATCAAGGTCTTTTTCCAGTTACATCACCAATCTGTACTTGGTTGTAATCCCTTGGTGCCAGGGAGCCTCATCCCGGGAGTCATGTCCTATGCTAAGGAGAAAGTAATGCACTTATATGCTGTTAGGTCAGAGAGTGGCCATTTTGGAGCAACATGGAAGCTCTCAGAAGCTAAGTCTTAAGCACCCTGCAATACTAGGCCAGGTTGAAATTTCAATGACAAGAGGTCCATAAGCATAAGCAACAGTATCAAGGTCTCATCATTGGACCATCCTTCTTCACTGGTCATTGCCCTTGCCCTGTGGGGATTGTTGGTGTTCCATTGGGGAATGTGTCAGAGCTCTCCAGATGGGAACCCAGCACTCCCTCACTTGTCGTGTGAAACTCTACCCACTGTGTCAGTACCCAATGAACATACAAACATATCTATACCCTGTATATCCATGCCAAGGTGAGCTCCCTCCCATACATCCCCCATCCGTGACACCCAACACCAGTGTTCCTCCCCTGCCCTACTTGAACCCTGTGTGATCCAAAAGTTCTTCATAATGAAGCCTAATATATGGCCAAATTCAATTAATAGGAAAATGAAATAGTAATTCTTAGTTTAAACATTAGAAAGGAAATACATGTTAGTTTAGAACTAAAAAAAGCTTAAAATTTGGGGTATTAAAAAACGGAAAATATTGCAAAAGTATTTTTTGACATTTTGCCTTTTATCACTGTAATAATAGGTGTTGTCTTATATGTACAGTGGCAAGGCTGTTTTTTCCATTTCTTCCTCAGTGTCTTACCTCTTTTTTATATTTTTTTCGTTATGTCTTCAAAGAAGTTTTAGGTTACATTAAAGTCACATACAGAATATAAGGGACTCCCATATACCCAACATTCTCCCCCCTTCTCTCCCTTCCCCACCAATGATATTTTTACATGTGGATGTTCCATTTGCTACAACTGATGTATAAATATTGAAACATAGCTACTAACCATGGTCAGTCGTTTACATTATGGGCTACATTTTAGAATGTACACTCTTTATAAGTTTTTAGTGAAATTCAACATGGCCTTTATCCATCATTGAATGATCATGCAGAACACTTTCATTGCCCCCCAACTGCCCCTCTTCCATTTAGTCTATTCCTCTCTTCCCCTCCCCTCCTGGCGCACAGTGACAACCAAGCTTCAGTGCTTGAAGAACAAGATTCATAGATACTTGTGACAATGCTGAGGACTTGACATACTAGCCTGTCCTCCCCCGTTAGGAGCCACCCTGTTCTTGAGAGAAAACATCCCCTCTGAAATCATCAGCCTCCCCTGGATGGGGGTGCAACACCTTCCTACTCATTGTGTGGCTCTCCATCCATTGATATAACACACTGTGACAAAATGAGCACTCACACACGCCCTAGAAGCCTACTCCAGGTGCATTCTTTTTCAGATGTTCCCCTTCCAAACCCCTAAACCAGTAACCCTTCATTGTCATATTGCTAAAAGGTTTTCTGAACATACCTGCCAATCTCCTGTGTTCACCTGTTCCCTCCGCCAATATTCCCCCTAGTTCCATGGACTTCCGACCCATCCGCCCCGCCTTAGACCCTGTCAAGCTTGCATTGCCCAACCCGATAGTATCCCAACACCTTTCATATTCCTTCATGGCCCAACTACTCACTTCCTCTTTATCTGGATTTTGCCTGTGTGGGTATTTGCTCACAACCACCTTCTACCTTTCTATTTCCTGTAAGCCTGTCTTCCAGACTCTAGCTCTCTGAGTTGGCTGGATTTGCTTAATTCACATCAGAGTGGTCATGTAATATTTCTCCTTTAATACCTGGCTTCCATCACTCGACATAAGGTTCTCAAGATTCATCCATGTTATCCCGTGTGTTTGTACTGTATTCCTTCTTACAGCTGAATAGCATTCCATTGTATGCGTATATCACATTTTGTTTCTCCATTCATCTGTTGAAGGGCATTTGGGTTGACTCCAACTTTTGGCAGGAGTGAATAATACCACTATGAACATTGGTGTGCATGTATCCATTCGTTTTCAATTCTTCTGGTTATATACCCAGAAATGAAATTGCTGGGTCATATGGCAGATTATAGTTAGTTTTTTGAGGAACCACCAGTCTGTCCTCCACAATGACTGGACAATTCTGCATTCCCACCAGCAGTGGAAGAGGGTTCCTATTCCTCCACATCCTCTACAACACTTGTAGTCCTCTGTTTTTTTAATAGCTGCCAGTCTATTGGGTGTAAGATGGCATCTCATTGTAATTGCATTTCTCTAATAGTGATGTTCGGCATCTTTTCAGGTGCTTTTTAGTCATTTATATTTCTTCTTTGGAGAAGTGTTTGTTCAAATCTCTTGCCCCTTTTTAAATCGTTTTGTTTACCTCTTTATTTTTTAGGTATAGGTTTTCTTTATATATGCTGGCTATTAGGCTCTTATCAGATATATGGTTACCGAATATTTTCTTTCATTGAATAGGCTGTCTTTTCTCTTTCTTGACAAACTCCTTTAAGGTGCAAAAGGCTTTAATTTTGAAGAGGTCCCTTTCATCATCTGTTTTTTTCTTTTTTTTTCTCCCGCTTTTAATGTGAAGTTCATGAAGCCATTTCCTATTACAAGGTCCTGTAGATGCTTCCCTGTATTACCCTCCAAGGTCTTTATGGTCTTGGCTTTTATATTTAGATCTTCGATTCATCTTGAGTTGATTTTTCTATAAGGTTTGAAATGGTGTTCCTTTCTCATTCTTTTGCATATGGATGTCCAGTTCTCCAAGCACCATTTGTTGAAGAGGCCGTTCTCTCCCAATTGAGTGGGCTTGGTGGCCTTGTCAAATATCAGGTGACTGTATATGTGAGAATCTGTATCAGAACTCTGAATTCGGTTCCATTGGTCAGTATGTCTATTCTCGTGCCAATACCATGCAGTTTTGTAGCTTTGTGTAGTATATTTTAAAGTCAGGTAATGTGATTCCTCTGATTTCCTTTTCCTTTTTCAATATGTCTTTGAGTGTTCAGGGCCTCTTTCCCTTCCAAATAAATTTCATAGGTAGTTTTTCCAATTCAATAAAAAGTGCTGTGTCGATTTTTATTGGGATTGCATTAAATCTGTAGATTAGTTTGGATAGGATAGACATCTTAATGATATTATTCTTCCTTTCCATGAACAAGGAGTATTCTTCCATTTATTTACGTCTTCTTTGACTTCCTGAAAGTGTTGTGTAGTTTTCTGTGTATGTCATTTACGGCATTAAATTCATTCCTAGCTATGTGATTTTTTTAAGTTACTACTATAAATGATATTTTTTTCTTGATTTTCTCGTCAGTGACCTTTACTGGTACATGTGTTAGAATTTTGCATAAGTGGTGTTCCGCTAGCAAGTCCGAGAGCACGTGATTGGGTGCTTGGCGCTGTCCGTCAAGGGTAGGGCCCCTCCCTCTTGGGGGGGTGGAGTCCCGGAGTGGGGCGGGCCCTCATTGGCTCAGGCGCAGGCGCAGAAGCTCCGCCCCAAGTCCCGCCCAGTGCACTGCGGGGCCCCTCCTTTAAAATCTCGTGGTATTTGGGGAGCGCACGAGGACCTGCCGGCTGTTTCGGGGGCGCAGCTGGGGACCCCGAGGGCAGGAGGGCATGTGTAGGCCGGCGTGGGGGCTGCGGGAGCCCTCGGCCCCGCGTCCAGGGACCCCGCCCGCGTCCCCGGCGCACGGTAGCGGTAAATTTAGGGACCCAACTTGGAGTCGGGGCGGGGCGCAGGCGGGCGGGGACCCCCCAGAGGCGCGGAAAAGCGGACGAGCGAGCCTCCCCTTGCTGCGTCGAGGGGGCTCCCGTGCCGCGCCCCTAAAGTTCCTGCTGACTCGCTTGCGGGGCGCAGGGGGCGGAAAGTTGTGCGTGTCGCCTGGTCCTGTGCACCCCCAGGGCCTGTTGGGGACCGGGCAAGGCCGCGCCGGGTGGGGGCGCTGCTTCCGCGGGCGGCGGGGGGCGCAGGGTGCAGTCGGGGGTCCTGGCCCAGCCCGACTGGCCGGCGGCGCGGGGCCCTTTGTCAGAATAAGGGTCCCGCGGCCCACGGGAAGGGCGGCCCGCCCCTCCCACAGTCCCACCTTTGCCCCACCATGGTGATATTTCCCTAAACTGTACCCCCTGCCCCCCCAGGGTCCTTCCTCCCCCCTCACAGTCCTCCTGCCCCCACCTCCAGCATCCTCCTGTACTCCATATAGTCCCTCCTACCACCCGCAGAAGGGTTCCCCCAAAGTCCCTCCCATCCCCGGATAGTCCCTCCCCCATAGTTCTTCCAACCCCGAAGCCCTTCCTACGCCCACACAGTCTCTCCTGCTCCCCCATAGTCCCACCTCCTGCAAGGGCCCTGCCCCCTCCACCTTTCCTCCCCCCCCCCCACTTTGGGGCCTTTCTTGCCCCAACAAAATACCTCTCCCTGCCCTAAGGTCCCTCCCTGCATATGGTCCCTCCTAGGCTCTTATGGTCCCTTCTCCCCCCCAAAGTTCCTCCTCCTCGCTTACTGTCCCTCCCCCACATGATCACCCCTCCCCCTGTCACCGCCCCATGGTTCTCCCCCATAGGCCGTTCTGTCCCCCCTTGGTCCCTGTGTCTCCAAAATCTGTCCTTTCCCTCTCCATCCCCCCCCCACATGATCCCTCACCCCCACAATCTCTTCTGTCCCCCCATTGCCCTTCCTGCCCGCCCCCGCTCCTGTTCCTGGATGGTCCCTCCTGCTCCACCATGCTACGTCCACCCCCACAGTTCCTCCCACCTCCCCAATGTCCTTTGTGTCCCCCCAAAGTCCCTCTTCCATCCCCATGGTCCCTCACTCCCCACAGTCCCTCATGGCTCCCCGTTCCTCCTGTCCTCATGGTCACTCCCACCTCCGGAAGGTCCCTCCCACCAAGGTCTCCCCCTCAGGGTCTCTCCTGCTCTTACAAAGTCCCTCCTTCCCCCTTACCTTCCCTCTTCCCCCACAGTCCATCCTGCTTCCCCAGGGTCCCTCCCGCCTCGGTCCTTCCTCCTCCCCATGGTCCCTTCACCCACTGTCCCCCCTTCCTCCCCATAGTCCCTCCTGCTCCCCCCACAGCCTCTGCCCCTTGTCCCTCCTCTCCCCCAGTCCCTTCCCCCCAAGGTTCTTCTGGTCCTCTCCAACATCCCTTTTGTCCCCCCCCATAGTACCTCCCCCCAAGGTCCTTCCTGCTCTGCCATGCTACCTCCAACCCCCACAGTTCCTCCTGCACCCCTAAAGTCCCTTCTTCACCCCCATAGTCCCTCTCACCCATGGACCTTTCTGCGCCCCATGGTCTCTGTTCTCCCCCAAAAACCCTTCTGCCCTTCCCCCCCCCCCCCAGTACCTTCTCCCTGCCAAGGTTCCTCCTGTTCCTCCAAGGTCCCTCCTGTTCCCCACAGGACACCTCCTGCTCTGCCATTCTCCCTCCGCTCCCACAGTTCCTCCCGCCTCCCCAGGGCTCCCCCCCCCCACAGTTCCTCCTTACTACCCCATGTTCCTTCTTCTACCCACCCTGCAGTGCCTCCTGTCACCCCGGGTTCCTCCCCCCCACTGTCCCTCCTGTCATCTCACAGTCCCTCCTTGCCACCGTGGTCTCTCCTGTCCCTCCTTGTCCCCTTCTGCCCCACTGTGCCCCCCCACATTCCCTCCTGCCTCCCCTTGGTCTCTCCTGCCCACCACAGCCCTTTCTGCCTCCCCCCCCCCATGACCCCTTCTTCACCCCTATGGTCCCTGCACCCCTCCATGGTCCCTTCTCCCCCTCCACAGTGCCCCCTCTCTCCCTGCATTCCCCTGGGTCCCCCCCATGGTCCACCTCTTTGCCCTGCCCTCTGCCCTCCTGATCCTCTGAGGTCCCTGGGTTGCTTCCCTTTCAGCGCCCCCTTCCCAACCCCTGCACTCCCACCTGGAAAGGTGAGGCTCAGGGCGTGGCCTGCAGCAGCTGGCTCTTAAAGGGGTTACTGCTGAGGGGAACTGATCGCTCCCAGGGGAAGGGCTCCTGGGAAGGCCCAGGGGGAGTGTAACTGACACCCGGTGTGTGCCTGCAGGGAGCCCAGTGAATGGGGACCCCTGCCTGGAGGGGCCTCTGGGTGCAGGTTTGTGTCCAGCCCAGGAATTTTTTAGGGACCACACCAGTTTGCAACTAAAAGTGTGTATCCTGCCTCAGGTCTGCAGGTGTGGGCCCTTCCTCATCTTAGGGACTTTGCATTCTTTGGGTCAAAGCACTGGTGGGTCACTGGAGCCTTTCATTTTCTGTCTTCCTCTCCTGTTTTACTGGGTTCTGCTTTCTGGGAGTACACAGGGCAGGTGAGGTCTGGGTCTAGGGAACCAGTCCCATCATGTCCCCTCCTGGCTGTGGCTGCACTAGAAGCCCTGGGACAGCTTCAGCCTTGGCTTCCCTCAGAGCTCCCCGTGGTCCCAGGGACACTCTTTTCCTTTTGGTAGTGGTTACATACCATATAATTTCTCCAAAGTGTATGATCTGTGGCTTTTAGTAGAATCACAATATTGTGCATTCTTTACCACAAAAATTTGAAGACATTTTCAGTACTCTAAAGAGAAAAACCCCACGCTCCTTAGCAGTCCTTCCCCAGCCCTACATAACCACTGATCCAACTTCATCTTTATAAACTGATTGACATTTACATTTTACGTAAATGAAATCATACAATATGTAGTACTTTGTGTCAGGTTTCTTTTACTTAACATAAATGATATTATGATAGTAATATTTTTTAGAGTTAACATATATTTGTCCAATTTCAAAGAAAACAGTCATATATGCAGTTTTATCCATATTTAAATAATTTATTCACTTTTTAAAAGATAAATAGATCACAAAATGTTCCATTCAAAAACAAAAGAGGTTTCCATATACCCCCACTCCCCACCCCCCACCCCCACTTCTCCTGCATCAACATCCCCTTTCATCAGTAAGAAACATTCATTGCATTTGGTGAATACACCCAGTGAATGCCCCATATCACACCTTTTCCTCTCTCTCCTTGCCATCAGCAACTCCCATGGCCATCGTCTCCCTATCAATGATATATTTTCTTCCATTTCTAGAGTCACAACAGTTATATAGTAGAATACCAGCAAATCCATTCTAATCCTTAATATATTCCTCCACCCTGTGGATCCTGGGATGGCAATGTCCACTCCACCTCTAAATCGAGAGGGGGTTAGATCCCACATGGCCAATGGATGCAATTCTACTGCTTGCAGTTGTAGACACACTCGGTTCCCTGGTGTGGTTGTTGACCATTCTCATTTCCCTGTCAGCTGACCTGGGTAAATCCAACGAACTGGACAGTAGGTGTTTCAACTCTGCTGAGGCTTGGGGCCCAACTGGCACATGGACAGCCCCGAGATTCACGTCTCCTGAGCATACACCAAGCTCAGCTCCAACCGCAGGTTCAGTAAAAGTGACAGAAGAGGCATGTGTAGAGAGGTCACATCTGAGTCCAACTCCATCACACTGAGGAGCACAAATTCCAAAGTAAGGCCCGCTGGCAAGACAGTGAAATCTAGAGCCAGCTGTCGTGACCGTAGAACCTGTGTGTCTCTGTAGCCCTCAGAAGCACCAGTACCTGGGGTTGTATCTACTTTGGCTGTCTCTGGATTCTGCTGAGCTGGGTGTAAGCGTGACCCTTCTAATGAACCCCTGACTCATTTTAAAGTGTCTTAGCCATGTAAATTCATTTGTCTTTACCCCTTTTATTCAAGGTCTTTCTCTAGTTGAATCAGCAGCTGGTAGTGATAGAATCCCTCCGTGCCAGGGAGGCTCAGGTGCCTGAAATTAGGTAGTTAAAGGTGCATATATAATTATGGATGTACCACCTTTTATCCATGCACCAGCTAATAGACATATTTTTTTTCCAGTTTTGGCTGCCATGCAGTTGCCCTAGGAATCATTGCATGGGCACAATTTCATTTGTCTTGGATTTATTCTTGGAGTGGAATTAGGAAGAATTACGGTAAGCTTATATTTTTAAGAAACTGACAAAATGTTTCCCCCAAGTGGCGGCAACATTTTGCATTCTCACCAGAAATGTATTAGGGCTCCAGGTTTGCCACATCTTCTTTAACAGTTGGTATTATGTCTCTTGGTTTTAACCATTCTAGTATGTATAGCAGAAGTTTTTTTTTTTAGATTTATTTATTTATTTACCCCCACACCTTGTGACTTGTTTTTTTTTTTTGCTGTCCTCTGTGTCAGTTCACTGAGTGTTTTTTTTTGTTTTTTTTTTTCCGTCTGCTTGTCTCTCTTTGTTGTGTCACCTTTTCTGTGTCAGCTCTCCATGGCGCACCCGGCTGTCAGCTCTCTGTGGTGCATGGGCCAGCTCACCTTCACAAAGAGGCCCTGGAATTGGAACCCACGGTCTCCCATATGGTAGATGGGAGACGGGAGCCCAACTGATTGAGCCACAGCTGCTGCCCTGTATGGCAGATTTTGACATGTATTTTTCTAGTGATGAAAACAATGAAATGTTTCTTCTTTGGTAAATGTGTATTTACATGTTTTCCCATTTTTAGAAACTGTTTGTCTTTTTTTTAAAAAAACAAAAAAACAAAAACAAAAACATATAATTCATCCAAAGTGGGTCAGTCAGTGGTATTTAGCACAATCACATAGTTGTTCACTGATCACCTCAGTCATCATTAGAGCATTTTCATTATTTCAGTAATAATAACAACAAATGAAAACAAAAATTCCTCACCTCTTGATCTCTCTATGCTTCCCCTGTCATCAACAGATCCCATTTCTGAATACTTTTTATTTCCTCTAAAAATTAATTCATGGTTTACATTTTATATAAGTGGAATCATACATTATGTTACACTATATTTAGGTCATAGTAAAGCAAGATTCCTGTATTTGTCCCTTTGTGTCTGGCTTGCTTCACTCAACATTCTGTTCTCTAAGTTAATCCATGTTGTCATATGCTTTATGACTTCATTTCTTTCTACTGCTGCATGATTTTCTATTGTGTGAATACACCACAGTTTCTTTATCCATTTATTGGCTTATGGACACTTGGGTTGTTTCCAGCTTTTGGCAATTGTGAGTAATGCCATTATGAATGTAGTTGTGCAGACGTCCATTCATGTTACTTCTCTCAGTTCTTCTGGGTATATACCCAATATAGTGGTATTTCATGGTCACGTGGCAAATCTATATTCAACTTCTTTAGGAACTGCCAAGCAATTATCCACAGCGCTGTACCATAATGGTCCTACCAATAGTGAATAAGGGTTCCTCTCTCTCCACCTCCTTTCCAACACTTGTAGTTCTCTGACTTTTTAATAGTGGCCATTCTGATAGCTGTGAAATTCTATCTCGTTTTGATTTGCATTTCCCTAATCGTTAATGGGGTTGAATATTTTTTCAAGTGTTTTTTGCCGTTTGTGTTTCCTCTTTGGATAAATGTCTACTCGTGTCTTTTGCCCTTTTTTTTTTTTATTCTCCCCCCCGCCTTGTGGCTTTTTGCATGCTGTCTGCCCTCTGTGTCCATTTGCTGCCCCGCAGTGATTGCGGGCCCGGGTGGCACTCTACAGCGCCCGGGCCGGTGGCTCTGCTTGCGTGTGGGCGAGCCTGCTTTCACAAGGAGGCCCCAGGACGTGAACCCAGGGCTACATATGGTAGATGGGAGCCCAACTGATTGAGCCACAGCCTCTTCCATTTTGCCCATTTTTCCATTGGGTCATTTGTCTTTTTATTGAATTGTAATATCTCTCTTTATATCCTGAATATTAAGGCCTTATGGAACATGTAGATTTCTAAGTATTTTCTCCCATTGAGTCAGCTGCCTTTTCACCCTTTTGACAAAGTCCTGGGAGGTACAAAAGTTTCAAATTTTGAGGAGGTCCCATTTATCTAATTTTTCATTTGTTGTTTGTGCTTTGGGTGTAAGGTCCAAGAAACTACCATGTACCACAAGATCTTTAAAATGTTTCCCTACTTTTTCTTCTAATAGTTGTATGGTATTTGCTTTTATATTTAGGCCTTTGATCCATTTTGAGTTGATTCTTGTATAGAGAGTGAGATAGGGGTCCTCCTTAATTCTTTTGGTTATAGATAACCTGTTCTCCCAGCAGCATTTGTTGAAGAATTTTTTTTTTTCCGATTAACACAGACTTGATAGGTTTGTCAAAAAGTAGTTGACCGTAGAGATGAGGGTTTATTTTTGTACTCAGTTCAATTCCCCTGATCGTTGTGTCTCTCTTTATGGCAGTATCATGGTGATTTGTCCACTGTAGCTTTGTAATATGTTTTGACATCAGGCAGTGAAATTCCTCCTATGTTGCTCTTCTTTTTTAGAATACTTTTGTCTACTCATGTGTACTTGCCCTTCAACATGATTTCGTAATTGTCTTTTCTATTTTTGTAAAGTTGACTGTTTTAATTTTGATTGGTATTGCTGTGAATCTGTAAATCAGTTTAGGTAGGATTCATATCTTCCTGACATTCAGTCTTCCAGTCCATGAACATGGAATGTCTTTCCAATTGTTTAGGTTTTTTAAAATTTCTTTTAGCACTGTTTTGTAATTTTCTCCGTGTAGGTCCTGTACTTCTTTTTTTAAATTGATTCCTAGGAATTTGATTTTTTGTTGCTATTGTAAATGGAATTTTCCCGATTTCCTCCTCAGATTTGTGCACTACTGGTGTATAAAAACATTACTGATTTCGACATGTTGATTTTGCTGCCTGCCACTTTGCTGAACTCATTTATTAGCTCTAGTAGCTTCGTTGTAGACCTTTCAGAATTTTCTAAATATAAGATCATGTCATCCACAAAAAAAATTTCTTAGTTCTTTTAATTCCTTTTTCTTTTCTTATTGCTCTACCTAGAGCTTCCATTACAGTGTTAAATAACAGTGGTGCTAGTGGGCATCCTTCTCTTCTTTCCGGTCTTAAAAGGAAAGCTTTCAACCTTTCCCCAGTGGTTATGATGTTAGATGTGGGGTTTTTCATATGTGTCTTTTATCATATTAAGGAATTGTCCTTCTTTTCATCTCTTTTGAAATGTTTTCATAAGAAAAGATACTGGATTTTGTCAAATGCTGCCTCGATTGGGATGATCATATGTTTTTTTTTCTTCCTTCAGTTTGTTAATGTGGTGTATTACTTTGATTGATTTTCTTATATTGAACCAGCCTTGCCTACCAGGTATAAAGCCCACTTGGTTGTGATATATAAGTCTTTTGATATGCTGCTGGATTCGATTTCTAAATATTTTGTTGAGAATTTTTGCATCAATGTTCCTTAGAGAGATTGGTCTGTCATTTTCTTTTCCTTGCAGTGTCCTTATATGGTTTTGGTATTATGGTGATATTGGCTTCTTAAAAAGTGTTGGGTTATTTTCCTTCGTGTTCAACTTTTCATGAGAGTTTAAAGAGGATTGGTGTTAATTCTTTTGAAGTGTTTGTTAGAATTCACCTGTGAAGCCACATGGTCCTGGAGTTTTCTTTGTTGGAAGATTTTTGAAGACAGAATCCGTGTCTTTAAATGTAACTGGTTTACGTTCTTGTATTTCTTGTAGTATCAGTGTAGGTTGGTTGTGCATTTCTAGGAATTTTCCCATTTCATCTACGTTGTCTTGTTTGTTTGCATACAGTTTCTCAGAATATCCTGTCATGATCCTTTTCAGTTCTGTGGGGTCATTTATAACTTCCCCCCCTTTAATTTCAAATTTTATTTATTTGTTTCCTTTTTTTTTTTTCCTCTTAATCTTGCTAAGTGTTTGTGAATTTTATTGATGTTCTCGAACCAGCTTTTGGTTTTGATTTTCTCTGTTTTTGAAATTCTCAGTTTCATTTATTTCTGCTCTAATCTTTATTACTTTTTTCTGCTTGCTTTGAGGATTAGTTTGCTGTTCTATTTCTAGTTTCTCTTGTTGTTCAGTAAATTCTTTGAGTTTAGCTTTCTTCTTTTTTAATACAGGCTTTTTGGTCTATAAATTTCCTTCTCAATACTGCCTTTGCTGTATCCCGTAAGTTTTGATAAGTTGTAATCTTGTTTTCGTCTGAATACATTTACTGATTTCACTTGCAATTTCTTCGACCTCCTGATTATTTAGGAGTGTGTTGTTTAGCCTCCACACATTTGTGAATTCACCTTTATCCTGTCTGTTTTTGATTTTCAGTTTCATTCCCTTATGATCTGAGAAGGTGCTTTTTCTAATTTCAGTCTTTTTATTTCTTGAGAGTTATACTGTGCCATAGCCTGTGGTTTATCCTGGGGAAGGATAAATGTGCATGGGAAAAGAATTAATAACCCACTGAGTTTGCATGCTGCATTCTGTATATGTCTGTTAGGTCTAACTCATTTATTTATTTATTTATTTATTTATTTTTTATTTTTTAATTTTTTATTGACTTTGTAATAATATTACATTAAAAATATATATGTGAGGTCCCATTCAACCCCACCCCCCCCACCCCCCCTCTCCCCCCCCCCCAACAACACTCGTTCCCATCATCATGACACATCCATTGGATTTGGTAAGTACATCTTTGTTATATTGTTTAAGTTCTCTAGTTCCTTGTTGACCTTTTGTCTCATTCTATCTAATGATGTGAGAGATGTGTTGATGTCTCTAATGATTAAAGTAGAGATGCCTATTTCTCCCTTTAGTTTTCCCAGAATTAGTTTCATGCATTTTGGGGGACCTTGGTTAGGTGCACAGATATTTAAGTCTCCTATATCGTCCTGGTTGATTGTCCCTTTTATTAATATTTAATGTCCTTCTGTATCTCTTATGACTTTTTGGCATTTATAATGTTTTGTCCAGTATTAGTGTAGCTACCCCTGCTTTTTTTTCGTTACTTTTTGCATGGAGTGTATTTTTCTAGGCTTTTACTTTGAGGCAGTTTGTATACCTGGGTCTAAGGTGTTTCTCTGATAAGCAGCATATGGATGGCTCATGCTTTTTCTTTAACACATCCTGTCAGCCTATATCTTTTGATTGGTGAGTTTAATCCATTCACATTCAATGATATTACTGTAAATGCATTGTTTATTTCCACCATTTTTTTCTTTGGTCATCATATGCCATATCAGATTTTGGTCTTTTTACTTTCTTGATTATCCTTTCTTCTATTCTTCCATTCTTTCGTCCAAGCCTCTCTCTCCTGTCTTTTTCTTTCAGATTCTAAGGCTTCCTTTAATATATCCTTCAAGATGGATTCTTTATTAAGAACTGTCTTAGTTTCTCTTTGCTTGTGAATATTTTATACACACCTTCACATTTGAAGGAGAGTTTTGCTGGATGCAGAATTCTTGGCTGGTAGTTTTTCTCTTTCACTATCGCAATTGTATCATACTACTGTCTTCTCACCACCATGGTTTCTTTTTTTTTTAATTTTTAAAAAGATTTATTTATTTATTTTATTTCTCTCCCCTTCCCCACCCCCACCCCAGTTGTCTGTTCTCTGTGTCTATTTGCTGCATGTTCTTCTTCGTCTGCTTCTGTTGTTGTCAGCGGCACAGGAATCTGTGTTTCTTTTTGTTGTGTCATCTTGTTGTGTCAGCTCTCTGTGTGTGCGGCGCCATTCCTGGGGAGGCTGAACTTTCTTTTGCTCTGGGCGGCTCTCCTTAAGGGGCGCACTCCTTGCGCATGGGGCTCCCCTACGTGGGGACACCCCTGCTTGGCACAGCACTCCTTGTGCACATCAGCACTGCATGTGGGCCAGCTGCACAGAGGTCAAGGAGGCCCGGGGTTTGAACCGCGGACCTCCCATGTGGTAGGTAGACGCTCTAACCACTGGGCCAAGTCTGCTTCCCTCCATGGTTTCTTATGAGACATCTGTACTAAGTCTTACTGGGTGTCCCTTGTAAGTGATGGTTTCCATCTCCCTTGCTGTTCTCAGAATTTTCTCTTTCTCTCTGACATTTGACCTTCTGAGTAGTATGTGCCTTGGAATAGGTGTACTTGCGTTTATTCCGTTTGGGATATGGTTGGCTTCTTGGGAATGTAGGTTCATTTCTTTCATGAGAGTTCTGAAATTTTCAGCTATTATTTCCTCAGATACTCTTCCCGCCCCCCCCTTCCCTTCTTTTCACCTTCTGGAACTCTTATGACATGTATGTTGTTGCTTTTTGTGTTGCCATTCCACTCCTTGAACTCCTGCTCATTTTTCTCTATTCTTTTCTCTCTCCAATTTCAGCTCTTCTCTCTTCGGTATCACTCATTTTTCTGTCATTTCAAGTTTGCTGCTGTATGACTTTTTATGTGTTTTTTTTTTTTTTAAAGATTTATTTAATTCCCCCCCTCCCCTGGTTGTCTGTTCTTGGTGTCTATTTGCTGCGTCTTGTTTCTTTGTCCGCTTCTGTTGTCATCAGTGGCACGGGAAGTGTGGGCGGTGCCATTCCTGGGCAGGCTGCTCTTTCTTTTCACGCTGGGCGGCTTTCCTCACGGGCGCACTCCTTACGCGTGGGTCTCCCCCACGCGGGGGACACCCTTGCGTGGCACGGCACTCCTTGCGTGCATCAGCGCTGTGCATGGCCAGCTCCACAGGGGTCAAGGAGGCCCGGCGTTTGAACCGCGAACCTCCCATGTGGTAAACGGACGCCCTAACCACTGGGCCATAGTCCGTTTCCCATTATGTGTTTTTTTTTTTTTTAAAGATTTATTTATTTATTTAATTTCCCCCCCTCCCCTGGTTGTCTGTTCTTGGTGGCTATTTGCTGCATCTTGTTTCTTTGTCCACTTCTGTTGTCCTCAGCGGCACGGGAAGTGTGGGCAGCGCCATTCCTGGGCAGGCTGCTCTTTCTTTTCACGCTGGGCGGCTTTCCTCACGGGCGCACTCCTTGCGCGTGGGTCTCCCCCACGCGGGGGACACCCTTGCGTGGCAAGGCACTCCTTGCGCGCATCAGCGCTGCGCATGGCCAGCTCCACACGGGTCAAGGAGGCCCGGGGTTTGAACTGCGGACCTCCCATATGGTAGACAGACGCCCTAACCACTGGGCCAAAGTCCGTTTTCCCATTATGTGTTTTTTTAATCTAACCTATTGTGTCTTTCATTCCCATTAGCTCTGTTACTCTTTTTTTCTGTTATTTTTTTATTTCGGATTTCCAATTTCCTTTGTGCTTGTTCAGTATCTTCTTGATGTCGTTCATTTCTTTAGCTGTGATTTTTTTCATCTCATTAGTTTGATTTCAGAATCTGCACGCATCTTGTTAATCAGTTCTCTCAAATCCTGTGTCTCTTTAGGGGCTTTGATATATTCCTTTTCCTGGGCCATGTCTTCCATTTTCTTAGTCTGGCTTGTAAATTTTTGCTCATAAGAGGCATCTGATTAGGATGCAGGTTACTCAGATGTTCAATTTCTTTCCCTTTTCTTGGGATTTGGTGGTGGGATTCTGTGTGTCAGTGCTGCTGTTTGATTCTTGGTTCAACCTGGATCATTAGGCTTGTCCCTCTTAGTTGCTCAAAACTGGCATCTGGACCCACTGTTTGTACTAAAGGAGTGCTGATGCAAAAAGCAGAAGTCTGTTGACCTTTATAAAGGGTATTTATTTGGGGTAGAAGCTTATTTATCAGGCCATAAAGTATAAGTTGCTTCCCTCACCAAAGTCTTACCATGTGTTAGAGCAAGATGACTGCTGATGTCTGCAAGGGTTCAGGCTTCTTGGGTTCCTCTTCTCTTGGTTCATTTCCAGGATCAGCTCTTCTGTTTTCACAAGGTCAGCTCTAGACTATGAGGCTCTCTAAGCTTTGCCTCTGATCCACAAGGTTAGCTTGTAGACTATCAGGCAAATAGCTCTGACCTCATACCAGCGCTTCTCCTGTGTCTAAGGAGCTGTCTGTCTTCCTCTGGTGATGTTCTCCTGTGTGTTCACCTCCTGGGCTCAAGCTCAAAAGCTCCAACCATGTTTTATGTCATATCATTTTCTCTGTGAGTCCCACCTACCAAGGGGCAGGGATTCAACATTTTTAATGTGGCCTAGCCAAATCTTTGATCATTATTTAATCATGTACATCTATGAATCCTATATACTCTAATTGCCCAGAGGAAAAGACCAGTTTACATGCATAATCCAGTATTTCTTTTTGGAATTCATCAGTAATGTCCAACTGCTATACCCAGTAATGGTTTGCAGACCTGCTTCCTAGGGCCTTGAGAGGGAGGGTATAAAGGCCAGCAAAAGACTCTCTAACTTACTTATTTTTAATTTTCTCATATGTACAACCTAGTTCTGCTAGCAGATGGCACTCCTTGGCAGCCCTTTCAGTTCAGTGCCTGGTTGGAGTGTTTTTGCTGTGAGACAGACTGGATCTGTGTGGTAGAGGTTCTTGCCTAGAGATAAAGAGACTTATAATTTAAAATTTCTCAAACAGTTCTTCAGCCTTCTCTCAGCCTGCTCCCTTTTCCTGGGTAGGAAATGATTCCATGCCCCTTTGTGTCTTCAACGATCATTCCCACTTAGTAGAGAAGTAGATCGAGAGGGTCATGATCTCTTTAGTCCTTTGCTGGCTCCCAAGGGAAACAATGACATGACCCCATCCTGCTCGGTAGAGCTCATGGGACACAGCAGACTAAATTTGTGGGTCACAAGCTGTCAGCCTTAGGCTGTGTCCCTCTCCCTCCCCTTTCTGGGGGTAGTGGATCCCTGGAGACCCCTTTTTCTAAAGTTGGTCAGAGGCCTGAGTGTTCTAAAGTCTTTAGTGTGGGGGAGGGTGCCAGCAGCAAGAGCTGCTGCTTTCAACTCACAGTTTTGCTGTCACGATTCCCCTCCTTTGTTGGTCTCTGTCCTGGGTGGTGTTCAGCCTTACCCTGCTGTCCTAAACCCTAGAAGGTCTTTTTCCAGTCCATTTCAGTCTGTTCTCCAGCTGTTTTTCTGAAGGAGGAGAGAGTCCCATGTCTTCCTAGTCTGCCATCTTCCTGGAAGTCCCCACAGGTGTCTTTTGACATCTCCAATGAATTCAGCCTCCGTGGATCTGCATAAACTGACACTGCATTTACCAAATATACTACAGGAATTTCTACTTGATTAGAGGCAACCTTTTTTTGGTGGAATCAGTTCAATTCTAGGCAATGCATTCTGTCATGTTTCTTCACTCATCTTTGTGGTATAAGATAATAATTATAAATATGAAACCATCGATATCTTACCATTTAAAAATGATCATTTAATAATACTGTATTCTTCCATCAGTCTTCCTTTTCTCCACGAGGTGTGTTTATTCATTGAATTACTGGCTTTCCATCTTCCGTCTTTAACAGTGGGACCGTCATTATGGAGGGACACAGAGGGTCAATGCTGACTCCCTCCAATGTTGCTCTCTAATTGCATTTCAACCAAGGTTTTGGACATCAGTTTAAAAACCAAGTGGAATCTGAGTTCTTATTTGTCAAAGACCCTCATAGGATTTGAGCATCTAGAGGGTCCAAGGTAATGATATAATGCAGTGCACTAACTCTTCTTCCCAATGCCTGTGTGTTGTGTCCAGGCTCCTGGCTATGACATCATTGTGAGAGTTGACAGGTCATTCTATGTGATGCCTCACAACTCTCACGATTTTGATCTAATGAAGAGTCATATGGGCTTTCCTTTAGTTTTGGACACCAGGAACTATGCCAGCATCTGAGGTTATCCTCACAGTTAGCTTCCCTAGGCCCTGTGATCTGGAGGCCACCTAATAAAGATGGACAGTTCGGTTTCTCTGTAGACTCAATTGTAAGCACGTGCGCAGATGGTGCAACTCCATTGCATAGTTTCTTTTTGTTGTTGTTGTAGTTGTTTTTTTGGTATCTCTTTGGTTGCTTTTTTGTAAAGATTTGTTTTCATTTCTTTATTTCTCCCTACTCCCGTGTCGTTTACACTTGCTGTCTCTATCCATCTTCTTTTGTTTCTTTAGGAGGCACTGGGAACTGAACCTGGGACCTCTGATGTGAGAGGTAGGTGCCTAGTCACCTAAGCTGCCTCTGTTCACTGCTTTGTTGTTTCTCTCATTGTTTTTCCTCTTGTGTCTCTTGTTGCATCATGTTGTTGTGTCAGGTTGCCATGCCTGCCTATCATGCAGGCTCACCATCTTCTTTAGGATGCACGAAGAACCAAACCATGAACCTCCCATATGGTAGGCAGGAGCTCAATCTCATGAGCCATACCCTGGGTTCACATTAAGGCCCCTCCCCTTGGAGCGCCAGAGCTTGAGCAGTCCATCTCATCTGGAAGAAATGCACACAGTCATCTCCACAAGCTCATACAGTCTCACAGTCACACCACAGAGACTCACACATGGATTCCCTTAAGCCTCCACACAGCCTAACCTGTAACCCCCAGATGAACAGATCCACCCCTGGGGACTGTGGAAGGAAGGACAGAACTCCTTAATAGAAAACCTTTCATCATATCCCATATCCGCATTTTACAGCGAGACTGGGATCAGGCTAGGTCAACAGCTTACAGCTTGTAGGAAGCCCGCTATTTCATCTCACTTTTTCCCACAATATTTTGATGAACCCAGAATACCTACCATTTTCATTTGCTTTCAAGGTCACCTGCAATGCAGAAAAGAAAATAGAGTGATGATAGGATCATGTTTTGTTGTGTTTTTCCAGGTCTTGGTGATTTTCAAAAAGAGATAGGAAGCAGTGGTAAATTCAAAGACCCCATGAATGAGCTTGGGAGACACCTGTGGGAAAGGCTCCAGCTCTTCCTGGAGGAAGTGACTCTCAAGTCTATTTACCAAAATAGGCAATTACAAAAGTCTGAGTTAAAGGAAGGAAAATGGTGCTGAGATAATTAACACAACCTTTCTATTTGGTTTAAAAGCAGATGCTGCCATTTTTAAAGCTTCCTTCCGCAAAACAGCAGTGTGTGTCTATAGGTACAACATGTAGCAAGATCTGTACTCAATGTGAAAAGGAATGTGAGAAAGAAACATTTTGGTCTTAGACAAAAACAGGTGGCCTTACCTCAGCATTAGAGGGAGTCTTCTTATCTGCTCTGTCACTAGCAGCCCCTCCATCAGGTCTTCCATGGAACTAGAGGGACACAGAGTAGCCATCAGTACACTGGGTGCAGTTTATGCATTACCTGGGGAACTTTTACTAGGACAAGGGGCTACAGCGATCAGGGCTGGTTGGGTAGAAAGCATACATGTGATGCTACTCAGACTTCCTTTGTGCAAGAAATAGAGATTAATGAGAACAAGAAAATTACCAGAAGTAGAGTCCTTGGCTTTGGAGCTAAAGGCAATGTAAATTAATGTGAAGTAGTTCATCTAATATTGGTTCTAAATTACACACTGACTCAAACACAGAGCCCCTACCCTTCTACCCATTTTGAAACCCAACTAAATTTCGTGTATCTACTTGACATCCAGTTCATTACAGATTCGCCAGTCCCATGTATTCTATAATAAGATTTTGTTAAATTTCATAAATTGACATGAGCATAACGAAAATTCCCATTTTCATCATTTTTATTGGTACTTAACTCATTGACATTAATTACCTTAACAATCTTTAACATCACCATTGATCTCCAAAATTTCTTCATGACCTGAGACAGATACTCTTTATTACTCTTTTTTTTTTAATATTTATTATTATTATTATTTTTTAATTACATTAAAAAAATATATATGAGGTCCCATTCAACCCCACCGCCCCCGCCCCCCACTCCCACCACAGCAACACTCTTTCCCATCATCGTGATACATCCATTGCACCTGGTAAGTTCATCTCTGAGCATCACTGCACCCCATAGTCAATGGTCCACATCATAGCCCAGACTCTCTCACGTTCCATCCAGTGGGCCCTGGGGGGATCTACAGTGTCCCGTAATTGTCCGTGAAGCACTATCCAGGACAACTCCACGTCCCGAAAATGCCTCCACATCTCATCTCTTCCTCCCGTTCCCCACACCCAGCAGCCCCCATGGCTACCGTTCCCACACCCATTCCACATTTTCTCTGTGGACATTGGATTGGTTGTGTCCATTGCACATCTATGTCAAGTGAGGGCTTAGATTCCACATGGGTACTGGATGCACTCTTCCCACTTCTAGTTGTAGACACTCTAGGCTCCATGTTGTGGTGGTTGACCTTCTTCAACTCCATGTTAGCTGAGTGGAGTAAGTCCAATAAGTCAAAGTGTAGGAGTTTATTACTCTTAATCTCATTGTCCTTTTCCCCTAATTCCTATTGATAATCCTTAATCTCCTTCCTTTCTGTTTTCTTTTTGTAGATGTTTCACATATGCAGAATCATATACTCTTTCTCTTTTGTGTCATCTGATTTCACTCAGTATATAATCATGTTGATGTCATTCATGTATTAGGATGTCTCAGAACTTCCATTGCTTGCTATGGCTGAATTCTGTTTTATGGACGTAGCAGTTTTTTTTTTTGTATCTGTTCATCTGTTGATGGACACTTGTGTAGTTGTGACCATTGGCTATTGTGAATAATGCTGCTATGAACAGTGGTTTGCAAGTATCTGTAGTCCCGTTTTCCAATACATAGATATATATCTATTTGTATATATGTATGTATATAGATTTGTTGGATTGCTGGTCATATGGTTACTGTGTTTCACTTTTTGAGGGATTGCTCCACTGTTTTCTACAGTACAGGACAATATGGGTTGGTCATAGCCTGCAGGACTTTTCAACAGATACTCAGCCTTCATAGGAATGAATTGATGCTGGCCCTTGAATTGTGCAAACTAATCGACTACTGTAGTATGCTGAGCAAGGAGGGGAGAGATGGGAGGGGAAGATGCAGGAACTTTAGAAGTATCTAAAGTATTCATTTGTTTGTGAATCTAAAACTGCTCTGAACAAAGGGTGTTAATTTTTTTTAAATGTGGAAGCATCATTATATCAGGTGTATTAGCCAAAGGAGTGCTGATGCAAAGTACCAGGAATCTGTTGGCTTTTATAAAAGATATTTATTTGGGGGAGAAGCATATAGTCAGAAGGCCCTACCTAAAGATCCCTCTCAAGGTACTCTAAGAAGTAATTGGTCACCTGAGGTCATTTACCACGCGTTGAAACAAGATGGTGGGCACTTCTGCAAGGGTTGAGACCTCCTTCTTCCCTTAAGGCTCCATGATCCCAGCTTCCTCCCATCTCACCTGTAGGCTGGCATAAGGCTGAGCTCACAGGGCTTCTCAGCTGCTCTGTTCTCTTCAGCGTCAAACTATCAGGCTCATCTCTGTATTCTTCTCTGCATCTTATTCTTTGTTCTCCCTGAGCGAACATCTGTCTGTTCTTGATTCAATAAAGTGAAAGTGAAACCTTAGAATTTAATATAATCAGAGGAGTATAATGTCCACATTAATAGACCAGTTTACAACCATGATCATTATCTCTTTTAGGAATTCATAAATAACATTAAACTGCCACAGGAAGGATGTTTTTCATGTAATGTTCAAAATTAAACTAATGGCCAAATTTTAGGTTGAAACACTGGCCACTATTGATGTGAAGAAATTTTGTGTTGTAAATGTATCCTTAATTCTGTGATTGTGGCACTTCTGATTTAATTAGTAATTTAAAATGTCCACATGTAAAAAAAGAATATGGCTTAGGCTTTTTATGGATTTTCCCTATATATGGGACTGAATAAACTGCAGCCATTATTCTTGAATTGACATGATTGCATTTCCATATTACCATCAGTAGGGCAGTTCCTCGGTGATATCTTTCTGTGCTCCCTCTTCTTGGGCAGGTAGTGATTTTCATGCTACTGATGGACTGGGTGTCATGGTAGTAGGTTTTTTAACTAAGAAACAAATTTTCTCTTTTTAACCTTGAGACAAAAATCTGGGAAAATCATTCAGGATTGAAAGAGCTGTTGACAAGTTACACTCAAAGGTAGGAACATTATTAATACTTTATTTACAGTTGAAACTTCTGATCCCCTTATTCATAAGTTGCCTAGTGGACACATGTGAATTAAAGTCAGAGTTCAAGAAAATCTTGTCATTTTATTTTTACATAAAACACCCAACAGGTCGATATGAAGGCATGTGAAATTTGCAATAGGTGATGTGCCTACTTAGCTTACCTTATAATTTGGGGCAGTATTTGGAAACTGTAGGCTTGGGAAATTTCAGCAATATGCACAGATGCTAGATCTCCCTTGTACAATATCTAATACTCCCATTTCACAGTTTAAGGAAAGGCTCATTGTATCAACATTGAAGTTACTTGATAGGTGTATGTTAGACTGTTCACATGAGTTTGGGAACATTTGTCTCTATGCATGGGATCCTCCTTCTGAGTTGTGTGTATAATAAACAACCCTACTACATATGGCTGATGAGGACTGAATGAGTTCCTGTATGTAACCTTTGCAGTGGTAAGATTATTTTCTTGACATAGTCGACAGTGGCAGTTGTCCTGTATAAATAAGACCTATATTTAGGATAAATACACAGTAGCACATATACACACACATACATGTGCAATTATACTACTTAGACTTCAACATTGACAAACTGCAACTCCAATTTATGGTAAGCTAGACCCCCCAGTGGGAATCCGGCTAATTCCAGGAACTGTAGTAATGTGATCAAAGATCTCTTCCTGAAAATCAGTTTCTCTCACCACATCCGTAATCCTTACTCCACGAGTGAAACGTTATCACTGTGATATCTACTCTAAAGCCAACAAGGAAACCCCATCATAGTCCTCTAGATTTCTTTCCACAGCCAGGAGATAACAGAATTTCCTCTGTACTTGAGGCCACTTGTAATGAAGGAAAAGAAACGCTGTGAGGTTTGTATCCTGGTGGGTTCAGTTTCCATGGATTTTTTGCTCTCTTTCTTGCTCCAGAAAAGCAGATGGAAAGCAGCGGTCGTGTCAGAGAACACAAAAGCAAGATTAGAAGAGGTCTCTAGAAGAGGCCTTGAGGAATTTTATTTCAAGTCCATCTGGTTGACAATTACAAAATTTTTAATTGAAAGAGGATAAATGTCACCAATTAAAAGTCCTTATACCATATGCTTTCCTGTCTGGTCCTATCGACATTTGAATACCCTTGGAACCAGACATCAGCTAGTAAGGGATTCCACTCACACACACACACACACGTAAACACTACACACACAAGAGGATGGTACCTAAATTCTATGGTCTACATCATGTTTTCAAATCTGAACTTGACTGAAAACACAAAACAAGAAAGCCACATAAGTATTTCAAGCAATAAAAGTAATCCTTATCTAAGAATTGGATGGTTTTCCTCTTCTGCCTGGTAGTCGGAAACTTCTCCAGTGTGTCCCCAGCGGGAACTGAGAGGACACAAAATAACTGTTAGTACATTGGTGGTTTTGCTCGTGAATTACTCAGGGAAACTTTCTTGTTGAGAAATGGCCTCTGTTTATCACTGTTGTTTAACAAGTATGAATTGAGCATTTTATCTTCAAAGAAGCTTTAGGTTACAGAGAAGTCATGTACAGAATAGAATGGATTCCCATATACCCAACGTTCTTCTCCATTACCCTTTCCCCTTTTAATAACATTTTACTTATGTATGGTATATTTGTTACAATTGATGTACAAATATTGCAACATTTGTCAATGATTTCTATTATGGTTTACATTGTAGACCATACACTTATATAAGTTTGATGAAATTTAACATAGCCTGTATACATCATTGCAAGATCATGTAGAGAAAAAGAATAAAAGCACAAAAAATAAAAAGGAAAAGAAAAAAGATCATGTAGAACACTTCCATTGCCCACAGAATGCCCCATGTTCCATCTAGTCTATTCCTCCTTCCCCGCCCCTAGGTACCCATGGCAACCACCAAGCTTCACTACTTGAAGAACAAGATTCATAGTTACTTGCAGCAATGTTGAGAGCTTGACATACTGGCCTGTCCTTCACTATTAGGCCCTGCTTATGCTCTCAAGAGTCTCCCACCCCTCTATTTGAGAACATAGCAGTACTTCTCAGGATGGGACTTCATCACATTCCCACTCATTATGTGAGTCCCACCCATGACACAACACACTGTGACAAGGCGAACACTTACTCCCTAGAAGCCTGGCCCAGGTGTGCATTTTCCCAAATGCTCTCTAGAACACCCTAAACCAGTAACTCTCCCCTACCTTACTGCCAAAACAACATTCTGAACTTTGTAGTTTCAAGCAGGTACCTTCAGATACCCAGATGTTACCTGGTCCCTCCCCAGATGCCCCCCCCCCAATTCCATGGATCGTCCAACCCACCCTCCTCACTCTACCTCACAACAGACCACCCCTGTAGTGTCACTTCACCACTGATATGCCCATCCACCGAACAGCTACGTACTTCTGCCTTATCATAGATTTTTTTCCCATATGGGCATTTGCTCACAACTTTCTTCTCCCTGTCTCTTGTAAACCTGTCTTCCAGATTCTAGCTCTGTGAGTCTGCTCAATTTATTTAGTTCACTGAACTAAAATTTATTTAGTTCACTTATTACACTGAGGTCATGTAATAATTGTCCTTCAGTGCCTGACTTAGTTCACGCAACATAATGTCTTCAAAATTCACCCATATCATCCCCTGTGTTCTTACTGCATTCCTGCTTACAGCTGAGTAATATTCCATTGTATGTATACACCACAATTTGTTTATCCATTCATTGGTTGATGGACTTTGGGTTGTTTCCAAATTTGACAATAGTGAATGATGCTACTCTCAACACTGGTGTGCATATATCTGTTTGTGTCTCTGCTTTCAGTTCTTCTGGGTGTATACCCAGCAGTGGGATTGTTGGATCATATGGTTGTTGTATAGTTAGCTTCCTGTGGAACAGCCAAAATGTCCTCCACCATGGCTGTACCATTCCACATACCCACCTGCAGTGGATGACAGTTCCCATTCCTCCACGTCCTCTCCAACATTTGTAATCCACTGTTTTTTTTAATCACTGCCCGTCTAATGGGTGTAGATGATATCTCATTGTACTTTTGATTTGCATTTCCTTAGTAGTTAGTGATGTTGAACATCTCTTCAAGTGCTTTTTAGCCATTTGTATTTTTTCTTTAGAGATGTGTCTGTTCAAATCACTTGCCCATTTTTAAAACGGGTTGTTAATTTTTTTATTTTTGAGGTGTAAGAGTCCTTTATATATGCTGGATACTAGGCCTCTATCAGATATATGGTTACCAAATATTTTCTCATATTGTATAGGCTGCCTTTTCACTTTCTTGACAAACTCCTCTGAGGTACGTAAGTTTTTTTTTTGTTTTTTTTTTTTTTTGAGGAGGTGTAGGATTCCTTTATATATGCTGAATATTAGTCTTCTTTGATGTCCTTTAACAGTGTTGTATAGTTTTCTGTGCGGAAGTCATTTCCATCTTGGGCTGTTCAGTTCGTCTTTCTTCTTTCATCAGTGAAGGCTGCCTGTCTGTTTCTAGGAATTTGCCCATTTCCTCTGAATATCCTTTTGGTTGGCATAAAAGTTTTCAAAGTATCCTCTTATGATACACTTTATTGCTGTGGCATCAGTGGTGATATCTCCTTCTTCATTCTTATTTTATGTATTTGCATCTTTTTTTTTTTGTTAGTGTAGCTAAGGGTTTGTCAATTTTATAGATTTTCAAGAACCAGCTTTGCTTTTGTTTATTGTTTCTAGTGTTGTTTCCTAGTGTTTTCTTATTTTTTATTTCATTTATTTCTGCACTAATCTTTGTTATTTCCTTCTTTCTACATCATTTGGGGTTAGTTTGTTGTTCTTTTCTAGTTTCTCCAGGTGCATAGTTAGGCCTTTGATTTTAGCACTTCTCTTTTAATACAGGCATTTAAGGCTGTGAATTTCCTTCTCAGTATAGCTTTTGTTGCATACCATAGGGTATGGTACTTTGTGTTGTAATTTTCATTTGTTTCAAGGTAGTTACTGATTTCTTTTGGAATTTCCCCCTTGACCTACTGATTGTCTAAGAGTGTGTTGTTTAACTTCCATATCTTTGTGCCTAATCTGCTTCTGTGCCCCTCGCTGATTTCCAGTTTCATTCCATTGTTGTCAGATAAATTATTTTGTATAATTGCAGTCTTTTGGAATTCATTGAGAGTTGTTCTGTGGCCTAGCACGTGGTCTATCCTAGAGAGTGATCCACGTGCACTTGGGAAGAATGTACATTCCAGTGTATTTGGGTGTAATGTTCTGTATATGTCTATCAGGTCCAGATCCTCTAATATATTATTAGAGGTCTTTGTTTATTTATTGATTCTCTGTTGAGATGTTCTGTCTAATGTTGTTAATGGTGTATTAAAGTCCCCCACAATAATTGTAGAGCCATCAGTTTCTCCACTTGGTTTTTCCAGTGTTCGCCTCATGTATTTTGAGGCACCCTGGTTAGGTTTGTAAATGTTTGTGATTATTCTTTCTTCTTGAGTGATTTCTTCCTTTATTAATATATTGTGTCCTTTTTTCTCCCTTACAATAGTTTTGAATTTAAAGTATATCTTATGTGATATTAATATGGCTACTCTTCAGCCTTTTCTGATTGTTTGTATGTAAAATTGTTTTCTATCCATTACTTTTCATCTCCTTGTGTCCCTGGATCTAGTGAGATTCTTGTAGGCAGCATATGGATGGGTCATATTTCCTTATCCATTCTGCCAATCTCTTGATTGGAGAATTTAAGCCTTTAACATTCAGTGTTCTTACTGCCAAGGAATTATTTATATTAACCCAATTTTCTATAGGTTATGCATGCCAAATGTTTTTAGGAATAAAATTTTTTTGTGTGTGTGTGGAGCCATTGGTGATTTAACCCAGGACCTCATACGTGGGAAGCAGGCACTCAACCACTGAGCTACATCCACTTCCCTATACCATATGTGTTTATTTCTCTTTTTATCTTTTCAGTTATTCTTACACTGTCTTCCCCCTTTCTCTCCTGTTTTTTCCTTTCATCCTGCAGAACTCCCTTTAGTATTTCTTAAAGGGCAGGTTTATTATGGACAAACTCTCTTAGTTGCTGTCTATCTATTAATATGTTGAATTTTCCCTCATTTTTGAATGCCCCTTTGCTGGCTAGAGAAATCTTGGCTGGAGGTTTTTTCCTTTTAGCACCTTAACCATGTCATATCACTGCCTTCTTGCCTCCTTGGCTTCAGATGATGTAGTAGTTTGATATAATTGATGAATTCCAAAAAGAAATACTGGATTGTGTTTGTAGTCTGATCTGTACCTGGGCATAATTGAGTTATGATTAGGGCAATTGAGTCAGATGAGAAATCAGCACCTAATCTTATCGAGCTTCCCATGTATGTGATGGATCTCTTTTCTCTTGCTGCTTTTAGTATTCTCTCTTTGTCTTGAGCATTAGACAGTTTGACAAGTACATGTCTTGTGTTAGGATTTATATGTTTGCATGTGCTGCACTTCCTGGACATGTCCATCCATGTCCCTCAATAGAGTTGGGAAATTTTCAGCCATTATTTTCTCCAACAGTCCTTTTGTCCCGTCTCCCTTCTTTTCTCCCTCTGAGATGCCTGTAATGCATATGTTGTGGATTTTGTGTTGTCATTCAAATCCTTAAGTCCCTCCTGGAGTTTTTAAATCTTTTTATCTATTTGTTCTACTGTCTGACTTCAGATGTACTGTCTTCATATGTACAGACTCTCTTCTCTGCCTTTTCAAATCTGCTGTTATGTGCTACTGGTATGTTTTTGATTTCCTGAATTGTGCCATTTGCCACCCTCGTATATGGCATCTTTTTAGGTATGTTTACAATTTCTTTAGTATGTTCCCTCAATGTTTTCTTAATATCCTTAATCTCTTATTTCACTTCATAAAGTTGATTCATGATATTTGTTTGCTCATCCATATTCTGTATCTCCTCCTGTTTTTTAGTTTGTCATTAGACTGGGTCACATCTTACTTCTTAGTATGGCTTACAGTTTTTGTTGCTTTCTAGGCATCTGTTTATCTTGATTGGTTTATTCAGTTGGTTAGTTTTTCTTTCTTCTCTAGAGTTATATTTTGTTCTTTTTATGCGTTGTAAGGTTTCATTTTGATTCTTCATTCCTTTTATTCTGTTTCCTTGATAAAAAATACGACCAGAGAAAAGGAAAGATGTAAGAAAGAAAAAGAAAAATAGTAGTAGTAATAATGATAAAAGGTAGAAGGGGTGCTGTAGAAGACCTAGGAAAATAATTTATATGAGTAAAAAATCATAAGTACAGAAGAATAAGGTTTAAAAAGTGGAATATAAAAAATGAAATGAGAAATAAAATAGAGAAAAATATATAGAAGTAATTAAAAGCATGGGATGATGAAAAGAGAGGAAAAGAAAATAGAATAGGAAAAAAAAGAAAGAAAGTAAAAAAAAAAATAAGGAAAGGAAACAGAGAAAAAAGAGATAAATAAAAATTTAGAAATATTGGAGCCCAAACAAAAAGTGGTGGGATGAATGAAAACAAAAGTAAACAAAAGATAGAAAAAGGAAGGAAAGAAAGAAACATTATAGGTAGGAAAAATAAGTAAAAGTAAAAAAGGGGGGACAAAGAAAGGGGAAACATAACAAATGAAAGAAAACGGCAGCAACAACAACGAAACAACGGAGGAAACACTGCCTTCCATTTGGGCCCCTAAGGAGCTTCTCAGGCTGCTGGTGTTCATCATTCACCCTACATCCTGCCCTCTGAGGGTGATGTTCTGAGTTTTTGCAATTACAGTTTAAAAAGTTAAAATTGAAAAAAGTTTTGTTTTTGTTTTTTAAAGAAATAACAGATCCAGGAAAGCCTAAAAAAAAAAAGAATATCTGCATGTTCCTTGTCATAAAGTACAAGCTGGATGCCTGACAACCAGGTGGCTCATGCTCTTGATTGACCTGGAATCAAACCTGGGGCCTCCTATATGCAAGTCCGGAATTCCTCAACTGAGCTGCCTTGTCTCCTTAGGTTAACTGGTCTTTAGAGAGCTAGCTGCCACCTTTCCCAGGTGTGTTTAGACTTGTGTAGCTTGCTAGAGTCCTGCTGATGAGGTGCCTGTGCCCAGCCCCTCTCCACTGTCATTGCTTTCTCACCCCAGGTGGGCGGCTGGGTGTTACAGCAGGCCTGAGGGGAACCCCCCTCCCTTCTCCCAGTCAGGTCCCGGTACCCTATGAGATTCAAAGGTGCCGTTGCTAGACAAAGTCACCACAAAGAAACCACCTGGCTGTGCCAGACCCCTCTTCCTCCCAGGACACTCCCCTCCCTGTCCCTTGGCATCAACAAGCCAGGGGCCATGCTGTTACTTGCTGTGATTGTGGGGTATTTGTACTGTTTCCAGGCACAGGGGTAAGCAACTCAGTTTTCTTTATCTTTCTAGTACCTTCCTAGATGACTCAGGGCACCTTCCTATTCAATATATATCCAGAGCAGCTCCTCTAGATAGGTCCCTGTCTTCTCCCCTTTTTTTCTTAGAGGATATGTCTCTGGATTTTCATGCTGCCTCCACCCTCTGTCACCACAGAACTCATGCTTCATCCTTACCTCTCCAATATTTCCTTCTTATTCAGAAATTTATGGATACTCTTAGGCTAAAATCACCTTGTTTCCACAAACCTTAGGTGAGTTTTTTGTGTCATGGTCATCTGCAGTTGTAGAATCAAAGCCTTCAAACATGGATATCTGTTTTCTACCTTGTAAATTTCTAATAGTCTAAATAAGAAATTTTCTAAATTCCTACCATCTAATTTCTAAATTTGGAGTTCAGAAATAGAGCCTCATGTCTATAGATGCATGGTGGAAAGAACAGTCTTTAATAAATTGGGAAAGAATGGTCTTTAACAAATTGTTCTGGAAGAACTGGCTATTCATAGGCAAAAGAAAGAAGGGGACACCTCTCTCTCACCCCATATTAAAAAAATTAACTCAAAATGCTTAAAAAACCTAAATATACGAACCAGGACTGTAAAACAAGAAGAAAAATAAAACATAAAGAAGCATCTTCAGATCATTATATTCGGCAATGTTTTCTTAGGCTTGACACCTAAAGCACAAGGAACAAAAGAAGGAAGAGCTCAATGGGACCTTATAAAAACTAAAAATTTTGTGCATCAAAAGGCCTTACCATGAAAGTAAGAAAGAAAATTTATTAGTGTAAGAAAATACTTGGAAATGACATTATCTAATAAGAGTTTAATATCCATATTATCTAAAGAAATCCTACAATTCTGGCATAAAAAGACAAGCAACCTGTTTAAAAACGGGAAAAGTCTTGGGTAGACATTTCTCCAACGAAGATATATAAATGTCCCAAAAGCACATGAAAAGATCCTAGAAATTAGCTATTAAGGAAATGCAAATCAGAACTACAATCTGATACTAGTTCATACCCATTAAAAAGACAACTACTAAAAAAACGGACAGTTACAAGGGTTGGAGAGGATGTGGATAAATAGGAATATTCATCCATTGGTGGTGGTAAAAAAAAAAATAGTTGTAGTTGCTGTGAAAGACTGACAGTTCCTCAGAAAATTAAGTATAGAATTACCGTATGAAGCAGCAATCCCACCAGGATGGATCCAGGATCTGAGAGCAGTTCCCACTCTAAGCCTTAGGCCTCTTGGCATTTGCACCACAGCTTTGAAGAACTTCATGGTACTGGCCTTCTCTGGCTGAAGTTCCTTTAGATTCACATGGTCAGAGTCTGAGGCACCATTTTAACATTTTTTGTTCTTAGAAAAATAAAATATTTTTTGTAAGCGTCATTACTCCAACACTGATGCCCCAGCTTTCATTCAGAAGATGAAATTTTCTCACTTTATCTTTTTCCTTCACCCTGACACATTTTTGAAGATTTCTTTTAGGACATGGCTGTTAGCAATAGGCTTCTACTTTTTGTTTTTTGTTTTTTGTTTTTTACCTAGGAAAGTATTTATTCCTAAGATTTGATGCATAATGTCTCTAAATACAGAGAACTTGAATATGTAGTGTTGGAATTTTTTAACATTGTATATTACAAGTAACTGTCTTTTTAGTTACATGATGCTTCAGAATTTTTTTTCTGTAATTCTATTATTTTTATGGAGGTAATTGTATTTGTTTATTTAACTTTTTTCAATTCTTTGAAAACTAATACAGGTTGAACATACTTTGCCTAGATAATACTTTTAAAAATATTTTTTATTTACTTTTCAAAGACACATAGATCACACACAACGTTACATTAAAAAATATAGGATGGGGAAGTAGCTGTGGCTTGCTTAAACAGTTGGGCTCCCGTCTACCATATGGGGGCCCTGTGTCGGCATCCCGGGGCCTTCTTGTGAAAGCAGGGTTGCTGGCAAGCTGGGATGTGCTGCCAGTCTGGGTGCCGCAGCGTACCGCCCAGCCCACATGGCCACGGAGTGCCACTGGCCCCCAAGCGCCACAGAGAGCTGACTTAGCAAGGTGACACAAGAAAAAGGGAGACAAGCAAAAAACCAAAAAACCAAAACACAGAAGAACTTGCAGCGAATGGACAGAGAGGGGACAGCAAACAAGCCACAAGGGAAGGGGAATAAATAATTAAAAAAAAAAAACACACACACACGTTAAATACTGACCCAGAAGTACTTACTGTGAATGGACATAGAGCAGACAGCACACAAAATGCTACGGGGCTGATATGCCTGAAATAAGAACAAGGCCTAGAGCAGCATTGTGCCTGGGAGTTTCCTCCTGACAGCCTTCATGTTGCTCAAATGTGGCCAGTCTCGAAGCCAAACTCAGCATGTAAATGCAGTGCCTTCCCCCCAGCGTGGGACATCACCCCCGGGGATGAGCCTCCCTGGCACCGAGGGATCACTATCAACTACCAACTGATGATGCAACTGGAGAATGACCTTGAATGGAAGGTTCAATGCAGATCAGCAGAATATCCCTGTCTACATAAAATAACATGACTTTAAAATGCTGTTTGACCTAATCTAAGGGGGAAATGGAAAAGAGAAATGAGTTTATATGGCTACGAGTCTCTAAAAAAGAGTCTGGAGGCTGTCAGAAGGATTGCCCTTATGCACAACTGAGCAGAGTCTAAGAGACAGATAAAGTAGATACAACCCCCAGATATTGGTTCCTTTGAGGACTAAAGAGGCCCATGGGTGCTATGGTCATAGCAGATGGGATTAACTGCCATGTCAGATGGCCCTTCTTTGGAGCTGGTGTTTATGCGTGATGAATCTGGAATCAGATGGGATCTCTCCTCTTAAGACTTTCATGCTACTGTGCTGGAGTTGTAGTTGGTGTCGGGGCTTAAGATATATTTAGGGGACCTGAATCTCTGGACTGACAATGTGATAGCCAGGCCCTGAGCCTCAACAGACTCCAGCACCTACAATCTGATTTATTGGACTCACCTCACTCAGCTAAGATGGAGTTGAAGAAGGACAACCACCACACCATGGAGCCTAGGGTGCCTACAATTGAAAGCGAGAGGATTGCATCCAGTATCCATGAGGAATCTGAGCCTCCTCTTGACATAGAGGTGCAATGGACACAACCAATCCAATGTCCACAGAGAAAAGGTGGCATTGGAGTGGGAAAAGTGGACATGGTGGCTAATGGGTATGGGAAATGGCAGGAAGAGACGATATGTGGAGGTGTCTTTGGGACTTGGAGCTGCCCTGGATGGTGCTTTAGGGGCAATCACCGGACATTATAAATCCTCACAGGGCCCACTGGATGGAATGGGGGAGAGTATGGGCCATGATGCGGACCATTGACCATGAGGTGCAGAGGTGCCCAGAGACGTACTTACCAAATGCAATGGATGTGTCATGATGATGGGAATGAGTGTTGCTGGGGGGGGGGGGGGGGGAGTGGTGGGGTGGGGGTGGTGGGGTTGAAGGGGTCCTCATATATTTTTTTGTAATGTAATATTTTTACAAAATCAATTAATAAAAAAAATAATAAAAAATTTAAAAAAATGCTATGAGGGTGGAGATTAAAAAAAAATACATTATTCTAAAAAAACAAAATAGGTTTCCAGATGCCCCACTCCCCACTCCCCCTACCTTTCCCACATAAAGAGGTTCTTTCATTAGTGTGGTACATGCATTGCATTTGATGGATACATTTTGAAGCACTGCCACACAGCATGGACTATTATTTAGAGTAGTTTACACTGTCTTCCAGCCCATTCAGTGGGTTATGGCAGGATACATAATGTCCTGCATCTGTCCCTGCAATATCATTCATGACGTCTCCAAGTCTCAAAAATGCCCCTGAGTCCAGTCAATGACATAATTGCTTCCGTTGCTAGAGTCACAATAATTCTATAGTAGAATATCAGTTCCATTCTAGTCCATATTTTATTCCTCTATCCTGAGGACCCTGGGATGGCGATGCCAAGTCCTTCTCTTGATTGAGAAGGGGCTTCTTTCCCACGTGGCTGGTGGATGTGACTCTCATGACCGCAGCTTTGGCTCTTTTGGTTCCTTGGTGTGGTGGTTGTCCATCCTCACCTCCGTTTCAACTGACCTGGATAATTCCAATGAACTGGAGTGTAGGTGCTGCAACACCACAGAGGCTGAGCCCCCAGCTGGCACGTGGGCAGCCCAGAAATCCAAGTCTCCTGTGCATACTGCAGTCCCAGCACCAACCACAGGTTCAGAAGAGGCATGTGTAGAAAGTCACATTTGAATCCAACATCATCACACTTAGGAGAACAATTCCAAATTAGGGCCCACCATTAAGGCACTGATCTCTCGAGCTATCTGCGATGACCATAGGACCAGGGTGTCTTCATAGCCCTTAGGAGCACTACTACCTGGGGTTGTCTAGTATCATCTTTGGCTCTCTATGACATCCTGCTGAGACATGCATAAGCACGACCCCTCTGATGACCTCACAACTCAGTTTGAAGCCTCTTAGGTCTCTCTACCTATCTTCCAGACTCTAGCTGTCTGAGTCGGCTCAATTTGCTTAAGTCATATCAGAGAGGTCATGTAATATTTGTCCTTTAATTCTTGCCTTGCTTCACTCAACATAAGGTTCTCAAGATTAATCCATGTTATCCTGTGTTTCTGTACTGTATTCGTTCTTAGAGCTAAGAAGCATTCCTTTGTATGTGTATACCATATTTTGTTTATGCACTCATTTGTTGAGGGGCATTTAGGTTGATTCCAACTTTTGGCAATAGTGAATAATGCTCCCATGAAACATTGGTGTGTATATATCTGTTGATATCCTTGTTTTCAATTCTTCTGGTTATATACCCAGCAGTGGAATGCTGGGTCACATGGCAAATCTGTAGTTAGTTTTTTGAGGAACAGCCAATCTCTCCTCCACAGTGGATGGATCATTCTACGTTCCCACTGTCAGTGGATGACGGTTCCCATTCCTCCACACCCTCTCCAACACTTGTTGTCTTCTGGCCTTTAATAACCATCAGTATATTGGGTCTAAGATGGTATCTCATTGTAGTTTTGATCCCTTATAGTTAGTGATGTTGAGCATCTTTTCATGCACTCTTTTTTTTATTTTATTTTATTTTATTTACTTTGTATTCCTTCTTTGGAGAAGTTCTGTTCAAATCTCTTGTCCTTTTTAAAAATGGGTTGTTTGTTTTCTTATTTTTGAGATAAAAGATTTCTTCACGTATGCTAGGTATTAGGCTCCTATCAGATATATGGTTACCAAATATTTTCTTTTATTGGATAGGCAGTCTTTTCACTTTCTTGACAGACTCCTTTGAGGTGCAAAAGGTTTTAATTTTGAGGACTTCCCTTTTATCTATTTTTTCTTTTTCTGCTCCTGCTTTGAGTGTGATGTTCATGAACGGATTTCCTGTTACAAGTCCCTGTAGATGTTTCCTTACATTATCTTCCAAGGTGTTCATGGTCTTGGCTTTTGTATTTAGAGCTTTGACCCATCTTGAGTTGATTTTTTAGTAAGGTTTGAAATGGTGTTGTCCTCTCAGTCTTTTGCATATGGATATCCAGTTTTCCACCCACCAATTTTTGAAGAGGTCGTTCTCTCTCAGCTGAGTGGGCTTGTGTCCTTGTCAAATACCGGTGACTCTATGTGAGGATCTGTATAAGAACTCTAAATTCAGCTCCATTGGTCAGTGTGTCTATCCTTGTGAGAATACCATGCCATTTTTGACCCCTGTTGCTTTATAGTATGTTTTAAAGTCAGGTAATGTGAGTCCTCTGATTTGATTTTCCTTTTTCAATAAGTCTTTTACTGTTCTGGGCCTTTTGCCCTTCCAAATACATTTCATAGGTAGGTTTTTCAATTCAGTAAAAAATGCCGTTTTGATTTTTATTGGGATTGCATTGTCTGTAGTTTAGTTTGGGTAGGATAGCCATGCTAATGATATTTATTCTTCCTTTCCATGAACAGAAAATATTCTTCCACTTATTTACGTCTTCTTTGATTTCCTTGAACAGTGTTGTGTAGTTTTCTGTGTACGTCATTTACAGCTTTAGTTAAAGTTATTCCGATATATCCGATTTTTAAAATTTACTATTTTAAATCATAGTTTTTTTTCTTCATTTCCTCCTCAGATTGGTCGTTACTGGTGTACATAAGTGTTGTGATTTTTGCACAGGTGGTGTCCCGCGGGCAGGTTCGACAGTACCATGACTGGGTGCCTGGCGCTGTCCGTCAAGGGTAGGGCCGCGCTCTCTTAGGGGCGTGGAGTCCTGGAGCGGGGCGGGGCCTCATTGGCCCAGGCGCAGGCGCAGAAGCCCCGCCCCTTAAGTCCCGCCCAGTCCACGTTGGCGGGGCTCCTGTAAGAGCTGTTGGTGTTTGGGGAGCGCACGAGGTCCTGCTGGCGTGTTCTGGGGGTGCCCCCCGGGACCCCGAGGGCAGGAGGGACGTGTTGTCAGCTGGCGTGTGGGGCTGCAGGAGCGCTTAAGGGCCCCGCCTGTGTTCCCACCCACGGTAGCGGTAAGTTTGGGGACCCGACTTGGCGTCGGGGCGGGGCGCAGGCGGGCCGGGACCCCCAGAGGCGCGGAAAAGCGGGCGAGCGAGCCTCCCCTTGCTGCGTCGAGGGGGCGCCCGTGCCGCGCCCCCTCAAGTTCCTGCTGGCTCGCCTGTGGGGCGCGGGTCCTGGAAAGTTGTGCGCGGCGCCCGGGTCCTGCGCGGTCTCGGGGCCTGTTGGGTCTCAGGGCCGCGCTGGGTGGGGGCGCTGCTTCCGCGGACGGGGGCGCGGCTCAGGGTGCAGTCGGGGGTCCCAGCCCAGCCTGACTGGCCTGTGGCGCGGAGCGCCCTGTGAGAATAAGGGTCCCGCGGCCCACGGGAAGGGCGGCCCGCCCCAACCCCGCCCTCCTTCCTACCCCCCCCCCCCACGGACCCTCCTAACCCCCCCCTTCCTGTCCTCCCCATGTCCCCTCCTACAACCCCTCTCCCCACTGTTCTTTCTCTCCGAAAAGGTCCCTATTCTCCCAAGGTCCCTTCTTGCCTTCAGGGTCCCTTCCCCCCTGAGACCGTCCTGCCTTCCCCATGGTTCCTCCTTACTTCCAAAGCCTCTCTTGTCCCCTCCAAGGTCCCTCCTCTTCCCCCCATAGTGTCTCCTGATCCTGGATGGTCCCTCCTGCTCTGCATGCTACTTGCACCCCTACAGTTCCTCCTGTCACCCCCACTGTTCTCTTGTCCTCCCCCCTAAGGTCCTAGTAGCTCAGACGTCCCTCCTGCCCCCCTGTGGTCCCTCCTCCCTCCCTTCCCTCCTGCCTCCCAGGCTCCCTTCACCCTCATGGTCACTCCCACCTCCCCAAGGTCCCTTCCCACCAAGGTCTTTCCTCACCCTCGAGGTCTTTCCTGCCCCTTCCAAGTTCCTGCTCCACCCCTACCTTTCCTCCTTCCCTCAGTCCCTCCTGCTTCCCCAGGGTCCCTCCTGCTCCTCCACCATATCTCCTCTTGCCTCATGGTCCCTCCTTCCCCTCATGGTCCCCCCCCCCATTGTCCCATCTGCCCCCACAGTTCCTTCACTCCCCAAAGGTTCCTCCTGTCCTCTCCAGCATCCCTTTTGCCCCCCCCCCCAGTCCCTCTTGCTCCCCCCAAGATCCTTCCTGTTCTGCCAGGCTTCTTCCACCCCCACAGTTCCTCCCACCTCCCTAGGTCCCTCCCTCCCCCCCATGGTCCCTCCTCGCCCCAAAGTCCCTCCTCCAGCCGACATTCCCTCCCACCAAGGTCCCTCCTGCCACTCCATGGTCTCTACTCCCCCCCACCAACCCCACAGTATCTCCAACCCCCCAAAGTCCCACTTTTCCCCCCACCAGTACCACCTGCTCTGCTGCACCCCCTTTATTCCCACAGTTCCTCTCGCCTCCCCATGGATCCTCCCCCTCAAGGTCCCTCCTTCCACCTCCATGCTCCCTCCTTCCCCCCAGTGCTCCCTCCTCTCCCCCCATGCTCCCTCTTACACCCCACGGCCCCTACTGCCCACCCATGACCCCTCCACACCATGGTCCCTCCCCCCCACCCCCCCTCCCCCCATGCTCTCTCCACTCTCACATTAACTCCTGCCTCCCCACAGTCCCTCCCCTACATGGTCCCTCTTCTCCCCCGGTGTTCCCTCTCCCCTTCCAAAGTCCCTCTCCCTCTCCATGGTTCCCCTCCTCCATGATTCCCCTTGATTCCCCCACCCACGGTCTCCCCTCAAAGTCTGTTCCCCCACATTCCCTCCTGCCTCCCCTTGGTCTCTCCTGCCCCCCACAGCCCTTCCAGCTACCCCATGACCCCTCCTCCCCTCCATGGTCCCTGCTCCCCTCCATGGTCCCTTCTCCCCCTCCACAGTGCCCCTTCCCTCCCTGAGTTCCCCAAGGTCCCCCCATGGTCCACCCCTTTGCCCCTCCCTCCACCCTCCTGACTCTCCCAGGTGCCTGGGGTCCTTCCCCTTTCAGCGCCCCCTTTCCAGGTCCTACACTTCAAATTTTCCTCTGGAGCCAGGCAGAGGCTGCTTGGCTTTCTTCTGCACCTGGGAAGTTAAGGCTCAGGGCCTGGCCTGCAGCAGCTGGCTCTTAAAGGGGTTACTGCTGAGGGGAATTGATTGCTCCTAGGGGAAGGGCTCCTGGGAAGGCTCAGGGGGAGCGTGACTGACACATGGTGTGTGCCTGCAGGGAGCCCAGTGAATGGGGACCCCTCCCGGGTGGGGCCTCTGGGTGCAGGTTTGTGTCCAGCCTGGGAGTTTTGTAGGGATCACAACCGTTTGCAACTAAAAGTGTGTATCCTTCCCCAGTGGTCTGCAGGTGTGGGCCCCTCCTCCCCTTAGGGACTTTGCGGTCAAAGCCCTGGTGGGTCACTTGAGCCTTTAATTGTGTGTCTTTCCTGTTTTACTCCTTTCTGCTCTCTGAGATTCCACAGGGCAGGTGAGGTCTGGGTTCTAGGGACCCACTCCCACTGTGTCCCCTCCTGGCTGTGGCGGCACTAGAAGCCCTGGGACAGCTTCAGCCTTGGCTTCCCTCAGAGCTCCCCATGGTCCCAGGAACACTCTTTTCCTTTTGGTAGTGGTTACAGCTTTTCTTAAAAGTTGATTTCTTGGAGTCATGCTGGGTGGAAATGGTTCGTGAACTCCTGCTAAGGTGGTAGCTTGCTAGGGCTGGAGGAGGGCAGCTGGCCAGTGGGGGCCCCTGGATTTGGGTGCCTGCTGGGACCCTCTGCACAGACTGGGGAAGGGCGCCTGCTGGTCAGGCCACCTGCCCGAGGCTGCTGAGGGAGCCCAGGGGTGTGCTGAGTATTTCCAGGAGCTCCAGGGAGCCTCTCCTTGGGAGGGAGGTGACTGGGTGACTTGGGGACACCATTCTTGCCCTGCTTTGTCTGCCAAGAGCAGTCACCCAGCTGGCCTTAAAGGAGCCGGGCTGCAGAGGAAGCCTCTGTGTTTACTGTTCTCAGCCTCTTAGAAGAGTTGTTCCCATTCTAGGGGAGCAGTTGAGGGCTGTGGAGCAGCTGGTCTTAGGACAGATGGGCTGGATCTTCTCAACCCCTAGCCCCTTCTTTTGTCCCCTGCCCTTCCCTCTGAACTTCTGTAGGTGGTTTTCACAGGGTTGCCACCCTGGAAGGGGGGAAGCCAGGCAGGGCTAGTGGGTGCCCTGTCACTTCCATGCAGATGACCACACTGTTCTCCCAATGCACTGTCACTCAGCAGACCCTAAGTATGATGAGGAAGAATATGATGCTACCATCAGTGGGGAAATTCAGGAAGGTTTTATACCAGAACCTTAGCAATGAAATCTTTGGATGAGGATTAATAGTCCTTTTTTTTTTCCTTAAAGAAAATAATTTAATGATATATGTGTATATTTCTAACAAATCAGTTTTATTGATACTTATTAATAAAGCATACAATTCTTTCAAAGTATACCATGCATGGTATTTGATATAATGACATAGATGTGCATTCATTACCTCAGTCATCATTAGAATATTTTCATTATTTCAATAATAAGAAAAATAAACTAATAAGACAGTTCTTCAGCCCTGTATCTGTTTACCCTGCTAGAAATCCCTTCTTTTTCTGGCTGTTCTAGCACAATTATTTATGTATTAAGCAGTTTTATTGAGACATATTCACATACCATACCATCTATCCAAAGTGTGTAACCAGTGGCTTTTAGTATAATCACAATATTGTGCCTTCATCACCATAAAATTTTTTAGAACATTTTCAGTATTCTGAAAAGAAAAACCCCACGCCCCTTAGTAGTCCTTCCCCAGCCGTCCATAACCGGAAATCTAACTTCATTTTTATAAACATATCTACATTTTCTATAAATGGAATCATGCGATATGTAGTACTTTGTGTCAGGTTTCTTTCCCTTAGCATAAGTGATATTAACATTTTGTAGTGTTAACATACATTTGTTCAATTTCAAAGAATAGAGTCTTGTATATGCAGTTTTATCCATATTCATATTTCACACATGGTTTTACAATGCTGAAAAATAACTTTTTGGTTACTCTTATCTCTTTTGTTACCTCTTTTCTTGAGTAACAGATCACATGTTAAGGCTCCAATTCTCAACTCTTCAGTGTAACCTCACTTTTAAAATTTTAAACCTTATTTTGTAAATTTAATAATTGAATATGTAAGCAATAGTTTCTTAAAAAAGAAAATACTGTTGAATGAAGATATACATTTCTAAATTAAATATATTGGATACATATAAATTTTTTTCAGTCATACATTACAATATATTAGGTTCTTAGTAATCCAATCCAGTCATATAGTATTTGTCCTTCTGTGTCTGGCTTGCTTCCCTCAACATAATGTCCTTTAGATTCATCCATGTTGTTACATGCTTTCTGACTTCATTTCTTCTTACTGCTGCATAATGTTCCATCATGTGAATACCTCAATTTGTGTATCTGTTCATCAGTTGATGGACACCTGGGGTGTTCCCAACTTTTCACAATCGTGAATAATGCTTCTATGAACATCCGTGTATAGATGTCTGTGTCCCTGCTACAGTTTTTCTGGTTATGTACCCAGTAGTGATAATACAGCATCATGGGGGAAGTTTATATTCAACTTGTTTAGGAACCACCAAACAGTCCTCCACAGTGGCTGTATCATTCTACATTCCCACCAACAGTGAATAAGTGTTCTGTCTGTCCACGTCCTCTCCAGTACTTGTGGTTCTCTTTCTGTGGCAGGGGAGGATCACTGGAGTGGGATGTCAGTGACAGGGGATAACATGGCAGGAAGCTCACCTGGGTATACATATAAGGCATGTAAATTTATGTTCATGAGGCATTGCCATGGTGGATGGAGATTCATAAAGTAACTGAAGGAATATCAAATTGCCATCTAGGGAGCTCTGCCACATTCTCTAAGACATCAGCCAGAATCCCCCGAGTACAGGGGCAATGGCTAGTGAAGGAGGATGTTCTACTAATGGACACTTGATATTGATGACTGTGCTTATGAACCTTTACACTCGAAATCAAAACTTAGCCTAGTATTATAGGGTGTCTAAGAATTGCCTCCTGGGAGCCTCCTTGTTGCTCACATGTGGCCTCTATCTAAGCCAAACTCACCATATAAATCCATTATCTTCCCCCCTGTATGGGACATGACTCCAGGGTATGAGACTCCCTGGCACGAAGGGATTACTACTAAGCACCAGCTAGCAATGCAACTGGAGAAAGACCTTGGCCTAAATGGGGAAAAGATAAAGATAAATGAATTTGTGTGGCTAGAGATTTCAGAGTGAGGTGAATCGGAGGTCATCCCGGAGGTAATGTTCATGCATGTATCAGCAGGATCTCTTTGACTGCCAAAGTAGATTCTACCCCAAACAACTGGGCTCCTGAGGGTTCTGGAGGCATCCAGACACTTGAGTCAGGGTAGATAGCTCAGTAGTTTAGTGCCCTGCCAGTGGTCCCTACTTTGGAATTTATGTTCCCCATAGTGACAGAATATTGGACTCAGTTGTGGTTTCCCTACACATGGCACTTCTGGTCTTCTTTTTGAATCTATAATCAGTACTAAAGTTAGTCCTGTAGAGGCTTGTGTACCCTCCAGGTTGGTTGTGGACAGGCCTGGTGGGCTGCTTCCAATGGCGGCGTGGGGGAACGGGGAGATTGCCTGAAATTAAATAAAGATGCAGATCTGTTTATGGATGTACCCCCTTTTCTTATCCATGCACCAGCTAGTAGACATTCGTATTTTTTTCTAGTTTTGGCTGTCATACAGTTGCCATAGGAATCATTGCACAAACACAATTTTGTTTGTCTCGGATAGATTTTTAGAGTGGAGTTAGCAGGAATTATGGTAAGTTTATATTTTTAAGTATCTGACAAAATGTTTCCCAAAGTGGCAGCACCATTTTGCATTCTCACCAGAAATGTATGAGGGCTCCAGTTTTTCCACATCTTCTTTAACAGTTGGTATTATGTCTCTTGATTTTAACCATTCTAGTATATATAGCAGATTTTAATGTGTGTTTCTCTAGTGATGAAAAGAATCATTCATTTCTTCTTTGTTAAGTATGTATTCACATTTTTTCCCATTTTTAAGTGCGGTTTGCCTTTTTTTTTTTTAAAGGCATGCAATTCATCCATAGTGCACAATCAGTGTATTTGGCACAATCACATAGTTATGCTTTGATCACCTCAGTCATCATTAGATTATTTTTATTATCTCAATAATAATAAATGATAAAACAAATAAGAAAATCCATCACCTCTCGATCTCTCTGTGCTTTTTCTGCTGTCCACAGATCCCATTTCTAGCTATTTTTGCACAAATACTTTTCTCCTCTATAAATTGATTTATGTTTTACATTTTATGTAATGGAATCATACATTATGTTACACAATATACTTAGGTCATAGTAATGAAAGCCTCCTGTATTTGTTCTTTTGTGTCTGGCTTTCTTCACCATACTGTCCCCCAGGTTCATTCACATTGTCAAATGGTTTATGACTTTATTTCTTCTTACCACTGCATGAGATTCCATCACGTGAATACATCACCATTTGTTTATCCATTTACTGGCTGATGTACACCTGGGTTGTTTCCAGCTTTGCAATTGTGAATAGCACCACTATGAATGTAGGTGTGCGGATGTTTATTCATGTCACTGCTCTCAGTTCTTCTGGGTGTTTATCCAGTAGTGGTATTGCAGCATCACATGGCAAATCTATAGTCAACTTCTTTAGGAACTGCCAAACAGTCCTCCACAGTGGCTATACCTTTCTGCATTCCTTCTGACAGTGAATAAGTGTTCCTACCTTTCCACATCCTCTCCAACACTTGTAGTTCTCTGACTTTTTAATAGTGACCATTCTGATTGCTGTGAGATGATATCTCGTTTTGATTTGCATTTCCCTGATCATTAATGATGTTGAATATTTTTCCATATAGTTTTTTCATTTGTATTTCTTTCTTTTTTTTGTTTTTTAAAGATTTATTTATTTATTTAACACCCCCCCCCCCCCCGGTTGTCTGTTCTCGGTGTCTATTTGCTGCGTTTTGTTTCTTTGTCCTCTTCTGTTGTCGTCAGTGGCACCGGAAGTGTGGGCGGCGCCATTCCTGGGCAGGCTGCACTTTCTTTTCACGCTGGGCGGCTCTCCTCATGGGCGCACTCCTTGCGCATGGGGCTACCATATGCGGGGACACCCTTTCGTGGCCCGGCACTCCTTGCGCGCATCAGCACTGCACATGCGCCACCTCCACACGGGTCACCTCCCATGTGGTAGACGGACGCCCTAACCACTGGGCCAAGTCCGTTTCCCTCATTTGTATTTCTTTGGACAAATGTCTGTTCCTGTCTTTTGCCCATTCTATAACTGGATTGTTTGTCTTTATATTGTTGAGTTGTAACATCTCTCTATATATTTTATATATTAAACCCTTATCGGATGTGTGATTTCTAAGTATTTTCTCCCATTGAATTGATTACCTTTTCACCTTTTTGACAAAGTCCTGGGAGGTGAAAAAGTGTTTAATTTTCAGGAGGTCCCACTTACCTAATTTTTCATTTGTTGTTTTTTCTTTGGATGTAAAGTCCAAGAAACCACCATGTACCACAAGGTCTTATGTTTCCCTACATTTTCTTCTAGTAGTTTTATGGTACTTGGTTTTATATTTAGGTCTTTGATCCATTTTGAGTTATTCTTGTATAGATAGTGAGATAGGGGTCCTCCTTAATTCCTTTGGTTATAGATAACCTGTTCTCCCAGCAGCATTTGTTGAAGAGTCTGTTTTTTTTCCGATTAACACAGACTTGGTAGGCTTGTCAAAAACTAGTTGACCATAGAGCTAAGTGTTTATTCCTGTACTCTCTATTCAATTCCACTGATTGATGTATCTTTCTTTATCGCAGTATCATGGTGATTTGTCCACTGTAGCTTTGTAGTATGGTTCAAGATCTGGCAGTGAAATTCCTTCTACGTTGCTCTTTTTTTTTTAGAATACTTTTGGCTGTTCACATGCACTTTCCCTTCCAAATGATTTCGTAATTTTCTTTTCTATTTCTGTAAAGTAGGCTGTTCGAGTTCAGACTGGTATTGCAGTGATATCTATAATCAGTTTGGGTAGGATTCACATCTTTATGCTATTTAGACTTCCAGTCCATGAACACGGAATGTCTTTCCAATTGTTTAGGTCTTTCAAAATTTCTTTTGGCATTGTTTTGTAATTTTCACCATATAAGTCCTGTACTTGTTTTGTTAAATCAGTTGCTAGTTATTTGAGTCTTTTAGTTGCTCTTGTAAATGGAATTTTCCCCTGATTTCTTCCTCAGATTGTGCAACGCTACTGTACAAAAACATTACTGATCTCTCTGTGTTGATCTTGCTGCCTGCCACTTTGCTGAACTCATTTATTAGCTCAAGTAGCTTTGTTGTAGACATTTCAGAATTTTCTGAGTATCAGATCATGTCATCCACAAATAGAATTTCACTTCTTCTTTTCTTACTTGGATGCCTTTAATGTTTTTCTTCTCTAATTGCTGTACCTAGAGCTTCTATTAACGGTTGAATAACAATCGTGCTAGTGGTCATCCTTGTCTTGTTCCAGGTCTTAGAAGGAAAACTTTCAACCTTCCCCCACTGGGTAAGATGTTAGCTCTAGGTTTTTCATATGTGCCTCTTTTATCATATTCAGGGATTTTCCTTCTCTTCATTGATCTTGAAATGTTTTTATAAGAAAGGAAGCTAGATTTGGTCAGATGCTTTTTCTGTCTTGGTTGAGATGATCATGTTTCTTTTTTCCTTCAGTTTGTCAATGTGGTGTATTACATCAATTGATTTTCTTATGTTGAACCAGCTTTGCCTACCAGGAGTAAATCCCCTTTGCTTGTGGTGTAGAAGTCTTTTGATGTGCTGCTGGATTTGATTTATAAGTATTTTGTTGAGAAATTTGCATCAATGTTCATTAGAGAAATTGGTCTGTAAGTTTCTTTTCCTTACAGAGTCTTCATTTGATTCGGGTATTACGGTGATGTTGGCTTTCTTAAAAGTGTGGGTGATTTTCCCACCTCTTCAATTTTTTGGAAGATTTTAAACAGGATTGGTGTTAATTCTTTTTGAAGTGTGTGGTAGAATTCACCTGTGAAGGCATATGGTCCTAGAGTTTTCTGTGTTGGGAGATTTTTGAAGACAGATTCAATGTCTTTAAATGTGATTGGTTTGTTAAGTTGTTGTATTTCTTGTAGTGTCAGTGTTGGTTGGTTGTGCATTTCTAGGAAATTGCTCCTTTCCTCTAGGTTTTTTAGTTTGTTGGCATACAGTTTCTCAGAATATCCTCTTATGATCCTTTTTAGTTCTGTGGGGTCAGTCATAACTTCACCCCTTTCATTTCAAATTGTATTTATTAGGTTCCTTTTTTTTTCCTTTGTTTATCTTGCTGGGGTTTGTGAATTTTATTGATCTTCTCAAATGATTAGCTTTTTTAAATTTTTAAAATTTTTTATTTTTTTTAAATTTCCCCTTCCCCCTTGCTTGCTTGCTGTCTGCTCTCTGTGTCCATTTGCTGCATTCTCTTCTGTTTTTGCTTGTCTCCCTTCTTTTTTTTGTTGTGTCACCTTGCCGAGTCTCCACTCCACGGCGTCTCTGTGCCAGGCAGTGCACCGTGGTGTCTGTGGGCTGGGTAGCTCTCCTCAGCACTTGGGGGCCCAGCTGCTTTCCACAGCATGCAGGGAAGCCCGCCATCACAAGGAGGCCCTGGGACGCGATCTGAGGGCCTCCCATATGGTAGACGGGAGCTCATCTGATTGAGCCACAGGTGCTTCCCTCAAATAACCAGCTTTTGGCTCTGATTTTCTCTATTTTTTTCTTCTCAATTTCATTTATTTCTAGTCTTATCTTTATTATTTCTTCTGTTTGCTTTGAGGATTGCTCTGCTTTTTTTTTTTTTTGTTTCTCTTGTTGTTCAGTCAATTTTTGCAGTTTAGCTTTTCCTTTTTTTTTTACTATAGGCTTTTAGGTCTATAAATATCCCTCTCAAGACTGCCTTTGCTGTATCCCATAAGTTTTGACAAGTTGTGATCTTGTTTTATTTGTCTGAATACATTTACTGATTACACTTGGAATTTTTTTTTTTTTAATTTTTAAGGATTTATTTATTTCTGTATCCTTTCTCTGCTCCCCCCTCTGTGTCTATTCACTGTGTGTTCTTCTGTGTACACTTGTATTCTCATCAGGCTGCACTGGGGTCTGTGTCTCTTTTTATTGCATCATCTTGCTACATCAGCTTTCCGTGTGTGTGGCACCACTCCTGGGTGGACTGTAGTTTTGCTCGGGGCAGCTCTCCTATCCCAGTGGCCATTCCTTGGATGGGGGGCATTGTTACACGGGGGCATCCCTTAGTGGGCCAGCACTCCTTGTGCGCAGCAGCACTATGTGTGGACCAGCTCACCCTATGAGCCAAGAGGCCCTGGGCATCGAATCCTTGGACCTCCTATATGGTAGGTGGACCCTCTATCAGTTGAGCCACAACCACTTTCCATATGTCTTCTTTGACCCACTGATTATTTAGGAGTGTGTTGTTTAGCCTCCACACATTTGTCAATTTACCTTTTTCATGTCTGTTACTGATTTTCAGTTTCATTCCCCTATGATCTGAGAAGATGCTTTGTGTAAAGTTCAATCTTTTTATATTTATCAAGAGCTGTATTATGCCCTAACATGTGGTCTATTCTGGAGAAGGATCCATGGGCACATGAAAAGAATGTATAACCCACTGAGTTTGGATGCTGCTTTCTGCATATGTCTGTTAGGTCTAACTTACTGGTCATATTGTTTCAGTTCCCTGTTTACTCGTTGATCTTCTGTCTAGTTCTGTCTAATGATGTGAGAGGTGTGTTGAAGTCTCCAGTGATTATTGTAGAGATGACTATTTCTCCCTTCATTTTTCCCCGAATTTGTTTCTTGTATTTTGAAGGATCTTAGTTAGGTACATAGATATTTATGTCTGTTTTATCTTCCTGATTGATTGTCCCTTTTATTAATATTTAATGGCCTTCTGTATCTCTTCTCACTCTTTGGATTTATAGTCTGTTTTGTCCAATATTACTCTTTGGTTATCCTTTCTGTTATTCTTTCTTTTCTACTCTCCTCCAAGCCTCTCCTGTCTTTTTCTTTCAGATTCTAAAGTTTCCTCTAATGTATCTTTCAAGATGGATTCTTTATTATGCACTGACTTAGTTTCTCTTTGCTTGTGAATATTTTTTTACCCTCTTTCATATGTGAAGGACAGTTTTGCTGGATGCAGAATTCTTGGCTGGCAGTTCTTCTCTTTCAATCTCCAAATTGTGTCATACTACTGCCTTCTCACCTCCATGGTTTCTCTTGAGGAATGTGCGCTACGTCTTACTGGTTGTCCCTTTTAAGTGATGGTTCTCTTCTCTCTTTATTGCTCTCAGAATTTTCTTTTTATCCCTGACGTTTGACTTTCTGAGTAGTATGTGTCTTGGAATAGGTCTATTGGGATTTATTCTTTTTTTTTTTTAAAGATTTTTTATTTATTTCTCTCCCCTTCCTGCCCCCTTCCCCCTGTTGTCTGCTCTCTGTGTCCATTTGCTGTGTGTTCTTCTGTGACCGCTTCTATCCTTATCAGCAACACCGGGAATCTGTATTTCTCTTTGTTGAGTCATCTTCTTGTATCAGCTCTCTGTGTGTGCGGCTCCATTCCTGGGCAGGCTGCAGTTTCTTTCGCGCTGGGCGCCTCTCCTTATGGGGTGCACTCCTTGCGCATGGGGCTCCCCTATGTGGGCGACACCCCTGTGTGGCAGGGTACACCTTGCACGCATTAGCACTGCGCATGGGCAAGCTCCACATAGGTCAAGGAGGCCTGGGGTTTGAACCGCGGACCTCCTGTGTGGTACACGGACGCCCTATCCATTGGGCCAAATCTGCTTCCCTGGATTTATTCTGATTGGGGTACAGTGGGCTTCTTGGCATGTAGGTTCATTTCATGAGAACTGGGTCATTTTCACTTATTATTTCCTCAAATACTCTTTTTTCCCCCTTTTCCCTTCTCATCTCCTTCTGAAACTCTTATGACATATATTTTGTTGCTTTTTGTGTTGTTATTGCGCTCCCTGAGCTCTTGCTCATTGTTTTCCCTTTTTTTTCCTCTCTTCAATTTCAGCTGTTATGTCTTCCTTATCACTTATTCTTCTATCATTTCAGGTTTGCTGTTGTATGACTTTAATGGCACTGGTTTTTTTTAATGATTTATTCCCCCCGCCCCCATTGTCTGTGCACTCTGTCCATTCGGTGTGCGTTCTTCTGTGTCTACTTCTATGTTGTTAGGCAACTCTCGGAATCTGAGTTTCTTTTTGTTGCATCATCTTGCTGCGTGTGCTCTCTGTGTGGGTGGCACCACTCCTGGTGTGGCTGTACCTTTGCACAGGGTGGCTGTTCTTGCGTGGGGAGGCACTCCTTTGGGGGGCACCCCTGTGCCAGGCAGCACTGCTTGAGCGCAGCAGCACTCCATGTGGGCCAGTCACCACACGGGCCAGGAGGCCCTGGGTATCCAACCCTGGACCTCCCATATAGTAGGCGGAAGCTATCAATTGAGCCACATCTGCTTCCCTTTAATTTGTTTTTGATCTCACCTGTTGTGTCCTTCATTCCATTAGCTCTGTTAATTTTCTTTTTCTGGTTTCACCTTTTTCTTTTTGCTTATTCAGTAAGTCCTTGATCTCATTCATTACTTTAGCCATATTGTCTTCCATTTCATTAATTTGACTTTGGGAATTTGTATATATCTTGTTAATTACTTCTCTCAAATCCTGCATCTCTTTTGGAGCTTTGGTATATTCCTTCTTAGTATGGCTTGTAAATTTTTGCTGATGCTAGGCATCTGATTGGGATGCAGTTTACGCAGATGCTCAATTTCTTTCTCTTTTATTGGGATTTGGTGGTGGGAGGCTGTGTGTTATTCGTGTTCTTTGATTCTTGATTCAACCTGGATCGTTAGGGTTCTCCCTGTTAGTTGCTCAAAACTGGGTTCTGGACCCAGTGTATTCGTCTGTCGAAGTGGTGCTAATGCAAAATACAGGAAACCTGTTAGCCTTTATAAAGGGTATTTATTTGGGGTAGTTGCTTATATACCAGGCCATGAAGTATAAGTTATTTCCCTCACCATGCCATGTGTTGGAGCATGATGGATACCGATGCCTGCCAGGGTTCAGACTTCGGGGTTCCTCTATTCCCAGGGTTCCTTTCTCTCCAGGATCAGCTCCTCTGTTTTCTCCACAAGGTCAGCTGTTGAATGTGAAGATCTCTAGGTTTTTCCTCTTTCTACAAGGTTGGTTATACACGATCAGGCAAACAGCTCTGTCCCCTCCCTTGGGCTCCTGCTGTGTCTGAGGAGCTGTCTCTAATCTCTGGTGATGTTCTCCTGTGTGTTCACTTCTGGGCTCCAGCTCCAAACTCCAACCATCTCTTCTGTCATGTTTTTTCAGTGAGTCCTCACCCACTAAGGAGTCGAGGATGCAACGTCCTAAAGATGTGACCCAATCAAAACGCCTTGATCATTATTTAATCATGTAAACCTCTGAATAAAATATAATTTAATATGCCAGAGGAAAAGACCAGTTTACAAACATAATCCAGTATTTCTTTTTGGAATTCATCAATAATATCAAACTGCTAGCATCAAACCCAGTAATGGATTGTAGACTTGCTTCCTAGGGCCTTGGGAGGGAAGCTATAAAGGCCAGAAAAGCTAATCGAACTTATTTTTAATTTTCTCCTGTGTACCCTAGTTCTGCTAGGAGGTGGCATTCTTTGCAGCCCTGTCAGTTCAGTGCCTGGTTGGAGTGTTCTTGCTGTGACACAGGCTGGATCAGTGTGGGCAGAGGTTCTTGGCTGGAGATTAAGAGCTTGTAATTTAAACTTTCTTAGAAACAGTTCTTCAGCCTTCTCTGGCAGCCCCCTCCATTTCCTGGGTTGGAAGTGATCCCACTCCCCTCTGTGTCCTCAACAGTCATTCTGTTCAGTAGAGAAGATTGAGAGGGTCAGATCTCTTTAGTCCTTTACAGGCAAATAATGGCTGGGCCCCGGGCTCTTGTGACAAATTTGTGGGCCAAAAGCTGAGTCAGCCTTAGGCTGCGTCCCTCTCTCTCCTGTTTCCTGCAGAGGTCAGTCTTTGACAATCAGTCCTAGCTGTAAGAGAAGGAGATTGAGCCTGGAAAGGCTGGTTGGAAACACAGCAGACCAGATTTGTGGGTCAGAAGCGTCAGCCTTAGGCTGTGTCCCTCTCTCTCCCCTTTCCAGGGGCAGTGGATCTCTGGAGACTTCTTTGTGTAAATTTGGCCCAGAGGCCTGAGTATTCTAAAGTCTTCAGTGTGGGGGAGGGTGCCAGCAGTAGCAGCCTCTGCTTTCAACTCATGGTTTCACTGTTAGGATTCCTCTCCTTTGTCCCTCTCTGTTCTGGGTGGTGTCCAGCCTTCACCTGCTGACCCAATGCCTAGAAGATCTTTTTCCAGTCCATTTCAGTCTATACTCCAGCTGCTTTATTGGAGGAGACAGTCCCATGTCTTCCTAGTCTGCCCTCTTCCTGGAAGTCTTCACAGGTGTCTTTTTTTTTTAATTAATTAATTTATTTCTCTCCTCCTCCCCCCCCCCAGTTGGCTGCTCTCTGTGTCCATTCGCTGTGTGTTTTTCTGTGACTGCTTCTATCCTTATCAGTGGCACGGGAATCTTGTTTCTTTTTGTTTCGTCATCTTGTTGTGTCAGCTCTCCGTGTGGGCAGTGCCATTCCTGGGTAGGCTTCACTTTCTTTCACGCTGGGCGGCTCTCCTTACGGAATGCACTCCTTGTGCGTGGGGCTCCCCTACGCGGGGACACCCCTTTGTGGCACAGCACTCCTTGTTCGCATCAGCACTGTGCATGGCCAGCTCCACACGGGTCAGTGAGGCCCGGGGTTTGAACCGCAGACCTCCCATGTGGTAAGTGGACGCCCTAATCACCGGGCCAAGTCCACCGCCTTCACCGGTGTCTTTTGACATCTTCAATGAATTCAGCCTCCATGGATCTGCATAAACTGACACTGCATTTACCAAATATACTGCAGGAGCTTCTGATTGATTAGAGGCAACCTTTTTTTGGTGGAATCAATTCAATTCCAGGCAATTCATTCTATCACATTTATTCACTAATCTTTGTGGTAAATGTAATTATAGGTATGAACATACTGATATCTTACCATTTAACAATGACCACTTAATAATAGTGTATTTTTCCATCCAGTCTTTCTTTTCTCTATCATGTTTGTTTATTTCTTGAATTACTGGCCCTTAACAGTGGGACCGTCATTATGGAGGGACGCAGAGGGTCAATGCTGACTCCCTCTAAGGTTGCTCTCTAGTTGGAATACAACAAAGGTTGTGGACACCAGGTTAAGTACCAAGTGGAATCTGAGTTCATACTTGTCAGAGACCCTACTGTGTGACTCGTAGGCTTTTCTTTAAAATTTATTTTTACTTCTCCTTTCCCCCTTGCTGCTTGCTTGCTGTCTGCTCCCTGTGTCCATTCCTTGCGCATTCTTCTGTGTCTGCTTGTATTCCTTTGTTGCATCATCTTCCTGTGCCAGCTCTCCATGGACGCAGGCTGTCAGCTCTGTGCAGGTGCGGGTCAGCTTGCCTTCTCAAGGAGGTCCTGGGAAGTGAACCCAGGGCCTGCCATATGGTAGACGGGAGCCCAGTTGATTGAGTCTCATCCTCTTCCCTGACTCATAGGATTTTAGCGTCTGGAGGGTCCGTGGTAACAATATAATCCAGTGCACTAACTTTTCTTTCCAGTGCCTATGTGTCGTGGCAGAGCTCCTGGCTGTGACATCAACGTGAGGGTTGACAGAGGATTCTATGTGATGTCTCACAACTCTCAGGATTTTGATCTAACGCAGAGTCCAAAGGCCTTTCCTTTAGTGTTGGACATCAGAAACTGTGCCAGAGTCTGAGGTTATCTGCACAGCTAGCTTCCCTAGGCCCTGTGATTTGGAGGCCACCTTATAAAGATGGACAGTTTGGTCTCTCTGTAGACTCAGGTAATTGTAAGCACATACACAGATGATGGAACCTCCCTTGCATGGTTTCTTTTTTTGTTATTTTGGTTGTTGTTTTTGTTTTTTTTAAAGATTTATGTCTATTTCTTTATTTCTCCCTACCCCCTCATTGTTTACCTTTGCTGTGTCTGTCTTTCTTTGTTTTTTTAGTCAGAAGGACCTCTAATATGACAGGGAGGTGCTTAATCACTTAAGCCACCTCTCTTCCCTGCTTTGTTTTTTCTGTCATTGTTTTTCCTTGTGTCTCTTGTTGCATCATCTTGTTTTGTCAGCTTGTTGTGGCTGCCCGCCGTGCCAGCTTGCTGTCTACTTCAGGAGGCACTGGAAACCTCTTTTCTCTGCTTTGTTGTGTCTCTTGTTGCATCATCTTATTGTGTCAGCTTCCCGTGTCTGCCCATAGTGCCATCTCACTGTGTTCTTTAGGAGACACTGGGAACCAAACCACGGATCTCCCATAAGGTAGGCAGGACCTCAGTCTAATGAGCCTTATCCGCTTCCTTGTGTGGTTTCTCCTGGTCCCATGACTGAGTGATAACTGCAGGTCTGTAGTGCAGAGCATTGGAGCCACATGCCTGGGTTCACATTAAGGCCCCTCCCCTTGGAGCACCAGAGCTTGAGCAGTCCCTGTCACCTGGGGGAAATTCATAGAGTCACCCCCCCACAAGCTCACACACAGTCTCACAGTCACCCCACAGAGACTCTCACATCGATTCTTGTAATCCTCCGCTCAGCCTAACCTGTAACCCCCAATTGAGCAGATCCATCCCTCGGGACTGTGGAAGGAAGGACCGAACTCCTTAATGGAAAACCTTTCATCATATCCTCATTCTACTTTGAGCCTGGGACCAGGCTAGGTCTCTAGCCTACAGCTTGCAGGAAGCCCCCTATTTTATCTGTTTTTCTTGTTACATACTTTGATGAGCCTAGAATAGTTACCATTTTCATTTACTTTCAAGGTCTACTACAATGGCAGAAAAGAAAATATAATAAGGATTGGACCATGTTGTGTTGTGTTTGTTCATGGCTTGGTGATTTTAAAACACAGATAGGAAACAGTGCTAAAGTCAAAGACCCCCCTGAATAAGCACGACAGATACCTGTGGGTAGTATTGGTATTAGAATAATATTGAGTCTTAACCATCCATGGACAGTGGATGTCTAGACATACATTTAGGTCTTCTAAAATTTCATTCATCTGTGTTTGCTAATTGTTGAATTGCTTTACCCTTTCATTAAATTGATTCTTAGGTGTTTTATTTGTTAGAGGCTAAATGAATGGATTTTCCTAAAAAAATCTATTTCTTACTATTTTCGGCTGTATGAACAAAACTGACTTTTGAGTGTATGTGTAGTACAATTCAAGTTTACTTAATGTCTTCACTTGTTCCAGTAGTGTTGTGGATTCTTAGGGATTGAGTATTTAAAACTCATGTCATCTGTGTATTAGGACAGTTTACTTCTTCCATTCCAATTTGGATGACTATTTCTTTTTCTTGTGCATTTGCTCTGGCTGAAACTTCCAGTATAATGTTGAATAACAGTGATGAAAGTGAGCTAACATCTTGTTCCTGACCTACTGGGAAAGACTTTCAGTCTTCCACTTTTGAGTATGTTAGCAGTGGGTTATGTCAGTGCGGCTGTGAACAGAGTGGAATGTGTTCCCCCAATGACCGTCCACTCAGAGAGCAGCAGAAAGCCCCCAGGATGTGGGGTGCCTGTGAGTGCATTTCTAAAATCCTGGAATATGAGCTAATTGTCTAAGACCTACATTTTTGTGGTTTTGAATTACATATTTCTTACTAATATGCATGTGTTCAAGTTTTAATAATAAGATAATGATAGTATGCCTGAAACGTTTGTGTTCTTAAACTTTAAAAATTCCGAAAATCCTATTAAATGAACTTTTCTTTCTACAGGTTATTTATAAAATAGTACTTTAACTGCAGCAAAAACCAAGTACTCACCGGAATCCTTGAGGACCATGAGAAGTATAAAGATTATTTTGCGGCATGTTGGTGTATGTTCCTGATGATAGATATAAAGCCATAAGGTAGTAATATTTTATTCCAGATATTAATGACATTGAACCTATGTGATTGTGAATCTAAAGCAATGGAAATTTTTAAAAAATTTGCGGAATATAAACTGCCGTTGCAAACACTAAGTATGTATGAAAAGATTGATATAAAATTAAATAGAAAATTAATCACTCTGTAGGCAAATGACTCAAAGTATAAAAACAAAACATTTCACCATAAAATAAATATAAGAAACTAAAATCTAATGATTGTAGGAATACAGTACATATATACACAAAGAACATAATTTAGAAATGAAATCCAGTGTAACTTACTGAAATAACTTAGATAATTGATTTTGAAAATATATGGACCTTTAGATTTTGGTGATATGGTAATGTTCTCTTCAAGGGAGGAGTACATATAAACGAATATTTAGTGTCAGTTGGAGAAAGACAAAATAGATAACAAAGGGTGCAAAGAAGTAATGAGAGTGAGGGCCCATATATAAGAATGATAGAAGTACAGAATCCAGAAATATCAGGAAGAAAGCTTTCATCTGTCAAAACCTTTCATGAAAAATCTAGAAAGAGAAATCTGTGTTGTTGAGAAAGCTGTTTTGAATCTCACTTTAATCCACAATTTTTTAAAAGTGTACGAATACCAACAGAAAAAAATGCATGTTACTTTCAAGTACCTGTGTAATACAGGGAGAAAAGGAGTAAGTAAAGAGTATCTTACCGCGAATGAAAGCTCTTCGTCATGACTACATGATGTTCTGAAATATACTTTCTGAAAAGAAGATAAAAGGCATTAAGAAAATGAAACAATGTATGATAAGACATCATAAGTTGAAAAAAACTCATAGTGAATGAGAATACCATAAAAGAACAATGGGAAAATAGTTCAAAAGTGAAATGTAATCTCTTAAGAAATAGGGTGACAAGATGATGCTTAAGTACAAAGTGAAGGTTAAAAGAGTAGAAAGGGCTAAAAAGAAATTAAGTGGAAAATGTTAAAATTCGTAAAAAAAACCTTTCTGAAAAGATGAGGAATGGTACAGATGGTCCAGTATTTGCACTCTGGAGTGCCTGGACCAGGAGGTGGGTGGGACCATCCCAGTCCCTAGGCCCTGGCTGGGCCCTGTGGTCTGGGTGGGCCTGCATGTGGGTGGTCCTGGAAGCTGCCCCCCTCCTCCCATGATGCTCAGCTCCAGGCTGCAGGCCTTGGCAGTTGGTGTCCAGGTTTCAGTAGCCAGGCCTTGGGTGATGGCTGTGGCTCCCCAGGTGCCAGGCCACCTTGAGCTCTGCAGCCTGGGGATGTTTGTGGGAGGTGTTAGTCCTGTGCACTGGGGAGGGAGCCGACCCTTCTGCTGAGTTTCTTGTCCTTTCCTGCACTGAACGTCCTGCGGCTGGAGTGGGAGGTGGTGCATTTGTCTGCCATGGACCTGAGGGGACTCCAGAGCACCGATTTCTACATTAATGTGGTGTGTTCCTGCTTGTCCAGGGCAGTCCTGGTTTATGTCTGTTGTCCTACCTTTTCATGTCACTCCCTCTCACTAAGAATATCCTGATGTGACTTTATGTTATATGGTCATGTTATTGGGTGTATAATGAAATTTACTTAAGAAAGTTTGACTTAATGGCTGAATAACTTAATAATTCAGGTAAAAGTTTAAAAATGGGATGTACGATCAACCACAGATAAATATGCTTGTACCTGACTGACCTATTCATTCAGGGAGGTGAGAGAAATTGTAAGTGGATGTCTAGGAGGGGGTAGAACTGAGGGAATGGACTGGAGAGAGAGTTCGCTTACCTTTAATTGTGTACCTGTTTCAACATTTGATTTGTTTTTTATTAATATGAGCATGTGTTTCTTTTCCACAAAATACAAAATAATAAATACAGATTATGGGGAGGGGTCACTACAGGCATTTGAAGTATGTCCTGTTATGTGCATTTTCCTTCCAGGAGGCCCCTAGTCAGCTGAACATTCCTAGACAATAGGACAAAATTTTGGTTTTATGTTCCTGTCCTTTGTTTTTTGAAATGTCATTAATTATTGATTCAAAAAATTAATGACTATAGAGTTATTCTAATTATACTTTTGTTCCTGTATGAGTTTTGTTAATTTGTATCTTTCAAGAAGTTTTGGGTCATTACATGTAAGTTATCAAACTCTTGGACAAAGGGTTGTTCATAGTCTTGTTTGAGTATCCTTTCAATGTGTGGGGAACTAGTAGTGATGACCCCTCTTCCATTCCTGGTATTGGTAATTTGTATCTTCTCTGTTTTATGTTTGATTAACGTAGAGGTTTATCAGTTTTATCTTTTCAAAGAACAAACTAATGCTTAATTTGGGCTTAGTTTTCATTTTTTGTGAGTAATGTGCAGGAGTGCACTTGCTGGGCTGTATGATAAGTGTATATTTAGTTTTAAAGAAACGGGTAATTTTCAGAGTGACTATCATCTTTGAGCACTAAAGAGAGATCCAACTTCTGTGCATTAGCAACAGCATTTGGTATTGTCACTTTACATTGTCTTAATAATGGTGTAATTTGCATTTCCCTAATTGTTAATTATATCATTGCATCTCTTCATGTACTTATTTCCTATCTGTGTATCTACTGTGGTGAAATGTTTGTTCATGTATTTTGCTCACTTTCTAATAGTAATGTTTTTATGATTGAATTTTGGAAATTCTTTTATTATATTCTAGATAGGAGTTTGTTTGTTTTTTTCCTAGAACCATGTCTGCAGTTTGAACCTGGCATCTCAAAAGTGGGAAGCCAGCATTCAACCACTGAGCCAACTTGGCTCGATCAAGTTGTTTTTTTTGTTTGCTTGCTGGTTCTCTGTTTTTTTTTTTTAAGAGGTATTGGAACTGAAGCTGGAACCTCCCATATGGGAAACAAGCACTCTCGCTTGAGCCATATCCACTCCCAATTTTCTAGATATCTGTTCCAGATATCAGCTCTAGATTTCCTAGATATGTGTTCTTTCTTTGTTATAAGTTTGCAAATATTTTTGTCTGTCAGTAGTTTGCCTTTATAATTTATCATTTGCAGATCAGTATTTTAAAGTTTGTTGAAGAACGATGTGTTGTTTTTGTTTTTTTATGGATCTCTCATTCAGTGCACTCTTCCTTAGGATTCTGTCTCCATGTTTTCAAATATCAAATAGTTTTGATGATGCCCCAGTATTTCTATTGCCTATTCTGACCACTCCACTGATTCTTCTGCTTCTATGTAAAAATTTAAAAAAAAAAACTTTTTTGTTTTTAAAGTAGCTTTAAATGACATAAATGTTCCATCATAAATATAGGGGATTCCCATATACTCTACTCCTTCCCTCTACCACACTTTCCCCCATGAACAACATCTTTCATTAGTGTGGTCCATTTGTTACGCAGCTACTGCTTTGTCTAATCCACCATGTATCTTGCCTGGACGACTGTGAGAGCTGCCTACCTGGTCTGCATTTTGATCTGCTTGCCACTGTGGTCTGTTCTTATCTTGTAGCCAGAATGAGCCTGTTAAAGCCTGAGTCAGGTCCTGTCCCTTGTTATTCTTTACTGAACCCCCATATATTCCCAGCTACAGTAAAATATGAAGTTTTTATACTGGACTACAATGTGTGCACCAAGTTTTAAAAACAGTTTTATTGGGAGATATTCACATACCATACAATCTATGGAAAGTGTCCACAGTTACTTTTAGTATAATCAAAGAGCTGTGCACTCATCACCACAATCAGGTTTAGAACATTTTCTCACTCCAAGAAGAAAAGCCCCATACCCCTTAGCAGTCACCTCTCAATCCCTGTCATCCCTCAACCCCAGCCTTAGCTAACAACTAATCTTACTCCATCTCTATAAATTTATTTATCCTGACATTTTATATTAATGAAATAGTAGAATATGTTAGTACTTTATGTCTGGTTTCTTTTCACTTAGCCTATTGCTTTCTTAAATTGTTGAAAATTTTTAATAGTGAAGTTGTATGTTTATAGAAAATTCATGTAAAAAATACAGTGTTCCCATGTATCTCTCTATTGACACTTTGCATTAGTGTGGTACCTTTTTTAGGATTGATGAAGGAAAATAAGATATTACTGATACCTATAGTCCATAGTTTTCATTAGGTGTTTTTTTCCATATACCATCCTATTATTGACAACATATAATAGTTTCATACATTTGTTATAATTCATGAAAAAATAGCCTTGTATTTGTACTATTAACCCCAGTCCATCATCCACAACAGTGTTCACTTAAACAATCCCGTGTTTTGGCTTCTAACTTTCCCTTCTAGTAAAGAACATGACCTTAAACTCCTCCTTTCAATCTTATTCATAAACATAATTCTGCACAGTTAACTACATTCCCAATAATGTGCTACCATCATCACTATCCTAAATAGAAATTGTGCACAATTCAAGCATCAACTCTACATTTGCTACACCCATTCTGTCCCTTGGTAAGTTATATTCTAGATTCTGAATCTCTTGAGTTTGCTTATTATAATTAGTTAATATCAGTGAGATCATACATTATTTGTCCTTTAGTGTCTGGCTTATTTCAATGAATATAATATCCTCAGGGTTCATCCATGTTGTCACATGCATCTGGACTTCTTTCTTAAAGCTAGATAATATTGTGTTGTATGTATTTACCACATTTTGTTTATCCATTCCTCTCTTGGTGGGTATTTGCTGTTATCTTTTGTATTTTGTGCGTTAACATTGGTACACAAATACTTGTCTTAAATCCTGCTTTCATTTGTTTTGGATGTATATCTAGAAGTGGGATTGCCAGATCATATGTTAATTCTAATTTAACTTTTTGAGTTACTGCCCAACTGTTTTCCATACTTGGCTCCATTATTTATATTCCTGCCACCAGTGTATAAGGTTTGCTATTTATATACATCCTCACTAGCACTTGGTATTTTCCAATTTTTAAAATAATAGCTGTTTTAATGGGTGTGATGTGATGACTCATAATACTTTTAATGTGCCTTTCCCTAATGGCTGATGAATTTGAGCATCTTTTCATATGCTTATTGGCCTTGGAGGTTAGCTGGTGACTGTCTTCCTTGTCCACTTGTCACTGGCTAATTCTTTGATGTGGAAATACCTCCTCACCACTTGGCTGCTTCCTCCTCCTTTGATCTTCAGCTCCAATCTTGTCTCCTCTGACTGAGGTAAAATAATTTTTTTGGGGATTCCAGGGCTGGACATTGAATCTGGGACCTTGTTTGTGAGAAGCTCGCACTGAACTACTGAGTCACTTGGTTTATTCATTTGCTTGTTTGTTTTTAGGAGTCACCAGGAACAAAAATTGGGACATCCCGTATGGGAAGCAGGTGTTCAACTGCTTGAACCACATCCACTGCCAACATCTTTCTTACCTGCTCTGTTATCCTACCACTGACCCCTCACGTTGTATTTGCTGGTTCTTTAGCTTTTGCTCCCTGGATTGTAAATGACTCCTATAAAGTTAACATTCCTCTCTCCCTGCCCTGGGCCTCGCACAGGGTCACATATACAGTCCTCACTCACTCACCATTTAGTAGAGTGAAAAGAGTGGAGGACAGTGCCTGGTGCCTGGCTCTTTCCACCATCTGTACGATGCCTCTCCTGGCAGGGGAGGTGCTTTCAGACCATCACATTTGCAGTACTTGGATGTAGTTGAGACTCGCTGTGGGCTATGAGGTCAGCCCAGCTAGGGTGGAATTGTGACTCCTGTGAAGTCATGTTCACAGGGTGTAGCCTAACGTTAGACTTCCCTGTACCTAGATCCTGACATGTACTTGCTGGGTCACTTCAGGGAGAGTACTTGAGATCTTTGTGCCTGTCGCTCATCTGTAAAATGGTGATTAATAAACATACCTAAGTTTTAGACTTTGTTTTATAATTGAAATCTAACGTTAGCTTGCCTGCCTCCTCAAGCAGTCTCCTTCCATCCTTTATTCCTCCGAAAGGAGAGTCATGGACTCAGTGGGTCCTATGCGTATTTTAAGATAAATTGTCCAGAAATATGTCATATCTTAGATACATGCATTTTACTATTTACAGAGCAGAGGTGACTTTTCATCCTTTGTTAACTCTGGTCCTAGGGCCTTGATGTCAGTTCCACACTCTCTAGGTGAGCTGTGATTTGTCTAAGCCTTAACTAAAAGCAAAAATAATCACCAGCTTCAAAACACTAGATATATTATATGTGTTTTATTGTGTGTACTAGCGATGACCCAGCCCATTCCACTGTCAGATTCCCCTTCCCTGGGCCCACCCTCTTCACCCCAGGTTCCCCATCTACCAGTACCTTCCCCCAGGCTGCTTTTACCTTGGGCACCCCATCTGTCCTTTCCCTGGATCCACTATATCTTTTTTCTTTTTTTTAAGATTTACATTTTATTTCTCTCCCCTTCCCTCCCACCCTTGTTGTCTGCTCTCTGTGTCCATTCACTGTGTGTTCTTTTCTGTCCGCTTGCATTCTTGTCAGCAGCACCAGGAATCTGTGTCTCTTTGTGTTGAATCATCTTGCTGTGTCAGCTCTCCGTGTGTGTGGTGCCGCTCCTGGGCAGGCTGCACTTTTTTCATGTGGGGCAGCTCTCCTTGGAGGGTTGTACTCCTTGTCCATGGGGCTTCCCTACACAGGGGACAACCTGTGTGGCAGGGCACTCCTCGCATGCATCAGCACTGTGCGTGGGCCACCTCCACACGGGTCAGGAGGCCCTGGGTTTGAACCCTGGACCCCCTGTGTGGTAGGCGGGCGCTCTGTCAGTTGAGCTAAATCCCTTCCCAATCTTGAATTCCCATCCCTTAAAGTCAAAACACATTTTTAATATTTCTGGGTCAGGTTTCTACTCAGGTTTCATCTGTCGTGCTGCTTTCCCCACCATATTAACTGGGACATCAAAACTTTAAAGAGTTAAGTCTGGCTTCATCTGTCTCCAGTTCTACACATCAGTGGCTTCTCTATACTTGATTTACAGAGGATAGATAAATTATATAAAAGAAAAAGAACCAGGTTTTTAAAATTTATTTCTCTCCTCTCCCTGCCCCCACCCTGTAATCTGCTATGTTTCCATTCACTGTGTGTGCTTCTGTGACCACTTATATCCTTATCAGCAGCACCGGGAATCCGTGTTTCTTTTTGTTGAGTCATCTTGCTGTGTCAGCTCTCCATGTGTGCGGCGCCATTCTTGGGCAGGCTCCACTTTCTTACGCACTGGACGGCTCTCCTTAATGGGGCACACTCCTTGTGCGTGGGGCTCTCCTACGCCAGGGACACCCCTGCATGGCAGGGCATTCCTTGCACGCATTAGCACTGCGTGTGGGCCAACTCCACACGGGTCAGGGAGACCTGGGGTTTGAACTGTGGACCTCCCATGTAGTAGGCGGATGCCCTATCCATTAGGCCAAGTCCACTTCCCAGAACCAGGTTTTATTTCTAAAACGTCTGGAAGACTGACAAGAAAAATGGGAAGGGCAGGAGGCACCCGTGGGCAGCAGTGGACTCTGCTGGCTCCATATCTGGAGGGGATGGTCCGAGGCTTCCTCTCCTGTCTGAGTAATCTGACGGCTGGGATCCTGCCATATGACAGCCCCAACCCCCATCTTCTGGAACAAAACTACAGGAAACACAGAGGAAATGGAAACCTTTGTCTTTGGGGCTCCATTTGGCTCTAGAGTGCAGAGAACAGGCGTTGATTTGTATAACACTTTTAAAGTTGACAACCCCTGGTCCAGCCTGCAGGAAAGTGGACAAAGCTGCTTCTTGAGGTTCTGCTGCCTCAGGCCAGCATTTGCCTCTTAAAACTTGTCATGGTAGAGCCGCACCTGGAGAGAAGTGAATGGGCTGAGGGCCCAAACAGTTGTCTCCTGCAAAGCCCTGACTCGTGGTGACAGAACCCTAAAGGCAAGGCTCCTCCTGGTGGGTTCATGAAATTAAAGGCTGGGATGGACGTGAATGTAAATCCAGTATGTCTCTGAGAGGTGCCAGGTCCTCCACAGGAAATAAGGGGGTATGTGGGGCATCAGTACCTTCATCCACAGGGTTACTCTTAGGGGTGCTGGCCCCTATGTTGGCCATAGGGTGCTTTGGCTCCAGCGCCCCAGGTCTTTAAGCCTAAGCTTACCCCAAAGTGATATGTGGTGTGGGGGCCCCACTCCTTTCTCCTCTTATACGGAGTGCAGTGTTGGAGCTCAGATCTGTGACCTCCACTTGGCTCCCAAAGCTCTTATGTGCTGCTGAAACCCGACCTGGAGACGACTGGGGTGGTGCTGCTGAATGTTGAGCATCGCTGCCTCTCGCTGGGGTTGAAATTGGTCACAGCACGGGGCGTGTTGGTGGTGGCTGCAAAGCCAGAGGCATTGCGTGTGCGGGAGGAGAACACGGTGGGGGTGGACCCAAAGGCCAGCTGGAGCCTGGCGTGGCTGCCCAAGGTGAAACCTCTAGGTATCAACCCACCAAAGCTAGCAGTGGTGATGCGCAGGGGTGCCTGGCCTTCAGCAGAGGTTGAGGTGGGAGCTGCCAGGTTTTCAAATTGCAAAGAATGGTCAAAGCCAAGGTTTCCAGGAAGCTTCCCACCAGGGACTACAAATAAAGAAGCTGAGGCACTGCTACAGGTTTAAAGGGGAGTTTACACTTTGGGGTCGGGCTGCAGAACCCAAGTGTGTGCAGGCTGGGGGGTGTCTGTGGCTGAGGCATTGCTGCCGCTGGATGTGCCTGAAGGGCCTGGTCAGATGGGAAGAAGCTGGCACTGGAGCCAGCAGGAGGCCCACAGAGCAGTGGAGGGGGGAGGGATGTGGTATTTATCTGGGTGACCTGACGGTCAGAGGAAGGTGGGAAGTCAAGGCTGCAGGTGTGCTGGTTGAGGGGCTGGAAGTGGCTGCAGAAGCAGCCTCTAGAAGGCCCATGGAGTGAGGGTCCCCAGGCCTAGTGGTGGGAGGGGTGTCCATGAGAAGGAGTGAGGAGAGTCCACACACACCGGAATCTCTGAGCTCATTCTGAATATGATGGGATACCTGCGGAGGGAGGAGGTGCTGGGAGATGTGCGGAACTCAGAACTGGCATCAGTTGTAGCTGTCACAGACTCTGGGATGCACAGGGACTCTTCACAGGGGTCTCCCCGAAATTGGCTTAACCGTGCAGCAGCTGCAGGAGCAGGCTCTGTGCTTCTTTCACAGTTCCCACCTTCTGTGGTGCCGGGATCCAGGGCAGAAGAGGGCCTAGCACACAGCCCAGTCTGGTTGGTATCTGATGGTGGGGTGGCAGCAGGGCTCAGCTAGGTGAAAGAGGCTGAGGGGAGAGGGTGTGCCAGCACGTCAGGTGGGGCTGGGACAGTGAGGAGAGGACGGGTCTGCTGAGCAGCATTTCTTCTGAGGCAAAGGACCCACCGAGGTGGCCACTGCAGTGGATCCCAGGATGAGCCCTGGGCCTGGGGAGTCCTTCCCACACCTGTTCAGCTGTGAATTATTGTGGGGGATGCAGAGGCGGCTGGTGCAGGAGCAGTCCAGGAGCAGGCCAGGGAATGTACTAGAAGGCTCTGAGGTGCTGCATTCTGGGGTGCTTCAGTCTTACCACCCGGGGAACTGTTGATTCGTCCAGCGCACTGCTTCCTTTTCCTGGGTCTAGATTGTCAGCAGTGACTCAGTACCCTAGCTGGTGTGTTTGTGTGTGTGTGTGTGAGAGTGTGATGGCAGCCTCAGGTGGGCCCGTCACCTGTGTGACAGCAGAGGAATTTTACATTAATGGTGCCTGGACTGTCGAATATGGGTGAGCCATCCCCTAACTTTTTTCTGCTCTGAGGTGACTGAAGCCTGATTGATCTGGATCTTTCCTGGGGTTTTCATGAAGGCCGAGGAGGTAGGAAGATGCCCATCCTTGCTCACTTTCTTTGTGTATCTGTAGAGCAGCTGGGAGACAGACAGGGCTGGATCTCTCCTCTTCTCAGGGGCAGCAAACCTGGAATGGAGCTCTCTGAGTTCCTGACAGCATTTCCTATGTGCATGGTTCAGAGAGATCCAGGAGCTCTGGGTGGAGCTGCTTTCTGTGCTTTGGCAGGGAGTTTTCTCTTAAGGCCCAGGTCTGGGCAGAAGGGAGGCCAGGCCTCCCCTGACCCTCAAAGGCCTAATGCAGACTCTGCAGTCCCAGAGCCATCAGAACCCTTCTTTCATTGTCCTGCTAGGTCTTTGGCCTTGTTAGGAGCACAGCTTGCTCAGGGAACTGCACCCCTAGGATTAGGAATGCCTGAGAATTCAAACTAGGGGGCCGTGAAATAGGTTTCTCCAAGAAACCCAGATCCCAGTGACGACCACAACCAAAAACGCTGTAAGTTGCGTCTAGTTCAGGGACATCATTTGTTTGTCATTGGTTAGAATTCCTCTCTAGGCCACTAGAATTAGCAACACATATTCAACCATAGCTATTTATGTTCTTTTTCTTTTTTATAAACTTTAACCTCTGAATACTCAGTGTGTGATTTCAAAATGTGTTCTGTGACTGAAAGTACAAAAAGAATAAACAAAACCAATGTCATGCTCTAGCCGAGAGAAATGAATATTTTTGTTCACCTAAAATCCCTGTGTGCACTCTTTTAGCTGCTTAATTGTATGTCCTAGATAAAGGCCATTATGGTTCTCCGGTTTTTGACTTTGTTTGGAATTGTTTTCAGTGTTTGCTCTGGGAATACCTTCTCACATACTAATCAGTTAATGTTTTAACAATTCAAGTAAAACGTAGATCCCTCACAGTCATATAGAGTATTTAAACTCTTACTCTTGGTTATACTTGTCATATGTATTCTCTGTACATGTGGTATGGCCATCTACTCTGAAAATGGTCTAATTTCTGCCAAATATTCATTCATATATTAATTTAATGGTATCTGTTCCTGAAGTTCAAAATTTTCCTCTTATAATTGTTTTTATAACATCTTCTTCCTGAAAATGTTTCTTTCGCATCTTTATAGAGCAAGTTGTCTAGTGATGAATTTAGATTTCTCTGTCCTCTCCGTTTTCTTTTTTCCTTGAATCCTTGGACAGTTTTCAGTGTATGTAGTATTCTGGGTTGATAACTATTTTATTTCAGCACTTCAAAGATCCTGTTTTACTCTCTTCTGGCCTCTATTGGGTCTGAGGAGAAATGACAGGCCTTCAACTTGTTTTTTTCCTATAATGTGTCATTTTTCTTAGGGTCCTTTCAGAATTTTTCATCTCTGATTGTCAGCCGATATTTTAAATGATGTGTCAGGATGTGATTTTCTGAGCTTCTCAGATCTGTGTATCACAAGGTTGGGTAGTGTTCAGGCTGTTTTAGCCCATATTTATTCTGAACAATTCTGTGTCTCCTCCCTTCAGCATTTAGCATGAATATTTACTGTCCTACGGGTTTCTGAGGTTCTGTTAACTTTAGTTTAACCTTTTTGCCCGCTCTATGTTCTTCATTATATCAGAATGATATAATCAGTTCCATGTCACTGATTCTTATCAGAATGATATAATCAGTTCCATGTCACTGATTCTTTCCTCTGTTACCTCCATTCTCTTATTTATCCCACCCAGGGAACTTCTGAATTGTGGGTTGTTGTGAACTTAGAAAACGAACATACATAGCATCATACAGGGCTCTCAACCTCGCCCTACCACCAATGCCTTACAATGTCAAACATTTTTAATCATTAAAGAGCATCCTCAAAATATTACTAGTAATCAAAATACCTTATGATGGTGTATTTTTCCCCAAACCTACCCTATTATCATTATTTTTATATGATTTATATGTGAATATGCATAAATAATCGTGTGTAGTGGAAGTTGTGAACTTAACAAAGCAAACATGCATAACATCATAAAGGGGTCCCATACATCAGCCCACCGCCAACAGTGTTCATTGTTACATGACATTTGTAACAAAATATGAAAGAATGTAATCAAAATCTTACTACTAACTATAGTCCTTATCTTACATTTGGTGTATTTTTCCTCCAACCTACCCTATTATTAAAAAAAATTTTTTTGACAGAAGTTGTAAACTTAGGAAACAATCATGCACATGTGTAGCATTCCCATACAACACCCCTCTATCAACATACCACTGTGTGATGGCACATTTGTTAAAGATTATGAAATAATATTGGGTTATTATCAGGTTCATAGCTTACATTTGGCACATTTTTTCCATACTCACACATTATCAACATAGTACATCTTTGGTATATAAGCATGAATATTACGCTATTATTGTTAACCACAGTCCGTAGGTCATTTCAGTTGTATTTTTCTCATGCTTCTCCATATTCCCAGCCCCCTGCAACAGTGATGTATATCTCCTCTAGATCACAGAGGACACTCTGTCGTCTGTACCATCAACCGAAATTCTCATCCGCCTCTGTGTTTACTGTGTTAGCCCCTAGATTATTCCCTAGCTGTCTGTCAATTTGCCTTTATATCCCTAGACTACACTTTTCAGTCATATTCCCATTTATATAACAGATGTTAATCACTCTACTATATTACCATCAGCTATATATGTTTTCACCCTTTTATAGTACTGTTAATTAAAATGTCTACATAAATTAAATATCAGTAGTCCATGTCAGTCCTGCTCTTATCTCCTTGAAGCATCCACTACCTACTACTGAGTCTTCAAGATACTTTACTACATTTTTTTCCAGAAGCTTTATGGTTTTTGCTTTTATATTTAGGATTTGGTTCTATTTTGAATTAATTTTTGTATAAGATGTGAGGTAGGGGTCCTTTTTCTTTCTTCTGGCTATGGATATCCAGTTCTCCCAGCACCGTTTGTTGAATGGACTGTTCTCCCTGAACTGGGTGCATCTGACAGGCTTGTCAAAAATCTCTTGACCCTTGATGTGAAGAACTGTTTGTATTCCTTGAGAGAATCAGTTGATCTCAATAGTTTGGGAAGTCTAGTATTCAAGCCCTCAGCATTGTTGCAAGTATCTGTAAATCTGGTCCCTGAAGTAGTGAAGATTGATTGTCACTATGGGCCCTGAGGGGAGGAGGGGAGAGGTATAGAATAGATGGAAGCAGGGTAACTAGGGGGCAATGAAACTGCTCCACAAGATCATGTAATGATGGATATAGGACATGTTAATGTACACCAAAAATGTATACAAGTCTATAAACTAAAGTGTAAACCATAATGTAAACACAGGGAAACTAAAAATTTAGAAATTTTACAGTCTGAAATATAAACCGTAATGTAAACCAAAATGGAACCAGGTTTGGAAGCTATGTTTCAAAATCTATACACCAGCTGCAGCAAATATAAATGAACATGTAAAAAGATCATTGCTGGGGAAGGGGGAAAGGGTTTGATATTGAATATATGGGAGTCCCCTCTATTGTGTATGTGAATTACTGTGATCTAAAACTTTTTTGAAGACAAGGTTAAAAATTAGAAAAAAAATTAAAAAAAGAGGAATGAATAGACACTGAGGAGAAGAAATGAAAGAAAGTGCCTTGCCACTGTACATACAGGGCAACACCTATTACAGTGATGAAAGGCAAAAAGTTAAAAACAAAGCTTTATGGTATTTTTTATTTTTATTAATACACCAGTTCATTTTTTCTTCATCTTAATATTTCTAAATTAGTATGTGTATTTCTAATCTTTAAACCCATCAGTTTATTTCATTTTCCTCTTAAGTGCATTTGGCAGTATAATAGACTTCATTGTTCAAGACATTTTGGACCACAGAGAGTTTCACCTATGGGGAGGGGAGGAGCACTGTTGTGGGTTGTTATTGATGTGGGTCGCATGGTTGGTAGGGTGTTCTCCAGGGCATGTATATAGGGGCCATAAAAATGTTCTGATATATGTTGGGTATTTTTATAGTAGTTACAGTTACAAATGACAACTGAGGGAGTACGGAGTTCCTACTCAGGAGAGCTCTGTAACATTCCCCAATGGAACAGCAGTAATCCCCCAAGTGCAACAGCAAAGACCAACAAGGAAGGATGGTCCAACCATGAGCCCTTGATAATGATGACTATGCTTATGAGGCTGTGTGCCTGAAATGTGAACTAGGCCTAGAGCTGCAGGGTGCCTAAGAGTTACCTCTTGAGAGCCTCCATGTTGCTCTTAATGTGGCCAATATCTAAACTATACTCAGCATGTAAATGCAATACCTTCCCCCCAGCGTGAGACATGACTCCCAGGGATGAGCCTCCCGGGCACCGATGTATTATTACCAGTCACCAGCTGGTGATGCAACTAGAAAGAGACCTTGAATAAAAGGTCAACTCAGACCAACAGAGTATCTCAGCCTACATATAGGATGTGTTAAAAACTGCTGTTTTACCTTGTATAAAAGGGGGAAATGGCAAAGAGAAATGAGTATATATGGATGACAGTCTTCAAAAAAGAGTTGGGGGGTCATCAGAGTGGTCGTGCTTACGCACACCTCAGCAGGACCCCAGAAACAGCTTAAGGAGATACAACCCTAGGTACTGGTTCTCCTGAAGGCTATGGAGACCCACAGAGTATATGGTCATGGCAGATGGATTTTGGTTCTTTGCCATGTCAATAGGCCCTACTTTGGAATTTGTGCTCCTGAGAGTGATGGAGCTGGACTCAGATATGACCTGTCTACACATGCCTCTTCTGTCACTTTTACTGAGCCTGTGGTTCATATTATGTATGGTGTGTACTCAGGGCACTTGAATCTCTGAACTGCCCATGTACCAGCTGGGCTCTGAGCCTCAGCAGAGTTGCAGTCCCTACTCTCTGTTTCATTGGACTTACCCAGGTCAGCTAACAGGGAGGTGAAGATGGTCAACCACCACACAAGGGAACGAAGAGTGCCTACAACTGCAAGCAGGAGAATTGCATCCATCAGTCATGAGGAATCTATGCCTCTTCTTTATATAGAGGTAGAGTGGACATCACCATCCCCAGGGTCCACAGAACGGAGGAATAAAACATGGATTAGAGTGGACTTACTGATATTGTACTATGAAACTATTGTGACTAGTAATAGAAGAAATGGTATCATTGACGTGAAGAATGTGGCCACAGTAGATGCTGTGGGCAGGGAGAGGGAAAAGAGATGTGATGAGCGGGCATTTTTGGGACTTGGGATTTTCTTAAGTAATATTGCAGGGTCAGATGCTGGATATTATATATCCTGCCATAACCCACTGAATATACTGGGGGAGAGTGTGAACTACAGGGTAAATTGTTATCCACGTGGCGCAGCAGTGCTCCAAAATGTGTTCGCCAAGTGCAGTGAGTGTGCCACAATGATGGAGGAGGTTGTTTGTGTGGGAGGAGTGGGGTGGGGGGATGGGGGCTATATGGGAACCTCTTTTTTTATCATATAATCTTTTTTGTGATGTATTTATCTTCAGAAAAATAACAGATTACAAAAATGATGGAGGTGGGAGTTGGGGACTTGGTTATATGGGCACCTCTTATGTTTTTTTAATGTAACATTCTGTGTCATCTATTAACTATAATAAAAAGAAATGTGTTAATAAAATAAAAACCGATGGTTCGTGAAACCATCATTTCATTTCCATTGGTCTATGTATCTGTCTTTATTTCAGTACCATGGTGTTTTCACCAGTATACCTTGGTAATACGATTTAAAGTCCAGAAGTGAGAGTCCTCCAACTTCAGTTTTCTTCTTTAAAGTGTTCCTGGTATTCAGGACCCCTTAACCTTCCAAATAAATTTGATAATCATGCTTTCCAATTATTTTAAAAATGGTGTTGGAAGTTCTATCAGAATTGCATAGAATCTGTATATCAATTTGAGTAGAATTTATATCTTAATGATATTTAGTCTTCTAATATGTGAGCATGGCGTGTTCTTCCAATTATTTACATCTTTTTAAATTTCTTTTAACAATGAGTTGTAGTTTTCTGAATACAAGTGATTTACAATGTTAGGTTGATTCTTAAATGTTGGTGTTTTATCTGTCATTTTATTTTACCACTCTTTTGACACTTTCGGTTACTTTTTCTTACATAGTCTATATTTCTAGACTCTCTCTCCTGATTTTTCTTTTCAGGCTGTAACATACCCTTTAATATTTCCTGCAAAGCTGGTCTCTTGGTCTTAAACTCTCTCAATTTCTGTTTATCTGTGAATATTCTAAACTAACCCTCAATTTTGAAAGACAATCTTACCGGGTATAAGTTTCTTAACTGGAAATTTTTCCTTGACAGGATCTTAAATATATCATACCAATGTCTTCTTTTTATGTTTTTTAAGAATACCCAGTTTACTAAGGCGAACTTAACTTTATTGTTAAATATGGGGAATGTGGGAAGCACATGTGACTCATGTGATAGGGTCTCTGCCTACCATAGGGGAAGTCCCAGGTTTGGTCCCTAGTGTCTCCTGGTGAAAAAGAAGAGAAAGTGTGCCTGTATGGCAAGCCATTGTCTGCGTGACGAGCCAGATGTTTGCACTAAGCCAAGTGCCCGAATGGTGAGCTGAGTGCCCGAATGGTGAGCTGAGTGTCCACATGGCAAACTGAGTCCCCACTTGGTGAGCCAAGTGCACACATGGGTGTCTGGGTGGCATACTGAATGCCCACACGAGTGCCCGTATGGAGAGCCAGTGCCTGCATGTTGAGCTGAGTGCCCACACAGTGAGTCAGCACCTGTGGGAATAATGCAGCAAGAAGATGACGCATTAAAAAAGAGACAAGGGAAGAGTCAAGGTGAAGCGCAGCAAGAGACCAGGAACTGAGGTAGTAGAATTGACACGGAACCTCTCTCCATAGTAGAGTTCCCCAGGATGGAATCCCAGTGAATCTTGAAGGACAAAGATGAGAAGAGAATACAAAAAAGAGAAATTGATAAAGAAGATCACACAGCAAATGGACACAGACAGCAATAACAGCAGGGCAGGGGATGGAAAGAAAAAAAAATATGGGGAAAGTAAGGGTCTTCCAGCAAGAGCCAGAAGACCTACTGAACAAATTCTAAAAGACCTGTAACACTCACCACTCTCTCTTGCTTCCATGGGAACTCTGTACTTAATCTTATTGGGTGTCCCTTATATGTTATGCATTGATTCTCTCTTGCTCAGAATTCTCTGTCTTTGGTATTTGACATTATAATTAATATGTCTTGGGGTTGTACTCTTTGAAATTATACATAAGGGAGTGCGTTGTGCTTCTTGGATATGGATATCCATGTCCTTTAATAGGGTTGTGAAATTTTCTACCGTTATTTCTTAAAACATTCCTATTACCCTTTCCCCTTTTTCTCCTTCTTGGACACCTTTTACACATATGTTTGCACATCTTTTGTTGTCATGTAGTTCCCTGAGACCTTGTTCAATTTTTTCCATTCTTTCTTCCACTGTTCTTGTTTACTTTTGCTTTCAGAAGCTATTTCTTCCAGCTCACCAGTCCTTTTTTCTGCCTCCTCAAATCTGTTATATGACTCCAGTATTTTTAAAATTTCATTTATTGCACCTTTAATTCCCATAAGATCTCCAGTTTTTCTGTATGTACTTTGAAATTTGTGCTCTTCCAGTGCCACCTTTTTTTAATTTTTTATTAAGTTGTCTTCTCTTTTTAAAAGATACATGGATCACAAAAAATGTTACATTAAAAAATGTAAGAGGTTCCCACATATATCGACTGTCGCACATTCATTGCTTTTGGTAAATACATTTTGGAGCACTGCTGCACCACATAGATAATAGTTTACATTGTAGTTAACACTCTCCCCAGGCCATTCAGTGGGTTATGGTAAGATATATAATGTCCAGCATCTGTCCCTGCAATATCGTTTAGGATAATTCCAAGTCCCGAAAATGTCCCCACATCTCATCTCCTCTTCCCTCTTCCTACCCTCAGCAACTACCGTGGCCACTTTCTCCAGATCAATGCTCCAGTTTTGACCATTAGTAGTCACAGTAGTTCTATAGTAGAAAACTTGTAAATTCACTGTAATCTGTATTTTATTCCTCCATGATGTGGACCCTGGTTTGGTGATGTCCACTCCACCTCTCTATCGAGAAGGAGGTTAGAGCCCACATGGTTGATGGATGTGATTCTCCTGCTTGGAGTTATAGGCACTCTCAGCTCCCTGGCATGGTGGTTGACCATCTTTACCTCCTAGCTGACCTGTGTAGTAAGTTCAACAAACCGGAGAGTAGGATTTGCAGCTCTGCTGAGGCTCAGGCACATGCCCAGTCCAGAGATTTAAGTTCCTTGGTATATACCAACCCCAACCAACCACAGGTTCAGTAAAATAAGAGGCATGTGTAGAAAGGTCACATCTGAGTCCCAGTCCATTAGATTCAGGAACACAAATTCTAAAGTAGGGCCCATTGGCAAGGAAATGGATATATTAGGCTTCATTTTTGAAGTAGCTTTGTACCATAGGGGGGTTCAAGTATCGCAGGCGAGGAGCATCAGTGTTGTCTTAATATACCTAATCTCTTTAGTCATCTCGTTGAATTGGTTAAGGTGATTTATTTGAACATCTATGATTAGTTGTCTCAACTCCTTTATGTCATCAGGAGATTTACCTTGTTCCTTTACCTGGGTGATATCTTCCTGTTTCTTTGTATGGATTGCAGTTTTTGTTTTTATTATGCCATCTGGCTTACTAGATGTATTTATTCTGGGTGCAGTTTCTCTCTTTAGTTGAGGGTTTTTTTGCCCTTTCTCCCTTGCCAGTTGTGTATTGGGAGCCAAGGATATAATTGGTGTTGAACGCAGTGGAGACTCAAGCTGCCCTTGTTTCCCAAGGACTGATGAATCTCCTCCCTTCTTTCTCCTTTGCAGGGTATGGATAGTGCCACAGCTGTGTGGAATGATCCAGGGTGCACAGATCTAGACTGTAGTCACCTAGAGAGACTGAGGAAGCTTAAAGTCACCTCCCCTGCATTGGCAGGGATAGAGCTGCAGGTGTGGGCAACATGCTATGCTGTACATGTGCAAAATGACCATAGTTGCCATGGTAGTCTTCCCAGTATTCAGTCTGCCAGCCGAATGTTCCTGCAGTTATCCAGAGAGGCTGGTGCAGGGCCTGCCAGCTTCCTCCCTGGTAGAGGTGGGGCTGATGCCTAGGCTAGGGCTGCAGGCTGATCTCGGTACAAGAAGCCAGTCCCTACGATCACTATGATTTTCAGCCAGCCCAGCTTCCCCTCATGCTGGGGGCAAAGTCAAAATGGTGTCCACTGGCCTCTTTCTGACTTGGACAGGTTCAAACTTTACCTGTTCTTAGGGTTCTATTTCAGCCAGCCATATTTACTAATCACTAGCTGCAGTTGGTGGCCAACCATCCCTTCCTTCCCTGTTTTTTGGGAAATGGAGCTTCCAATTCCAGAATAGCCCCTGAAGCAGTCAGAGTAGAATGATTGTAGTCCTCTGAGGCATGGCCTTTATTTTCCTGGAGAGGCTGGTGCAGGGCCCCACAGCCTCCTCCCTGCTGGAGGTGGGGCTGGGGCTTAGCCTAGAGCTACAATCTGATGGAAAGAAGGCTGTCCTTACATCACTGGAATTTTCTCCTTGTGCCAGGGGCAGAGTTAAAATAGTCATTACCAGCCTTGTTGCCAGCCTTGTTGCCGCCAGTGTGCACTGAGGAGCGGCCTGGGGGCCTCCCGAGGTGAGGAAGAACAGAGCACAATAACACACAGTAACCCAATAACACACAGTAACCGCTCTGGAGACACAGGCTGGTGGGGCAGGTCTGATTTATTAGGGAAGTGCAACAGCTTATCAGGGCTAGGGTGGGGGTTGAGGGAGTTTGGCATGCGCTGATTGGCTGGGCAAAGGGGACGGAGTGTATAGGTTGCTCGCTCTTGTTGCTGGGAAAAGAAGCAGCTTTCAGGTTGGCGAGCCAGCTAGCACAGGAGGCCATCTTGGTACAAGCCGAGCCATTTTGCTAGGCTGAGATGTACTGCCTATAACACAGCCTCTTTCTGACTTGGATAGGTTCAAATTTTAGCCATTCTAAACATTATACTTTAGACTGCCTAATTTACTTTACTAATCAGTATCTGAAGCTGGTGCCCAGTCTTCTCTTCCTCTGCCATTTTTGGGAAGTGGAACTTCTGATTGCAGCTGAGGAATAGCTCCGAGATGTCTTGTGCTGCCTCTGGAAGATGGGCGCCAGCCTCTGGGGTGTGGAGTGTTCTACTTATAAATCTTCTCTGCAGATGGGCAGTGTCCTCCTTCCATGCTTTCAGGGATGTTGGAGGATGCGCTTCTGGTCTACTGGAACCCCCAAATAGGTGCTTTAGTAGATAGCTCAGTGTGGTTGCTAACTGTCCTGTAGCATGAACTGACTCTCGGAACTCCTTCCTCTGGCCACCATCTTGCTGGTTTGTCCCTGAGTTTAGATGTTTTATATGTAGGTCTAAAATTTCCCTTTTACATCTTTTTGTTGTTTGTTTCTTTGTTTTGAACTATCTTTTCTTTCACTCCAAGGAGAGTATTTACCTTTCTCATTGAGCAGAGACTTAATAACTGCTTTGTCTCATCATTCTTTCTGTAGTTCCTTTGGGGCTGTATCTGCTGATTGTTTTTTTTCCCCTGGAGAACAGACCAGATTTTTCTAGTTCTTTTTTATTTTTTTTAATTTTATTTTATTTATTCATTTTTTAAAAAAATATTACATTCAAAAAATATGAGGTCCCCATTCACCCCCACCGCCCCCACCCCACCACTCCCTCCACAGTAACACTCTCTCCCATCATCATGACAAATCCATTGCATCTGGTGAGTACATCTCTGGGCATCGCTGCACCCCATGGCCTGTGTCCACACCATAGCCCACACTCTCCCACGTTCCATCCAGTGGGCCATGGGAGGACATACAATGTCCGGCAATTGTCCCTGCAGCACCACTCAGGACATCTCCAAGTCCCAAAAATGCCTCCACATCTCATCTCTTCCTCCCATTCCCCGCACCCAGCAGCCACCATGGCCACTTTTTCCACCCCAATGCCACATTTTCTCAATTATTAACCACAATAGTTCATGAATAAAATATCATTAAGTCCACTCTAATCCTTACTTTATTCCTCCTTCCTGTGGACCTTGGCTTGGTTGTATGATATGGCATGATATCCTGGTTGCATGTGGTTGTTATTTAGTTGTGAGACTTCTGAAAGATTGATTTTGCTAGTTGGGACCTCTTGCTATTCCATATGAATTTGAGGATCAACTCTTTCCATTTCTCCAAAAAAAAAGACCGTAGAGATTTTGGGAAATATTGCATTTAATCCGTAGATCACTTTAGGTAATGTCTTGCCATTTATTAGGTCTTTAATTTCTTTTCAGTAGTGTTTTGTGGTTTTCTTTTTTTTTTTTTAATTATTATTTTTAAAAATTACATTAAAAAAATATGAGGTCCCATTCAACCCCACTGCCCCTACCCCCCACTCCCCCCACAGCAACACTCTCTCCCATCATCGTGACACATCCATTGCACCTGGTAAGTACATCTCTGAGCATCACTGCACCCCATAGTCAATGGTCCACATCATAGCCCACACTCTCCCACGTTCCATCCAGTGGACCCTGGGGGGATCTACAATGTCCCGTAAATGTCCGTGAAGCACCACCCAGGACAACTCCACATCCCGAAAACGCCTCCACATCTCATCTCTTCCTCCCATTCCCCAAACCCAGCAGCCACCATGGCTACCCTTTCCACACCCATTCCACATTTTCTCTGTGGACATTGGATTGGTTGTGTCCATTGCACATCTATGTCAAGTGGGGGCTTAGATTCCACATGGATACTGGATGCACTCCTCCTGCTTTCAGTTGTAGACACTCTAGGCTCCATGGTGTGGTGGTTGACCTTCTTCAACTCCATGTTAGCTGAGTGGGGTAAGTCCAATAAATCAAAGTGTAGGAGCTGAAGTCTGTTGAGGCTCTGGGCCTGGGTGTCATATTATCAGTCCAGAGATTCAAATCCCCTAAATATATCTTAAACCCCAGCACCAACTACAATTCCAATAAAGTAGCATGCAAGTCTTGTGAAAAGAGATCCCCTCTGAGTCCAATTCCATCACGCAGAAACGCCAGCTCCAAAGAAGGGCCATCTACCATGGCAGTGAACCCCATCTGCCATGACCATAGAACTCGTGAGTCTCTTTATTGTGGTTTTCATTGTACAGGTCATTCATCTCTTTGTTTAAATTTATTCTCAGGTATTTTTTTTTTTTAGGTGCTGTAGTGAATAGAACAGTTTTTTTAAAAATATATTTTTTATTTTTTTAGAAGATAAATAGATTACACAAAATTTTATACAGAAATATAAGGGGTACCCAAATGCCCCACTCTCCACACCTCCCACCCTTCTCCACATTTAACAACTTCTTTCATTAGTATGGTAAATTCACTGCAGTTGATGAAGAAATTTGGAGCATTGCCACTAAGCATGGTTTACAGTTTACATTTAGTTTACGCTCTCTCCCACTCAATTCTGTAGGTTATGGCAGGGAATTAATGTCCTATATGTGTCGTTGCAATGTGATTCAGGACTATTTCATGTCCCAACAATGACCCCATATTTTACACCTCCTTTTCCCTCTCCCTGCCTTCTGCTCCTCTAGTGGCCAGTGTTTCCACATCAATGATATAATTTCTTCCATTGCTTGAATACCATTTTGTCTGTAGTAGAATACCAGTAAGTCCCCTGAATTCCATATTTTATTCCCCAATCCTGAAGATTCTGGGATAGGTGATGATCACTCGACCTCTAATTGAGGGGTGGCTTCAATCCTATATGGCCAGTGAACTGGAGAGTAGGTGTTGGAATTAATGGAAATGGTGTTTTTTTTCCTTAATTTTTAAAAAATTTATTGAAGTATATCACTCATACAGAAACATATGTAAACAATAAGTTTATATTAATAGTTTTGAGCTTACAAAGGAAACATATATAACATCATACAGGACTCTTATACCTCACCCTACCACCAATACCTTGCTTTCTTGTTAAACATTTTCCAGTAATGATTAAAGGGCAACATCAAAATATTTCTACTAATCAAAGCATTTTTCCCCCAACCAACCTTATTTTGTTATCTTTATCTCATTTATGTATAAGCATACATAAACAGTAAGTGTATAATAAAAATTGTGAACCTAGAAAGCAAACACGCATGACATATGTATGGGAGCCCATATATCGGCCCTCCATCAATACCTTTCATTATCGTGAGACATTTTTTATAGATTATGAAAGAAAATCGAGGAAATTTTACTACTAATTTTAATCCTTTTCTTATATTTGGTAGGTTTTCCCCCAACCCACCCTATTACTATTTTTTAATGTATTTTTATGACAGAAGTTGTAAATTTAGAAAATAATTGTGCACATGTGCAGAATTCCCAAACAAATCCCTCTATCAGTATACCACACTGTGGTGGAATATTGGTTACAGGTTATATGATGATATCATCCAGTTGTTACCATATCCATAGTGTACATATGGCACATATTTTCCATACTGCACCATTACCTACACAGTACGTCTTTGGCATAAATGCAAGAATACTACATTATTACTGCTAATCACAGTCCATCTTCCGCTCCAGTTGTGCTTTTCACATGTTTGTCCTGTCACACCGTATTGTATATGATCAAACAGTGATGTGCATTTGCTCCTTCTGACAAAGGACACTTGAATCTGTACCATCAACCACAATTCTCATCCACCTCTTGGTTTTCTGTGCTATTCAGTTCCTAGGTTATTTTTTAGGCATTTACAAATGTAGACTGTTGAACGAGGGGTTCGTTGGGGTAAGGATGATGGAGACAGACTCACTCCGGAGATGGGTTCATGATGCACGTCTGCTTTATTGAGGAAGTTGCAGCGTTTATATAGCGGTTTGGCTTACGGGGCATAGCTGACAGGTGGAGGGCTCACGGGAGGAGGGTGAGGTGGGGCTGGAGACATTTGGCTCATTGCTGGTGCGCCATCTTTTGGGTGTGCCCAAAAGCGTGTGGACTAGAGAGAGTGTTCATCTAGTCGCTCGCAACACAGCCAGGCTGAATGTCTCTGCCGCTCTACCTACATCTCCCCCTCTGTTATTAACTAGAGCCTACTATACTAATTTCCTTTCTTCAGTTTTTTGGGATAAAGCTTGAAGGCTTTTGTTGGTACATCAATAGACAATACATATGACAATAATTAAGATTCCTATTATAAGCCATAGCAGAAGGTTGGGAGGTGATAGGAGGGACTGTACGTGCTCTAGCATTGCAGCTAGTAAAGAGGTGTCTACTCCAGAGGCTCGGGTGTTGTTAATCGATAAGATTTGGGATGTTAATAGTTGGGTGAGGTTGAGGAACTGTGGAGCGTCCGCGTCCACGGGCATAAGAAGAGGCGGATGTCGTACTGCGGTCCAGAGCAGCTGTCCGTGAGCGGAGTTTGCTGTGAGGATTGAGCAAATAAGGAGGAAGAGGGTTTTGGGTCTTGCAGGGGCAGGTGCCATACGTTGGGCTTCTGTGCATAATGATTTTATGTTTCCCCGTGTGATGCGACATATGGGATGGGCAGGAGTATGGTGTTGATGGCGTCGTCTCACAGGACCACCTCCTTCTCGCCATTCTTCCAGGGACAAGTTATTTATGTCGCCTGCGAGTTGAGTGACTGTCTGGGGGGTCATCTTCGGTGGCAGAGGATCGGCCATCTTGTTTTTCAGGGGCACGGCGAGCTGTATCAATATGCTGGGGACCCAGATGGGCTGGTCTGCGTTTTCTGGAAAGACACAAGCAGACCCTCATCCCTGTATTAGTAGGGGATAGGGCCCATTCCATTGTTGCGTCAGGGGGTCTTTCCAGCGCACCAAGGGCACTGGTGTGGGTATAGAGCGGAGTCCTCCCCAGTGCTTATTGGTGGGAGAGAGACCTTCAGAACTGAAAGAAAAGTAATTTAGTGTAATTAGGGCTTTTGTTATGATGTTTTTGAGTATATCCCTAGGGTCCTCCCCCTTTTGTTTTAGTATATATTGTTTCAGGGTGGCATGGATGCGTTCAACGATGGCTTGACCCTGTGGGTTGTGTGGGATGCCTGTAGATGTTTGACCCGCCATTCAGAACAGAAGGATTGGAAGGATTGGGATGTCTAACAGGGTCTGTTGTCTGTTTTTAAGGCCCATGGCACCCCCATTTGTAGAATGGCTGCAACAAGGCAGAAGTAGCATGACGGGTACGCTCACGAGAGAGCGGTGGCAAACACAAATCCGGAATATGTGTCAATAATTACATGGACATATTTCAGTGTCCCAAAAGAGGGGACGCGGGTGACGTCCATTTGCCATAAGCTGTTATGATGTAACCCTGTTGGGTTGACTCCTTGGGGTTGAAGTGGTCCTAGTGGTAACAGGGGACACACTGCGGGCAGGCGCGAGTTAGATGTTTGCATTGTTGGTGAGAGAGCAAATGAAACAGCCGCTTGAGGGCATGTGCAGACATATGGAATTTGGCATGTAAAGTGGGTGCTTGATCAATAGCAGGTGCAGTGAGTATTAATCAGTGGATTCGTCTGCTTGCTGGTTCCCTCGTGCTAGAGGGCCAGGCAAAGCAGTATGTGCTCTAATATGTTGTATGTACCATGGCTGTGCTCTATTTTCAAGGATAGCCTTGGTTTGGGTTAACAGGTCATCTGGTTGGGTTTTTCTTAAGCGAAAGACTGCATGTGGAAGGCTATGTAGGGTTTGTGCCGCATATGCACTGCCGGAGAAGGTATTTATAGGGATATTCTGACAATGATATAGCACAAGGAAGAGTGCATATAGTTCTCCAAACTGTACTGAGCTGTCATGGGGGCATTTTATAATCCAATCCATTTGTTTTTGTTGTTTTATGAGTACTACATGGAATGACTTATTGGCGTCTGTAAAGACAGGGGTTTCATTTGGGAGTGGCTTGGACAGCGGGTAAGTGTTCTCATGGAAACTGCACGACAATTGCCCGAGGGTGGAGAGAAGTTTGTGAGCTGGCCGATGATGATCTATTTGCCCAGGAAATCCTGCTACAAGCATTTGTATTTCGAGGTTGGTTTGGAGAAGGTGGGTGATATGCTCTCCTGTAAGAGGCAAGATTAGTTTGTCTGGCTCCTGGCTGTAGATGCTTTTTGCTGTGTATCGTAATTTTCTCCCCAGTAGGCAAAAGGCTGTTAATTGGGGTGTGATTTTGCCGAGAATATTGAAGGAGAGGTGCACCCAGTATAGGGGCTCATTTTGACATAGAACTCCAGTGGGTGTTCCTTGGGTTGCTAATACTATGGCAAGGAGAGGTTTATGAGGATTAATTTTGGCCAGTTCTGTGTTTTGCATTTGGGAATTGATATATTTTTTGACATCTTCAGCTTCAGAAGTGAAGACACGACGACTCGTGGGATTGGGGTCTCCCTCTAAAACGGAAAAGAGGGGTGCTAATTTATGTGATGATAGGGATAGATGTGGTCTGATCCAGTTTATGTCCCCGCAGATTTTCTGCAGTTGATTTAATGTGCAATTTTGTGTTATTGTTAGAGATGGTGACAAGGGCTTGATGCCCATATTGATACGATATCCTAGAAAGCTGAAGGGCGATTTAGTTTGCACCTTTTCGGGGGTGATTTGCAGTCCCAACTGTTTTAGATTATGGAGTAACACCTTAAAACAGTTTGTTAGATGATCCTGATCAGGGTGTGCTGTGAGAATATCATCCATGTAGTGGATGATTTGGCAGTAAGTTTGCAGTGGTAACGTGGCATTGCCTACGAAATTTTGACATATTGTGGAACTGTTTTTTCAGGCCTTGGGGGAGGACTTTCCATTGGTACTGCTCAGCTGGCAGAGCATGGTTAATTGCCAGAACTGTGAAGGCGAAATATGGGCGGTCTTGTTTATGCAATGGAATGGAAAAGAAACAATCTTTTATGTCTATTATAAAAATACAACTATTTTCGTGTATAGCTGAGGGATGAGGGACACCCGGTTGTGGTGAGCCTATCTTTTCCATATGAGAGTTGATGGCCCACGGGTCATGAAGGAAGCGCCATTTGCCTTTTGCTTTCTTTTGTATAACAAATACAGGGATATTAAGGGGGCTGGTAGTGGGCTCTAGGTGCCCGAGATCTAGCTGTTGTTGGACAAGGATTTTGAGTTGAGTGAGTTTTTCACGAGGCAGGGGCCACTGGTCCACCCAGATGGGTTGTTTAGTATCCCATTTTAGGGTGACTGGTAGGGGTTTCATGATTGTCATTAGTGGTGGAGCAGTGGCCTTTAGGATTGGGGGAACTGGTCAGTTGTTAGGATGGTTCCGAGCTGAGGCATTTTGTCTCTGCCCCATAGGGTATTAGGGAGTTGTGTCAACACCAAGGGTTGGAATTGTCTTGCAGTACCATCTGGGTCTGTCTAAGTTAAGGGTTTTGAAACTTGGCGGGAAGTTTTTAAGCCATCCACTCCCTGAATAACGGGCCCGATCTGTAGGGGCCATTCTGGGTCTAGATCTTTACTACTTAGGACGGAGATATCCGCCCCTGTATCAAGCTGCCCTACTATGGATTTTCCATTGATATCTAGGGTTAACCATGCTTTGTTTTGGGCGATGGGGACCGTCCAATAAATGCCTGGATTTAATCGAGTTTCCTCTCTTACTGGTGGGGCTGAGAGGTGCCCCGCTTCTCATTTAAAGGCAGTAGGGTTTCTCCACGGGCGTTGTTGTGAGACCTACAGTCGCGTTTCCAATGGAGCCCCTTGTGGCACCTAGGACAGATTGGATTTGGCTTGCCAGGAGAGGATTTTTGTGACTGTTTTTGCGGGCATTCTCTCGCAAAATGTCTAGTAGAGTGACAATGGAAACAATTGCCTGAGTTTGATTTGGGGGATACCTTGAGATGCTGGGCTAGGGTGGCAGCCAACACGCTGGTGGATAGCGAGCCAACGTCACGACAAGCTAGCACCCAGTCTTCCGGTGTGCCCTTGCACAACGGAGCGATGGCTCTACGGCATTCGCCCTTGGCCGCCTCCCATTAAAGGTCCTTTACTAGCATGTCCGCTGCTGTGGCATGGGTGACTTTTCTCTATACTGCTTCCTTAACTCGGCCAGAAAAGTTAACAAAGCCTTCATTAGTGCCTTGTACAAGTTTAGACATTTGAAGGGGTTTTCCTTTTGGATTTATTTTTTTGAATGCTCTCATAGTGCATAAACGGCATTGATCAAAATATTGGAGGGCCCTGTGGCCTGGACAGTAGGAGATGCATATTGGCCCTCTCCTTGTAGGGATTCTGTGGGAATATTAACTCCAGCTACCACATTTCTTTCTCCCAGTATTTCAGCCTCATCATAATAGAGTGCTTTCCATTGGATATAATCCCCAGTGGGTAATAGAGCGCATGCTAGGTTTTTCCAATCAGTGGCACAATTAAGGTCTACATTGAAGTTTTCTAATAACATTTGTGCACATGGACTGTTAAGGCCATCCTCTTGCATGACACAGCGTAAAGTGGTGATTGTTTTTTGTTCATGGGGATACCGTTGTGCCGGGCGGGCAGCAGTGGGGTTTACATTAACAGGATGGAAGTGGGGCCATGATTCTGCTCCTGTGTTAGAATGGGCATCTCGTTGCCGGCAAAGCTGGGAGTAGTTAGTTAACCATGGGCTGCTGGTAGGAGAGTCTGAGGTGTCACAGGGAGTGCCCATAGCCCAGGCTTCCTTGGGAGCTGGGTTCTGTGGAGGGGGAAGTTGCGAAGTGGGAAGTGTTGACACGGGGAGTTTTGCAGCAGAGAGTTCCTTTGGCGTGGGGACTCGCATAGCGGAAAGTTCCTCGGTAGCGAGTCTCTCTTTTTTTTTTTTTTTAATTTTATTTTATTTATTCATTTTTTAAAATATTACATTCAAAAAATATGAGGTCCCCATTCACCCCCACCGCCCCCACCCCACCACTCCCCCCACAGTAACACTCTCCCCCATCATCATGACACATCCATTGCATCTGGTGAGTACATCTCTGGGCATCACTGCACCCCATGGCCTGTAGACTACACCATAGCCCACACTCTCCCACATTCCATCCAGTGGGCCATGGGAGGACATACAGTGTCTGGCAATTGTCCCTGCAGCACCACTCAGGACAACTCCAAGTCCCGAAAATGCCTCCACATCTCATCTCTTCCTCCCATTCCCCGCACCCAGCAGCCACCATGGCCACTTTTTTTCCACACCAATGCCACATTTTCTCGATTATTAACCACAATAGTTAATGAATAAAATATCATTAAGTCCACTGTAATCCTTACTGTATTCCTCCTTCCTGTGGACCTTGGCTTGGTTGTGTCCATTCCACATCTATGTCAAGAGGGGCCTTAGATTCCACATGGATACTGGCTGCAATCCTCCTGCTTTCAGTTGTAGGCACTCTAGGCTCCATGGTGTGGTGGCTGACATTCTTCAACTCCATGTTAGCTGAGTGGGTAAGTCCAATAAACCAGAGTGTAGGAGCTGAAGTCTGTTGAGGCTCAGGGCCTGGCTATCATATTGTCAGTCCAGAGATTCAAATCCCCTAGATATATCTTAAACCCCAGCACCAACGACAATTCCAGTAAAGTAGCATGAAAGGCTTGTGAAAAGAGATCACATCTGAGTCCAGCTCCATCACGCAGAAACACCAGCTCCAAAGAAGGGCCAACTGACATGGCAGTGAACTCTGCCAGCCATGACCATAGAACCTGTGGGTCTCTTTAGCCCTCAAAAGAACCAGTACCTGGGGTTGTATCTATTTTATCTGTCTCTGAGACTCTGCTCACGTGTGCATAAGGGTAATCCTTCTGACAACCTCCAGACTCTTTTTTAGAGACTCATTGCCATATGAACTCATTTGTCCTTTCCATTTCCCCCTTACTTTAGGTCAAACAGCATTTTTAACTCCTGTTATTATATGTAGACTACGATGGTAGTGATATTGGGTGGCTCTGCCTTGTCTTAGCATCAGGTGGTGCTGGGGGGCTGGTAGCATTGGTGTCTGAACTGGTGGCCCCCACAAATTGCAATAGAGGAGAGTATAGGGCATTAGTATCGGGCAGTGTAGTCGAGCCCCACAACTGTGCGGGGGTTAAGGTATAAGGCGGCGCTGCTGGGGAGCAGTCTGCAGGCATTATATCAGGGATAGGGGCTGGTTCGTCTTCTGGAGCCCCCGTAAGGCAAGCATGAATAGCTAGGAGCGCAGGGATAAGGCTGAGAGGGAATGTTTTGTTTTCATGACCCTCTGCAGAGCGCACGTGCTTTACCAGTTTAGCCCAGGTCTGAGGGTCCCATAGAGATGCAGTCGAGAGCCAGGGATTGAAGTGGACTATTATATCCCAGTACTGGTTAAGTTCTTTTTCTGATATTTTAATATGCCTACTTGCCAAGAGATTGTGCAGGGCTTGAGCCTGCGGAGTCCGAGGGGAGGAGGGAAGGTTACCCACTTCAAGGATCACTTACCCGAGTCATAGACGGCAGGAGCATCGGCTGCGAGTCCCTGTTTGGGCGCCACTTGTTGAACGAGGGGCTCCTTGGGGTAAGGATGATGGAGACAGACTCACTCCGGAGATGGGTTCGTGATGCATGTTTGCTTTATTGAGGAAGTTGCAGCATTTATATAGCGGTTTGGCTTACGGAGCATAGCTGATAGGTGGAGAGCTCACGGGAGGAGGGTGAGGCGGGGCTGAAGACATTTGGCTCAGTGCTGGTGCGTCATCTTTTGGGTGTGCCCAAAAGCGTGTGGACTAGAGAGAGTGCTCATCTAGTCGCTCGCAACACAGCCAGGCTGAATGTCTCTGCCGCTCTACCTACAGTAGACTACCGTTTTCAGCCACATCCCCATTTATGAACTGGCTGTTACTAGCTATGTGTTACTATCCACTCTATACATTTCCACACTTTTACAGTAAAGCTAATTAAAACTTCTATATACAGTAAGTATCAGTAGGCCATTTTAGTCCTAGTCTTGTCTCCTTTAAGAAACCACCACCTAGTATTTATAGTAAATATTACCAGAGGAATCATGTGAGATCTAGGAGAATGCATATTAGACTCCTGTAAGCTCTGCAGAGTTATAACAGTAAGAAAAGTAGAGTACCTATAATGAGACAGTAAACTGAATATGGGGAGGAATATAGTGTGAATTAAAAGGCTAGTGTGTTCAGGAGAGAGGGAAAGAGAAAAGAAAGGACAATAACATAAAGAGTCAATATAAGACAAACCAGAACAAAGGTATTAGATATAAAAAGTTAGAAAAATACGGGGCCAAACAAAGAGAGGTGTAATGTAAGAGAAACAATAAATGATGGGGCATAGAAAGATGTAGAGGAAAGGGGATAATGTTGGTGGCCAAAATCAATACACACAGAAAAGAAGAAATGGAGGAAGAGGAAATATAGCAAATGTGAAGTGCTCCCTGCAGAGCCTAATATAAAAAAAGTTTAAAGGAAGAGAAAGAAAGAAAAAAAGGGATAGCGGGAGTAAGTAAGGAAAAAAAAAAGAAAGAAAAAAGGGCCTTGGGGGGATAAAGAGGAAGGAAAAACAAGAAGACAAACCAACAAAATACCAGACAAAGTTTCAAGCAAGGAATCCTCTTTGCAGTTAAATAAAATGCTTGGGAATCTGACATTCCCCCTTTCTCCCTTCCTCACTTCCCTCTCTCCCAAGACAGCAGGACAGCTGCCTGAGAGGTCCAGTAGGAGATTCAAGTGGGTCCTCGTTGAACCAGCTCAGCACAGAAAACAATGTCTCTTTAATTTCCAGAGAGAGAGCACCCACACCTGACCAGGAACCCCAAGTATGCTATTGGAATATTTTCTGAATGTAACATTTAAAAAAAAATAAATAAGGAAAAAGTATATATATTGGGATCAGGGAAGCGGCTGTACCTCAATTGATTGGGCTCCTGTCTACCATATGAGAGGCCTTGAGTTCGCGTCCTGGGGCCTCCTTCTGAAGGCAAGCTGACTGACCTGCTCCTGTGGAGAGCTGATGGCTGGCACCCACGGAGAGCTGGCGCAGCAAGATGATGCAACAAAGGGAGACAAGCAGTGAATGGACAGAGAGAGCAGACAGAAAGCAAGATGCAAGGGGGTGGGATAAAATGATAACAAGTATATACATATATATGTATACACACACACACACACAAAATAACACCTATCACCAGGTCTTGCAGATATTTTCCTTCATTTTCTTCTAGAAGCTTTATGGTTTTTGCTTTTATATTTAGGTGTTTGAATCATATTTAGTTAATTTTTGGATCAGGTGTGAGATAGGGATCCTCTTTCCTTCTTTTGGCTATTGATACTCAGTTCTCTCCGTACCATTTGTAGAATGGGCTGTTCTGCCAGAGCTGAGTGGGTTTGACAGGGTAGTCAAAAATCGCTTGACCATACATGTGAGGGTATGTTTCTGAAACATCAGTTTGGTTCCATTGGCCTATGTGTCTGTCTTTAGGCCAGTACCATGTTGTTTTTACCACCCCAGCTAGGTTATATGATTTAAAGTCTGGCAATGAAAATAAGCCTCTGGCTTATTAGAGTATTTATTCTGCATGCAGGTTTTCTCTATAAATTAGGGTTTCCTGCCCTTCTCCCTTGCTGGTTGTGCAGTAGGAACCAAGAACGTAGTTGGTGATGTAAGCTGTGGAAGCTCAAGTTTCCCTTTTAACCCCAAGAACCAATGAAGCTTCTTCAAACTTTGTTCTTTGCCAGGGATAGGGACCGAGTCACGGGTGTGTGAAATAATCCAAGTCATGCAGGCCTAGGCTGTAGTTGCCCAGAGAGCCTGATGAAGGTTCATGCCCCCTTCTCCCCTGCTTGGGGAGGGCATGGAGCTGCATGTGTGGGCAGCAATCTATGCATTACGGGCCCAAGATGACCACAGTTGCCCTAGTATATTCCGAGTTATTCATTCTGTGCCAACCAAAGGTACCTGCAGTTACCTGGATAGGTGGGACAGTACCACCAGTTGCCACCCTGACAGAGGTGGTACTGAAGCCTAGCCTAGGGCTGCAGGTTGATCTGAATGAAAGAAACTATTTCATACCTTCACTGTGATTTTCAGTCAGGCTGCTTTCCCCTCATGCTGGGAGCAGAGTCAAAATGGAGGATTTTCATTATGGAAGGACATACCATCAGAGAGAAGTGTTAGTTTTACTTTTTCATTTCTGATTTCAAAGCCTTTTTCTTTTTTTGCCTAATTACCCTGCCAGGAACTTTTGAGTATAATTTTGAATAGAAGTGATAAAAGTGGGCAACCTTGCCTTGTTCCTGATCACAGGTTTCAGTCTTTCATTGCAAGTTTTCATTCTTTCTTATATTGACTACGATGTTTGCTGTGAGTTTTTTGTGTTTATCATGTTTTGGTGTTTACCTTTTATTCCTATTTTTCTGAGTGATATTATGAAATCATGGTAGATATCATCAGAAGCTTTCTTTGTGCTATTAAAGTGATCATATGGATTTTTTCTTCTTGGGATAAGTCGCCCTTGGCCATGCGGTATAATCCTTCTAATTTATGTTGGATTTGATTTTCCAGTGTTTTGTTGCGATTTTGCTTCATTAGAGAAGTTGTTCTGTTACTTTCTTTTGATGTCTCTGTCTGGTTTGGGTATCACAGTAATACTAGCTTCATAGAATGAATTAGGAAGAATCCCGACCTCTTCGTTTCTTTTGGAAGGCTATGTAAAGGATTTGTGTTAATTCTTGTTTGAGTGCTTGGTACAATTCTCTCTAAAGCCATCTGGTCTTGGACCTTTCTTTGTTGGGAGGTTTTTGATTATTCAGTCTTTTTGCTTTTATAGGTCTCTTAAGATCTTTTATTTCTTCTTGAATCGGTGCAGGTTATTTTTATGTTTCTAGGAATTTGTTCATGTCCTCTAGGTTATCTAGTTTGTTGGCATATGAATGTTCATAATATTCTCTTATAACCCTTTTAATTTCTGCTAGATCAGTGATAATATTCCCACTTTCACTCCTTAAGTAGTTATTTGCATCTTCTTTCATTTCTCTTCGTTTGGATAAAGCTTTGTCAATTTTATTAATCTTTTCAAAGAACTAAATTTTGGTTTCATTGATCCTCTCAATTGTTTTTCTGTTCTTTATCTCACTTATCTCTACTCTAATCTTTATTATTTCCTTCCTCCTAGTAATGTTAAGTTTGACTTATTCTTCTTTCTTCAAGATAGGAAGTTAGGTTATTCGTTTGAAACCATTCATTCTTAATGTAGAAATTTATAACTATAAGTTTCCCTTATAGCTATAAGGGGCAGTGCCTTGCTCCTTCCCATAGGTTTTTGCATGATTTTTTTTTTTAATAAGAATTTTCTGATTTCTCTTGTAGGTGGGTTTCAGAAAATTATCCTGTTGGATATTTAAAAATGGGTCATATATTTTTCACTTACTTGTATAATTCCAGTTTTCCTTCTGTAATTGATTTTTTTCTTTAAATATTTCTCTCCCCCCCTTTGCAGCATATTTCTTGCTGTCTACTCTGTGTGTCCTTTCACTGTGCATTCTTCTGTGCCTATATTTATTTTTAAAATTTATTTCCATACACACCCGCCTTGTGGCTTGCTTATTGTCTGCTCTCTGTGTCCATTCACTGTGGGCTCTTCTGTAGTTTTTGCTTGTCTCCCTTTTTGTTGCCTCACCCTGCTGAGTCGGCTCTCTGCTGCTCTTGCGGGTCTGCAGCACTCTGCAGCGCTTGCACACAAGCCTGCCTTCACAAGGAGGCCCTCGGACGTGAACCCAGGACCTCCCATTTGGTAGATGGGAGCCCAACTGATTGAGCCACAGCCGCTTCCCCGTTACTGATTTTTATATAAATCAATTGTGGTAGAAGAGAAGCTTTGTGTAATTTCAGTCTTTTAATTTTTATTGTCTTATGTCTTAACATACGGTCTAGCCTGGAGAATGATACAAGGATAGTTTAGAAGACTGTGTATTCTTCTGTTGTTGGGAGGCATTCTATATATGTTTGTTAAGTGCAGTTTATTTATAATATTGTTGACTTCCTCAGTTTCCTTTCTAATACTCTGTCTTGATGGTTGATTCATTCTTGAAAGTGGTATTTTGAAGTCTCCTAGTATTATTGTATAACTGTTTATTCTTTCAGTTTTGCCAATGTTGTTTCATGTATTTTGCAGCTCCTGTGCATATATGTTGGTGATTGTTGCACCTTCTTGTTGGATTGACCCTTTTCTTAGTATACAGTGTTCTTCATTTTCTTTTGTTCTGAGTTTGGACTTCGAGGCTGTTTTTTTCTGATAGTACTATAGCCTCCCTTCTTGTTACTCTTTGTACATAATATTTTTATTCATCTCAGAGCTTTCAGAGTATTCTTTTCTTTGGATCTAAAGTGAGTCTCTTCAAAATAACAGTGTTTGAAGTATTTTTTTAAAATACATTCTGCCAATATGTGTCTTTTAGTTGGTGAGTTTATTGTTTTTCTTATTTTTTGAAGATACTTAGATTACATAAATGTTATATAAAAAATAGTATGGGTTGGAGGAAACATACATCAAATGTAAGAGAAGGAATATACTTGGTAATAATATTTTGACGATGCTCTTGAATAGTTTGTAGTAAATGTTTGACACCAATGCAGAGAGTTTGTGGAGGGGTGATGTATGAGACCCCTGTGTGATGTTATGTGTGTTTATTTTTTAAGTTCGCAATCTTTACTATACACTTAATGTGTGTATATGTGTATGAGTGATATACTTCAATAAAAAATATACATACAAAAATGTATACATACAAAAATGTATACATACAAAAAGTATTGGGAAATACTTTGGTAGTAATATTTTGACAGTGCTCTTTAATCATTAGTTTAAAAGGTTTAACAAAAATGTAAGGTGTTGGTGGTAGGGTGACTTATGAGAGTCCTGTATGATGTTATATACATTTGTTTTGTAAGTTCACAACTATTACTATACACTTCCTGTTTATGTATGTTTGTGGGTTTGTGATATATTTCAGTAAATATATTTTTAAAAATACAGGGTTTTCCCATATACCCCACTTCCTATACCTCTCACGTTTCCCCCCCATTAACAACATTCTTCATTAGTATGGTATATTTGTTACAATTGATAAATACATTTTAGAGCATTGCCTCTAAGCATGGATTATAGTTGACATTGTAATTTACACTTTCTCCCAAACAATTTTAAAGATTATATCAAGATATATAATGGCCTAGATCTGTGATTGTGATGTCATTCAGGGCAATTTCCAAGTCCCAAGTATAACCCTATATTGAACCTGTTTTTCCCTCTCCCTGACCTCAGAAACTCCAATGGCCACTGCTTCCAAATCAAGGATATAAATTTTTCTATTGCTAGAATCACAAATAGTCTATAGTAGGATACCTGGAAGTCTACGTTAGTCCATAGTTCTATTCCCATTCCTGAAGATTCTGGGATGGTCATGCCCATTCCACCTCTAATTGAGAGGGGGCTTCACTCCCATGAAGCAGATGAATGGAGATATCTAGTTTACAGTTGTAGACTCTATGTTCCTTGAGATGTTTGTTGTCCATCTTCATCTCCTTTTTAGTTGTACTGGGTGAGTCCAATGAGCTGTGAGTAAGTGTTTGCAACTCTGTTGTGATTCAAAGCCCAGGTTGGACATGGACAGCCCAAAAAACGTAGGTCTCTTGGAAGTACACCTTATAATCTATTTATTTTGAAGCAATTACTTTGAAAAGCAGGATTTATTTAGGCATTGTAAATTCATTTCTTTTACATCTTATACCTTTTACCCCTCATTTCCTCCATTGCTGCCGCCTTTTGTGTGTAGCTGATCTTTTGTAGTGAAACAATTTGATCCCATTCTTTTTTTTTTTTTTTCTGTATTTTTTTAGATATTTTCTTTGTGGGGTTATGTTGGAGTTTATATTTAACATCAGAAATTGATGATAATCCTTGAATTGACTTGAACTTACTTTCAGTTTCACCAGTAATAATAAGAAACTATAAAAGTTAATAATTCTTAGATAAAATACTTATATATATGTATTTCAGAAATAAATTACATTTTGAGACATTTAACTGAAAGTACCTTTGAAGCTAATTAATTCTGAAAATATATGCCCATTTAAAGGTAACGACTAGATTTTGGCATGATGACAGCATTTGTTCCCTTTCAGAACAAGAACTTACTATAGGGGTGAAAATCAGTAATCAGATACAGAATGAAATAGAATAGGACAGGTGCAATAGAGGTAGTGAGAACAAAGAGCCATATTTAAGACTGGGAGAAATATGGAGCCAGGAAATACCCATAAGTTAGGTGCCATATTTATGAGCATTTTATAGAAACAACAGGATGGACAGCTCTGTGAGGTTGGGAAAGCTATTCTGAATCATACTACCTACAGTTTCAGAGAAAAAAACATGTGAAATGACCAATAATAAAAATACCTCGTGTTGCTTGACATACAAAAGGGAATATAGGGCAAAAAAGGAATAAGTGCAGAGAAACAACTGTACAAAGAAATGAAATATCTTCATTTTTGTGTACTTTATGATGTACTTTTTCAAAAACAAGGTATAAGGCATTAAGAAAATGAAGTAAGATATGAAAAGACATCAGATAAATACTCAAAAAATAAAGGGTCATAAATAAGGAAAGAACATAAAAAAAAGGAAAAATTACTTTAAAATGTAATGTAAGCTAGAAGAAATACAGTGAATGATAATGCTTTATAATAAATAGAAGTTGAAAAGAGAAAAACATATTCAAGAGTAATTAACAGAAATTGTAAAAGATTTGAGAAAAAGTGTCAAAAGTGAATGCTAAGTAAAGAAGAGCCAATATGTGAAGTCCATGAAAAGACAAAACCAAAGCAGAGTCCTGAAACAAGTAAAAAATCTATCTTTTTTTTTTTCTGGAAATAGAAGGAATGCTTGGAAGCTGCTTATTAAAAGTGTGTACCGAGCAGTGAATGAGCATTATGGCAATATGTATTCCATTAAAATTTATGGGCTTCTAGGAAAAAAAAATTTGTGCATTTAGGAAAAAGCCGGTGGTATAATAGAAAGAAAATTACAGTCTCATAAAGGTTTTGGAAAACAATGCATCGTGTCAGTCCTCGTCTCCAAAAAAGCCATTGGATGGGTGGCTCAGCAACCTAAGGGCTTGTATGGGAAGGGTTGCTGTCCCCGGGTAGAAGTTCTCAGGACATCCTTCAATTCCTGTGCCTATTTTTACCAGCTAGTTCTTTTTTTTTTTTTTTTTTTGATTTTTTTTAATTGATTTTGTAAAAATATTACATTAAAAAATATGAGGTCCCATTCGACCACACCACCCCCACCGCACCCCTCACCCCCCCCCCCCCCCCAGCAACACTCACTCCCATCATCATGACACATCCATTGCATTTGGTAAGTACATCTCTGGGTATCTCTGCACCTCATGGTCATTGGTCCACATCATGGCCCACACTCTCCCCCATTCCATCCAGTGGGCCCTGGGAGGATTTACAATGTCCGGTGATTGCCCCTGAAGCACCATCCAGGGCAACTCCAAGTCCCAAAGGCGCCTCCACATCTCATCTCTTCCTGCCATTCCCCATACCCAACAGCCACCATGTCCACTTTTCCCACTCCATTGCCACCTTTTCTCTGAGGTCCTTGGATTGGTTGTGTCCGTTGCACCTCTATGTCAAGAGGAGGCTCAGATTCCACATGGTTACTGGATGCAATCCTCCTGCTTTCAGTTGTAGGCCCTCTAGGCTGCATGGTGTGGTGGTTGCCCTTCTTCAACTCCATCTTAGCTGAGTGAGGTGAGTCCAATTATTCAGATTGTAGGAGCTGGAGTCTGTTGAGGCTCAGGGCCTGGCTATCATATTGTCAGTAAAAAGATTCAATCCCCTAAATATATCTTAAACCCCAATACCAACTACAATTCCAGTAAAGTAGCATGATAGTCTTATGAAAAGAGATCCCCTCTGGGTCCAGTTTCATCACTCAGAAACACCAGCTCCATAGAAGGGCCATCTGACATGGCAGTGAACCCTATCTGCCATGACCGTAGAACCCATGGGTCCCTTTAGCCCTCAAAGGAACCAATACCTGGGGATTGTATCTACTTTTATCTGTCTCTTAGACTCTGCTCAGTTGTGCATAAGGGAAATCCTTCGACAGCCTCCAGACTCTTTTTTTTTTTTTAGAGACTCATAGCCATATAAACTCATTTCTCCTTTCTATTTCCCCCTTACAGTAGGTCAAACAGCATTTTAAAGTCATATTATTCTATGTAGACAGGGATATTCTACTGATCCGCATCGAACCTTCAATTCAAGGTCATTTTCCAGTTGCATTATCAGTTGTTAGTTGATAGTGATCCCTCGGTGCCAGGGAGGCTCATCCCTGGGTGTCATGTCCCACGCTGGGGGGAAGGCATTGCATTTAGATGCTGAGTTAGGCTTCGAGACTGGCCACATTTGAGTAACATGAAGGCTGTCAGGAGGAGATTCCCAGGCACAGTGCTGCTCTAGGCCTTGTTCTTATTTCAGGCCTGTAGGCTCACAAGCATAGTCATTAGTATCAGGGGCTTACTGTTGGACCTTCATTCCTTCTCGGTCCTTGCCGCTGCACTTGGGGGGCTGCCGCTGCTCCCCTAGGGACCACGGCACAGCACCTCCGGCCAGGGACCCAGTACCCCCCCAGCTGTAGTTTTTAATTGTTGCCACTATGAGTATATCCAAACATTACCATGCACCCTGGACATATGCCCTGTCAGCCATTTATCCCCTGTCTATAGTATCCCATGCCAGTATTTCTCCGCTGCCATTGTTGGACCACTCTGGGATCCAGAACTTTCTGAATATTGAAGCCCCAATATCATGTCAGGATCTCTTACTAGCAAAATGGAATATAGCGATGGGTTTAAAGGTTAGATATAGAATATGTGTTGACTTGGGAAAATTCTACATCCTATCTTTTTCTTTTCCTTCCCCCCCCCCCCAATTATTGACCTTCTCTTCACAAGAGCCCTAGACGACAGCAATTCATGTATGCAATATACAGCACTCCCACACATCCATTACAAAACCTTTTCCCTTCCACAGCGGTACTCTTACAACCTATTCACAATATATTTACTTAAAGTGATGTACATAGTCTGAGACAATAGCTTTCAAACCAGGTGACATCTGTGCTTACATTGTGGTGCATACTTTAGGACACGCAGTTTTCTAACATTTTTAGTTATCCTATGTTTTACATTATGGTTTACATTGTCATTCTGTTGTCCCCTATATGTTTATGATGTAATATTACATATTTTATATCCTTCCTTGTGTATTCTCATGAAACTCCTCTCTTACCCCTCATTTACGTTGGTTTCACACATTTAACATCCATTTTCCCATCCCCTTGGTGCCCACAGTGACAGCCAACCTCCGTTTCCCGAGGTGCCACGTCCAGAGATACTTGCAACAGTGTTCAGGTCCTAAATTGCTCAGCTGCCCCAATGCCCTGGGAGCCACCCTTTCTCCAGAGACATACAGTTCCCTCTATTTGATGGCATTAGTCCTCCCCAGGATGTGGGTCCACCCCCACTCTCACTACTTGGGTCTCTACCCAATGGTATCACCCACTCTGGCAAAATGAGCATTCAGACATTCCCCAGGAGCCCGTCCCGCATCGGGCCATCCCTTCCGAGCATCCTAAACCCTCTTAATTATATTTTGATACGATTTTTTCAGCATTTTACTCTCAACCAACACCTGACACTCTCCTGTGTTCGTATGCTCCCCCTCCCTCCCCCCACTTATTGGGCAATATTACTCATCTGCCCATCCCCAGCCCCCCTCAAACCCGCAAAGCCCCCCCAAAGGCAACTCCTTGCCCCCATTTTATCTCTTTTTTGTGTTTATACTTACCACCAGCTCATCATAAATTCCACCCCTGCAGACGTCGGCTCACATCCTTCCTCCACCCCCTGATTTCCTGTAAGCCTATCATTCAGTCTCTAGCTCTCTGAGGCAGCTTGTTTATTTCATATCATTGAGGTCATGTAGTATTTGTCCTTCAATGCCTGGGTTGCTTCACTCAACAGGAGGTTCTCAAGATTCATCCATGTTATCACGTGTGTTTGTAGTGTATTTGTTCTTACAGCCGCGTAGTATTCCATTGTGTGTATATACCACATTTTATTGATCCACTCATCAGTTGATGGGCATTTGGGTTGATTCCAACTTTTGGCGATAGTGAACAATGCTGCTATGAACATTGGTGTACATATATCGGTTTGTGTCCTTGTTTTCAGTTCTGCTGGGTATATACCCAGCAGTGGTATTGCTGGATCATATGGCAAATCTATGGTTAGCGTTTTAAGAAACTGCCAAACTGTCCTCCAGAATGGTTGGATCCTTCTGTATTCCCACCAGCAGTGGATGAGTGTTCTCCTTTCTTCACATCCTCTCCAGCACTTGTATTCTTCTGTTTTTTTTATAGCTGCCAATCTTATGGGAGTAAGATGGTATCTCATTGTTGTTTTGATTTGCATTTCCCTGATAGCTAGAGATTTGGAGCATTTTTTCATGTGCTTTTTAGCCATTTGTATTTCTTCTTTGGAGAAGTGTCTGTTTAAATCTTTTTCCCATTTTTTAAATGGGTTGTTTACCTTTTTATTTTCAAGATATATGAGTTCTTTATATATGCAAGTTATAAGTTTCTTATCAGATATATGGTTGCCAAATATTTTCTCCCACTGTGTAGGCTCTCTTTTTACTTTCTTAACAAACTCCTTTGAGGTGCAGAAGGCTTTAATTTTGAGGAAGTCCCATTTATCTATTAGTTCTTTTGCTGCTCGTGCTTTTGGTGTGATATTCATGAAGCCATTTCCTATTACTAGGTCCTGTAGATGTTTCCCTACACTGCTTTCCAAGGTTTTTATGCTCTTGGCTCTTATATTTAGGTCTTTGATCCATGTTGAGTTGATCTTTGTATAAGGTGTGAGATGGTAATCCTCTTTCATTCTTCTACATATGGCTATCCAGTTCTCCAGACACCATTTGTTGAATAGGCCACTCTCTCCCAGTTGAGAGGGTTTGGTGGCTTTATCAAATATTATATGGCTATATATGTGAGGTTCTATATCAGAGCTTTCAATTCGATTCCATTGGTCTGTGTGTCTCTCCTTATGCCAATACCATGCTGTTTTCACTACTGTAGCTTTGTAGTATGTTTTGAAGTCAGGTAGTGTGATTCCTCCAATTTCGTTTTTCTTTTTCAGTATGTCTTTGGCTATTCGGGGTCTCTTTCCTTTCCAAATAAATTTCATAGTTAGTTTTTCTAGTTCCTTAAAAAAGGCTGTGTTGATTTTTATTGGGATTGCATTGAATGTGTAGATCAGTTTTGGTAGGATAGACATCTTGATAATATTCAGTCTTCCTATCCATGAACAGGGAATATTCTTCCATTTATTTAGGTCTTCTTTGATTTCCTTGAACAGTCTTGTATAGTTCTCGGTGTATAAGTTTTTTACTTCTTTAGTTAAATTTATTCCTAAGTATTTGATTTTTTTATTTTCTATTGTGAATGGTATTTGTTTCTTGATTTCCTCCTGATCTTGCTCATTATTGGTGTACAGAAATGCTACTGATTTTTTTTGCACATTGATCTTATAACCTGCAACTTTACTAAACTCATTTATGAGTTCTAGAAGCTTTGTTGTAGATCTCTCATGGTTTACTATGTATAGGATCATGTCATCTGCAAATAATGAAATTTTGACTTCTTCCTTTCCAATTTGAATGACTTTTATATCTGGTTCTTGCCTCAGTGCTCGAGCAAGTACTTCTAAGGCAATGTTAAACAGGAGCGGAGACAATGGGCATCCTTGTCTTGTTCCTTAGTTTAGAGGGAAGGATTTTAGGATTTCAACATGGTAAACAATGTTGGCTGTAGGTTTTTCATATATACTCTTTATCATGTTCAAAAAATTTCCTTGTATTCCAATCTTTTGGAGTGTTTTTATCAAGAAAGGGTGCTGTATTTTGTCAAATGCTTTTTCTGCATCTATAGATATAATGATGTGATTTTTTTCCTTCAATCTGTTTATATGGTGTATTACATTGATTGATTTTCTTATGTTGAACCATCCTTGCATACCTGGAATAAATCCCACTTGGTCATGGTGTATAATTCGTTTAATGTGTTTTTGAATATGATTAGCAAGTATTTTGTTGAGTATTTTTGCATCTAGGTTCATTAGAGAAATTGGTCTGTAGTTTTCCTTTTTTGTGGTGTCTTTGTTTGGCTTTGGTACGAGGGTAATGTTGGCATCATAGAAGGAGTTCGGCAATGTTCCATCTGTTTCGATGTTTTGGAATAGTTTCAGGAGGATTGGTGTTAGTTCTTTCCGGAATGTTTTGTAGAATTCACCTGTGAAGCCGTCTGGCCCTGGGCTCTTCTTAGTTGGGAGATTTTTAATGACTGATTCTATCTCTCTGCTTGTGATTGGTTTGTTAAGATCATCAATTTCCTCTTTCGTCAATATGGGTTGCTTATGTGTTTCTAGGAATTTGTCCATTTCCTCTAAATTATCATTTTTGTTGGAATATAGTTTTTCAAAATATCCTCTTATGATAGTCTTTATTTCTGTGGGGTCAGTGGTGATATCGCCTTTCTCATTTCTTATTTTGTGTATTTGCATCTTCTCTCTTTTTTTCTTTGTTAGTCTCGCTAAAGGTTTGTCAATTTTGTTGATCTTCTCAAAAAACCAGCTCTTGGTCTTGTTTATCTTTTCAAGTGCTTTCTTATTTTCTATTTCATTTAGTTCTGCTCTTATCTTTGTTATTTTCTTCCTTCTTCTTCCTGTTGGGTCACTTTGTTGTTGTTTTTCTAATTCCTTCAAGTGTGGAGTTCTTCAATTTTTGCTCTTCTTTTTTGATATATGAATTTATGGCTATAAATTTCCCTCTCAGTACTGCTTTTGCTGTATCCCATAAATTTTGGTATGTTGTGTTATCGTTATCATTTGTTTCAAGGTAGTCATTGATTTCTTTTGAGATTTCCTCTTTGACCCACTGTTTTTCTAAGAGTGTGCTGTTTAATTTCCAAATCATGGTGTGAAACCTGGGCCTCTGCCCCTTGCAAATTTCCAGCTTGACTCCACTGTGGTCAGAGATATTGTTTTGTATGATTTCAATTTTTCTGAATTCATTCAGCCTTTCTTTGTGGCCTAGCATATGGTCTATCTTGGAGAATGATCCATGTGCGCTTGAGAAGAATGTATATCCTGCTGTGTTTGGGTGTAATTATATATGTCTATTAGCTCCAGCTCCTCTATTATACTGTTCAAACGTTTTGTTTCTTTAGTAATTCTCTTTTGAGATGTTCTGTCCAAGGTAGATAGTGGTGTATTAAAATCCCCCACTATGATTGTAGATGCATCTATTGTTTCACTTAGTTTTTCCAGCGTTTGTCTCACGTACTTAGAGGCACCCTTGTTAGGAGCATAAATATTTATGATTGTTCGATCTTCTTGACAAATTTTCCCTTTCACTAAAATGTAGTATCCTTCTCTGTCTCTCACAGTTGTTTCACATTTAAAGTCTATTTTGTCTGATATTAATATAGCTACTCCTGCCTTTTTTTGGTTATTATTTGCTTGTATGATTGTTTTCCAGCCATTCACTTTCAATCTCCATGCGTCTCTGGGTCTAAGATGTGTCTCTTGTAGACAGCATACAGATGGGTCATATTTCCTTATCCAATGTCCCAGTCTGAATCTTTTGATAGGTGAGTTTAATCCGTTGACATTCAGTGTTATTACTTTCAATGAATTATTTGTGTTAGCCATATTTTTATTGGATTTGTGTTTGTCATATTTTGTTTGTATTTTTTTCCCCGTGTAGTTTGTCTTTTTTTGTTGCTCTTATACTCTCCTCCAACTCTGCCTGTCCTGTTTTTTCCTTTCTTCCTGCAGAACTCCCTTTAGAACTTCTTGAAGGGGAGGTTTCTTGTTGGTATGCTCTTTCAGTTTCTGTTTATCTGCGAATATTTTGAACTCTCCATCATGTTTGAATGTTAGTTTAGCTGGATATAGTATTCGTGGTTGGAAATTTTTTTCCTTTAGTACCTTGACTATATCATACCACTGCCTCCTTGCCTCCATGGTTTCAGATGAGAAATCAGCACTTAATCTTATCGAGCTTCCCTTGTATGTGATGGTTTTCTTTTCTCTTGCTGCTTTTAGGATTTTCTCTTTGTGTTGAGCATTGGATAATTTGACGAGTATATGTCTTGGGGTGGGCCTGTTGGGGTTTATGACCAGTGGAGTGCGCCGTGCTTCTTGGATATGAACGTCTGTCTCTTTCAGTAGATTTGGGAAGTTTTCAGCCATTATTTCCTGCAACACTCCTTCTGACCCCTTTCCCTTCTCTTCTCCTTCTGGAATACCTATAATACGTATATTTGAGCGTTTTGCATTGTCATTCAGGTCCCTAAATCCTAGCTGGATTTTTTCTATCTTTTTATCGACCCCTTCTACTATCTGTTTGATTTCTGATGTACTGTCTTCCACATCACTAATTCTCTGCTCTGCCTCTTCTAGTCTGTTGATATTTGCTGTAAGTGTATTTTTGATTTATTGAACTGTGGTGTTCATTCCCATCATGTCTGTTATGTTTTTGCGTATGTCTGCAATTTCCCCTCCCAGTGTTGTCTTCATGTTGTTAACCTCTTTCATTACTTCATCAAATTTTTTGGTGATAAATGTTGTGAGATCTTTCATTGCTTGTGTGAAGTTCTGCTCCCCTTCCTGATTTTTAGTTTGTTGATTGGATTCAGCCATGTTTTCCTGATTACTGATTTGGTTTGTCAATTTTTGTTGCTTTCTGGTCATCCTTTTATCTTGACGGGTTTAATCAGTTCCTTAGCTTCTTTGTCTAGTCTTGGAGATTAATTATCTGTTATTTTTGTGTAAGTGTTATATCTTCTTTTTGTCACTTTGTTCTTCTTATTCTAATTTCTTGTTGCTGATTAAGTTCACTTTAAAGGAAAGTATTAGTGCCAGGGAAAGGCAATTGTGTAAGCAAGGAAAAAGTGTAGAATAGTATTGGTGATGTATGTTAACAAAGCAAGAATATGAGATCTGGGAGGATGGAGGTTAGATTCATGTAGATTGTAGAGTTATAGCTGCAGGTAGAGTACCTTTTATGAGGTAGATGACTGAATATGGGAGGAATATGGTATGAACTACAAAGCTATTGTTTTCGTGAGAGAGGGAAAAAGAAAAGAAAGGTAATAGTTTCAAGAGTGGATACCAGACAGAAAACAGAACAAAGGTATTAGAAATTAAGAGTTAGACACTTTGTGGATCAAAGAACGGGAGGTGGGGGGTGGAATATAGAAGAGACAGTAGATGATAGTGGATATCAAGATGCAGGGGAAGGGGGATAGTGTAGGTAGCCTAAATCAGTTCACACAGAAATGATGCAGTGGAGGATGGGAAAACCCAGCAAATGTGAGGTGTTCCCTGTAGCACCTATTGTATACTTGAATTAAAATAAAATAAGTGGAAGATGAGGGACAAGAGGGAAAGAGAAAACCGAAAAAAAAAACTAATTATAATAAAGAAAAAAAGAAAGACAAGAAGAAAGGAAGAAAGAAAAAGAGGATGGGCAAACGGTGGGGAACAGATAGGGGGAAGAGAGATACAGGTATACACGTGTCACAGTTGCAACACTATCTAAAACAACAACCAAAAAACCCCTAAATAACTGTATAAAAAAAAGGACTTTGGGGGACACGCTAGGAGAAAAGACTAGGGGATAATGCAATATTAGCAATCAGGGCGTCAAAAAGAGTAAAAAAGAAGATAAAGTGAAAGTAAGAACAAAACAATATGAACCAATAAAGATAAAACGCAAACGTTAAGGTCCAGGGCACTCAAGGACCCCAGGTAGACCCCAGGGCGTGATGGATTCAGGGTGGAAAGTCTGAGACACTGAAGACTCAAGAGGTGTGGACCACCAGAGTCCAGGGGACCCAGACCTGGCAACCTCAAATCTGGTCAACAGGAAGCTTAGGAGCCCCGCAGTGCAACACAGCCCTCAGGGATCCCCGTAGCTGGGTGCCAGCCCCGTGGGGGAAGCCAGGTCTGCAAACTCTATATTTAATGTCTGATCCCTGCAATTCACCTACTCCTCAGGGTTTCAGCCTTTGGACAGCTCCCTCCCTGTGCTCACACACAACGGCCACTTGAGGGCACCTCTACACCACAGCCAGTTCAATGACCCAGATCCCAAGCCCCGCCGGGTGGGGTGGGCTTCAGGTGGAAACGCCAAAAACAGACTCTAAGACCCGAAATCCCAAACTTCGCAAAATATTCCCCAATCGGCTTCCAGACGTGTCCCCCTCCCTCACTGCACCCTACAACAGTCTCCCAATTGTGTCCCCTTATTGCCAAAAATCCAATTCCGTTGCAGATCAGCAGCCGGACCTGTGGGGATGGGGCTCCAGGTGGAAGCGCTACTCCCCCTGTCCGGCGACCAAAACGTCCCCCGCTTCACAACAAAACACCGTCTGTCTCCCCAAATCGATCTGCAAAGGAGTCTTGTCCCATCAACCCCTCACCAGCCGGCCCAGTATCCGCGAATTCCTCAGCACCGCAAAGCCTCCAGAAAAAGGAAAAAAAAAAACAAAAACAAACCCTGGCCGCGGCGGCTCCCGGAGCTGCAGCAGCGCCAGATACTGCAGCTCTGCCCACCCAAGGAGGGAACTTCCCGCGCCCAGCTGGGACCTCCGTTTATATATTATAGACGTATCCTCTCTGTTACCTTCCCACCAAATTGACGTCCAGACACCTTCCAACCAGCAAAAATCCCCGAAACAGCGCGGTCCCAAAGAGCCTTCAACGCTGCCCAGCCGCCCCCTGCAGAGACATTACCAGGCAAGCTTACTCAGCCACCATCTTGCCCCCTCCTCCGCCTACCAGCTAGTTCTTATCTCCACTTGCATGTTCACGTAAAATATTAATTGCAGCTACCTAGTGTTCCCTCAGTTTTGCTGCATTTCCGGAAATGCCAAAAAGAAAGCTAGAAAAGCAGTGAATTCCATATGCAGTTGTTTCCCTTCCCCTTTTTTGACCTGCTTCACATTTCCTCTTCTTTCTCTTCAGCTCTTTTTACTTCCCAGATCTCTTGAACCTAGTACAGGATAATTTCTGGAATCACACTTGCTCTGGAAAAGTGTTGACAGCGGGGGGAGGGAGGGAAGGAAACATTTATGCTTGTCCCAGTTACCCAGGGCAGGAAAACACCCAGTGGCCTGAGGAAAGCTCACAGGGAGGGGCATGAGTAGAGTTGGGGAGACAGGGCGAACTGTCTCACTGGAGCTGTGGGTTCTGAGAGAGCAGGGAGCCCTCAGCCCTGTGGTCCAGAGATACTGTGGTGGAACCGGTTGATTCCAGGAGACCAGGTCAGCAGTGTTGTGGAGCCAGTGTGTGAAACAAGGCAGTCAGTAGCCCCTTCATACAAGTCCTCCAGAAACCCTGCCAGGCCTTGGAAAGTACTGAGGGGCAGCTGGACAGCAATGTCTCTCAAATGGGAGTCAATTCAGTTTTATTCTTAACCCTGGAATTTTGGATTTGGGTGAAGAGTGGAGGCTAGAAGTGTGCTCAAGGACATACATCCCACTGCCCCTCTCCAGGACACACAGTCACACCCCTCCCCTGCCCCGCACACTCACCAGCACACCACACAGACTTACACAGACACTCCCCAGACCCTGCACACAAAATCCATGCCACCTTAGGGGAACACTGATGCTTACAAGAACTGTAGTTCTTTCTCTGGTAAATCACTTTCTTTAACCATACTCCAATCCTCATGTCTTCCAGGAGATGGAACCAGAATGACTCTCCAGGATGCTCTGATTTTCTTATGCAGATTTTCCCTCAAAAGCGAGTGAATCCTGGGAAGCGTATGTGGCTCAGGGCCTCTGCCTACCATGTGGGAGGATCTGGATTTTATCCCTGTGACCTCCCAGTCAAAAAGAAGAGAAAATGTGCCTGCATGGTGAGCCAGTGCCCGTGTCGCAAGCCTGAGAGCTTGTGCGGTAAGCCATGTGCCCATGCGAGTGCCTGTGTGGTAAGCCGAGTGCCTGTGTGGCGAGCATCCACATGGCGAGCCAGTGCCTGCAGAACAAGCCAATGCCCGTGTGGCGAGCCGAGTGCCCATGCAGCAAGCCAAGTGCCCATGTAGTGAGCCAGTTCTCACGCAAGCTAGTTATGCAGCAAGATGATGATGCAACAACCAAAAGTGAGTGAATCGGAATATGTACTGTTTTGCTTCCTTAGAGTCATGCCCAATAGCCTAAATGAAAACTGTCGAGGATTGGATCATGCTGTGTGGTCTTTGCTCAGGTACTTTGTTCTCTTGGTGCTTTCGAAGAACAGATGGGAAAGGGTGGTCAAGTCAAAGGCCCTGTAAGCAAGTGGAAGGACATCTGTGGAAGGGCATTTATTTTGACATAGATCTCTCAAGTCCATTTTGCTTTGTGATTACAAAATTTTTACAATCAGCGGAGGAAAAATGTTGCTGAGGTAAAGAACCCCTACTGTGTAGTTTATAATCTGCTGCTGGTTTTTGGGGATGCCCCTTTAAAAAAGGGGTCAGTTTGAAGGTGACCCCACTTGACACTCTCCTCTCCTAGGAAATTGTATATGTCAAATATAATGCTTATAATTAGATATACTTACTTGAAGGCAACGGAAAGAGAAAAACAAAAAAGGTAACATTTATATCTTAGGCTCAGAATAGCGACCCCACCTCAGCCTTCAATGGGGCCACTTCATCTCCCTGGTCATTAGGAAGCTACACCATCATTTATTATTTCAGAACTAGGTGGACAGAGAGTATCTCTGTGCACATTGGTGTTTAACCATGAATTACTCAGAGAGTATTCTGGCCTTGGATAAGAGGGTAGACTGGAGTTTTGGATTAACAAGTATAGGATGAGCTGCTGCTGGGCCATCTTCTTACTGTCAGAAGAACAGCAAGGACAGTAGGAGCAAAGAATTGTGAATCAGAGTGATTGGCTTTGTAGTTAATGGCAACCTAAAGTAACTTGTAATAATCATCTTACAAATGGTACTAAAATTCAGTGACAGTGTCCCATGATTCCTCCTGTTTGTTCTGTATCTCACCTAAATTTCCAAAATTGCCAGTATCTTCTTGATATCTTCCAGATCATTTCACCCTCTGTGGATCTACATATGCTGACCATGCATATACCATATGTTCTATAGGAATTTCTCTAATGAGTAATGACTTTGAATATCTTTTCATGTGCTTATTGGTCATTGGTATATCCTCTGGAGAATTATCTAGTCAAGTCCTTTGCCAGTTTATAATTAGCATGTTTTTCTCTCTGTTGTTGAGTTGTTGGTGTTCTTTTTATATACTGGGTATTTTAACCCTTTCTTGAAATATGATTTGCAACCTTTTCTGTAGGTTCTTTTCACTTTCTTGATAATGTCCTTTGGTCCACAAAGCTTTTGACTTTTGATGAAGTTCATTTCTGTTTTTTGTCATTGTTGCACATGCAGTCCCGTACCTCAGTTTTTTCACCCAAGGAGTAGAATAGTGAATCATCCATGACGTATGTCTATGAGTGAGTTAATATATGTAACATATGTAAATGCTCAGAAAGGTTAATTGAAGATACAGTGTCTTGGCTCACATCTGACTTAATAAGACTCAAAGCTGCATTCATACCTGGGAGTGGAAACTCCAAGGTCAGTGCCCTGTTCTTTAAACATGGCTGCTTTGCCAATACACAACTACTTAATTTTAGTCATTTCTTAAATTAAAATGTTTCTCAGAAATGGCGTAGAGGGTCATGAGCAATTGTGGGCAATATGTATGGTAAGGCGGAAGGGTGTAGTTGTGCAGTGGATGGGTATGACAGTGGGCAGTGATGCTATTGGGTTGGGTGGTGCTGGTTTGTGAGGGGTTAGCGAGGGGAGGGTTGGACTGTCCATGGAAGTGGGGGGAAGGTTGGGGAGGGAGCAGGTGAACACTTGGGATTTTTGGATATGTGGTTGTAACTATAACATTGGGAATGTTATTTTGACAAATATGGCATGAGACGGTTACTAGTTTAGCTTGTTGGATGTGGGGAGCATGCAGGACAGGGTCCACCAGGGTCAGGCTTCTAGGAAGTGTGTGAATGTTCATCTTTTTATAGTATGTTGTGTCAGTGGGTGCTGACCCACATAATGAGTGGTAAGGTGTGGTACTCCCATTCTGGGCAGTCCTGCTATGTCCTCAAATAGAGGGGCAGGAGTCTCTTGAGAGCATAGGCAGTGCCTAGTAGGAGAGGACAGAACAGTATGTCAAGCCCTCAGTGTTGTTTTAAGTAACTATAAATCTTGTTCTTCAAGGAGTAGAGCTTGGTGGTTGCCCTAGGTCCTGAGGGGAGAAAGAGGGAGGAATAAAATAGATGGAACATGGGACATTTTTGGGGTGATGGAATTGTTCTACATGATCTTGCAGTGATGGATACAGGCCATATTAAATTTTATCCGAATTTATAAGTGTATAGTCCTAATTGTAAACCATAATGTGAATCATTGACCATGGTTAGTCGCAATGCTTCAGTATGTGTGCATCAATTGTAACAAATGTACCATCCACATGTAAAATGTTATTAATAGGGGAAACAGGAAAAGGGGGAGGATATTGGGTATATGGGAATACACTGTATTCTCTACATGACTTTTCTATAGCCTGAAGTTTCTCTGAAATTACAGTGAAAAAAATAAGACTCTGGGGGAATAAGTGGAAGAACATGTCACTGAACATGGAAGACAACAGATCTTATAATGACGAAAGATACAATGGAAAATTTTTCAATTATTTCAATTTTAAAAACTTTATTGTATTTGTATTTTTAAAACTATCATCATTTCATTTTCTTAAAAATTGTGTTTGATTCTTTTATTGACTTCATTTTAAGAGAAATTTTGGATCCCAGAAGGATTGCAAGTGTTTCAGGTGAGGATCATTTGTGTGAGGTGTCAATGATGGGGGATTCATGGAAAGATGTTCACCTGGTGCATCCCAGTAAGGCATAGGCATGTGGTCAAATGTTCATGTGGCATTGTCACAGTGGGTAGACTTTCACACAATAACCAAAAGAATAACAAAACCCAGTTCTGCAACATTCCCAAATAGAACAGCAGGAATCCCCAAGTACAGAGGCAGTGACTAGTGATGGAGGGTGGACATTGATGCACCCTTGATGTTGATGACTCTACTTATGAACCTTTACTTTTGAAATTGAAGCTTAGCTTAGTATAGGCTGCCTAAGAGATTTATTCTGAGAACCTCCTTGTGGCTCCAGTGTGGCCTCTCTCTAAGCCAAACTCAGCATATAAATGCACTAACTTCTCCCTGGCATGGGACTTGACTCCCAGGGACGAGGCTCCCTTGCACTGAGGGATTACTACGAAGTACCAACTAGCAATTCAGCTTGAAATAGACATTGACCAAAAGGGGTAAAGAGTAAAGACAAATGAGTTTATATGGTTAAGAGACTTGAAAATGAGCCGGGTAATCATTCTAGAGGTTATACTTATACACGTCTCAGCTGGATCTTATTGACTTTCACAGTAAATATTGCCTCAAATAGCTGGGCTCCTGAGGGCTCTGGAGACATCCAGACAGTATAGACAGGGTGGACGACTCAGGAATTTGGCACGCTGAGAAGGTGATAATCTTGAACTCAGTTGTGGTTTGCTTACACATGGCTCTTCTGCCAGTTTTCTTTGAACATATAGTTAGTAATAGAGTTGATAAGGTTATGTCAAAGAGACTTACACTGTTGAGCTTTCCATGTGCCATTTGCGCTCTGAAACTCAACAGAGTTGCAGCACGTACTCTCCAGTTCATTGGACTCACCAAGGACATGTGACAAGGAGATGATAATGGACAACAACCTCTCCAAGGAACAGAGAGTCTACAACTACAAGAAGATAGTCCTATCCATATGCCCCTTGGGATCTAAGCCCCCTGTCAATTAGACACAGAGTGGGCATCATCAACCCAGAATCCTCACGGTTGGGGAATAAATGATAGATCACAGTAGACTTACTGTTATTCTTCTATACGCTTATTGTGATTTTAGTAATGGAAGAACTTTTATCATGGATGTGGAGACCATGGCCACCGGAGGTTCTGAGGGGAGGGAGAGGGAAAAATAGGTGCAATATGGGGACATTTTCAGGACATTGGAATTGTGCTCAATGATGTTGCAATGTCATATACAGGCTGTATGTATCTTGTCATAACTTAAATTGTATGGGAGAGAATTTAAACTATAATATAAACTATGATCCATATAGTGGCAATGTGCCTGTATGTTTTCATCAGTTGTCACAAATGTACAACCTTAATGAGGGATGTTGTTAAAGTGGGAAAGTGTGTGAAGGGGAGGGTGTTGTGCATATGGGAATTGGGAAGGGGAAAGATTTTCCTGAGCCCTTTAACCTTCCCAGCCCCCAGGGCCTTCTCTTGGACAGTGCTTTGAGGGAGGGGCTAGGTGTGGCAGATTAAAACTATAATCTAGGCTGGGGAATTTTGAATCAGTGTATCCTGTAGGTCCCCAATTTAAACATTTTAACAGCTTTAAAATACTGGTGGTTAATAATCCTGTTAACAAATTTCATTAAGTAAAGGAAAACTTCTTGAAAACCATGGAAAGATATTTCCTAAATTATAGTTTAAACAAATTTCAACAAGTATGATAGATTCCAGAAGCTGGCATTAAGTATGAGTATACTCAGAGTTTTAAACCTCCTCTAAAGGAAGGAAAAAGAATATTTCTGGAATAACCTATAATGGTTTCAATTTTATTTAGCTTAGGTGTAATCTCCCTAAATTTCTAGAATACAATTAAATAAGTTAATATTATGTTTACTAAATCTTTAATGCAACGAAAGTTCTAAATTCATGTTTAATGGAATTACTTTTAAAAAAGGAAAAGTAAATCTGGACTGTCTTCAATGAATAAAGTGAACTTCCTTGGTTGCTAATTGTAATTTTTTTAAAAAGACTTGTTTTATTTATTTATTCCCCCTCTCCCCCACTTTGTTGTTTTGCACTGACATGTGCTTCCCATGTTTCCTTTTTTCTTTAAAGAGGCACCAGGGGGAAGCGACTTGGCCCAGTGGTTAGGGCATCCGCCTGCCACATGGGAGGTCCGCGGTCCGACCCGGGCCTCTTTGACCCATGTGGGGCTGGCCCATGCGCAGTGCTGATGTGCACAGGGAGTGCTGTGCCACGCAGGGGTGTCCCCCACATGGGGGAGCCCCACGCGCAGGGAGTGCGCCCTGTAGGGAGAGCCGCCCACAGGGAGGAAGGTGCAGCCTGCCTATGAATCGCGCTGCCCACATAGAGAGCTGACAACAAGATGACACAACAACAACAAAAAGAAGCACAGATTCCTGTGCCGCTGACGGCAACAGAAGCAGACAAAGAAGAAAGACGCAGCAAATGGACACAGAGACAGACAACCGGGGAAGCAGGGTGGGGAGGAGGAGGGGAGAGAAATAAATAAATAAATAAATCTTTAAAAAAAAAAAAAAAAGAAGAGGCAACAGGAATTGATCTCGGGAGCCCAGGTGTGGGAGAGAGGCATCCAGTCCCGTGAGCAACTTCATCTCCCTAGTCTGCTGCATCTCCCACTGTCTCTCCTCTGCATCTAACTTTGTTGCATCATCTCGCTGTGTCATGTGGGGATTTCATCCACTTTTAACCAGGGTGAGGACCCATCATCCGTCAAACACCATAGAAAAGCCAGAGAGGTTCCTGCCCTGTCAGTAGCAGGAAGTAACTGCAGAAGAATGACCTTTGCCCCTCAGTACCCCTTTAAGAATAACGGAGTGAACTCTCTTAAAGGGGGAGTTGAGGCAGTTTAGTACAAGGTAGTGAGGAGAAGATGAGCCACAACATGGCCAACAGATTATGAATATGTAGCCATGAGACCCCACTGATTCCTTGACCTTGACCTTGAGGTTCCATTTGGAACTCTTTTGTGGGCTGAGGGAGGCTCTGCATATTCTAAACAGTACTCAATTTTGGCCCCCAAAATTGGTGGGATAACCAATAGCAGCTTGGGCCCCTCCCATTAACCTTAGTAAAGGGAGGCATAATTAATAGCTTTAAAGGTGCCCGCACTGTCAGAACTCACTTTCTCTCTCTATAGAAGCCTATACAAAATTGTAGTGCTTGTTTCCATCCTTTCCATTTCTCAGAAAGTTCTGTTCTTTCCTCCATTTCTCAATAAAATATTATTCCTGGTCTAACTAAGAAAGAGAGATATCACAAGCAGGTGTTATAGATGCAGCTGTGAACAGGGTTCTCTTGACTTCCACAAGTGACAGTTCACTCAGTGAGCAGGAGAATGTCCCCAGGGAATAAGAAGCCTGGGTATGCATTTCTGAAATCCCAAAATGTTACCCCATTTGTAAGGGGACCAACATTTTGTGGTTTCAGTTCAAATAGTTCTTACTAATTGTAGATATTTTCAAGATGCTCAGTCAGACAACTATGGTGTAATGTGGCTGGCAGGACTTTATGCATACATGAAAAAATTTAAAATATCAGTAAACATATCTATTCTTTCTTGATAGAGGCTATTTCTAAAATTAAGTATTGTATTATAGTATGGGCAAAAGTTACTGATAAGTCTTTGGACCATGTGATATACATAAGTTACTGTGGTAGGTCCTTTATATGCCTGATAATAGGAAAGCCAATTGTTGGTAAATTGTAGGTCCAATTAAACTGACTCTGAGCCTATGTGACTGGGAATCTAAAGGAATGGAAAAAAATAAAAAACATATCTAAAAATAAATGCTACCATGAAATTCAGATTCTTAAAAACTAAATAAAAAGAAAGTAACTGAAATCAAATGCCTGATGTGAATAATAAAAATCAATGAAAGTGCAGCACTAAAATGCAATAAGAAAACAAAATTTAGTAATCATAAGAATAAAATACTCAAATATACTTAAGAGTGGATGAAATTCGGAAGCAGGTAGTACGGAGGTAAGCTGCCATAGTTTTTAGCATCCATCTGCCCAATTGGATCTAAGTCCCCACTCCTTTAGAAATGGATTGGGGAGTTGAGGCAAGATGGTGGCTGCGTGAGCTTGCCTGGTAATGTCTCTGCAGGGGGCGGCTGGGCAGCATTGAAGGCTCTTTGGGACCGCGCTGTTTTGGGGATTTTTGCTGGTTGGAAGGTGTCTGGACGTCAATTCGGTGGGAAGGTAACAGAGAGGATACGTCTATAATATATAAACGGAGGTCCCAGCTGGGTGCGGGAAGTTCCATCCTTGGGTGGGCGGAGCCGCGGTAGCGGGCGCTCCTGCAGCTCCGGAGCCTCGGCGGCCAGGGTTTTTGTTTTTTTTTTCCTTTTTCTGGAGGCTTTGCGGTGCTGAGAAATTCGCGGATACTGGGCTGGCTGGTGAGGGGTTGTTGGGACAAGACTCCTTTGCAGATCGATTTGGGGAGACAGACGGTGTTTTGTTGTGAAGCGGGGGACGTTATGGTCGCCGGACAGGGGGGGTAGCGCTTCCACCTGGAGCCCCATCCCCACAGGTCCGGCTGCCGATCTGCAATGGAATTGGATTTTGGGCAATAAGGGGACACAATTGGGAGACTGTTGAAGGGTGCAGTGAGGGAGGAGGACACGTCTGGAAGCCGACTGGGGAACATTTTGCGAAGTTTGGGATTTCGGATCTTAGAGTCTGTTTTCAGCGTTTCCAGCTGAAGCCCATCCCACCCGGCGGGGCTTGGGATCTGGGTCATTGAACTGGCTGTGGTGTAGAGGCGCCCTCAAGTGGCCGTTTTGTGGGAGCACAGGGAGGGAGCTGTCCAAAGGCTGAAACCCTGAGGAGTAGGTGAATTGCAGGGATCTGACATTCAAGATAGAGTTCGCGGACCTGGCTTCCCCCACGGGGCTGGCACCCAGCTACGGGGATCCCTGAGGGCTGTGTTGCACTGCGGGGCTCCTAAGCTTTCTGTGGACCAGATTTGAGGTTGCCAGGTCTGGGTCCCCTGGACTCTGGCGGTCCACACCCCAGACTCACACCTCTTGAGTCTTCAGTGTCTCAGACTTTCCACCCCTGAATCCATCACCCCCTGGGGTCTACCTGGGGTCCTTGAGTGCCCTGGACCTTAACGTTTGCGTTTTATCTTTATTGGTTCATATTGCTTTGTTTTTATTTTCACTTTATCTTATTTTTTACTCTTTTTGACGCCCTGATTGCTAATATTGCATTACCCCTAGTCTTTTCTCCTAGCGTGTCCCCCAAAGTCCTTTTTTTTTATACAGTTATTTAGGGGTTTTTTGGTTGTTGTTTTAGATAGTGTTGCAACTGTGACACGTGTATACCTGTATCTCTCTTCCCCCTATCTGTTTCCCACCGTTTGCCCATCCTCTTTTTCTTTCTTCCTTTCTTCTTGTCTTTCTTTTTTTCTTTATTATAATTAGTTTTTTTTTCGGTTTTCTCTTTCCCTCTTGTCCCTCATCTTCCACTTATTTTATTTTAATTCAAGTATACAATAGGTGCTACAGGGAACACCTCACATTTGCTGGGTTTTCCCATCCTCCACTGCCTCATTTCTGTGTGAACTGATTTAGGCTACCTACACTGTCCCCCTTCCCCTGCATCTTGATATCCATTATCATCTACTGTCTCTCCTATATTCCACCCCCCACCTCCCGTTCTTTGATCCACAAAGTGTCTAACTCTTAATTTCTAATACCTTTGTTCTGTTTTCTGTCTGTTATCCACTCTTGAAACTATTACCTTTCTTTTCTTTTTCCCTCTCTCATGAAAACAATAGCTTTATAGTTCATACCATATTCCTCCCATATTCAGTCATCTACTTCATAAAAGGTACTCTACCTACAGCTGTAACTCTATACAATCTACATGAATCTAACCTCCATCCTCCCAGATCTCATATTCTTGCTCTGTTAACATACATCATCAATATTACTTTACACTTTTCCCTTGCTTACACAATTGCCTTTCCCCAACACTAATACTTTCCTCTAAAGTGAACCTAACCAACAACAAGTAACTAGAATAAGAAGAAAAAAGTGACAAAGAGAAGATATAACACCTATTCAAAAATAACAACTAATTAACCTCCAAGAGCAGACAAAGAAGCTAAGGAACTGATTAAATTCGTAAAAATAAAGAGATGACCAGAAAGCAACAAAAATCTACAAACCAAACCAATAATCAGGAAAACATGGCTGAATCCAATCAACAAACCAATAATCACGAAGGGGAGCAAAACTTGGCACAAGCAATGAAAGATCTCAGAACATTTATCACCGACAAATTTGATGCAGTAATGAAAGAGGTTAACAACATGAAGACATCACTTGGAGGGGAAATTGCAGACATATGCAAAAACATAACAGATATGATGGGAATGAACACCACAGTTCAAGAAATCAAAAATACACTTGCAGCAAATATCAGCAGACTAGAAGAGACAGAGCAGAGAATTAGTGATGTGGAAGACAGTACATCAGAAATCAAACAGATAGTAGAAGGGGTCAATAAGAAGATAGAAAAAATCCAATTAGGATTTAGGGACCTGAATGACAATGCAAAACGCTCAAACATACGTATTATAGGCATTCCAGAAGGTGAAGAGAAGGGAAAGGGGTCAGAAGGAGTGTTGCAGGAAATAATGGCTGAAAACTTCCCAAATCTACTGAAAGAGACAGACGTACATATCCAAGAAGCACAGCGCACTCCACAAGTCATAAACCCCAACAGGCCCACCCCAAGACATATACTTGTCAAATTATCCAATGCTCAAGACAAAGAGAAAATCCTAAAAGCAGCAAGAGAAAAGAAAACCATCACATACAAGGGAAGCTCAATTAGATTAAGTGCTGATTTCTCTTCTGAAACCATGGAGGCAAGAAGACAGTGGTATGATATAGTCAAGGTACTAAAGGAAAAAATTTTCCAACCAAGAATACTCTATCCAGCTAAACTAGCATTCAAACATGATGGAGAGTTCAAAATATTCACAGACAAACAGAAACTGAAAGAGTATACCAACAAGAAAGCTCCCCTTCAAGAAATTCTAAAGGGAGTTCTGCAGGAAGAAAGGAAAAAATAGGAAAGGCAAAGTTGGAGGAGAGTATAAGACCAACAACAACAACAAAAAAGACAAAAAAAATATACAAACAAAATATGACAAACACAAATCCAATCAAAATATGGCTAACACAAATAATTCCTTGATAGTAATAACACTGAATGTCAACGGATTAAACTCACCTATCAAAAGATTCAGACTGGGACATTGGATAAGGAAATATGACCCATCCATATGCTGTCTACAAGAGACACATCTTAGACCCAGAGACGCATGGAGATTGAAAGTGAATGGCTGGAAAACAATCATACAAGCTAACAATAACCAAAAAAAGGCAGGAGTAGCTATATTAATATCAGACAAAATAGACTTTAAATGTGAAACAATTGTGAGAGACAGAGAAGGATACTACATTTTAGTGAAAGGGAAAATCTGTCAAGAAGATCGAACAATCATAAATATCTATGCCCCTAACAAGGGTGCCTCTAAATACGTCAGGCAAACGCTGAAAAAACTAAGTGAAAGAATAGATACATCTGCAATTATAGTGGGGGATTTTAATACACCACTATCAACTCTGGACAGAACATCTCAAAAGAGAATCACCAAAGAAACAAAACATCTGAATAGTATATTAGAGGAGCTCGATCTAATAGACATATATAGATCGCTACACCCAAACACAGCAGGATATACATTTTTCTCAAGCGCACATGGATCATTCTCCAAGATAGATCATATGCTAGGCCACAAAGAAAGGCTGAACGAATTCAGAAAGTTTGAAATCATACAAAACATTATCTCTGACCACAGTGGAGTCAAGCTGGAGATTTGCAAGGGACAGAAGCCCAGATTTCATACCACGATTTGGAAATTAAACAGCACACTCTTAGAAAAACAGTGGGTCAAAGAGGAAATCTCAAAAGAAATCAATGACTACCTTGAAACAAATGATAATGATAACACAACATACCAAAATTTATGGGATGCAGCAAAAGCAGTACTGAGAGGGAAGTTTATAGCCATAAATTCATATATCAAAAAAGAAGAAAGAGCAAAAATTGAAGAACTAACTGCACATTTGAAGGAATTAGAAAAACAACAACAAAGTAACCCAACAGGAAGAAGAAGGAAGGAAATAACAAAGATAAGAGCAGAACTAAATGAAATAGAAAATAAGAAAGCACTTGAACAGATAAACAAGACCAAGAGCTGGTTTTTTGAGAAGATTAACAAAATTGACAAACCTTTAGCAACACTAACAAAGAAAAAAAGAGAGAAGATGCAAATACACAAAATAAGAAATGAGAAAGGCGATATCACCACTGACCCCACAGAAATAAAGACTATCATAAGAGAATATTTTGAAAAACTATATTCCACAAAAATGACAATCTAGAGGAAATGGACAAATTCCTAGAAACACATAAGCAGCCCATATTGACAAAAGAAGAAATTGATGATCTTAACAAACCAATCACAAGCAGAGAGATAGAATCAGTTATTAAAAATCTCCCAACTAAGAAGAGCCCAGGGCCAGATGGCTTCACAGGTGAATTCTACAAAACATTCCAGAAAGAACTGACACCAATCCTGCTGAAACTATTCCAAAACATCGAAACAGTAAGAACATTACCCAACTCTTTCTATGATGCCAACATTACCCTAGAACCAAAGCCAAACAAAGACATCACAAGAAAGGAAAATTACAGACCAATTTCGCTAATGAACCTAGACGCAAAAATACTTAACAAAATACTTTCTAATCGTATTCAGCAACACATCAAACGTATTATACACCACGACCAAGTGGGATTCATCCCAGGTATGCAAGGATGTTTCAACATAAGAAAATCAATCAACGTAATACACCATATAAACAGATTGAAGGAAAAAAATCACATGATTATATCTATTGATGCAGAAAAAGCATTTGACAAAATACAGCACCCTTTCTTGATAAAAACACTCCAAAAGATTGGAATACAAGGGAATTTTTTGAACATGATAAAGAGTATATGTGAAAAACCTAAAGCCAACATTGTTTACAATGGAGAAATACTAGACTCCTTCCCTCTAAACTCAGGAACAAGACAAGGATGCCCACTGTCTCCGCTCCTATTTAACATTGTCTTAGAAGTACTTGCTCGAGCACTGAGGCAAGAACCAGAAATAAAAGGCATTCAAATTGGAAAGGAAGAAGTCAAAATTTCATTATTTGCAGATGACATGATCCTATACATAGAAAACCCTGAGAGATCTACGACGAAGATTCTAGAACTCATAAATGAGTTTAGTAAAGTTGCAGGTTATAAGATCAATGCGCAAAAATCAGTAGCATTTCTGTACACCAATAATGAGCAAGATCAGGAGGAAATCAAGAAACAAATACCATTCACAATAGTAAATAAAAAAATCAAATACTTAGGAATAAATTTAACTAAATAGGTAAAGAACTTATTCAATGAGAACTATACAAGATTGTTCAAGGAAATCAAAGAAGACCTAAATAAATGGAAGACTATTCCTTGTTCATGGATAGGAAGAGTGAACATTATTAAGATGTCTATCCTACCAAAACTGATCTACACATTCAATGCAATCCCAATAAAAATCAACGCAGCCTTCTTTAAGGAACTAGAAAAACTAACTATGAAATTTATTTGGAAAGGAAAGAGACCCCGAATAGCCAAAGACATACTGAAAAAGAAAAACGAAATTGGAGGAATCACACTACCTGACTTCAAAACATACTATAAAGCTACGGTGGTGAAAACAGCATGGTATTGGCATAAGGAGAGACACATAGACCAATGGAATCGAATTGAAAGCTCTGATATAGAACCTCACATATACAGCCACATAATATTCGATAAAGCCACCAAACCCTCTCAACTGGGAGAGAGTGGCCTATTCAACAAATGGTGTCTGGAGAACTGGATAGCCATATGTAGAAGAATGAAAGAGGATTACCATCTCACACCTTATACAAAGATCAACTCAAGATGGATCAAAGACCTAAATATAAGAGCCAAGACCATAAAAACCTTAGAAAGCAGTGTAGGGAAACATCTACAGGACCTTGTAATAGGAAATGGATTTATGAATATCTCACCAAAAGCACGAGCAGCAAAAGAACTAATAGATAAATGGGACTTCCTCAAAATTAAAGCTTTCTGCACCTCAAAGGAGTTTGTCAAGAAAGTAAAAAGGGAGCCCACACAGTGGGAGAAAATATTTGGCAAACATATATCTGATAAGAAACTTATAACTTGCATATATAAAGAACTCCTATATCTTGAAAATAAAAAGATAAACAACCCATTTAAAAAATGGGAAAAAAGACTTAAACAGACACTTCTCCGAAGAAGAAATACAAATGGCAAGAAAGCACATGAAAAAATGTTCCAAATCTCTAGCTATCAGGGAAATGCAAATCAAAACTACAATGAGATACCATCTTACACCCATAAGGTTGGCAGCTATGAAAAAAACAGAAGAATACAAGTGCTGGAGAGGATGTGAAGGAAGGGGAACACTCATCCACTGCTGGTGGGAATGCAGAAGGATCCAACCATTCTGGAGGACAGTATGGCGGTTTCTCAAAAAACTAGCCATAGATTTGCCATATGACCCAGCAATACCACTGCTGGGTATATACCCAGCAGAACTGAAAACAAGGACACAAACTGATATATGTACACCAATGTTCATAGCAGCATTGTTCACTATTGCCAAAAGTTGGAATCAACCCAAATGCCCATCAACAGACGAGTGGATCAATAAAATGTGGTATATACACACAATGGAATACTACTCGGCTGTAAGAACAAACACACTACAAACACATGTGATAACATGGATGAATCTTGAGAACCTTATGTTGAGTGAAGCAACCCAGACATTGAAGTACAAATACTACATGACCTCAATGATATGAAATAAACAAGTTGCCCTAGATAGCAAGAGGCTGAACGATAGGCTTACAGGAAATCGGAGGGTGGAGGAAGGATAAGAGCCGATGTCTGCAGGGGTGGAATTTAAGACGGGATGGTGGTAAGTATGAACACAAAGAAGAGATAAAAGGGGGGCAAGGGGTTGCCTTTGGTTGGGGCTTTGCGGGTTTGAGGGTGGCTGGGGAGGGACGGATGGGTAACGTTGCCCAAAAGTGGGGGGAGGGAGGGGTAGCATACGAACACAGGAGAGGGTCAGGTGTTGGTGGAGAGTAAAATACCGAGAAAATCATATCAAAATATAATAAAGAGGGTTACCTGTTTAGAATGCTCGGAGGGGAGGGTCTGATGCAGGACGGGCTCCTGGGGAATGTCTAAATGCTCATTCTGCCAGAGTGGGTGACACCATGGGGTAGAAACCCAAGTAGTGAGAGTGGGGGTGGACCCACATCCTGGGGAGGACTAATGCCATCAAATAGAGGGAACTGTATCCCTCGAGAGAAAGGGTGGCTCCCAGGGCATTGGGGCAGTTGAGCAAGTTAGACCCTGAACACTATTCCATCTATCACTGGAAGTGGCTCCTCAGGAAACGGAGGTTGGCTGTCACTGTGGGCACCAAGGTGGAAGGGAAAATGGACGTTAAATGTGTGGAACCAAAGTAAATGGGGGGTAAGAGAGGAGTTTCTTGAGAGTACACAAGGATGGATATAAAACATGTAATATTACACCATAACATATAGGAGATGACAGACTGATAATGTAAACCATAATGTAAAACATAGGATAACTAAAAATGTAAAGAACTGTGTATCCTAAAGTATGCACCATAATGTAAGCACAGATGTCACCTTGTTAGAAAGCTAATGTCTCAGACTCTGTACATCACTTTAAGTAAATATGATATGAATAGGGCGTAAGAGTATCACTGTGGAAGCGAAAAGGTTTTCTGGTGGATATGTGGGAGTGCTGTATATTATATATATGCATTGCTGTGGTCTAGGGCTCCTGTGAAGAAAAGCTGAATAATTAGGGGGGAAAAAAAAAAAAAAAGAAAAAGATAGGATGTGGAATTTTTTCAAGTCAACATTCTTCATCTAAGTTCTTTATCTAACTTTATCCAAGTTCTTTATCTATCCTTTAAACCCATCGCTATATGCCATTCCCTAGTAAGGGACCATGACATTATATTGGGCTTCAAATTTCGGGGAGTTCTGGATCACAGAGTGTTTCAACAATGGCAATGGAGGGATACTGGTATGGGATACCAATGACAGGTGATATATGGCTGACAGGGAGCTGTACAGAACATATGTCCAGGGTGCATGGTAATGTTTGGATATACTCATAGTGGCAACAGTTAAAAACCACAGCAGGGGGGTTACTGGGTTCCTGGCCAGTGGTGCTCTGTCGTGGTCCCTAGGGGAGCAGCGACAGTCTCCCAGGTACAGCGGCGGGGACCGGGAGGGAGTGAGGGTTCAACAGTGAGCCCCTGATGCTAATGACTATGCTTGTGAGCTGATAAACCTAAAATAAGAACAAGGCCTAGAGCAACATTGTGCCTGGGAATTTCCTCCTGTCAGCCTTCATGTTACTCAAATGTGGCCAGTCTTGAAGCCAAACTCAGCATGTAAATGCAATGCCTTCCCCCCAGCGTGGGACATGACACCCGGTGATGAGCCTCCCTGGCAACGAGGGACCACTATCAACTACCAACTGATGATGCAACTGGAAAATGACCTTATACGGAAGGTTCAATGCGGATCAGCAGAATATCCATGTCTACATAAAATAACATGACTTTAAAATGCTGTTTGACCTAAAGTAAGGGGGAAATGGAAAGGAGAAATGAGTTTATATGGCTACGAGTTTCTAAAAAAGAGTCTGGAGGCTGGCAGAAGGATTGCCCTCATGCACAACTGAGCAGAGTCAGAGAGACAGATAAAGCAGATACAACCCCCAGATATTGGTTCCTTTGAGGGCTAAAGAGACCCATGGGAGTTATGGTCATGGCCGATGGGGTTAACTACCAGGGCAGATGGCCCCTCTTTGGAAATGGTGTTTATGTGTGATGAATCTGGACTCAGATGGTATCTCCCTTCATAAGACTTTCATGCTAATGTGCTGGAGGTGCAGTTAATGTTGGGGTTTAAGATATATTTAGGGGATTTGAATCTCTGGACTGACAATGTGATAGCCAGGTCCTGAGCCTCAACAGACTCCAGCACCTACAATCTGATCTATTGGACTTACTACACTCAGCTAAGATGGAGTTGAAGAAGGACAACCACCACACCATGGAGCCTAGAGTGATTACAACTGAAAATGGGAGGATTGCATCCAGCATCCAGGTGGAATCTGAGCCTCCCTTTGACATAGAGGTGCAATGGACACAACCAATCCAATGTCCACATAGAAGAGGTGGCACTGGATTGGGAAAAGTGGACATGGTAGACGATGGGTATGGGGAAAGGCAGGAAGAGATGAGAGGTGGAGGCGTCTTTGGGACATGGAGCTGCCCTGGATGGTGCTTCAGAGGTAATCACCGGACATTGTAAATCCTCACAGGGCCCACTGGATGGAATGGAGGAGAGTATGGGCCATGATGTGGACCATTGTCTATGAGGTGCAGAGGTGCCCAAAGATGTACTTACCAAATCCAATCGATGTGTCATGATGATGGGAACGAGTGTTGTTGGGGGGGGGGGGGTTGAATGGGACCTCACATATATATTTTTAATGTAATATTATTACAAAGTCAATAAAAAAAAAAAAAAAGAAATGGATTGGGCATCAGCATCCCCAAATACCCAATATTGGGGAATGAACAATGGACTAAAGTAGACTTATTACTATTCTCTTTGTATCATAATCTTACTTTTATTCCAGCAATGGAAGAACTTTATCACTGATACAAAGGCATTGGCCACTAGCGTTTCCGAGGGGCGTTTTTGGGACATTGGAATTGTCCTGCGTGACATTGCAATGACAGATACAGGCCATTATTCTCACTTTGTCACAGTCTATAAAAATACTTCGGGCAGAGTGTAAACTAAATATTAGTAGCAGTGCTTCAATATGTGTTCATCCTTTGTAACACATGTACCACACTAATGAAAAATATCAGTGATATTAGGAAGTGTG